>NC_047527.1:0-717767 GCF_012275295.1 Melopsittacus undulatus | reverse complement strand
CCCCCATTGACCCCCATGTGCCCCACAGCCACCCCATTGCCCCCCCCTTCCCCATCCCCCCCCCCATGGGTGACCATGTGCACCCCCTCCCCTGCCCCACATCCCCCCCATTGACCCTCCCTGGACCCCCAACTGCCTCCATTGCCCCCTATAGCTCCCCATAGAGTCCCCTATAGAGCCCCATTGCCCTCATAGGGCCTCACTGCCCCCCATAGAGCCCCATTGACCCCCATAGGCCCCTATAGCGCCCCATAGAGCCCCCATAGAGCCCCAAAGAGCCCCACAGAACCCCACAGAGCCACATTGCTCCCCATAGACCCCCATTGTCCCACACAGAGTCCCACAGAGCCCCATAGAGCCCCCATTACCCCCCCTTATATCCCCATTGATCCCCATAGAGCCCCATAGAACCCCATAGAGTCCCACAGACCCCCATAGCGCCCCCATAGAGCCCCATAGAGCCCCACAGAGCCCCATAGACCCCCATAGAGCCCCAGAGACGCCCACAGAGCCCCATAGACACCCATAGAGCCCCATAGACCCCCACAGAGCCCCATAGACCCCCATAGAGCCCCATAGACCCCTATAGAGCCCCATAGAGCCCCATAGAACCCCACAGAGCCACATTGCTGCCCATAGAGCCCCACAGAGCACCGTAGAGCCCCCATTGCCCCCCCATATATCCCCTTGGATCCCCATAGAGCACCATAGACCCTCACAGAGCCCCATAGAGCCCCATAGACCCCCACTGCCCCCCAACAGAGCCCCATAGAGCCCCATAGACCCCATAGACACCCATAGACCCCCATAGAGCCCCATAGAGCCCCACTACCCCCCAAAGGCCCTCATTCACACCCCATTGCCCCCATTGCACCCCATAGACCCCGTAGAGCCCCACTGCTGCCCATAGAGCCCCATAGACCCCCATAGCATAACATAGAGCCCCATAGACCCCTATAGAGCCCCTATAGAGCCCCATAGAGCCCCATAGACACCCATAGTCCCCCATAGAACCCCATAGAGCCCCATAGACCCCCATAGAGCCCCAGAGCCCCATAGACCCTCATAGACCCCCATAGAGCCCCATACAGACCCCATAGAGCCCCATAGAGCCGACCAGACCCCATAGAGCCCCATAGAGCCCAACAAAGCCCCATAGACCCCCATAGAGCCCCATAGACACCCACAGACCCCTATAGACCCCCATAGAGCCCCTTAGAGGCCCACAACCCCCATAGAACCCCCACAGACTTCATAGAACCCCATAGACCCCCATAGAAGCCCCACAGACCCCACAGACCCCATAGAGCCCCATAGACCCCCATAGAAGCCCCATAGACCCCACAGACCCCATAGACCCCCATAGAGCCCCATAGACCCCACAGACCCCATAGAGCCCCAAAGAGCCCCATAGAACCCCACAGAACCCCACAGAGCCACATTGCTCCCCATAAAGCCCCATAGAGACCCCAATGCCCCCTATAGCGCCCCATAGAGCCCCATTGCTCCCCATAGACCCCATAGCGCCCCATAGATCCCATAGAGCCCCATAGAGACCCCATAGACCCCCATTGTCCCCCGCTCACCTCACACGCGAGCGCGCACAGGGCGCCCGGAACCACCGAGACACCGGAAGTCGGGCCTAGAGCGGCACGCGCGGGGCGCGCTGGGCCACAACCATAGAGACGGGAGGACCTCCAGTCCTCCAGTCCTCCAGTCCAGTCCTCCAGTCCTCCAGGGCAACCATAGAGAGGGTCCTGAGCCCCATAGAGAGGATCCTGAGCCCCATAGAAGGGTCCTGAGCCCCATAGAGAGGATCCTGAGCCCCATAGAAGGGTCCTGAGCCCTATAGAAGGGTCCTGAGCCCCATAGAGAGAGTCCTGAGCCCCATAGAGAGGATCCTGAGCCCCATAGAGAGGGTCCTGAGCCCCATAGAGAGAGTCCTGAGCCCCATAGAGAGGATCCTGAGCCCCATAGAGAGGGTCCTGAGCCCCATAGAAGGGTCCTGAGCCCCATAGAAGGGTCCTGAGCCCCATAGAGAGAGTCCTGAGCCCCATAGAGAGGATCCTGAGCCCCATAGAGAGGGTCCTGAGCCCCATAGAGAGAGTCCTGAGCCCCATAGAGAGGATCCTGAGCCCCATAGAGAGGGTCCTGAGCCCCATAGAGAGAGTCCTGAGCCCCATAGAAGGGTCCTGAGCCCCATAGAGAGGGTTCTGAGCCCCATAGAGAAGGTCCTGAGCCCCATAGAAGAGTTCTGAGCCCCATAGAGAGGGATCCTGAGCCCCATAGAAGGGTCCTGAGCCCCATAGAGAGAGTTCTGAGCCCCATAGAGAGGATCCTGAGCCCCATAGAAGGGTCCTGAGCCCCATAGAGAGGATCCTGAGCCCCATAGAAGGGTTCTGAGCCCCATAGAGAGGATCCTGAGCCCCATAGAGAGGATCCTGAGCCCCATAGAGAGAGTCCTGAGCCCCATAGATGGGTCCTGAGCCCCATAGAGAGGGTCCTGAGCCCCATAGAGAGAGTCCTGAGCCCCATAGAAGGGTTCTGAGCCCCATAGAGAGGGTTCTGAGCCCCCAGATCTGCTCCATCCAATCAGTGCTGCCTTTATTGGGGTGCTTGGGATGGGGGTGGGGACGACACCAGGGTGACCCCAGGTCACGTGGGTGCCATTGGTTATCATTGGGTGTCATTGGTTATCATTGGGTGACACTGGGTGCCATTGGGTGCCATTGGGTGCCATTGGTTATCATTGGGTGACACTGGGTGCCATTGGGTGCCATTGGTTATCATTGGGTGTCTTTGGGTGTCATTGGTTATCATTGGGTGATGCTGGGTGCCATTGAGTGACACTGGTTGCATTGGGTGCCATTGGGTGACACTGGGTGCCATTGGGTGTCATTGGGTGTCATTGGTTATCATTGGGTGCCATTGGGTGTCATTGGGTGCCATTGGGTGTCATTGGGTGCCATTGGGTAACACTGGGTGCCATTGGGTAACACTGGGTGCCATTGGGTGTCATTGGGTGCCATTGGTTATCATTGGGTGCCATTGGGTGACACTGGGTGCCATTGGGTGTCATTGGGTGTCATTGGTTATCATTGGGTGCCATTGGTTATCATTGGGTGTCATTTGGTGCCATGGGTTATCACTGAGTGATGCTGGGTGTCATTGGGTGCCATTGGGTGTCATTGGTTATCATTGGGTGACACTGGGTGTCATTGGGTGCCATTGGGTGCCATTGGGTGTCATTGGGTGCCATTGAGTGACACAGGGTGCCATTGGTTATCATTGGTTGATGCTGGGTGCCATTGGGTGCCATCAGTGTCATTGGGTGATGCTGGTTCATATTGGGTGACACTGGGCGATACTGGGTGATGCTGGTCAACACTGGGTGATGTTGGGTGTTTCTGGGTGCCATTGGGTGTCATTGGGTGATGCTGGGTGCCATTGGGTGCCATTGAGTGACACTGGGTGCCATTGGGTTTCATTGGCTGGTGCTGGTTCATATTGGATGACACTGGGCGATACTGGGTGATGCTGGTCAACACTGGGTGATGTTGGGTGGTGCTGGGTGCCTTTGGGTGCCATTGGGTGACACTGGATCCGTTAGGTGTGATTGGGTGACGCTGGTTGGCATTGGGTGACATTGGGTGACGTTGGATGATGCTGGTTGACATTGAGTGACACTGGGTGACATTGGGTTACGTTGGTTGACACTGGGTGATGTTGGGTGACACTCGTTGGCATTGGTTGACATTGGGTGATGCTGGTTCACACTGGGTGATGTTGGATGATGCTGGTTGACATTGGGTGACGTTCGATGATGCTAGTTGGCATTGGGTGACATTGGATGACGTTGGATGACGTTGGGTGATGCTGGTTGGCACTGGTTGACACTGGGTGATGTTGGGTGACACTCATTGGCATTGGGTGCCATTGGGTGGCATTGGGTGATGCTGGTTGACATTGGTTGATATTGGGTGATACTGGTTCACACTGGGTGACATTGGATGACTCTGGTTGACATTGGTTGACACTGGTTGACATTGGTTGACACTGGGTGACGTTGGTTGACATTGGGTGACATTGGGTGACGCTGGTTGACATTGGGTGACACTGGGTGACCCCATCTGCATCCCCATTGGGTGACCCCAGCTGGTCCCAGTGGGCACTGGGTGACCCCCGTTGACACTGGGTGACCCCCATGACACTGGGTGACCCCCGTTGACACTGGGTGGCCCCACTTCATGCTGGGTGATGTTGGGTGGCACCAGTGGACATTGGGTGATGCCAGTTCAGGTTGGGTGGCTCCTGCTTGTGCTGGGTGTCATTGGCTGTCAATGGGTGCCAATGGGTGTCAATGGGTGTCCATGAAATGTCAATGGGTATCGATGGATGTCAATGGGTATGAATGGATGTCAGTGGGTGTCAATGGTTGTCAGTGATGTCAATAGATGATAATGGGTGTCATGGGTTCAATGGATGTCAATGGGTATCAATGGATGTCAATGGGTGTCAGTGGGCGTCAATGGGTGCCAATGGATGTCAATGGGTGCTGATGGGTATCAATGGATGTCAATGGGTATCAATGGATGTCAATGGATGTCAATGGATGTCAATGGATGTCAATGGGTGTCAATGGATGTCAATGGATGTCAATGGGTGTCAATGGGTGTCAGTGGGTGTCAATGGGTGTCAATGGATATCAATGGGTATCAATGGATGTCAGTGGATGTCAATGGGTGTCAATGGATGTCAATGGGTATCAATGGATGTCAATGGATGTCAATGGGTGTCAATGGGTGTCAGTGGGTGTCAATGGGTGTCAATGGATATCAATGGGTATCAATGGATGTCAGTGGATGTCAATGGGTGTCAGTGGGTGTCGTGTCAATGGATGTCAATGGGTGTCAATGGATGTCAATGGATGTCAGTGGGTGTCAATGGGTGTCAATGACTGCCAATGGATGTCAATGGATGTCAATGGCTGTCAATGGCTGTCAATGGGTGTCAATGGGTATCAATGGGTATCAATGGATGTCAATGGGTGTCAATGGGTATCAGTGGGTATCAATGGATGTCAATGGGTGTCAATGGGTGTCAATGGGTATCAATGGGTGTCAATGCGTGTCACTGGATGTCAACGGTTGTCAATGGGTGTCAATGGGTATCAATGGATGTCAATGGGTGTCAATGGGTATCAATGGACGTCAATGGATGTCAGTGGGTGCCGATGGGTGTCAATGGGTATCAATGGGTGCCGATGGTTACCAGTGGGTGTCCGTGGGTGCCGCTGTCGCTCACAGGGTGATGCTCTCCTCATACAGTGCCAGCAGCAGCAGTGTCCCCCAGCCCAGCACCAGCCCCACACTCTGCACCCCCAGCAGCACCCATGGGTGCGGGTCCTGCATCGCCTGCAGCGCCGGCATCTGCGGGAAGGGGGGATGGGGTCAGGGGCACCCATGGCACCCACGGCACCCATACACCCACCAGCCCTTACAGCCCCCCCAGATCCCATTAGATCCCACTTTATCCCATTGCATCCCACTTTATCCCATTAGATCCCACTCTATCCCATTCTACCCATTCTATCCCACTCTATCCCATTATATCCCACTATATCCCATTACATCCCATTCTATCCCATTCTATCCCACTCTATCCCATTATATCCCATTCTATCCCATTATACCCCATTATATCCCATTACATCCCACTCTATCTCATTCTATCCCACTATATCCCTCTCTATCCCTGTCTATCCCACTCTATCCCATTCTACCCCATTAATCCCATTACACCCCATTACATCCCACTCTATCCCACTGTATCCCATTACACCCCATTCCACCCCAGTATATCCCATTACATCCCACTCTATCCCACTCTATCCCATTATACCCCATTATATCCCATTACATCCCACTCTATCCCACTCTATCCCATTACATCCCATTATATCCCATTACATCCCACTCTATCCCATTACATCCCAGTATATCCCATTATACTCCATTACACCCCATTACACCCCATTCCACCCCATTCCACCCCAGTATATCCCATTCCATCCCATTACACCCCAGTCTATCCCACTCTATCCCATTACACCCCATTATACCCCATTACACCCCATTACACCCCATTACACCCCATTCCATCCCATTACATCCCATTACACCCCATTCCATCCCATTACACCCCATTCTATCCCATTCCATCCCATTACCAGGTCGGCCATGCTCAGGTACAGAATAGCCCCTCCCGCCGCCGCCTGGACCCAGGCTCCGGCCCCGCCCCCTCCGAGCGCAAGCCCCGCCCACAGCCCGGGCAGCGCAGGCGCAGCCGCGGCCACGCGCAGCCACAGTGCGCGCCGCCGAGCGGCCGCCGACGGCGCATGCGCCAGAACCGCAGCGTCTCCTATGGGGGGGGGGGGGAGGGACAGGGGGTGAGAGCGACCCCTGCAGGGGGGGAGGACACAGCAGAGACACCTCCTGCACCCCCCTCCCATTGACTCCCATTGACCCCCATTGACCCCCATTGACTCCCATTGATACCCATTGACTCCCATTGATCTCCATTGATCCCCATTGACCTCCATTCATCCCCATTGACTCCCATTCAACCCCATTGACCCCCATTCCCTCCCATTCATCCCCATTCATCCCTATTCACCCCCCATTCATCCCCATTGACCCCCATTCACCCTCCATTCATCCCCTTTGACTCCCATTGACTCCCATTCACCTCCATTGACCGTCCATTCAACCTCACAGCCCCCCATTCACCCCCATTGACCTCCATTCACTCCCATTGACCCCCATTCATCCCCATTGACCCCCATTCACCTCCATTCATCCCCATTCACCCCATTCCCTCCCATTCATCCCCATTCATCCCTATTCACCCATTCATCCCCATCGACCCCCATTCATTTCCATCCATCCCCATTGACTCCCATTCACCTCCATTCACCCCCATTGACCCCCACTGACCCCCATTCACCTCCATTCACTCCCATTGACCCCCATTCACCTATATTCATCCCCATTGACACCCACTCATCCCCATTCACCTCCATTCGCTCCCATTGAACCCCATTCATCCCCATTGAACCCCATTCACACCCATTCACCCCCTTCCTCTGAGGCCCCACACCCTCCCCGGAGGCCCCGCCCCCTCACCGACCGCGTGCGGCAGCTCGTGCAGGAGCAGCCCCGCCCCCGCCATTCATACCCATTCACTCTCATTGACCCCCATTCACTTCCATTCATCCCCATTCAACGCCATTGACCCCCATTCACCCCACTAACGCCCATTTACCCCATTCACTCCCACTGACGCCCATTCACCACCCATTGACCCACATTAACTCCCATTTACCCCCATTCACTCCCATTGAACCCCATTCAACCTCACAGCCCCCATTCAATCCCATTGAGCCCCATTCACACCGTCCTCAGGCCCCGCCCCCTCCCTCAGGCCCCGCCCCCTCACCCATCACGTGGGGCAGCTCGTGCAGCAGTAGCCCCGCCCCCTCACCCATCACGTGGGGCAGCTCGTGCAGCAGTAGCCCCGCCCCCACGGCCGCCCCCGCCCCCTCACCCATCACGTGGGGCAGCTCGTGCAGCAGTAGCCCCGCCCCCACCATTCATACCCATTCACCTCCATTCACCCCCATTCACTCCCATTGAGCCCCATTGACCCCCTCCCTCGAGGCCCCGCCCCCTCGGGTCTTGGCCCCGCCCCCTCACCCATCACGTGGGGCAGCTCGTGCAGCAGTAGCCCCGCCCCCACGGCCGCCCCCGCCCTCCATGACCCCGCGAAGGCAGCGCCGAGAGCGAGTCCGTCAGCCAGACTGTGAGCGGCGCCGCCTAATGACGTCATCAGCGGCAGCACCCACCGGCCTGCGGGGGCACGGGGGTCATGGGGTCACATGGGGGTCATGGGGGGGTCACGGGGGGGCACATGGGGGGTACAACGGGAGGGTCACGTGGGGGGATAACATGGGGGGGTCACATGGAGGGTCACATGGGCAGCAGCGCCGCCTAATGACGTCATCAGCGGCAGCACCCACCGGCCTGCAGGGTCACGGGGGGTCATGGGGGGGGCACATGGGGGATCACATGGGGGGGATAACGGGGGTCACATGGGGGGGGTCACATGGGGGGTACATGGGGGAGT
Source organism: Melopsittacus undulatus (assembly GCF_012275295.1). NCBI lineage: Eukaryota > Metazoa > Chordata > Aves > Psittaciformes > Psittaculidae > Melopsittacus > Melopsittacus undulatus. The sequence goes on along the minus strand of NC_047527.1, from coordinate 709,583 downwards.
CAATGGAGGTCAGTGGGTGGTCACATGGGGGGGGTCACATGAGGGGATAACATGGGGTGTCACATGGAGGGTCACATGGGCAGCGGCGCCGCCTAATGACGTCATCAGCGGCAGCACCCACCGGCCTGCGGGGGCACGGGGGTCATGGGGTCACATGGGGGGGTCACATGGGGCGGTCCCATGGGGGGTACATGGGGGGGTCACATGGGGTTCAATGGGAGGTCACATGGGGGGGTCACATGGGGGGTACATGGGGGGGTCACATGGAGGGTCACATGGGCAGCGGCGCTGCCCAGTGACGTCATCAGTGGCAGCACCCACCGGCCTGCGGGGCACGGGGGTCATGGGGTCACATGGGGGTCACGGGGGGTCATGGGGGGGGTCATATGGGGGTACAACGGGGTCAAGGAGAGGTCACATGGGGGTACAACGGGGGGGTCACATGGGGGGATAACATAGGGGGGTCACATGGAGGGTCACATGGGGGATAACATGAGAGGGTCACATGGGAGGTCACATGGGGGAGTCAATGGAGGTCAGTGGGGGGTCACATGGGGGAGTCACATGGGGGGTCACAAATGGGGGGTCACATGGGCAGCGGCGCCGCCTAATGACGTCATCAGCGGCAGCACCCACCGGCCTGCGGGGGCACGGGGGTCATGGGGTCACATGGGGGGTCACGGGGGGGTCACATGGGGGGGGGTCATAAAGGGGGGGTACAAATTGGGGGTCACATGGGCAGCGGCGCCGCCTAATGACGTCATCAGCGGCAGCACCCACCGGCCTGTGGGGTCACGGGGGGGTCACATGGGGGGAGTCACATGGATCACATGGGGGGGGTCACATGGAGGGTCACATGGGGGATAACGAGAGGGTGACATGGGAGGTCACATGGGGGCGTCAATGGAGGTCATTGGGGGATCACATGGGGGAGTCACATGGGGGGTCACAAATGGGGGGTCACATGGGCAGCGGCGCCGCCTAATGACGTCATCAGCGGCAGCACCCACCAGCCTGCGGGGCACGGGGGTCATGGGGTCACATGGGGGGTCACATGGGGGGGGTCACATGGGGGGTCACATGGGGGGGTCATGGGGGGGGTCACATGGGGGAGTCAAGGGAGGACAGTGGGGGGGGGTCACAATGGGGGGGTACAAAGGGGGGGTCACATGAGGGTTACATGGGGGTCACATTGGAGGGTCACAAGGGGGGGTCACATGGGGGTCAATGGGAGGTCACATGGGGGAGTCAATGGAGGACAGTGGGGGGGTCACATGGGGGGTCACATGGGGGGTATTTGGTCTAATGGGGGGCACAAAGGGGGGGGTCAATGGGGGTCACATGGGGGGGTCACAAAGGGAGGGGTCACATGGAGGGTCACATGGGCAGCGGCGCCGCCTAATGACGTCATCAGCGGCAGCACCCACCGGCCTGCGGGGGCACGTGGTGGGGGTCACATGGGGGGGGTCACATGGATCACATGGGGGGGGACAACAGAGGTCACAGGGCGGGGGTCACATGGGGGTACATGGGGGGGTCACATGGGGGGGTCACATGGGGGGTCACATGGGGGGATAACATGGGGGGCACAAAGGGGGGGTCACATGGAGGGTCACATGGGCAGTGGTGGTGCCCAATGACGTCATCAGCGGCAGCACCCACCGGCTTGCGGGGTCACGGGGGTCATGGGGTGGTCACATGGGGGGGGGGTCACAACGGGCGGGTCACATGGGGGAGTCAATGGAGGACAGTGGGGGGGGTCACATGGGAGGGTCACATGGGGGGGTACAATGGGGGGAGTCACATGTGGTGGATCACAAAGGGGGGGTCACATGGAGGGTCACATGGGCAGTGGTGGTGCCCAGTGACGTCATCAGCGGCAGCACCCACTGGCCTGCGGGGTCACGGGGGTCATGGGGTCACATGGGGGGGGACAGCGGGGGTGGTCACATGGGGGGGTCACATGGGGGGTACAAATGGGAGGTCACATGGGGGAGTCAATGGAGGTCAGTGGGGGGTCACATGGGGGGGTCACATGGGCAGCGGCGCCGCCTAATGACATCATCAGCGGCAGCACCCACCGGCCTGCGGGGTCACGGGGGGTCATGGGGGGGTCACATGGGAGGGGGTCACATGGGGGAGTCACATGGGGGGCTCAATAGAGGTCAAGGGGTGGGTCATATGGGGTGGTCACAAAGGGTGCGGTCACATGGGCGATCACATGGAGATCAATGGGAGGTCACATGGGGGAGTCAATGGAGGTCAATGGGGAGGGTCACATGTGGGATAGAAAGGGGGGGTCACATGGGGGTCACATGGGGGGTCACATGGGGGTCAATGGGAGGTCACATGGGGGAGTCAATGGAGGTCAGTGGGGGGGGGTCACATGGGGAGTCACAAAGGGGGGATCACATGGGAGTCAATGGGAGGTCACATGGGGGAGTCAATGGAGGTGAGTGGGGGGTCACATGGGGGGTCACATGGGGGGTACAAGGGGGGGGTCACATGGGGGGGTCACATGGGGGGTCACAAGGGGGGCTACAAGGGGGGGCATTCGGTGTAAATGGGGGTACAAAGAGGAGGTCAATGGAGGTCAATGGGGGGTCACATGGGGGGTACAAAGGGAGGTCAATGGAGGTCAATGGGGGTCACATGGGGGGTCAATGGAGGTCAATGGGGGGGCATCCGAGGTCACGTGGGAGGTGGGGTCACAGGGGGATGGGGCTCATTCACCACAATGGGGTGGTCCTAAAAGTGGGGGGCGTGTCCTCTGAGGTCACGTGGCTGGGGGGGCTCATTCACTACAATGGGGCGGTCCTAAAGGAGGGGGCGTGTCATCCGTGGTCACGTGGGCTGTGGTTAACACGGGGGTGGGGGGGCTCATTCACTATAATGGGGTGGTCCTAAAGGGAGGGGGCGTGTCCTCTGCGGTCACGTGCTTGGGGGGGGTTGGAGCTCATTCACTATAATGGGGTGGTCCTAAAGGAGGGGGCGTGTCATCCGAGGTCACGTGGTCGGTGGGGGGACTCATTCACTACAATGGGGTGGTCCTAAGGGAGGGGGCGTGTCATCCGTGGTCACGTGGTTGGGGGGAGAGACTCATTCACTGCAATTGGTGGTCCTAAGGGGGGGCGTGTCCTCCGTGGTCACGTGAGGAGGGGGGGTGGGAGGGACTCATTCACTACAATGGGGCGGTCCTAAAGGAGGGGGCGTGTCCTCCGTGGTCACGTGGGCAGTGGTTCACACGGGGGGGATGGGGCTCATTCACTACATTGGGTTGTCCTAAGGGAGGGGGCGTGTCATCCGCGGTCACGTGGGCTGTGGTTCACACGGGGGTGGGGGGGCTCATTCACTATAATGGGGTGGTCCTAAGGAGGGGGCGTGTCATCTGAGGTCACGTGGGGGCTCATTCACTACAATGGGGTGGTCCTGAGGGGGCGTGTCATCCGTGGTCACGTGGGGAGGGGGGGGAGGGACTCATTCACTACAATGGGTGGTTCTAAGGGAGGGGGTGTGTCACCCGTGGTCACGTGGGCTGTGGTTCACACGGGGGTGGGGGGGCTCATTCACTACAATGGGGTGGTCCTAAGGGAGGGGGCGTGTCATCTGAGGTCACGTGGTTGGGGTTGAGGCTCATTCACTACAATGGGGTGGTCCTAAGGGAGGGGGCGTGTCATCTGAGGTCACGTGGTTGGGGTTGAGGCTCATTCACTACAATGGGGTGGTCCTAAGGGAGGGGGCGTGTCATCTGCGGTCACGTGGTTGGGGTTGAGGCTCATTCACTACAATGGGGTGGTCCTAAGGGAGGGGGCGTGTCATCTGCGGTCACGTGGGGGGTGGGTGGAGCTCATTCAGTCTAATGGGGTGGTCCTAAGGGGTGGGTGCGTCATCCGAGGTCACGTGGGGGGGTCACACGGAGGGGGATGGGGCTCATTCACTACAATGGGGGGGTCCTAAGGGAGTGGGCGTGTCATCCGTGGTCACGTGGGCTGTGGTTCACACGGGGGTGGGGGGGACTCATTCACTATAGTGGGGTGGTCCTAAAGGAGGGGGCGTGTCCTTAGTGGTCACGTGGTTGGGGGCGGTCCCCAGCACCCGCCCCGCGCCGGCTGCAGCTGCGCAGGCCCAGTGGCCTAATGGACAAGGCATCAGCCTCCGGAGCTGGGGATTGTGGGTTCGAGTCCCACCTGGGTCGGGTCCTTTTGCTGGTGGGGGGGCTGGGGGGGCGATGGGGGGATGTGGGGCTGGGGGGCAATGGAGGCTATGGTGCTCAATGGGTGTTATGGGTCTCAATGGGGGTTATGGGGGGTATGTGGGGCTGGAAGGGAGGCAATGGGGGTGAATGGGGCTCAATGGGGGTGAATGGGAGTGAATGGCTAGAAAGGAGGGAATGGGGGGTATGTGGGGCTGGAAGCGGGGGGCAATGAGGGGATGTGGGGCAGAGGGGCAATGGGGGGGGATGTGGGGCTGGGGGGGGTGATAAATGTGGGGCTGGAAGGGAGGCAATGAAGGGGAGCAATGAGGGGCTGGGGGGAGGCAATGGGGGGGATGTGGGGCTGGAGAGGTGATCAATGTGGGGCTGGGAGCCAATGGGGGTGAATGGGGGTCAATGGGGCTCAATGGGGGTGAATGGGAATGAATGGCTGGAAAGGAGGGAATGGGGGCAATGTGGGGCTGGAAGCGGGGGGCAATGGGGGGATGTGGGGCTGGCAATGGGGGGGCAATGGGGGGCTGGAAGTGGGGGCAATGGGGGGGATGTGGGGCTGGAGGGAAGGCAATGGGGGATGTGGGGCTGGGGAGCAATGGGGGCTATGGGTCTCAATGGGGGTTATGGGGTTCAATGGGAGCTATGGAGCTCAATGGGGGCTATAGGGCTCAATGGGGGCTATGGGGCTCAATGGGGGTTATGGAGCCCTTGATCAATGTGGGGCTGGAAGGGGGGCAATGAGGAGGATGTGGGCCAGGAGAGGTGATCAATGTGGGGCTGGAAGGGAGGCAATGGGGGTGAATGGGACTCAATGGGGGTGAATGGGAGTGAATGGCTAGAAAGGAGGGACTGGGGGGGATGTGGGGCTGGAAGGGGGGGGGGTGGGGGGATGTGGGGCTGGGGGGCAATGGGGAGAGTGTGGGGCTGGGGTGCGCAATGAGGGGGATATGGGGCTGGGGGGGCAATGGGGGGGATGTGGGGTTGTGGGGTGGGCAATGGGGGCTATGGAGCTCAATGGGGGCTATGGGGCTCAATGGGGGTTATGGGGCTCAATGGAGACTATGGGGCTCAATGAGGGCTATGGGGCTCAATGGGGTCTATGGAGCTCAATGGAGGTTATGGGGCTCAATGGGGGCTATGGGGCTCAATGGGGGCTATGGAGCTCAATGGGGGCTATGGGGCTCAATGGGGGTTATGGGACTCAATGGGGGCTATGGGGCTCAATGGGGGCTATGGAGCTCAATGGGGGCTATGGAGCTCAATGGGAGTTATGGAGCTCAATGTGGGCTATGGGGCTCAATAGGGGCTATGGGGATCAATAGGGCTTATGGGGCTCAATGGGGGTTATGAGGCTCAATGGGGGTCATGGAGCTCAATGGAGGTTATGGGACTCAATGGGGGTTATGGAGCTCAATGGGGGTTATGGGGCTCAATGGAGGTTATAGGGCTCAATGGGAGCTATGGAGCTCAATGGGGGTTATGGGGCTCAATGGGGGCAATGGGGCTCAATGGAGATTATGGAGCTCAATGGGGGTTATGGGGCTCAATGTGTGCTATGGGGCTCGGTGCCTTACGCCTGCTCTGCAGCTCCTCTGTGCTCTGGTCCACGTTGGTGTCATCCTCCTTCATCTGGGGGGGGGAGAGATGTGGGTCTCCTGCCCCACAGATTTGGTGCCTTCATGGTCCCAGCCCCACATTCCCCCCACTTTTCCCCCCATCCCCCTCACCCTGCCCCACACTTCAGGCACCTCCAACCCCACAACTGCCCCTCTCCCACATACCCCATCACCCCCTGCCCCACATAACCCCCATCCCCTCTCATCCTGCCCCACACTTCAGGCCCCCTCTGCCCCACAGCTGCCCCCATCCCCCCATCATCAGCCCCCATCTCCTCCCTACCCTTCCCCCCCATCAGCCCCAATGCCCCCTCCCCCACACCTCCTCCCCCCATTAGTCCCCATCCCCCCCCTTCCTTCCCCCTCCCCCTTCCTTCCCCTCCCCCCATCAACCCCACCCCTCCTCCATCAATCCCCATCCCCCCCTCCCCCCTCCCCCCACCAATCCCCCTCTCCCTATACCCCCTCCCCCATCACCCCCCATCTTCCCCCCATCCCCCATCCTCCCCCCTCCCCACCCCTCCCCTCCATCAACCCCCACCCCACCCCCATCCCCACCCATCCCCCCTCCCCCCCCCCCCTCCCCCCCTCACCATGTTCCCCCCCATCCTCTCCAGGACGAATCCCCCATAACTTCCCCCCAGCACCAGCAGCAGTTTCCAATGGGGCTCAGCCTCGGGCTCGGCCCCTCCCCCCCCGTGGGAGTGCAGCCCCAGCACCTGTGGGGGGAGGGGGGAGAGTGGGAACACAGCCCGGGGGGGGCCCCAGCCCTGTATCCTATATCTTGTATCCCATATCCCATATTCCATATCCCATATCCCCATATCCCATATCCCGTATTCCATATCCTATATTCCATATCCCATATTCCATATCCCATATCCCCATATTCCATATTCCATATTCCATATTCCATATCCCCATATCCCATATCCCATATTCCATATCCTATATTCCATATCCCATATTCCATATCCCATATCCTATATTCCATATCCCATATCCCATATTCCATATCCCCATATCCCATACCCCATATCCCATATTCCGTATCCCATATCCCCATATCCTATATTCCATATCCCATATCCAATATTCCATATCCCATATCCTGTATCCCATATCCCATCCCCTATATCCCATGCCACATATCCCATCCCTGTATCCCGTATCCCATACCCCACATCCCATATCCTGTATCACATCCCCTATATCCCACATTCCATATCCCATACCCCACATCCCATCCCCTGTATCCCACATCCCATATCTCACATCTGACATCCAATATCCCATATCCCACATCCCATATCCCATCCCTGTATCCCATATCCCATAACCCACATCCCATCTCTGTATCCCACATCCCATATCCCATATCACATACCCCATCCTTTATATCCCATATCCTGTATCCTATCCCCCATAACCCTATATCCCATACCCATATCCCTATATCCCATATCCATATCCCTGTATCCCATATCCTGCCTCCTATCCCCCATATCCCATATACCATATCCCATATCCCATCCCCTATATCCCATATCCCATTTCCCATATCCCATCCCCCATCCCCATTCCCAATCTCATTCCCATCCTCATCCCACCCTCACCTGCAGCAGGAGGTGCAGGATCCCATCCCCGTACCCCATATCCTATATCCCATATCCCATGTGTCCCAAATCCCATAACTCATCCCATCCATCCCATCTATCCCACATGTCAAGTATATCCCATATCCCATATATCCTATATATATCCCATTCATGCCATATATATCCCATACACGTAATATATATCATCCATTCCATATCCCATGTATCCCATATCTCATATATCCCATATGTCCCCTATATCCCACATATCCCATACATCTCATGTATTCCATCTCTCCCATCCCATCCATCCCACCCTATCCCATCCCCTCTCATCCTGCCCCACACTTCCGGCCCCCCCTGCCCCACAGCTGCCCCCATCCCCCCATCATCAGCCCCCATCTCCTCCCTACCCTTCCCCCCCATCAGCCCCAAAGCCCCCCCCACCTCTCCCACCCATCAGCCCCAATCCCCCCCTCCCCCACCCCAGCCCCCACCCCCCCAACACCCATCCCCTCCCCCCATCAGTCCCCATTCCCCCATCCATCCCCTCCCCCACTCCAGCCCCCTTCCCCCCAACCCCTCCCCCATCAACCCCCACCCTCCCCCCACTCCCCCCATCAGCCCCAATCCCCCCCTCCCCCACCCCAACCCCATCCCCTCCCCCATCAATCCCCATCCCCCCCTCTCCACCCCTCCCCCATCAGTCCCATGCCCCCCAACCCCCATCCCCTCCCCCACCCCTCCCCCATACCCCCATCTCAATCAATCCCCCCTCCCTATCCCCTCCCCCCATCAATCCCTATCACCCCCAGCACCCATCCTTCCCATCCCCCACACCAGCCCCTCCCCCACCCCCCAACCCCCATCCCCTCCCCCATCCCCCAAACTCAATCAATCCCCCCTACCCATCCCCTCCCCCATCAATCCCCATCCCCCCCTTCACCCCTCCCCCATCAGTCCCATGCCCCCCAACCCCCATCCCCTCCCCCACCCCTCCCCCATCCACCCATCTCAATCAGTCCCCCCCTCCCCATTCCCTCCCCCCACTCAGCTCCCATCCCCCCCCTCCCAATCCCCTCCCCCATCAGTCCCCATCCCCCCATCCATCCCCTCCCCCAGCCCCCTTTCCCCCATCCCCTCCCCCATCCCCACCCCACCCCTCCCCCATTCCCCCCCCCCCCCCCACCCCCCAATCACATGCCCCCCCCCTCTCACGTGTGGCAGCACGTGCAGGACGGCATCCCCGCTGAGCGCCCCCGCGGCCCCTCCCACCAGCAGGGGGCGGAGCCAGCGCCACCCTCCGGCCGGCAGGGGGCAGTGCAGCAGCAGCAGAGCCGAGAGCGGAGCCAGAGCCAGCAGCAGACCCGAGACTGAGGCCACCAGGAACCCTGGGGGGGGGGGAGAGACCCTATAGAACCCTATGGAGACCTATAGAACCCTATGGAGACCTATGGAACCCTATGGAGACCTATGGAACCCTGCGGGAGGGAGGGAGACTATAGAACCCTATGGAGACCTATGGAACCCTATGGAGCCAGCGCCACCCCCCGGCCGGCAGGGGGCAGTGCAGCAGCAGCAGAGCCGAGAGCGGAGCCAGAGCCAGCAGCAGACCCGAGACTGAGGCCACCAGGAACCCTGCGGGGGGGGGAGAGAGCCTATAGAACCCTATGGAACCCTATAGAGCCCTATGGGGACCTATGGAACCCTATGGAACCCTATGGAGACCTATGGAGACCTATGGAGACCTATGGAACCCTATGGAGCCAGCGCCACCCTCCGGCCGGCAGGGGGCAGTGCAGCAGCAGCAGAGCCGAGAGCGGAGCCAGAGCCAGCAGCAGACCCGAGACTGAGGCCACCAGGAACCCTGCGGGGGGGAGAGACCCTATAGAACCCTATGGAACCCTATAGAGCCCTATGGAGCCCTATGGAGACCTATAGAACCCTATGGAACCCTGCGGGAGGGAGGGAGACTATAGAACCCTATGGAGACCTATGGAACCCTATGGAGCCCTATGGAGACCTATGGAGGCCTATGGAGACCTATGGGGACCTATGGAGACCTATGGAACCCTATGGAACCCTATGGAGACCTATGGAACCCTGCGGGAGGGAGGGAGACTATAGAACCCTATGGAGACCTATGGAACCCTATAGAGCCAGCGCCACCCTCCGGCCGGCAGGGGGCAGTGCAGCAGCAGCAGAGCCGAGAGCGGAGCCAGAGCCAGCAGCAGACCCGAGACTGAGGCCACCAGGAACCCTGCGGGGGGGGAGAGACCCTATAGAACCCTATGGAGACCTATGGAGCCCTATGGAACCCTATGGAGCCCTATGGAACCCTATAGAGCCAGCGCCACCCTCCGGCCGGCAGGGGGCAGTGCAGCAGCAGCAGAGCCGAGAGCGGAGCCAGAGCCAACAGCAGACCCGAGACTGAGGCCACCAGGAACCCTGCGGGGGGGGGAGAGACCCTATAGAGCCCTATGGAGACCTATGGGGACCTATGGAGCCCTGCGGGGGGGAGGGAGACTATAGAACCCTATGGAGACCTATGGAACCCTATGGAGCCTATGGAGACCTATGGAACCCTATGGAGCCCTATGGGGACCTATGGAACCCTATAGAACCCTATGGAGCCCTATGGAGACCTATGGAACCCTGCGGGGGGGAGGGAGCCCATAGAGCCCTATGGAGACCTATGGAACCCTATGGAGCCAGCGCCACCCTCCGGCCGGCAGGGGGCAGTGCAGCAGCAGCAGAGCCGAGAGCGGAGCCAGAGCCAGCAGCAGACCCGAGACTGAGGCCACCAGGAACCCTGCGGGGGGGGGAGAGACCCTATAGAACCCTATGGAGACCTATGGAGACCCTATGGAGACCTATGGAACCCTATGGAGCCAGCGCCACCCTCCGGCCGGCAGGGGGCAGTGCAGCAGCAGCAGAGCCGAGAGCGGAGCCAGAGCCAGCAGCAGACCCGAGACTGAGGCCACCAGGAACCCTGCGGGGGGGGGAGAGACCCTATAGAGCCCTATGGAACCCTATGGAGACCTATGGAACCCTATGGAGACCTATGGAACCCTATGGAGACCTATGGAACCCTGTGGGGACCTATGGGGACCTATGGAACCCTATGGAGACCTATGGAACCCTGCAGGAGGGAGGGAGACTATGGAGACCTATGGAACCCTATGGAACCCTGCGGGGGGGATGAGAGCCTATAGAACCCTATGGAGACCTATGGAGCCCTATGGAGACCTATGGGGACCTATGGAGACCTATGGAGCCCTATGGAGACCTATGGAGACCTATGGAACCCTGCGGGAGGGAGGGAGACTATAGAACCCTATGGAGACCTATGGAGCCCTATGGGGACCTATGGGGACCTATGGAGACCTATAGAACCCTATGGAGACCTATGGAACCCTATGGAGCCCTATGGAGACCTATGGAACCCTGCGGGAGGGAGGGAGACTATAGAACCCTATGGAACCCTATGGAACCCTATGGAACCCTATGGAGCCAGCGCCACCCTCCGGCCGGCAGGGGGCAGTGCAGCAGCAGCAGAGCCGAGAGCGGAGCCAGAGCCAGCAGCAGACCCGAGACTGAGGCCACCAGGAACCCTGCGGGGGGGGGAGACCCTATAGAACCCTATGGAGACCTATGGAACCCTATGGAGCCCTATGGAACCCTGCGGGAGGGAGGGAGACTATAGAACCCTATGGAGACCTATGGGGACCTATGGAACCCTATGGAGCCAGCGCCACCCTCCGGCCGGCAGGGGGCAGTGCAGCAGCAGCAGAGCCGAGAGCGGAGCCAGAGCCAGCAGCAGACCCGACACCGAGGCCACCAGGAACCCTGCGGGGGGGGGAGAGCCTATAGAACCCTATGGAGACCTATGGGGGCCTATGGGGGCCTATGGGGACCTATGGAGCCCTATAGGGATCTATGGAGCCCTAAGGAACCCTGCGGGAGGGAGGGAGACTATGGAGACCTATGGAGACCCTATGGAGACCTATGGAGGCCTATGGGGACCTATGGGGACCTTATAGAACCCTATGGAGCCCTATGGAACCCTGCGGGAGGGAGGGAGGCTATGGAGGCCTATGGGGACCTATGGAGCCCTGCGGGAGGGAGAGAGCCTATAGAGCCCTATGGAGACCTATGGAGCCCTATGGGGACCTATGGAACCCTATGGAGACCTATAAAGCCCTGCGGGAGTGAGAGAGCCTATAGAGCCCTATGGAGACCTATGGAGCCCTATGGAGCCCTATGGAACCCTATGGAGGCCTATGGAGCCCTATGGAACCCTGCGGGAGGGAGGGAGCCTATGGAGCCCTATGGGGACCCTATGGAGCCCTATGGAGCCCTATGGGGACACTATGGGGACCCTATGGAGCCCTATGGAACCCTATAGGCCTATAGAACCCTATAGAACCCTATGGAACCCAACAGCACCCAATGGGACCCAACAGGACTCAAACGCACCCAACTGCACTCAATGGGACCCAACAGCATCCAATAGCACCCAATGGGACCCAATGGGACTCAACAGGACTCAATGGGACCCAACAGCATCCAATAGCACCCAATGGGACCCAATGGGACTCAACAGGACTCAAATGCACCCAACTGCACTCAATGGGACCCAACAGCACCCAATAGCACCCAATGGGACCCAACAATACTCAATGACACCCAACAGCACCCAATGGGACTCAACAGGACTCAATGGCACCCAACCGCACTCAATGGGACCCAACAGGATTCAATGGCACCCAAGGGAACCCAACAGAACACAATGGTACCCAATGGCACCCAACGGCAACCAATGGGACCCAACAGGACTCAATGGCACCTAACAGCACCCAACGGGATTCAATAGTACCCAATGGCACCCAATAGCACCCAATGGCACCCAATGAGACCCAACAGGACTCTATGGCACCCAACAGCACCTAAGGGCACCCAATAGGACCCAACAGGACTCAACAGCACCCAATGGGACCCAACAGGACTCAATGGCACCCAACAGGACTCAATTGTACCCAATGGCAGCCAAAGGCACCCAGTGGCACCCAACAGGATTCAATGGCACCCAATGGGACCCAACGGGATTCAGTGGCACCCAATGGGGCCCAATGGGACCGAACAGGACTCATTGGCACCCAACAGCACCCAACAGGACTCAATTGTACCCAATGGCAGCCAAAGGCACCCAGTGGCACCCAATGGGACCCAACAGGACTCAGTGGCACCCAACAGCACCCAAGGGGACTCAATGGGACCAAACAGGACTCAATGGCAGCCAATGACACCCAATAGCACCCAACAGCACCCAATGGGACCCAACAGGATTCAATGACACCCAATAGCACGCAACCCCCCCCACCCCACCCACCCGCCCCCCCCAGGCCCCGCCCCCACCCGCACTCACTCTGCAGGGTGCTGAGCTCATCCCGGGGGGCGGAGCCTGAGGTCCCATTGCCTGTGGGGGAGGGGCTGGGCTCTCCATGGTGGGGGAGGGGCTCGGGGGGGGTCCGGCTCAGCTGAGGGGGGGAGGGGGGGGGGCTCAGTGTGGGGGTGGGGACCCCATGAGCACCCTGAGCCCCCCCACCCCAAGGGGCCTGGGTTCCCCTATGGGGCACGGGGGGTGGTGGGGGGCCCCTGACCCCTCTATGGGGCACCCAGAGACCCCGTGGGCACCCAAAGACCCTATAGGGCACCCATAGCTCCCCATGGGCACCCAGAGCCCTTCATGGGCATCCAGAGCCCCCCAAGGGCACCCAGAGACCCCCATGGGCACCCAGAGCCCCCATGGGCACCCAGAGGCCCCCAAAGACTTCCATGGGCACCCATAGACCCCCATGGGCACCCAGAGACCCGATAGAGCACCCAGAGCCCCCCATGAGCACCCAGGACCCCCATGGGCACCCAGAGCCCCAAAGGGCACCCAGAGCCCCCCATGAGCACCCATAGCCCCCCATGAGCACCCAGAGCCCCCATGGGCACCCAGAGCCCCCAAGGGCACCCAGAGACCCCCATGGGCACCCAGAGCCTCCTATGTGCACCCAGAGCACCCCAAGGGCACCCATAGACCCCATGAGCACCCAGAGCCTCCCATGGGCACCCAGAACCCCCCATGTGCACCCAGAGACCCCAATAGCACCCAGAGCCCCTATAGGGCAACCAGAGCCCCCCAAGGGCACCCAGAGCCCCTCATGAGCACCCCGAGCCCCTATAGGGCACCCAAAGACCCCCATGGGCACCCAGAGACCCTATAGAGCACCCAGAGCTCCCCATGGGTACCCAGAGCCTCCCAAGGACACCCAAAGACCCTATAGGGCACCCAGAGCCCCCCATGTGCCCCACGGGTGCCCCTCACCGTGGCCCAGGTCAGCGCCTTGGGGTGTCCATGGCGGCTCCCATTGGAGGGGCTGTGGGGCCGGGGGGGGTTGGGGGGCTCAGTGGGGTGCAGGCAGTGGCCGCTCAGCACCAGGACCCCCAGAGCCCCCAGGACCCGGCCGGGACCCAGGTGGGGGGAGGCAGCAGCGACCGTGGCCAATACGGACCCAGTGTCCAGGCAGCCCTGGGGGGGGGTGGGGGGGGGGTGTGACGTCATTCGGTGATGTCATCGTCATCGGTGACGTCATAGACGTCATCGACATCAATGACATCATTGATAACAGTGACGTCAATGACGTCATCAACATCAGTTACGTCATTGACTCCATTGACAACAGTGACATCAATGACGTCATCGACATCGGTGACATCATTGACTCCATTGACAACAGTGACATCAATGACGTCATCGACATCGGTGACATCATTGACTCCATTGACAACAGTGACATCAATGACGTCATTGACATCAATTACATCATTGACTCCATTGACAACAGTGACATCAATGACGTCATCGCACATCGGTGACACTGTTGACACCATCAACACCATTGACACCAATCTATGACATCAGTGACATCGACACCAGTGACACCATTGACGTCATCAACACCACTGACATCATCAACACCACTGACATCATCAACACCACTGACGTCATCAACACCACTGACATCATCAACACCACTGACATCATCAACACCACTGACATCATCAACACCACTGACATCGTTGACACCAGTGACATCATTGACTCCAATGACAACAGTGACATCATCGCACATCAGTGACACCATCAACATCCATGACACCATTGACACCATCAACACCATTGACATCAGTGACACCATCAACATCACTGACACAATTGGCACCATCACCATCATTGTTACCATCATCACCAACACCAACATCCACCACACGAGGCTGGCACATGGCACTGGTGATACCCAGAGCAACCATCATGTCCCATACACCACATCCCACACATCCCATATCCCACATCCCATACACCCCATATCCCACACCCCACATCCCATATCCCATACATCCCATACATCCCACATCCCATATAACATACATCCCATACATCCCACATCCCATATAACATACATCCCATACATCCCACATCCCATACATCCCACATCCCATATCACATACATCCCATACACCCCATATCCCATACATCCCATACATCCCATATCCGTTATCCCATACACCCCATATCCCACACCCCACATCCCATACATCTCATACATCCCATATCCCTTATTCCATACACCCCATACATCCCATATCCCATTTCCCACATCCCATATCCCCCATCCCATACATCCCATACACAACATACATCCCATATCCCATACATCCCATACACTCCATATCCCATACACCCCATATCCCCATATTCCATACATCCCATATCCCATACATCCCATACACCCCATATCCCATATCTCATACATCCCATATCCCATACATCCCATATCCCATACACCCCACATCCCACATCCCATACATCCCATATCCCATTTCCCACATCCCATATCCCCCATCCCATACATCCCATACACAACATACATCCCATATCCCATACATCCCATACACCCCATATCCCATACACCCAATATCCCATATCCCATACATCCCATATCCCATATATCCCATACACCCCATATCCCATATCTCATACATCCCATATCCCATACATCCCATATCCCATACATCCCACACACCCCATATCCCATACACCCGATATCCCATATCTCATACATCCCATATCCCATACATCCCATACACCCCATATCCCATACACCCGATATCCCATATCTCATACATCCCATATCCCATACATCCCATATCCCATACATCCCACATCCCACATCCCATATCCCCCATCCTATACACCCCATATCCCATATCCCATACACCCCATATACCCCATATCCCACACCCCATATCCCCCATCCCATACACCCCACATCCCATATCCCATACACCCCATACATCCCATATCCCATACATCCCATATCCCACATCCCACAAATCCCATATCCCACACATCCCATATCCCATACACCCCATATCCCATATCCCATACCCCCCACATCCCATATCCCTTATCTCACACATCCCATATCCCATACACCCCAAATCCCATATCCCCCATCCCATGCATCCCATACACCCCATACATCCCATACATCCCATACATCCCATATCCCTTATCCCATACACCCCATATCCCACACCCCACATCCCTGTATCCCATATCCCACATCCCACACCCCACAAACCCCACATCCCATACATCCCACACCCCACACACCCCACATCCCATATCCCCCATCCCATACACCCCATATCCCACATCCCATATGCCACACCCCACATCCCATACATCCCATATCCCTTATTCCATACACCCCATACACCCCACATCCCATATCCCTTATCCCATACATCCCATACATCCCATACATCCCATATCCCTTATCCCATTCATCCCATATCCCTTATCCCACACATCCCACACATCCCATATCCCCCATCCCATACACCCCATACATCCCATATCCCATACACCCCATATCCCACACCCCACACCCCCCACACCCCTCTCACCCTATCCCCTCCATAGCCCCATAGCAGCTCCCTTAGCGCTCGTTCTCCGCTGTCCTTGGTGCTGAACCGGTCTCCGGCCGCCGTGAACGCGCAGTGCAATGCACGGGCACGAGCGATCCAGGGGTACCCCCGACCGGTACCATCGGTGCTACCGGTACCATCGGTGCTACCGGTACCATCGGTGTTACCGGTATCCATGTTACCGGTACCACCGGTTCCGGTAGCGCCGATACCGGTAGCACCGACACCGGCAGCGGAGCTGCCGGTGTCGGTGCTACCGGTACCGGCGCTACCGGGTGTGATGCAACCGGTACCGATACAACCGGTACCGATACAACCGGTAGCGTTACCGGTAGCATTACAAGCGCCCATAGGGTCCCATAGGGTGCCCAGTACTGCGGCTCCGAGCCAGGATAGGTCAGAGGCTTTTAGGACCTCGGTGGCACCGGCCAAGGCCAGGACATCAGCGGCGGAGAGGCACTGGGGGTATGGGGTAATGGGGTGGGTGGGGGTATGGGGTGGGTGGGGGTAATGGGGTTAATGGGGTTAATGGGGTTAATGAGGTCAATGGGGTTAATGGGGTTAATGGGGTTAATGGGGTGGATGGGGGGTATGGGGTGGATGGGGTTAATGGGGTCAATGGGGTTAATAGGGTGGATGGGGTGGGTGGGGTTAATGGGGGATATGGGGTGTATGGGGTCAATGGGGTCAGTGGGGTGGATGGGGTTAATGGGTGAATGGGGTTAATTGGGTCTATGGGGTGTATGGGGTTAATGGGGTGGGTGGGGGATATGGGGTGGATGGGGTTAATGGGGTGGATGGGGTTAATGGGGTGTAGGGCATTAAGGGGGTGTAGGGGGTTAATGGGGTTAATGGGGTGGTGGGGTTAATGGGGGATATGGGGTCAATGGGGTCAGTGGGGTGGTAGGGTTAATGGGGTGAATGGGGTTAATTGGGTCTATGGGGTGTATGGGGTTAATGGGGTGGGTGGGGGTTATGGGGTGGATGGGGTCAATGGAGTTAATGAGGTCAATGGGGTTAATGGGGTGTATGAGGTTAATGGGATGTATGGGGTTAATGGGGTGTATGGGGTCAATGGGGTTAATGGGGTCAATGGGGTGTATGGGGTTAATAGGGTCTATGGGGTGTATGGAGTTAATGGGGCTGGTCGGGGTTATGGGGTGGATGGGGTTAATGGGGTGGATAGGGTTAATGGGGTGGATGGGGTCAATGGGGTTAATGGGGTGTATGAGGTTAATGGGGTGGATGGGGTTAATGGGGTGGATGGGGTTAATGGGGTTAATGGGGTCAATGGGCTTAATGGGGTCAATGGGGTGGATGGGTGTATAGGGTTAATGGGGTGGATGGGGTTAATGGGGTCAATGGGGTTAATGGGGTGGATGGGGTTTATGGAGTTAATGGGGTTAATGGGGTGTAGTGGGTTAACGGGGTCAATGGAGTTAATGGGGTGGATGGGGTGGGTGGGGTGGATGTGGTTAGTGGGGAATGTGGGGTGTATGGGGTCAATGGGGTCAGTGGGGTGGATGGGGTTAATGGGGTTAATAGGGTCTATGGGGTGTATGGGGTTAATGGGGTGGGTGGGGGTTATGGGGTGGATGGGGTTAATGGGGTGGATGGGGTTAATGGAGTTATGGGGTGGATGGGGTTAATGGGGTCAGTGGGGTGGATGGGGTTAATGGGGTGGATGGGGTTAATGGAGTTAATGGGGTGGATGGGGTTAATGGGGTGCAGGAGGTTAATGGGGTCTATGGGGTTAATGGGGTGGATGGGGTATATGGAGTCTATGGGGTTAATGGGGTCAATGGGGTTAATGAGGTGCATGTGCTTAATGGAGTGTATGGGGTTAATGAATTTAATGGGGTGGATGTGGTGTATGGGGTTAATGGTGTTTATGGGGTTAATGGGGTCAATGGGGTTAATGGGGTGCATGGGGTCTATGGGGTGTATGGAGTCAATGGGGTTAATGGGGTCAATGGGGTTAATAGGGCCAATGGGGTTAATCAGGTCTGTGGGGTTAATGGGTTTAATGGGGTGTATGGGGTTAATGGGGTCAATGGGGTTGATGGGGTGGATAGGTTAATGGGGTCAATGGGGTGGATGGGGTTAATGAGGTTAATGGGGTGGATGGGGTTAATGGGGTGGATGGGGTCAATGGGGTTAATGGGGGTATGGGGTTAATGGGGTGTATGGGGTCTATGGGGTGTATGGGGTCAATGGGGTTAATGGGGCCAATGGGGTTAATGGGGTCTGTGGGGTTAATGGGTTTAATGGGGTGTATGGGGTTAATGGGGTCAATGGGGTGGATGGGGTGGATAGGTTAATGGGGTAAATGGGGTGGATGCTGTTAATGAGGTTAATGGGGTGTATGGGTTTAATGGGGTGGATGGGGTCATTGGGTTAATGGGGGTATGGGGTGTATGGGGTGTATGGTGTTAATGGGGTGTATGGGTTTAATAGTGTCTATGGGGTGTGTGGGCTTAATGGGGTGTAGAGGGTTAATGGGGTGGATGGAGTTAATGGGGGTATGTAGTTAATGGGGTTAATGGGGTGTAGTGGGTTAATGGGGTCAATGGGGTTAATGGGGTGGATGGTGTGGGTGGGGTGGATGGGGTTAATGGGGGTTATGGGGTGTATGGGGTCAGTGGTGTTAATGGGGTGTATGGGGTTATTGGGGTTAATGGTGTGTATGGGGTTAATGGGGTCAATGGGGTTAATGAGGTGTATGGGATTAATGGGGTCTATGGGGTGTATGGAGTTAATGGGGTGGGTGGGGGTTATAGGGTGGATGGGGTTAATGGGGTGGATGGGGTTAATCGGGTGTATGCGGTTAATGGGGTGGATGGGATTAATGGGGTTAATGGGGTGGATGGGGTTAATGGGGTGTCTGGGTTTAATGGGGCAATGAGGTCAATGGCATTAATAAGGTCAATGGGGTTAATGGGGTGTATGGGGTTAATGGGGTTTATGGCGTCAATGGGGTTAATGAGATCAATGGGGTGTATGGGGTTAATGCAGTCAATGGGGTTAATGGGGTGGATGGGGTTAATGCGGTCTATGGGGTTAATGGAGTGTATAGGGTTAATAAGGTGTATGGGGTTAATGGGATTAATTGGGTCAATGGAGTTAATGGGGTGTATAGGGTTAATGCAGTCTATGGGGTCAATGTGGTGTATGGTGTTAATGGGGTGTATGGGGTCTATTGGGTCAATAGTGATAATGGGGTCAATGGGGTTAACAGGGTTAATGGGGTCTATTGGGTCAATGGGGTTAATGGGGTCAATGGGGTTAACGGGGTTAATGGGGTGTATGGGTTTAATGGGGTGTATGGGTCAATGGGGTGTATGGGGATAATGGTGTCAATGGGGTTAATGGGGTTTATGGGGTGTATGGGGTTAATGGGGTTAATTGGATCAATGGGGTTAATGGGGTGTATGGGGTGTATGGGGTTAATGCAGTCTATGGGGTCAATGGGGTGTATGGGGTCTATTGGGTCAATAGGGTTAATGGGGTCAATGGGGTTAACAGGGTTAATGGGGTGGGTGGGGTTAATGGGGTCTATTGGGTCAATGGGGTTAATGGGGTCAATGGGGTTAACGGGGTTAATGGGGTGTATGGGTCTGTGGGGTGTATGTGGTTAATGGGGTTAATGGGGGGGTTCAAGATGATGGGGGCAGAGGTTGGGGGGTCAGGGTGCAGTGGGGTGGCGGTGGGGGCCAATGGGGTCAATGGGGGGGTTCATGGGAGTCAGTGCGGGGTTCATGATGGTCAATGGGAGGGTTCAATGGGGTCAATGTGGGGTTCATGGTGGTCAATGGGGGGGTTCATGGGGGTCAATGGGGGGTTCATGGGGGTCAATGGGGGGTTCATGGGGGTCTAGGGGGGTTCATGGTGGTCAATGGGGGGGTTCATGGGGGTCAATGGGGGGGTTCATGGTGGTCAATGGGGGGGTTCATGGGGGTCTAGGGGGGTTCATGGTGGTCAATGGGGGGTTCATGGGGGTCTAGGGGGGTTCATGGGGGTCTAGGGGGGTTCATGGGGGTCAATGGGGGGTTCATGGGGGTCAATGGGGGGGTTCATGGGGGTCTAGGGGGGTTCATGGGGGTCTAGGGGGGTTCATGGTGGTCAATGGGGGGGTTCATGGGGGTCAATGGGGGGTTCATGGGGGTCTAGGGGGGTTCATGGTGGTCAATGGGGGGGTTCATGGGGGTCTAGGGGGGTTCATGGTGGTCAATGGGGGGTTCATGGGGGTCTAGGGGGGTTCATGGGGGTCTAGGGGGGTTCATGGTGGTCAATGGGGGGGTTCATGGGGGTCAATGGGGGGCTTCATGGGGGTCAATGGGGGGGGCTCAAGGTGATGGGGGAGAGGTTGGGGGGGAGCTGGGGGCCCTGGGGGGGTCAATGGGGTCGGGGTGATGGAAAGGGGGGTGCAGGAGTCAATGGGGTTAATGGGAGGGTTCAATGGGGGGGGTCGGGGGGGGGGGGGCAATGGCACTGAGGGACCCATGGGGTCCTGGGGTGCCCTGGTGCTGCTCAGCATCGTACAGGGGTCCATGCCCCCCCCACAGGGCCATAGAGTGCCATATATGGGGTACAGAATGCCATATATGGGATATACAGTGACATAGAGTGCCATATATAGGATATAGAGTGCTATATATGAGATATATAGTGCCATAGAGTGCCATATATAGGGTATAGAGTGCCATATATGGGATATACAGTGCCATAGATTGCTGTATATGGGGTATAGAGTGCCATATATGGGATATAGAGTGCCATATATGGGGTATAGAGTGCCATATATGGGATATACAGTGCCATAGAGTGCCATATATGGGATATAGAGTGCCATATATGGGATATACAGTGCCATAGATTGCTGTATATGGGATATACAGTGCCATATATGGGATATACAGTACCATATATGGGATATAGAGTGCCACAGAGTGCCATATATGGGATATACAGTGCCATAGTATGCTGTATATGGGACATACAGTGCCATAGAGAGCCATATATGGGATACAGAATGCCATATATGGGATATAGTGCCATATATGTGATATACGGTGCTATAGTGTGCAATATATGGGGTATACAGTGCCATAGTATGCTATATATGGGACATACAGTGCCATAGAGTGCCATATATGGGATATACAGTGCCGTATATGGGATATACAGTGCCATAGCGTGCTATATACGGGACATACAGTGCAATAGTATGCTATATATGGGATATACAGTGCAATAGCGTGCCATATATGGGATATACAGTACCTTTCCTTCCCCATTCCCTTCCCCATATCCTTCCTTTCCCTTTCCTTTCCCCATTCCCTTCCCTCCTTTCCCATTCCCTATTCCCTTCCCTATTCCCTTCCTTCCATATTCCTTTCCCTTCTCTTCCCCATTCCCTTCCTTCCCTATTCCTTTCCTTTCCCTATTCCCTTCCATTCCCTTCCCTTCATTCTCTTCCCCATTCCCTTTTCCCTATTCCCTTCCCCATTCCCTTCCCTTTCCCTATTCCCTTCTGTTTGTTCCCTTCCCATCCCCTTTCCTTCCCCATCCCATTCCATTCTCTATTCCCTTCCCTTCATTCTCTTCCCCATTCCCTTCCCTATTTTCATTTGCTTTACTTTTCCCCATTTCCTTTCCCTATTCCTTTCCCTTTTCCCATTCCCTTCCTTCCCTATTCCTTTCCCTCCCCTTCCCTTCCATTCTCTTCCCCATTCCCTTTCCCTTTCCCTATCCCCTTTCCCTTCGTTCCCTTCCCATTCCCTATTCTCATCCCCATTCCCTATTCCCTTTCTCATTCCCTTCCTTCCCTATTCCTTTCCCTTCCCCATTCCTTTCCCTATTCCCTTTTCCTTCATTCCCTTCCCTATTCCCATTCCCTTACTTCCCCATCCCCATCCTGGGGGGGATTTCCCCATTCCCTTCCCCATTCCATTCCCTTCTCTTCTCTATTCCCTTCCCTATTCCCATTCACTTTACTTTTCCCTATTCCCTTTCCCTTCTCTCTTCCATTCCCTTCCCTTCGTTCTCTTCCCCATTCCCTTTACTTTTCCCTATTCTCATCCCCATTCCCCATTCCTTTCCCTATTCCCCATCCCCATTCCCATCCCTATTCCCCATTCCTTATTCCCATTACCTTTACCCTTCCCCATTCCCTTCCCTTCTTTCCCTATTCCCTTTCCCATTCCCATCCCCATTCCCTATTCCCCATTCCCTTTCCCATTCCCCATCCCCATTCCCATTCCCTTCCTTCCCTATTCCCTTTTCCTTCATTCTCTTCCCCATTCCCTTTCCCTACCCCATTCCCTACTCCTATTCCCTTCCCCATTCCCATCCCCATTCCCTTCCCCATTCCATTCCCTTCTCTATTCCCTTCCCTTCGTTCTTCCCCATTCCCTTCCCTATTCCTTTTACTTTTCCCCATTCCCTTTCCCTTTCCTTATTCCCTTCCCTTCATTCCCTTCCCCATTCCCTTTACTTTTCCCTATTCTCATCCCCATTCCCCATTCCCTTCCCTTCCTATTCCTTTCCCTTCCCCATTCCTTTCCCTATTCCCTTTCCCTTCTATTCCCTATTCCCTTCCCTTCGTTCCCTTCCCCGTTCCCTTTTCCCTACTCTCATCCCCATTCCCTATTCCCTTTCTCATTCCCTTCCTTCCCTATTCCTTTCCTTTCCCAATTCCTTTCCCTATTCCCTTCCCTTTGTTCCCTTTTCTATTCCCTTCCCTTCCCCATTCCCTTTACTTTTCCCTATTCCATTCCCTTCTCTTCCCTATTCCCTTCATTCCCTTCCCCATTCCCCTTTACTTTTCCCCATTCCCTTCCCCATTCCCTTCCTATTTCTTTCCTTTCCCCATTCGTTTCCCTATTCCCTTTTCCCTCATTCCTGTTCCCTATTCCCATTCCCTTTACTTTTCCCCATTCCCATTCCCTATTCCCTTCCTTCCCTATCCCCATTCCCTATTCCCTATTCCCATTCCCATCTCTGTTCCCATTCCCCATTCCCTTTCCCTACCCCATTCCCATTCCCTATCCCCTTCCTTTCCTTCACTATCCCATTACCTATTCCCATTCCCATCTCTATTCCCATTCTCATTCCATATTCCCTTCCTTCCCTATCCCCATTCCCTGTTCCCATTCCCTTTACTTTTCCCCATTCCCATTCCCTATCCCCTTCTCTTCCTTCACTATCCCATTCCCTATTCCCATTCCCATCTCTATTCCCATTCCCATCCCTATTCCCCATTCCCTTTTCCCCATCCCCATTCCCTATCCCCATTCCCATTCCCATTCTCATTCCCATTCCCTATTCCCTTCCCTTCCTTCCCTATCCCCATTCCCTATTCCCATTCCCATCTCTATTCCCATTCCCTATTCCCATTCCATTTACTTTTCCCCATTCCCATTCCCTATTCCCATCCCATTCCCTTCCTTATTCCCATTCCCTTTAGTTTTCCTTATCCCCATTCCCTATCCCATATTCCCCATTCCCATCCCATTCCCTTTCATTCCCATTCCCTTCATTCCCTATCCCACATTCCTCCCCCCATCCCCCCTTCCCCCCCCCGCTCACCTCTGCGCACGTCCCCCTCCCGCAGTGCACACGGCCCCGCAGGGTTCCCACGACGGCCTCGAGGTGCGGGGGGGTCAGAGCCCCCTCCCCCCCCCCCAGCAGCGCCTCGAGAGCGCGCACGGACCCCGGGGGGGGGGAGGGGGGGGGGGGGGGGGGGGGGGTCGCGAGCGCTGCGCTCGTCACCGCAGCCAGCACAGCCACGAGCACGAGCGGAGCCATTGGGAGGGGGGGGGGAGGGGGGGGGAGGGGGGGATGGGGGTAAAAAGGGGGTGGGGGAGGGGGGATGGGGGGGGGAGGGGGGGTCGGAAAAGGGGGGGAGGAGACGGGCGGGGATTGGGTGAGGAGGCGCGTGCGCGTGGGGGGGGGGCAGGGGGGGGGAGGGGGGCACACGTGGGGGGGCAGGGGG
Organism: Melopsittacus undulatus; assembly: GCF_012275295.1. NCBI lineage: Eukaryota > Metazoa > Chordata > Aves > Psittaciformes > Psittaculidae > Melopsittacus > Melopsittacus undulatus. The sequence continues at coordinate 685,121 of NC_047527.1, read as the reverse complement.
GAGACACGGAGGGGGAGGGGGGAGAAGGGGGGGGTCACATGTGGGGGGGGAAGGGGGGGGCACACGTGGGGGGGAGGGGGGGAATGGGGGGGCACACGTGGAGGGGGGAAGGGGGGGCACAGGTGGGGGGGAGGGGGGGAATGGGGGGGCACACGTGGAGGGGGGAAGGGGGGGCACAGGTGGGGGGGAGGGGGGCACACGTGGGGGGAGGGGGGGCACACGTGGGGGGAGGGGGGGCACACGTGGGGGGGGAAGAGGGGGTCACACGTGGGGGAGGGGGGGGCACACGTGGGGGGAAGGGGGGGGAACTGGGGAGGCTGGGGTCAGAGGTCGGGGTAGGTGTGGGTGCTGGGGACACCCATGGGTGCTCAGGGTCCGTGTGGGTGCTGGGGTCAGAGCTGGGTGCCACATTCAGCTCTGGGTGCTGGGGACACCCATGGGTGCTGGGCCCAGTGCTGGGTGCTCAGGGTCCATTTGGGTGCTGGGCTCAGCTCTGGGTGTTGGGCTCACCCATGGGTGCTGGGCTTAGGGTTTGGGTCACCCATGGGTGCCCCATTCAGCTCTGGGTCCCTTGGCTCACCCATGGGTGCTGGGCTCAGTGCTGGGTGCTGGGCTCAGCTCTCGGTGCTCAGCTCACCCATGGGTGTCCCATTCAGCCCTGGGTGCTGGGCACAATGCTGGGTGCTCAAGGTCCATGTGGGTACTGGGGTCACCCATGGGTGCTGGGCTCAGCTCTGGGTGCTGAGGTCACCCATGGGTGCTGGGCTTAGGGCTTGGCTCACCCATGGGCACAGGGGTCAGTGCTGAGTGCTCATGGTCCATGTGGGTGCTGGGGTCACCCATGGGTGCTGGGGTCGCCCATGGGTGCTCACCTCACCCATGGGTGCCCCATTCAGCCCTGGGTGCTCAGCTCATGCCAAGGGCCTTGGCTCACCCATGGGTGCTCTGGGTCACCCTGGGGAGCTCCATTCAGCCCTGGGTGCTGAGCTCACCCCTGGGTGCTGAGCTCACCCTTGGGTGCTCCATTCATGGGTGCTGAGCTCACCCTTGGGTGCTCCATTCATGGGTGCTGAGCTCACCCCTGGGTGCTCCATTGATGGGTGCTGAGCTCACCCTTGGGTGCTGAGCTCACCCTTGGGTGCTCCATTCATGGGTGCTGAGCTCACCCTTGGGTGCTCCATTCATGGGTGCTGAGCTCACCCTTGGGTGCCCCATTCATGGGTGCTGAGCTCACCCCTGGGTGCTCCATTCATGGGTGCTGGGGTCACCCTTGGGTGCCCCATTCATGGGTGCTGAGCTCACCCCTGGGTGCTCCATTGATGGGTGCTGAGCTCACCCTTGGGTGCCCCATTGATGGGTGCTGAGCTCACCCTTGGGTGCCCCATTCATGGGTGCTGAGCTCACCCATGGGTGCCCCATTCATGGGTGCTGAGCTCACCCTTGGGTGCCCCATTCATGGGTGCTGAGCTCACCCCTGGGTGCTCCATTCATGGGTGCTGAGCTCACCCTTGGGTGCTCCATTCATGGGTGCTGGGGTCACCCTTGGGTGCTCCATTCATGGGTGCTGAGCTCACCTATGGGTGCTCCATTGATGGGTGCTGAGCTCACCCTTGGGTGCCCCATTCATGGGTGCTGGGGTCACCCTTGGGTGCTGAGCTCACCCTTGGGTGCCCCATTCATGGGTGCTGAGCTCACCCCTGGGTGCTGAGCTCACCCATGGGTGCTCCATTCATGGGTGCTGAGCTCACCCCTGGGTGCTGGGGTCACCCTTGGGTGCTCCATTGATGGGTGCTGAGCTCACCCTTGGGTGCTGAGCTCACCCCTGGGTGCCCCATTCATGGGTGCTGGGGTCACCCTTGGGTGCTCCATTGATGGGTGCTGGGGTCACCCTTGGGTGCTCCATTGATGGGTGCTGAGCTCACCTATGGGTGCCCCATTCATGGGTGCTGAGCTCACCCCTGGGTGCTCCATTCATGGGTGCTGGGGTCACCCTTGGGTGCTCCATTCATGGGTGCTGAGCTCACCCCTGGGTGCCCCATTGATGGGTGCTGAGCTCACCCTTGGGTGCTCCATTCATGGGTGCTGGGGTCACCCCTGGGTGCCCCATTCATGGGTGCTGGGCTCACCCTTGGGTGCCCCATTCATGGGTGCTGGGCTCACCCTTGGGTGCTGAGCTCACCCTTGAGTGCCCCATTCATGGGTGCTGAGCTCACCCCTGGGTGCTGAGCTCACCCTTGGGTGCTCCATTGATGGGTGCTGAGCTCACCCCTGGGTGCTGCCCCCCCCCCCCCCCTTGCTGCCCATCCCCCCATGTCCCCAGTGATCCCAGTGGTGCCACCATCACCAGGACCTGGCCCCATAGCCAAAGTCCAGCCCCTCCCCCACCCCATATCCCGGCTTTGATCCGGCCATAAAGGAGCAATCCCAGAGCACCAGTGGCACCAGTCCCGGTTAATGGTTAACTGGGGTGTGGTGATGGGGGCAGGATGAGGCCCTGGTGCTGGTCAAGGACAAGCTCTGGGGTGGAGCTTCCAGGTCCATCCCAGCCCATTCCATGGATCCCGGATGGTGTCACTGGTGTTACCGGTCGGTCCATGCACTGGTTGTCATTGGACCCTTGTCCTGGTCATTGTGACGTCACCACATTGACGTCGTTGTGATGTCATAACCTCGATGTCATTGTGATGTCGTCACCTTGACGTCATCGTGATGTCACCACCTTGATGTCAACATGACGTCACCACTTTGATTGCATTGTGATCTCACCATCTTTATGTCATTGTGACGTCACCGCCTTGACGTCATAGTGACGTCACCAGCTTGATATCATCGTGATGTCATCACCTTGACCTTGACGTCATCGTGACGTCACCTCCTTGATGTCATTGTGATGTCACCACCTTGATGTCATTATGACGTAATCGCCTTCATGTCATAGTGACATCACCACTTTGATTGCACTGTGATGTCACCGCCTTGATGTCATCGTGACGTCACCACCTTGACCTTGACGTCATCGTGACATCACCACATTGACGTCGTTGTGACGTCATCGCCTCGACGTCATTGTGACGTCACCAGCTTGATGACATAGTGACGTCACCAGCTTGATATCATCGTGATGTCACCACCTAGACCTTGACGTCATGGTGACGTCACCACCTTGACGTCATCATTGTGATGTTACCACCTTGATGTCATTGTGACGTCACCGCCTTGACGTCATCGTCGCCTCAACCTCATTGGCCTGGCTTTGGCGGCGTCACCATTGACGTCATCGCTGCCATTAATGGCCTGATGTTGTCACCGTGGTCGTTGTCTCGATGTTGTTGTCGTGGTGACGTCATCTTCATCGTCTCGACCTCATTGTTGCTGTGCTGACGTCATCGTTGTCTCCAGATCAGCAGTGCTGCAGCATCAGCAGCGTCAGATCAACAGCAGCATCACCTGAACATCATCATCTGATCATCATCATCATCATCATCATCTTAATGTCATCATCTCAACGTCATCTCATCATCATCATCTGAACATCATCATCATCATCATCATCATCTCATAATCATCTCATCATCATCTCATCATCTTCATCTCATCATCATCATCATCATCACCTTGCCACCAACAACTCAACGCCATTGGGTTGTCTCAATGACATCATCCTCATCCCAACATCCCTGTTATCCTGACATCATTGCCCCAATGACATCATGATGACATCATCATATTGACATCATCCTCATCCCAACATCCATTATCCTGACACCATTGTCCCAATGACGTCATCACGATGACATCATCGTCACCCCCTCCTCCTCCTCATGACATCATTGTCTTGACCTCATCATCGGCACTGCCTTAGCACCGTTGTCTCGATGACGTCATCGCCATGACGTCATCGCCATGACGTCACCACCCCCAACCCCCATTGCACCCCCTGTGCCCCCGCTGCTCCCCCTATCGACATCTATTGCGATGACGTCACTGCTGACGTCAGCATGACGTCAGCATGACGTCACCATCCGCCTCCCTCTATCCCTTGCCCCCCCCCTTCCTGCTCCTCCATTGCTGCCCCCCCGCAATGTTTGACCCCCCCAAAACCACCATTTTCCACCCCAAAATTCCTCCCCCAACCAACAGCATCCCCCAAAACCACCATTTTCTCCCCAAATCCCACAGTTCTCCCACAAAAAACCTCTATTTCCGTTGCCAAAATCCTCATTTTCTGCCCCAAAACCTTGCTTTTCCCTGTCGAGCCCCTGGTTTCCCAACCAAACCCGTTCTTTCCCTTCCAAACCCATCTTTTTGCCCCCAAAACCATCATCCCCCCTCCAAAAAACATAACTTTTACTGCTAAATTAACGAGTTTTCCAACAAAATTATCATTTTTCTCATTAAAACCACCCTTTTTTCACCAAACCCCGACATTTTCCCCAAAATGATCCTTTTCTTTGCCAAAATCATTCTTTTTCCACCAAAACCCAACGTTTTCCCCCAAATCATCATTTTATCTACCAAAATGATCATTTTTCCACCAAAATCAAACATTTTCCCCAAAATCATCCTTTTTTCTGCCAAAATCATTCTTTTTCCACCAAAACCCAACATTTTCCCCCAAATCATGCGTTTCTTTGCCAAAATTATATTTTTTCACCAAAATCCAACATTTTCCCCCAAAATCATCATTTCTTCTGCCATAATAAACCTTTTTCCAATAAAATCCAACATTTTTCCTGAAATCACCTGTTTCTCTGCCAAAATCCTCCTTTTTCCACCAAAACCCAACATTTTCCCCCAAAATCATGCTTTTCTTTGCCAAAATAACGTTTTTTTACCAAAACACAACATTTTCCCCCAAATCATCCTTTTGTCTACCAAAATCATCCTTTTTTCACCAATATCGATCATTTTCCCCAAATCACCCTTTTTTCCTGACAAAATAATATCCTTTTCCCAACAAAACCAAACATTTCCCCCAAAATCATGCTTTTCTTTGCCAAAATAATATTTTTTCACCAAAATCCAACATTTTCCCCAGAATCATCCTTTTCTTTGGCAAAATACTCTTCTTTTCCACCAAAAACAATCATTTTCCCAAAAATAATCCTTTTGTCTACCAAAATCATCATTTTTTCACCAAAACTCAACAATTTCCCTCAAATCATCTTTTTTTCTGCCAGAATATCCTTGTTCCACCAAAATCCAACATTTTCCCCAAATCATCCCTTTTCTATCCCAAAGTAATATCCGTTTACCACCAAAACACAACATTTTCCCCAAAATTGTGCTTTTCTTCGCCAAAATTATAGTTTTTTCACCAAAATCCAACATTTTCCCCCAAAATCCAACATTTTCCCCCAAAATCCAACATTTTCCCCAAATCATCCCTTTTCTCTCCCAAAGTAATATCCTTTTCCCACCAAAACACAACATTTTCCCCAAAATCGTGCTTTTCTTTGCCAAAATTATAGTTTTTTCACCAAAATCCAACATTTTGCCCCAAAATCCAACATTTTGCCCCAAATCGTCCTGTGATGAACACATCCATGTATTGGCTTTCACAGATCACAGGTGTGGTTATGTGGATACAACCATATAAGTCTATGGTAACATAACCAAAGCTCAATAAAGACATAGGATGAGCAAACCAGGGTCGTATAATCTGTATATATATATAACATTGGGGGCACTGGGGACATCAGGAACACTGGAAGCACTGGGAATTTTATTATATATGTATATATAATTTCATATATATATAATATATATTATATTATATACATTATATATAATATATGTATATTTTGTATGTATAATATGCATTATATATATTATATTACATATAATATGTATATATTTAATATATTACAACATATTATAATACACATAATATATTATATATAATTTATAAATATTTCATATATATATTATATATTATATGTAATATATATAAAATAAAACATAAAAATATATATAATATGTATATTATATAATCTGTAAATAACCTGTAAAGGTAAAGAGCAGAAAAGGGGTTTGCATGCTTGATAGAAGAAAAGCTGATGCCTGTAAAATATAAAGCACTTTAAATAGTACTTTAATACATTTAAATATTTAATATAAATTATAAATGATAAAATTATAAATTCTATTGATATTTCTATAGTAACTCTATAAATATCAAGTACTTTTTAGCTTCATTTAGGGTGTAGAAAGAACAATGTTCATGTTGTTGCCTGTGGCATCAGTGTCAATGTGAGTGAACTGTTCACACTGGTGCATCTAGAGCATCTTTAGTTGTAAAGAACAATGTTGTTAGAAAGCACTGGGAGAAAATCAAAGAATCAATTGAGTAAAACAATATATATTCATTTATTACAATATTAGATATATATATTGATATATATATTACAATATTATATATATAGATATATATGTCAATTTATTACAGTATTATATATATAAATTTATTACAATATTATATATAGATATATGTATCAATTCATTACAATACTATATACATATTGATATATATATCAATTTATTACAATGTTATATATATTGATATATAAATTTATTACATTATATATATTAACATATATATCAATTTATTACAATATTATACATATTAACACATATATCAATTTATTACAATATTGTATATATTAACATATATATCAATTTATTACAATATTATATATATTGATATATAAATTTATTACAATATTATATATATTAACATATATATCAATTTATTACAATACTATATACATATTAATATATATATCAATTTATTACAATACTATATACATATTGATATATATATCAATTCATTACAATACATTTGGCCAGCAATAGCAAGCAAACAGAGCTTTATAGGAACCACAACCCCAAGACCCTCTGCTCCACCATAGGCACACACCCCTTCCTTGAGGCTGTGGTCCCTATAGTCCTTTACATGCCATATACATATACATATACATATACCTCCTTCCATGGGGTACTCTGCATCTACCCAGTCTGTTGTTAGGGGTCTTCTCCTGCCTCACTGGGATGAAGGCCCCAAGTCTTCCTCTTGGGATTGTCTTGGGATCAGCACTTAACAAATGGGAATTCATTGTGTCTTATATACATACAGGGCTTGAATGAGTGTTCTTTACATTACCGGGGGTCTGTGGCTCATATAGGGGCTATTCCTTACCTATCCAAGGCCAACATATGGATTGTTTGCATTATGGATGTCTGTGGTTAATATAAGGTCTATTCCTTACCTATATAAGGTCTATTTCTTACCCATATAAGGTCTATTCCTTACCTATCCATAGCCAACATATGGATTGTTTGCATTATGGATGTGTGGCTGATATAAGGTCTATTCCTTACCTATATAAGGTCTATTCCTTACCTATCCATAGCCAACATATGGATTGTTTGCATTATGGATGTGTGGCTGATATAAGGTCTATTCCTTACCTATATAAGGTCTATTCCTTACCTATCCATAGCCAACATATGGATTGTTTGCATTATGGATGTGTGGCTGATATAAGGTCTATTCCTTATGTATTTAAGTGCTGGTGTCCTCAACATAAGGACATGGAGCTTATGGAGCAAGTCCATAGGAGGCCATGAGGATGCTCAGGACCTGGAGCAGCTCCTGTATGGATCCAAACTGGGAACACTGGTGTTGTTGAGCCTGGAGAAGGGAAGGTGATGGAGCAGCTCCAGTGTGTGTATGGGGCTATAGGGATACTGGGATGGACTCTTCCTTAGGGATAGGACAAGGATAATGGGATCAGATGGAACAGGGAAGTTTAGACTGGACCTAAGGATGGAATCCTGCCCTATTAGGCTGCTGGGATGGCTTAGCAAGGCCAGGCTGGGTTGGAACTGGGTGAGCTTAAGGTCCTTCCCAACCCAAACCAGTCTATGGTTCTATGACATCCGTTTTGGTTTGTTTTCTCTGTTTTTTACTAATATGACCAGAATTTGGTTAACAAATATTGTCTCTTTTCCTCCACTGTTTGTGTCGTCAGTTTGGGGTGAAAAACCAACATTTAGTGACCATATGAATGAGTTATTTCACACCAGTTAGTTCAGGGACTGAGCCTAAACCTGGAATTACCAGTATGGCCAGTTGTGAGATTACTGGGGTGCCAAAGGTGAGGTCATCATGACCAGCAGGGGGCACTGCGCAGGCGCAAAGGACCGAGCTCATTATAATACCAATTGGGGATAGGTAATCAATATGTAAATGTGTATTCATCAACCTCATGCATATGTATACGTTAAGAGAATGGGTGTAAAGGGAGAACAGCCTGAGGTGTGAATGGAGGAGCCATCCCATGCACCTCAGTGCTGAATGAGAGCTCATCTGCTTACATATGATGGTATGGATGCTGTATGTGTATAAATACATACATATGTATGTATGCTTCATGATCCATATGATGCTGTATGTGTATATATATGTGTATATATATATGTATATGGATGCTATATGTATATATATGGCTGCTATATGTATATATACACATATGTATGTATGCTCCATGATCCCTACGCTATATGTGTATAAGTATGTATGTATATATGCGTGTATATATATATGTATGTATATGGCTGCTATATGTATACATATATATATGTATGCTCCATGATCCCAATGCTATATGTGTATATATATGTATATATATGTAAATGGATCCTATATGCATATATATGGATGCTGTATGTGTATATATATACATATGTATGTATGCTCCATGATCCCTATCTGTGTATATGTATATATGTGTAAATATATGTATATGGATGCTATATGTGTATACATATGTATATGTGCACATATATATGGCTGCTATATGTATATATATAGATATGTATGGATGCTCCATGATCCCTATGATACTATATGTATATGTATATATGTGTATATATATGGACGCTATATGCATATATATACACATAGGTATGTATGCTTCATCATACCTGCCTGTGCGTACGTGCTCCGTACGTGACCCTTACGTGCCCCACGTACGCCGCCGCACGCTCCCTCTCCCTCCCCTTCCGCCGCACGCACCGGCACGGGGGGGAGGAGCATCCTCGCGCATGCGCAGTGCGTCAGGAGGGCGGCAGCGGCTCCATGCGCATGCGCAGTGCGGCGGGGGCAGCCTCGCGCATGCGCAGTGCGTCAGGAGGGGGGAAGCGGCTCCGTGCGCATGCGCAGTGCGGTGGGTGCATCCTCGCGCATGCGCAGTGCGGCAGTGAGGTTGGTGCCGGTGCCCATTGATGTCTGCGGGCTGCAACCGAGGCCTGAACCCGTGAGAGGGGGGGAGGGGAGGGGGGGGAGGGGCAACAGGGAGGGGCTACGGGGGGGGAGGGGGGGGGAGGGGCTGGAACCGGAGGGGGGGGCGGGGCCATGACCGGAGGGGGGCGAGGGGGGGGAGGGGAACGGGAACGGAGGGGGGGGAGGGGGCAGCGGGGGGCGGGGCCGGAGGCTTGGGGGGGCGGGGTCAGGACCAGTCCATGTGGGGGGAGGGGTCAGGAGGGGTCATGTGGGGGGAGAGGTCAGGAGGGGTCATGTGGGGGGGGAGGGGTCAGGTGGGGTCATGTGGGGGGGGAGGGGTCAGGAGGGGTCATGTGGGGGGGAGGGGTCAGGAGGGGTCACGTGGGGGGGGAGGGGTCAGGAGGGGTCATGTGGGGGGAGGGGTCAGGAGGGGTCATGTGGGGGGGGGAGGGGTCAGGAGGGGTCATGTGTGGGGGAGGGGTCAGGAGGGGTCACGTGGGGGGGGAGGGGTCAGGAGGGGTCATGTGGGGGGAGGGGTCAGGAGGGGTCATGTGGGGGGGGCAGGGGTCAGGAGGGGTCATGTGTGGGGGAGGGGTCAGGAGGGGTCATGTGGGGGGAGAGGGGTCAGGAGGGGTCAAGGGGGGGGGGGAGGGGTCAGGAGGGGTCATGTGGGGGGGAGGGGTCAGGAGGGGTCATGTGGGGGGAGGGGGATGGGGGGGTCAGGAGGGGTCATGTGGGGGGAGGGGGATGGGGGGGTCAGGAGGGGTCATGGGGGGGAGGGGTCAGGACAGGTCCATGTGGGGGAGGGGTCGTGGGGGGGAGGGGTCAGGAGGGGTCACGTGGGGGGAGGGGGAGGGGTCAGGACCCGTCCATGTCTCTCTGCGGGGGGGGGCGGGGCCTGTGTCAGCCTCGCTCTGGTGTCAGCCTCGCTCTGGTGTCAGCCTCGCTCTGGTGTCAGCCTCGCTCTGGTGTCAGCCCCGCCCCCTCCCCAGGCCACGCCCACCATGGGGCTGCTCTCGGACCCTCAGTGCCGCCGTGCGCTTGCGCGGATGCTCGTGCGGCTCAACACACCCCTCTGGTGAGCGGGGGAGGGGCTGGGGGGGTATGGGGTCTATGGGGATCTATGGGGTCTATGGGGCTCTATGGGGATCTATGGGGTCTCTGTGGGGTCTCTATGGGTGTCTATGGGTCTGTATGGGGGCTCTGTGGGGCTCTATGGTCTCTATGGGGCTCTATGGGGTCTCTATGGGGCTCTATGGGGCTCTATGGGGGCTCTATGGGGCTCTATGGGGCTCTATGGGGTCTCTATGGGGTCTCTTTGGGGCTCTATGGGGCTCTGTGGGTTCTCTGTAGGGCTCTATGGGTCTCTGAGTCTCTATGGGGCTCTATGGGGTCTCTATGGGGTCTCTTTGGGGCTCTATGGGGCTCTGTGGGTTCTCTGTAGGGCTCTATGGGTCTCTGAGTCTCTATGGGGCTCTATGGGGGCTCTATGCGCTCTATGGGGTCTCTATGGGTCTCTATGGGGCTCTATGGGGTCTCTGTGGGTCTCTATGTGTCTCTGGGGGTATCTGTGGGGCTCTATGGGGCTCTGTGGGTCTCTGTGGGGTTCTATGGGGCATATGTGGGGCTCTATGGGGGTCTCTGTGGGGTCTCTGTGGGGCTCTATGGGTGCTTTGGGGGACTCCATAGGGTCTCTATGGGGCTCTGTGGGGCTCTATGGGTCTCTATGGGTATCCATGGGGTCTCTATGGGGTCTCTATGGGTGCTCTGTGGGTCTCTATGGGTCTCTATGGGGGCTCTATGGGGTCTCTGTGGGGCTCTATGGGATCCCTATGGGGCTCTTTGGGGCTCTATGGGGGCTCTATGGGGCTCTATGGGGACTCTATGGGGGCTATGGGGCTCTATGGGGACTCTATGGGGCTCTATGGGGTCTCTATGGGGCTCTATGGGGGCTCTATGGGGCTCTATGGGGGCTCTATGTGGTCTCTGGGTCCGTATGGGGGCTCTATGGGGTCTCTATGGGGCTCTATGATATCTATGGGGGCTCTGTGGGGGCTCTATGGGTCTCTATGGGGTCTCTGTGGGGCTCTATGGGAGCTCTATGGGGGCTCTGTGGGGCTCTGTGGGTCTCTATGGGGGTTCTATGGGGCTCTGTGCGCTCTATGGGGCTCTATGGGGGCTCTGTGTCTCTATAGGGGCTCTATGGGTCTCTGAGTCTCTATGGGGCTCTATGGGGGTCTATGGGGCTCTGTGGTGCTCTATGGGGGTCTGTGGGGCTCTATGGGGGCTCTATGGGGTCTCTATGGGGCTCTATGGGGGCTCTATGGGGGCTCTGTGGGGCTCTATGGGGGCTCTGTGGGGCTCTATGGGTCTCTATGGGTCTCTATGGGGCTTTATGGGGTCTCTATGGGGGCTCTATGGGGCTCTATGGGGGTTCTATGGGGCTCTATGGGGGCTCTGTGGGTCTCTATGGGTCTCTATGGGGCTTTATGGGGTCTCTGTGGGGCTCTATGGGGGCTCTATGGGTCTCTATGGGGTCTTTATGGGGGCTCTATGTGTCTCTATGGGGGCTCTATGGGTTTCTATGGGTCTCTATGGGGTCTCTATGGGGCTCTATGGGGTTTCTATGGGTCTCTATGGGGCTCTATGGGTCTCTATGGGTCTCTATGGGTCTCTATGGGTCTCTATGGGTCTCTATGGGTCTCTATGGGGCTCTATGGGGATCTATGGGGATCTATGGGGCTCTATGGGGATCTATGGGGCTCTATGGGGATCTATGGGGCTCTAAGGGGTCTCTGTGGAGCTCTATGGGGGCTCTATGGGGCTCTATGGGTCTCTTTGGTGGCTCTATGGGTTCCTATGGGTCTCTATGGGTCTCTATGGGTCTCTATGGGGTCTCTGGGGGGCTCTATGGGGTCTCTATGGGGCTCTATGGGGGCTTTATGTGTGTCTATGGGTCTCTATGGTCTCTATGTGTCTCTATTGGTCTCTATGTGTCTCTATTGGTCTCTATGGGGCTCTATGGGGCTCTGTGGGGTCTCTATGGGGCTCTATGGGGGCTCTATGGGTCTCTATGGGGTCTCTATGGGTCTCCATGGGGCTCTATGGGGTTTCTATGGGTCTCTATGGCGCTCTATGGGGTCTCTATGGGGGTTCTATGGGGTCGCTATGGGTCTCTGTGTCTCTGGTCTCTATGGATCTCTATGTGTCTCTATGTGTCTCTATGGTCTCTATGTGTCTCTATGTGTCTCTATGTGTCTCTATATGTCTCTATGTGTCTCTATGTGTCTCTATGTGTCTCTATGTGTCTCTATGGTCTCTATGTGTCTCTATATGTCTCTATATGTCCCCTAACCCCATTTCCCCCCCCCCAGTATCCTCAGCTATGCTCTAGGGCTGCTCTGGTTCATGGCCCTGCCCCCATTGGCCCCAAGGACCCACATGTCTGAGAACGCAATGGGGTCAACTATGGTGGAGGAGGGATTTGAACTGGGGGACAGAGCAGTGGGACTGGGAAGGGAGTTTGGGGTCCAGAAGGACAGAGTGGGGTGAGAATGGGATGGGATGGGATGGGAATGGGATGGGAATGGGATGGGATGGGATGGGGATGGGGATGGGATGGTATGGGATGGGGATGGGATGGGATGGGGATGGGAATGGGATGGGATGGGATGGGATGGGGATGGGATGGGGATGGGATGGGAATGGGATGGGGATGGGATGGGATGGGGATGGGAATGGGATGGGGATGGGATGGGGATGGGATGGGATGGGATGGGATGGGGATGGGGATGGGATGGGGATGGGATGGGGATTGGGATGGGATGGGGATGGGATGGGGATGGGGATGGGATGGGATGGGATGGGATGGGGATGGGATGGGGATGGGATGGGATGGGATGGGGATGGGGATGGGATGGGATGGGATGGGGATGGGATGGGATGGGATGGGAATGGGATGGGATGGGATGGGGATGGGGATGGGATGGGGATGGGATGGGAATGGGATGGGGATGGGATGGGATGGGGATGGGAATGGGATGGGGATGGGATGGGGATGGGATGGGGATGGGATGGGATGGGATGGGGATGGGATGGGGATGGGATGGGATGGGGATGGGATGGGGATGGGATGGGATGGGGATGGGGATGGGATGGGATGGGGATGGGATGGGATGGGATGGGATGGGGATGGGATGGGGATGGGATGGGATGGGGATGGGGATGGGATGGGATGGGATGGGGATGGGATGGGATGGGGATGGGATGGGGATGGGGATGGGGATGGGATGGGGATGGGATGGGGATGGGATGGGATGGGGATGGGATGGGGATGGGGATGGGGATGGGGATGGGATGGGATGGGGATGGGATGGGGATGGGATGGGATGGGGATGGGGATGGGATGGGATGGGGATGGGATGGGATGGGATGGGGATGGGATGGGATGGGATGGGGATGGGATGGGGATGGGATGGGGATGGGATGGGGATGGGAATGGGATGGGGATGGGATGGGATGGGAATGGGATGGGGATGGGATGGGGATGGGATGGGATGGGGATGGGAATGGGATGGGGATGGGATGGGATGGGATGGGGATGGGATGGGGATGGGATGGGGATGGGGATGGGATGGGAATGGGATGGGGATGGGATGGGGATGGGATGGGATGGGGATGGGAATGGGATGGGGATGGGATGGGATGGGGATGGGATGGGGATGGGGATGGGATGGGATGGGGATGGGATGGGGATGGGATGGGATGGGATGGGATGGGATGGGATGGGGATGGGGATGGGATGGGGATGGGGATGGGGATGGGATGGGGATGGGATGGGGATGGGGATGGGGATGGGATGGGGATGGGATGGGGATGGGGATGGGATGGGATGGGATGGGATGGGGATGGGGATGGGATGGGATGGGGATGGGGATGGGGATGGGATGGGGATGGGATGGGATGGGATGGGGATGGGGATGGGGATGGGATGGGATGGGGATGGGATGGGATGGGATGGGGATGGGATGGGATGGGGATGGGATGGGGATGGGGATGGGATGGGATGGGATGGGGATGGGGATGGGATGGGGATGGGATGGGGATGGGGATGGGATGGGGATGGGGATGGGGATGGGGATGGGATGGGGATGGGGATGGGGATGGGATGGGGATGGGATGGGGATGGGGATGGGGATGGGATGGGGATGGGATGGGGATGGGGATGGGATGGGGATGGGGATGGGATGGGGATGGGGATGGGATGGGGATGGGATGGGATGGGATGGGATGGGATGGGGATGGGATGGGATGGGATGGGGATGGGATGGGATGGGATGGGGATGGGATGGGGATGGGATGGGGATGGGATGGGATGGGGATGGGGATGGGAATGGGGATGGGATGGGATGGGATGGGGATGGGATGGGGATGGGGATGGGGATGGGATGGGATGGGATGGGGATGGGATGGGGGATGGGGATGGGGATGGGATGGGATGGGATGGGGATGGGATGGGATGGGGATGGGATGGGGATGGGATGGGATGGGATGGGATGGGGATAGGATGGGGATGGGATGGGATGGGGATGGGATGGGGATGGGGATGGGATGGGATGGGATGGGGATGGGATGGGGATGGGGATGGGATGGGGATGGGGATGGGATGGGGATGGGATGGGATGGGATGGGATGGGGATGGGGATGGGATGGGATGGGGATGGGGATGGGATGGGATGGGGATGGGATGGGGATGGGATGGGATGGGATGGGATGGGGATGGGATGGGATGGGATGGGGATGGGATGGGGATGGGATGGGATGGGATGGGGATGGGATGGGGATGGGATGGGGATGGGATGGGGATGGGATGGGGGGGGAGGGGGATATGGGGGATGGGCTGTGGGTTGATCCCATTGTGTCCCTTGCTCAGGGGGATTCCTGTGTCCTGGTTGGTCAGGACCATGTGGGGTTTGGGGCTGGAGGTTCATGAGCAGCAGTTCTCAGTGCAGCTGCCGTTCCCTGATGAGAGCAGGGAGAGATACGTGAGTCTGATGTGGGGCAGAGATGTGGGGCTGGGGTATGGGGCTGGAGCAGGGCCTGGAGCAGCAATGGGGTAGGGAATTGCTTGGGGGGACCCTATGGGGCAGAGATTGGAGGGGTTCCTATGGGGCAGGGTATGGGGATTCCCTATGGGGCTGGGATTGTGGGTCACTATGGGGCAGGGATTGGGGTCGCTATGGGTTCCTATGGGGCAGGGATTGGGGTCACTATGGGGCAAGGTTTGGAGTCACTATGAGGCAGGGGGGTTCAGTGGTCTCTATGGGGCAGGGCTTGGGGGGTCCCTATGGGTCAGGGAGGCTCAGGGGTCACTATGGGGCACATTTGGGGGGTCCCTATGTGGCAGGGATTGGTGGCCCCTATGGGGCAGGGATGTGGGTCCCTATGGGGCATGGATTGGGGGTCTCTATGGGTCAGGGATTGGGGGTTCCTATGGGGCAGGGATTGGTGTCCCTATGGGGCAGATATGTGGGTCTCTATGGGCAGGGATTGGGGTCTCTATGGGGCAAGGTTTGGAGTTGGTATGGGGCAGTGGGGCTCAGTGGTCTCTATGGGGCAGGGATTGGAGTCCCTATGTGTCCCTATGGGTCTCTATGGGGCAGGGATGTGGGTCCCTATGGGTCTCTATGGGGCAGGGATGTGGGTCCCTATGGGTCTCTATGGGGCAGGGATGTGGTTCCCTATGTGTCCCTATGGGTCTCTATGGGTCCCTAGGGGGCAGGTATTGGGGTCCCTATAGGGCAGGGATGTGGGTCTCTATGGTCTCTATGGTCTCTATGGTCTCTATGTGTCTCTATGTGTCTCTATGTGTCTCTATGGGTCTCTATGTGTCTCTATGTGTCTCTATGGGTCTCTATGTGTCCCTCTGGGTCTCAGTGTCCTCCCCCCCCAGCTCGTTCGCGGCACCAACGTCTATGGGATCCTGAGGGCCCCAAGAGCCTCCAGCACCGAAGCTCTTGTGCTGAGCGCAGGATGTGTCCCTGGGCCCCACAACAACCAGGCTGTGGGGCTGCTGCTGGCGCTGGCGGCTTACTTCAGGGGTGAGGGGTGTGGGGCAGGGATCTATGGGGCAGGGCTATGGGGCAGGGCTATGGGGTGAATGTGGGGCTGGGCTATGGGGCAGGGCTATGGGGTGTATGTGGGGCAGGGATGTGTGGGGCAGGGATCTGTGGGTCAGAGCTCTATGGGGCAGGATGTGTGGGTCAGGATCTATGGGGCAGGGATGAGTGGGTCAGAGCTCTATGGGTCAGGATCTATGGGTCAGGATGTGTGGGTCAGAGCTCTATGGGTCAGGATCTATGGGTCAGGATGTGTGGGTCTCTATGGGGCAGGATGTGTGGGTCTCTATGGGGCAGGATGTGTGGGTCAGGATCTATGGGGCAGGGATGAGTGGGTCAGAGCTCTATGGGTCAGGATGTGTGGGTCTCTATGGGGCAGGATGTGTGGGTCAGGATCTATGGGGCAGGGATGAGTGGGTCAGAGCTCTATGGGTCAGGATCTATGGGTCAGGATGTGTGGGTCAGAGCTCTATGGGTCAGGATCTATGGGTCAGGATGTGTGGGTCTCTATGGGGCAGGATGTGTGGGTCTCTATGGGGCAGGATGTGTGGGTCAGGATCTATGGGGCAGGGATGAGTGGGTCAGAGCTCTATGGGTCAGGATGTGTGGGTCTCTATGGGGCAGGATGTGTGGGTCAGGATCTATGGGGCAGGGATGAGTGGGTCAGAGCTCTATGGGTCAGGATGTGTGGGTCTCTATGGGGCAGGATGTGTGGGTCAGAGCTCTATGGGTCAGAGCTCTAAGGGGCAGGATCTATGGGTCAGGATCTATGGGTCAGGATCTATGGGTCAGGATCTATGGGTCAGGGCTCTGTGGGTCTCTATGGGTCAGGATCTATGGGTCAGGATGTGTGGGTCTCTATGGGTCAGAGCTCTATGGGGCAGGATGTGTGGGTCAGGATCTATGGGTCAGGGCTCTATGGGGCTCTATGGGTCAGGATCTATGGGTCAGGATCTATGGGTCAGGCCTGGGTCCCATCCCCTGTGTCCCTCAGGGCAGATCTATTGGGCCAAGGACATCATCTTCCTCATCAATGAACACGACCTGCTGGGGATGGAGGCCTGGCTGGAGGCTTATCATGATGTCAACAGCTCCGGTCAGTGGGGCAGCTATGGGGCAGGGATGGAGGCTATGGGGCAGGGATGGAGGCTATGGGGTGAGGATGGTGGCTATGGGGTGAGGATGGTGGCTATGGGGCAGGGATGGTGGCTATGGGGTGAGGATGGTGGCTATGGGGTGAGGATGGTGGCTATGGGGTGAGGATGGTGGCTATGGGGCAGGGATGGAGGCTATGGGGTGAGGATGGTGGCTATGGGGTGAGGATGGTGGCTATGGGGCAGGGATGGTGGCTATGGGGCAGGGATGGAGGCTATGGGGCAGGGATGGTGGCTATGGGGCAGGGATGGTGGCTATGGGGCAGGGATGGTGGCTATGGGGTGAGGATGGAGGCTATGGGGTGAGGATGGTGGCTATGGGGCAGGGATGGTGGCTATGGGGCAGGGATGGTGGCTATGGGGCAGGGATGGAGGCTATGGGGTGAGGATGGTGGCTATGGGGCAGGGATGGAGGCTATGGGGCAGGGATGGTGGCTATGGGGTGAGGATGGAGGCTATGGGGTGAGGATGGTGGCTATGGGGTGAGGATGGTGGCTATGGGGTGAGGATGGTGGCTATGGGACAGGGATGGTGGCTATGGGGTGAGGATGGAGGCTATGGGGTGAGGATGGAGGCTATGGGGTGAGGATGGTGGCTATGGGGTGAGGATGGAGGCTATGGGGCAGGGATGGAGGCTATGGGGCAGGGATGGTGGCTATGGGGTGAGGATGGAGGCTATGGGGTGAGGATGGAGGCTATGGGGTGAGGATGGAGGCTATGGGGTGAGGATGGTGGCTATGGGGCAGGGATGGTGGCTATGGGGTGAGGATGGAGGCTATGGGGTGAGGATGGTGGCTATGGGGTGAGGATGGAGGCTATGGGGTGAGGATGGTGGCTATGGGGTGAGGATGGTGGCTATGGGGCAGGGGATGGTGGCTATGGGGGGAGGATGGAGGGCTATGGGGGTGAGGATGGTGGCTATGGGGTGAGGGATGGTGGCTATGGGGCAGGGATGGTGGCTATAGGGTGAGGATGGTGGCTATGGGGCAGGGATGGAGGCTATGGGGCAGGGATGGAGGCTATGGGGTGAGGATGGAGGCTATGGGGTGAGGATGGAGGCTATGGGGTGAGGATGGTGGCTATGGGGTGAGGATGGTGGCTATGGGGTGAGGATGGAGGCTATGGGGTGAGGATGGTGGCTATGGGGTGAGGATGGAGGCTATGGGGTGAGGATGGTGGCTATGGGGTGAGGATGGTGGCTATGGGGCAGGGATGGTGGCTATAGGGTGAGGATGGTGGCTATGGGGCAGGGATGGAGGCTATGGGGCAGGGATGGTGGCTATGGGGTGAGGATGGTGGCTATGGGGCAGGGATGGTGGCTATGGGGCAGGGATGGAGGCTATGGGGTGAGGATGGTGGCTATGGGGTGAGGATGGTGGCTATGGGGTGAGGATGGTGGCTATGGGGTGAGGATGGTGGCTATGGGGTGAGGATGGAGGCTATGGGGTGAGGATGGTGGCTATGGGGTGAGGATGGTGGCTATGGGGCAGGGATGGTGGCTATGGGGCAGGGATGGAGGCTATGGGGCAGGGATGGAGGCTATGGGGTGAGGATGGTGGCTATGGGGCAGGGATGGAGGCTATGGGGCAGGGATGGAGGCTATGGGGTGAGGATGGTGGCTATGGGATGAGGATGGTGGCTATGGGGCAGGGATGGTGGCTATGGGGTGAGGATGGTGGCTATGGGGTGAGGATGGTGGCTATGGGGTGAGGATGGTGCCTATAGGGTGAGGATGGAGGCTATGGGGTGAGGATGGTGGCTATGGGGCAGGGATGGAGGCTATGGGGCAGGGATGGAGGCTATGGGGCAGGGATGGAGGCTATGGGGCAGGGATGGAGGCTATGGGGTGAGGATGGTGGCTATGGGGCAGGGATGGTGGCTATGGGGTGAGGATGGAGGCTATGGGGCGAGGATGGTGGCTATGGGGCAGGGATGGAGGCTATGGGGCAGGGATGGAGGCTATGGGGCAGGGATGGAGGCTATGGGGCAGGGATGGAGGCTATGGGGCGGTGAGGATGGTGGCTATGGGCAGGATGGGGCTATGGGGGCAGGGATGGAGGCTATGGGGTGAGATGGTGGCTATGGGGTGAGGATGGTGGCTATGGGGTGAGGATGGTGCTATGGGGTGAGGATTGTTGGCTTATGGGGCAGGGAATGGAGGCTATGGGGTGAGGGATGGAGGCTATGCGTGTGAGGATGGTGGCTATGGGGCAGGGATGGTGGCTATGGGGTGAGGATGGTGGCTATGGGGCAGGGATGGAGGCTATGGGGCAGGGATGGTGGCTATGGGGTGAGGATGGTGGCTATGGGGTGAGGATGGTTGGGCTATGGGGAGAGATGGTGGCTATGGGGTGAGGATGGTGGCATATGGGGTGAGGACCTGGTGGGCTATGGGGCAGGGATGTTGGCTACTGGGGTGAGTGATGGAGGCTATGGGTTGAGGGATTGTGGCTGATGGATGGGTGAGGATGGAGGCTATGGGGCAGGGATGGAGGCTATGGGGCAGGGATGGAGGCATATGGGTGAGGATGGAGGCTATGGGATGAGGATGGTGGCTATGGGGTGAGGATGGTGGCTATGGGGTGAGGATGGAGGCTATGGGGTGAGGATGGTGGCTATGGGGTGAGGATGGAGGCTATGGGGTGAGGATGGTGGCTATGGGGCAGGGATGGTGGCTATGGGGTGAGGATGGTGGCTATGGGGCAGGGATGGAGGCTATGGGGCAGGGATGGAGGCTATGGGGTGGGGATGGTGGCTATGGGGTGAGGATGGAGGCTATGGGGTGAGGATGGTGGCTATGGGGCAGGGATGGTGGCTATGGGGCAGGGATGGAGGCTATGGGGCAGGGATGGTGGCTATGGGGTGAGGATGGAGGCTATGGGGTGAGGATGGAGGCTATGGGGCAGGGATGGAGGCTATGGGGCTGGGATGGAGGCTATGGGGTGAGGATGGAGGCTATGGGGTGAGGATGGAGGCTATGGGGTGAAGATGGTGGCTATGGGGTGAGGATGGTGGCTATGGGGTGAGGATGGTGGCTATGGGGCAGGGATGGTGGCTATGGGGTGAGGATGGTGGCTATGGGGCAGGGATGGAGGCTATGGGGTGAGGATGGTGGCTATGGGGTGAGGATGGTGGCTATGGGGCAGGGATGGTGGCTATGGGGCAGGGATGGTGGCTATGGGGTGAGGATGGTGGCTATGGGGCAGGGATGGTGGCTATGGGGTGGGGATGGTGGCTATGGGGTGAGGATGGTGGCTATGGGGCAGGGATGGTGGCTATGGGGTGAGGATGGTGGCTATGGGGCAGGGATGGAGGCTATGGGGCAGGGATGGAGGCTATGGGGTGAGGATGGTGGCTATGGGGTGAGGATGGTGGCTATGGGGTGAGGATGGTGGCTATGGGGCAGGGATGGAGGCTATGGGGCAGGGATGGAGGCTATGGGGTGAGGATGGAGGCTATGGGGTGAGGATGGAGGCTATGGGGTGAGGATGGTGGCTATGGGGTGAGGATGGTGGCTATGGGGCAGGGATGGTGGCTATAGGGTGAGGATGGTGGCTATGGGGCAGGGATGGAGGCTATGGGGCAGGGGATGGTGGCTATGGGGTGAGGATGGTGGCTATGGGCAGGATGGTGGACTATGGGGGTTGAGGATGGTGGCTATGGGGTGAGGATGGGTGGCTATGGGGTGAGGATGGTGGCCTATGGGGCAGGAGATGGTGCTATGGGGCAGGGATGGAGCTATGGGGGCAGGGATGGAGGCCTATGGGGTGAGGATGGTGGCTATTGGGGCAGGGATGGAGGCTATGGGGGCAGGGATGGTGGCTATGGGGTGAGGATGGTGGCTATGGGCAGGGATGGTGGCTATGGGGCAGGGATGGGGGCTATGGGTGAGGATGGGTGGCTATGGGGTGAGGATGGTGGCTATGGGGGGAGGATGGTGGCCTATGGGGTGCAGGATGGTGGCTATGGGGGTGAGGATGGAGGCCGATGGGGTGAGGATGGGGCTATGGGGCAGGGATGGTGGCTATGGGTGAGATGGTGGGCTATGGGGCAGGGATGGGGCTATGGGGCAGGGATGGAGGCTATGGGGCCGGATGGAGGGGGGCTATGGGGCAGGGATGGAGGCTATGGGGTGAGGATGGTGGCTATGGGGCAGGGATGGTGCCTATGGGGCAGGGATGGAGGCTATGGGGTGAGGATGGTGGCTATGGGGTGAGGATGGTGGCTATGGGGTGAGGATGGAGGCTATGGGGTGAGGATGGTGGCTATGGGGCAGGGATGGAGGCTATGGGGTGAGGATGGAGGCTATGGGGTGAGGATGGTGGCTATGGGGCAGGGATGGTGGCTATGGGGCAGGGATGGTGGCTATGGGGTGAGGATGGTGGCTATGGGGCAGGGATGGTGGCTATGGGGTGAGGATGGTGGCTATGGGGTGAGGATGGATATGGGGCAGGGATGGTGGCTATGGGGCAGGGATGGAGGCTATGGGGTGAGGATGGTGGCTATGGGGCAGGGATGGAGGCTATGGGTGAGGATGGGGCTATGGGGTGAGGATGGTGGCTATGGGGGTGAGGATGGAGGCTAATGGGGTGAGGAGTGGTGGCTATGGGGTGAGGATGGTGGCTATGGGGTGAGGATGGTGGCTATGGGGCAGGGGATGGTGGCTATGGGGTGAGGATGGTGGCTATGGGGGCAGGATGGAGGCTATGGGGTGAGGATGGTGGCTATGGGGTGAGGATGGTGGCTATGGGGGCAGGGATGGTGGCTATGGGGCAGGGGATGGTGGGCTATGGGGTGAGGATGGTGGCTATGGGGGAGGGATGGTGGCTATGGGGTGAGGATGGTGGCTATGCGGGGTGCATGGAATGGTGGCTATGGGGCAGGGGATGGTGGCTATGGGGTGGGATGGTGGCTATGGGGGCAGGGATGGGGCTATGGGGGCAGGGATGAGGCTATGGGGCAGGATGGTGTGCTATGGGGCAGGATGGTGGCTATGGGGGAGGATGGTGGCTATGGGGTGAGGATGGTGGCTATGGGGTGAGGATGGAGGCTATGGGGTGAGGATGGTGGCTATGGGGTGAGGATGGTGGCTATGGGGTGAGGATGGAGGCTATGGGGCGGGGATGGTGGCTATGGGGTGAGGATGGTGGCTATGGGGCAGGGATGGAGGCTATGGGGCAGGGATGGTGGCTATGGGGTGAGGATGGTGGCTATGGGGTGAGGGATGGTGGCTATGGGGTGAGGATGGTGGCTATGGGGTGAGGATGGAGGCTATGGGGGCAGGGATGGTGGCTATGGGGTGAGGATGGTGGCTATGGGTGAGGATGGTGGCTATGGGGCAGGGATGGATGGGCTATGGGGGCAGGGATGGTGGCTATGGGGCAGGGATGGAGGCTATGGGGTGAGGATGGAGGCTATGGGGTGAGGATGGTGGCTATGGGGTAGGGATGGTGCTATGGGGGCAGGGATGGTGGCTATGGGGCAGGGATGGTGGCTATGGGGTGAGGATGGTGGCTATGGGGTGAGGATGGTGGCTATGGGGCAGGGATGGAGGCTATGGGGTGAGGATGGTGGCTATGGGGTGAGGATGGTGGCTATGGGGTGAGGATGGTGGCTATGGGGTGAGGATGGTGGCTATGGGGTGAGGATGGTGGCTATGGGGTGAGGATGGTGGCTATGGGGCAGGGATGGTGGCTATGGGGTGAGGATGGTGGCTATGGGGTGAGGATGGTGGCTATGGGGTGAGGATGGAGGCTATGGGGTGAGGATGGTGGCTATGGGGCAGGGATGGTGGCTATGGGGTGAGGATGGTGGCTATGGGGTGAGGATGGTGGCTATGGGGTGAGGATGGTGGCTATGGGGTGAGGATGGTGGCTATGGGGTGAGGATGGTGGCTATGGGGCAGGGATGGAGGCTATGGGGCAGGGATGGAGGTTATGGGGTGAGGATGGAGGCTATGGGGCAGGGATGGTGGCTATGGGGCAGGGATGGAGGTTATGGGGTGAGGATGGTGGCTATGGGGCAGGGATGGAGGCTATGGGGCAGGGATGGAGGTTATGGGGTGAGGATGGTGGCTATGGGGCAGGGATGGTGGCTATGGGGTGAGGATGGTGGCTATGGGGTGAGGATGGAGGCTATGGGGTGAGGATGGAGGCTATGGGGTGAGGATGGAGGCTATGGGGTGAGGATGGTGGCTATGGGGCAGGGATGGTGGCTATGGGGTGAGGATGGTGGCTATGGGGTGAGGATGGTGGCTATGGGGTGAGGATGGAGGCTATGGGGTGAGGATGGAGGCTATGGGGCAGGGATGGAGGCTATGGGGCAGGGATGGAGGCTATGGGGTGAGGATGGTGGCTATGGGGCAGGATGGTGGCTATGGGGTGAGGATGGTGGCTATGGGGTGAGGATGGTGGCTATGGGGCAGGGATGGTGGCTATGGGGCAGGGATGGAGGCTATGGGGTGAGGATGGTGGCTATGGGGCAGGATGGTGGCTATGGGGCAGGGATGGTGGCTATGGGGTGAGGATGGTGGCTATGGGGTGAGGATGGAGGCTATGGGGCAGGGATGGTGGCTATGGGGTGAGGATGGTGGCTATGGGGTGAGGATGGTGGCTATGGGGCAGGGATGGTGGCTATGGGGCAGGGATGGTGGCTATGGGGCAGGGATGGAGGCTATGGGGTGAGGATGGTGGCTATGGGGTGAGGATGGTGGCTATGGGGTAGGGATGGTGGCTATGGGGCAGGGATGGTGGCTATGGGGCAGGGATGGTGGCTATGGGGTGAGGATGGTGGCTATGGGGTGAGGATGGTGGCTATGGGGCAGGGATGGAGGCTATGGGGTGAGGATGGTGGCTATGGGGTGAGGATGGTGGCTATGGGGTGAGGATGGTGGCTATGGGGTGAGGATGGTGGCTATGGGGTGAGGATGGTGGCTATGGGGTGAGGATGGTGGCTATGGGGTGAGGATGGTGGCTATGGGGTGAGGATGGTGGCTATGGGGTGAGGATGGTGGCTATGGGGTGAGGATGGAGGCTATGGGGTGAGGATGGTGGCTATGGGGCAGGGATGGTGGCTATGGGGTGAGGATGGTGGCTATGGGGTGAGGATGGTGGCTATGGGGCTGGGATGGTGGCTATGGGGTGAGGATGGTGGCTATGGGGTGAGGATGGTGGCTATGGGGCAGGGATGGAGGCTATGGGGCAGGGATGGAGGTTATGGGGTGAGGATGGAGGCTATGGGGCAGGGATGGTGGCTATGGGGCAGGGATGGAGGTTATGGGGTGAGGATGGTGGCTATGGGGCAGGGATGGAGGCTATGGGGCAGGGATGGAGGTTATGGGGTGAGGATGGTGGCTATGGGGCAGGGATGGTGGCTATGGGGTGAGGATGGTGGCTATGGGGTGAGGATGGAGGCTATGGGGTGAGGATGGAGGCTATGGGGTGAGGATGGAGGCTATGGGGTGAGGATGGTGGCTATGGGGCAGGGATGGTGGCTATGGGGTGAGGATGGTGGCTATGGGGTGAGGATGGTGGCTATGGGGTGAGGATGGAGGCTATGGGTGAGGATGGAGGCTATGGGGCAGGGATGGAGGCTATGGGGCAGGGATGGAGGCTATGGGGTGAGGATGGTGGCTATGGGGCAGGATGGTGGCTATGGGGTGAGGATGGTGGCTATGGGGTGAGGATGGTGGCTATGGGGCAGGGATGGTGGCTATGGGGCAGGGATGGAGGCTATGGGGTGAGGATGGTGGCTATGGGGCAGGATGGTGGCTATGGGGCAGGGATGGTGGCTATGGGGTGAGGATGGTGGCTATGGGGTGAGGATGGAGGCTATGGGGCAGGGATGGTGGCTATGGGGTGAGGATGGTGGCTATGGGGCAGGGATGGTGGCTATGGGGCAGGGATGGTGGCTATGGGGTGAGGATGGAGGCTATGGGGTGAGGATGGTGGCTATGGGGCAGGGATGGAGGCTATGGGGCAGGGATGGTGGCTATGGGGTGAGGATGGTGGCTATGGGGCAGGGATGGTGGCTATGGGGCAGGGATGGAGGCTATGGGGTGAGGATGGTGGCTATGGGGTGAGGATGGAGGCTATGGGGTGAGGATGGTGGCTATGGGGCAGGGATGGTGGCTGTGGGGTGAGGATGGAGGCTATGGGGTGAGGATGGTGGCTATGGGGCAGGGATGGTGGCTATGGGGTGAGGATGGTGGCTATGGGGCAGGGATGGTGGCTATGGGGCAGGGATGGAGGCTATGGGGTGAGGATGGTGGCTATGGGGTGAGGATGGAGGCTATGGGGTGAGGATGGTGGCTATGGGGCAGGGATGGAGGCTATGGGGCAGGGATGGAGGCTATGGGGTGAGGATGGTGGCTATGGGGCAGGGATGGTGGCTATGGGGTGAGGATGGTGGCTATGGGGTGAGGATGGTGGTTATGGGGTGAGGATGGTGGCTATGGGGTGAGGATGGAGGCTATGGGGTGAGGATGGTGGCTATGGGGCAGGGCTGGTGGCTATGGGGTGAGGATGGTGGCTATGGGGCAGGGATGGAGGCTATGGGGTGAGGATGGTGGCTATGGGGTGAGGATGGTGGCTATGGGGTGAGGATGGAGGCTATGGGGTGAGGATGGAGGCTATGGGGTGAGGATGGAGGCTATGGGGTGAGGATGGTGGCTATGGGGCAGGGGTGGTGGCTATGGGGTGAGGATGGTGGCTATGGGGTGAGGATGGAGGCTATGGGGTGAGGATGGTGGCTATGGGGTGAGGATGGTGGCTATGGGGCAGGGATGGAGGCTATGGGGCAGGGATGGTGGCTATGGGGTGAGGATGGTGGCTATGGGGTGAGGATGGAGGCTATGGGGTGAGGATGGTGGCTATGGGGCAGGGGTGGTGGCTATGGGGTGAGGATGGTGGCTATGGGGCAGGGATGGTGGCTATGGGGCAGGATGGTGGCTATGGGGCAGGATGGTGGCTATGGGGCAGGGATGGAGGCTATGGGGCAGGATGGAGGCTATGGGGCAGGATGGTGGCTATGGGGCAGGATGGAGGCTATGGGGCAGGATGGAGGCTATGGGGTGAGGATGGAGGCTATGGGGTGAGGATGGTGGCTATGGGGCAGGGGTGGTGGCTATGGGGTGAGGATGGTGCTGTCTGCCAGTGGTGCCAGTGTCCTGTTGTGCAGTGCCTGGTGCTGGTGCTGATGCTGCAGTGCCCAGTGCCTGCAGTGCAGTGCTGTGCCTGGTGCCAGTGCCTATAGTGTAGTGCCATGTCTGGTCCCTGCAGTGCTGTGTGCAGTGCAGTGTACAGTGCAGTGCAGTACCCTCACTGCAGTACTGTGTAACCCACAGCCTCCCATTCACCCCCATTGGTCCGCGCTGGAGCCATCCAGGCTGCAGTGTCCCTGGAGCTCAGCAGTGATGTGTGCAGTGCAGTACAGTGCAGTGTGCAGTGCAGTGTAGTACAGTACCCTCAGTGCAGTACAGTGTGCAGTGCAGTACAGTGCAGTACAGTGCAGTGTGGTCCCTGCCTCCACAGCCTCCCATTCACCCCCATTGGGCTGCACTGGAGCCATCCAGGCTGCAGTGTCCCTGGAGCTGAGCAGTGATGTGTGCAGTACAGTGCAGTGCAGTGCAGTACCCTCAGTGCAGTACCATGTACAGTGCAGTGTACAGTGCAGTGTGTCCCCCCCACAGCCTCCCAGTCACCCCCATTGGGCCGCGCTGGAGCCATCCAGGCTGCAGTGTCCCTGGAGCTCAGCAGTGACGTGTACAGTGCAGTGTACAGTGATGTGTGCAGTACAGTGTGCAGTGCAGTACCCTCAGTGCAGTGTGCAGTGTGCAGTGCAGTGCTCACAGTGCAGTGTGTTCCCCCCCCACAGCCTCCCATTCAGCCCCATTGGGCCACGCTGGAGCCATCCAGGCTGCAGTGTCCCTGGAGCTCAGCAGTGACGTGTGCAGTGCAGTGTGCAGTGATGTGTGCAGTACAGTGTGCAGTGCAGTACAGTGCAGTGCAGTACTGTGTGCAGTGCAGTGCAGTGTGGTCCCTGTCTCCACAGCCTCCCATTCGCCCCCATTGGGCCGCGCTGGAGCCATCCAGGCTGCAGTGTCCCTGGAGCTCAGCAGTGATGTGTGCAGTATCCTCAGTGCAGTACCATGTACAGTGCAGTGTGCAGTGCAGTGCTCACAGCTCACTGCAGTGTCTCCACAGCCTCCCATTCAGCCCCATTGGGCCGCGCTGGAGCCATCCAGGCTGCAGTGTCACTGGAGCTCAGCAGTGATGTCCTCACCAGTGTGGATGTGGCACTGGAGGGACTGGACGGGCGACTGCCCAACCTGGACCTGCTCAGTCTGACCAGTGCTGCCTGCGCCAAGCACGGGCTGCTCTGCACCCTGCATGGCAAGGTGGGGATCACACAACCCCCATTCCCATTCCCAACCCCATTCCTGAGACCCATTCCCATCCTCATCCCATCCCCATCCCCATTCCCATTCCCAACCTTCATTCCCAAGCTCCATTCCTAAGCTCCATTCCCATTCCTGATCCCCATTCCCGATCTCTGTTCCCAATCTCCATTTCCATTCCCAACCTCCATTCCTGATCCCCATTCCCATTGCAGCTGCAGCACCTGGATCCATCCTTGCCATCCTTCCCCCAGAGCTCCATTCCCAATCCCCATTCCCATCTCCATTCCCATTCCCAAGCTCTGTTCCCATTCCTAAGCTCCATTCCTAAGCTCCATTCCCATTCCCGATCCCCATTCCCAAGCTCTGTTCCATTCCCAATCCCCATTCCCATTCCTGATCCCCATTCCCATTCCCGAGCTCCATCCCAAGCTCCATTCCCAAGATCCACTCCCATTCCCAATCTCTGTTCCCAATCTCCATTCCCTGAGCTCTGTTCCCAAGCTCCATTCCCATTCCTGATTCCCATTCCCATTCCCCAGCTCCATTCCCCAGGTCCATCCCCATTCCCAATCTCCATTCCCATTCCCAATCTCCATTCCCATTCCCAAGCTCCATTCCCAAGCTCCATTCCCAAGCTCCATTCCCAAGCTCCATTCCCAGCTCCATTCCCAAGCTCCATTCTTGATCCCCATTCCCATCCCATTCCCTCTCTGTTCCCCCATGGCAGCTCCAGTGCCCGGATCCATCCTCACTGTCCTTCCCCTGGAGCTCCATTCCCAAGCTCCATTCCCATTCCTGATCCCCATTCCCATTCCCATTGCAGCTGCAGCGCCTGGATCCATCCTTGCTGCTGTCCTTCTCCTGGAGCTCCATTCCCATTCCCAGCCTTCATTCCCAATCTCCATTCCCAAGCTCCATTCCCATCCCCATTCCCTCTATTCCCCCATTGCAGCTGCAGCACCCGGATCTGTCCTTGCCGTCCTTCTCCTGGAGCTCCATTCCCATCTCCATTCCCATTCCTAAGCTCCATTCCCAACCCCCATTCCCATTCCTGATCCCCATTCCCATTCCCAAGCTCCATTCCAAGCTCCATTCCCAAGATCCACTCCCATTCCCAATCTCTGTTCCCAACCTCCATTCCCATTCCTGATCCCCATTCCTGATTTCCATTCCTATTCTCCATTCCCATCTCCATTCCCATTCCCAAGCTCCGTTCCCAAGCTCCATTCCTGATCTCTGTTCCCATTCCCGATCCCCATTCCCATTCCCCATTGCAGCTGCAGCGCCTGGATCCGTCCTCACTGTCCTTCCCCCAGAGCTCCATTCCCATCCCCATTCCTGATCTCCGTTCCCATTCCCAAGCTCCATTCCCAAGCTCTGTTCACAAGCTCTATTCCCATTCCCCAGCTCCATTCCCATTCCCATCCTTCATTCCTAATCTCCATTCCCAAGCTCCATTCCCTATTCCATTCCCAATGTTCTCTGTATCCTTATGGCAGTTCCAGTGCCCGGATGTGTCCCCTCTGTCCTTCAGCTTGAGCTCCATTCCCATCCCCATTCCCGATCTCCATTCCCATCCCCATTGTTCCCTATGGCAGCTCCATCCTCATTGTTCCCTATGGCAGCTCATCCCCATTGTTCCCTATGGCAGCTCCATCCCCATTGTTCCCTATGGCAGCTCCATCCCATTGTTCCCTATGGCAGCTCCATTGTTCCCTATGGCAGCTCCATCTCCATTGTTCCCTATGGCAGCTCCATCCCATTGTTCCCTATGGCAGCTCCATTGTTCCCTATGGCAGCTCATCCCCATTGTTCCCTATGGCAGCTCCATTGTTCCCTATGGCAGCTCCATCCCCATTATTCCCTATGGCAGCTCCATTGTTCCCTATGGCAGCTCCATTGTTCCCTATGGCAGCTCCATTGTTCCCTATGGCAGCTCCGTCCCATTGTTCCCTATGGCAGCTCATCCCCATTGTTCCCTATGGCAGCTCCATCCCATTGTTCCCTATGGCAGCTCCATCCCATTGTTCCCTATGGCAGCTCCATCCTCATTGTTCCCTATGGCAGCTCCATCCCATTGTTCCCTATGGCAGCTCCATCCCCATTGTTCCCTATGGCAGCTCCATTGTTCCCTATGGCAGCTCCATCCCCATTGTTCCCTATGGCAGCTCCATTGTTCCCTATGGCAGCTCCATTGTTCCCTATGGCAGCTCCATCCCATTGTTCCCTATGGCAGCTCCATCCCATTGTTCCCTATGGCAGCTCCATCCCATTGTTCCCTATGGCAGCTCATCCCCATTGTTCCCTATGGCAGCTCCATCCCCATTGTTCCCTATGGCAGCTCAGTCCCATTGTTCCCTATGGCAGCTCCATCCCCATTGTTCCCTATGGCAGCTCATCCCCATTGTTCCCTATGGCAGCTCCATCCCATTGTTCCCTATGGCAGCTCCATCCCCATTGTTCCCTATGGCAGCTCCATCCCATTGTTCCCTATGGCAGCTCATCCCCATTGTTCCCTATGGCAGCTCCATTGTTCCCTAAGGCAGCTCATCCCCATTGTTCCCTATGGCAGCTCATCCCCATTGTTCCCTATGGCAGCTCCATCCCCATTGTTCCCTACTGCAGCTCCATCCCCATTGTTCCCTATGGCAGCTCATCCCCATTGTTCCCTATGGCAGCTCCATCCCATTGTTCCCTATGGCAGCTCCATCCCATTGTTCCCTATGGCAGCTCCATCCTCATTGTTCCCTATGGCAGCTCCATCCCATTGTTCCCTATGGCAGCTCCATCCCCATTGTTCCCTATGGCAGCTCCATTGTTCCCTATGGCAGCTCCATCCCATTGTTCCCTATGGCAGCTCCATCCCCATTGTTCCCTATGGCAGCTCCATCCCATTGTTCCCTATGGCAGCTCCATCCCCATTGTTCCCTATGGCAGCTCAGTCCCATTGTTCTCTATGGCAGCTCATCCCCATTGTTCCCTATGGCAGCTCCATCCCCATTGTTCCCTATGGCAGCTCCATCCCATTGTTCCCTATGGCAGCTCCATCCCATTGTTCCCTATGGCAGCTCATCCCCATTGTTCCCTATGGCAGCTCCATCCCCTTGGTCCCTATGGCAGCTCCATCCCAGTTTTCCCTATGGCAGCTCCATCCCCATTGTTCCCTATGGCAGCTCCATCCCATTGTTCCCTATGGCAGCTCCATCCCCATTGTTCTCTATGGCAGCTCCATCCCCATTGTTCCCTATGGCAGCTCATCCCCATTGTTCCCTATGGCAGCTCATCCCCATTGTTCGCTATGGCAGCTCATCCCCATTGTTCGCTATGGCAGCTCCATCCCATTGTTCCCTATGGCAGCTCCATCCCCATTGTTCCCTATGGCAGCTCATCCCCATTGTTCCCTATGGCAGCTCCATCCCATTGTTCCCTATGGCAGCTCCATCCCCATTGTTCCCTATGGCAGCTCCATCCCCATTGTTCCCTATGGCAGCTCCATTGTTCCCTATGGCAGCTCCATCCCCATTGTTCCCTATGGCAGCTCCATTGTTCCCTATGGCAGCTCCATTGTTCCCTATGGCAGCTCCATCCCATTGTTCCCTATGGCAGCTCCATCCCATTGTTCCCTATGGCAGCTCATCCCCATTGTTCCCTATGGCAGCTCCATCCCCATTGTTCCCTATGGCAGCTCAGTCCCATTGTTCCCTATGGCAGCTCCATCCCCATTGTTCCCTATGGCAGCTCATCCCCATTGTTCCCTATGGCAGCTCCATTGTTCCCTAAGGCAGCTCATCCCCATTGTTCCCTATGGCAGCTCCATCCCATTGTTCCCTATGGCAGCTCCATCCCATTGTTCCCTATGGCAGCTCCATCCCATTGTTCCCTATGGCAGCTCAGTCCCATTGTTCCCTATGGCAGCTCCATCCCCATTGTTCCCTATGGCAGCTCATCCCCATTGTTCCCTATGGCAGCTCCATCCCCATTGTTCCCTATTGCAGCTCCATCCCCATTGTTCCCTATGGCAGCTCATCCCCATTGTTCCCTATGGCAGCTCCATCCCATTGTTCCCTATGGCAGCTCCATCCCATTGTTCCCTATGGCAGCTCCATTGTTCCCTATGGCAGCTCCATCCCATTGTTCCCTATGGCAGCTCCATCCTCATTGTTCCCTATGGCAGCTCCATCCCATTGTTCCCTATGGCAGCTCCATCCCATTGTTCCCTATGGCAGCTCCATTGTTCCCTATGGCAGCTCCATTGTTCCCTATGGCAGCTCCGTCCCATTGTTCCCTATGGCAGCTCCATCCCCATTGTTCCCTATGGCAGCTCCATCCCATTGTTCCCTATGGCAGCTCATCCCATTGTTCCCTATGGCAGCTCCATCCCATTGTTCCCTATGGCAGCTCCATCCCCATTGTTCCCTATGGCAGCTCCATCCCATTGTTCCCTATGGCAGCTCATCCCCATTGTTCCCTATGGCAGCTCCATTGTTCCCTATGGCAGCTCCATCCCCATTATTCCCTATGGCAGCTCCATTGTTCCCTATGGCAGCTCCATTGTTCCCTATGGCAGCTCCGTCCCAGTGTTCCCTATGGCAGCTCATCCCCATTGTTCCCTATGGCAGCTCCATCCCATTGTTCCCTATGGCAGCTCCATCCTCATTGTTCCCTATGGCAGCTCCATCCCATTGTTCCCTATGGCAGCTCCATCCCCATTGTTCCCTATGGCAGCTCCATCCCCATTGTTCCCTATGGCAGCTCCATCCCCATTGTTCCCTATTGCAGCTCCATCCCCATTGTTCCCTATGGCAGCTCATCCCCATTGTTCCCTATGGCAGCTCCATCCCATTGTTCCCTATGGCAGCTCCATCCCATTGTTCCCTATGGCAGCTCCATTGTTCCCTATGGCAGCTCCATCCCATTGTTCCCTATGGCAGCTCCATCCTCATTGTTCCCTATGGCAGCTCCATCCCCATTGTTCCCTATGGCAGCTCCATCCCCATTGTTCCCTATGGCAGCTCCATTGTTCCCTATGGCAGCTCCATCCCCATTGTTCCCTGTGGCAGCTCCATCCCCATTGTTCCCTATGGCAGCTCCATCCCATTGTTCCCTATGGCAGCTCCATCCCCATTGTTCCCTATGGCAGCTCCATCCCCATTGTTCCCTATGGCAGCTCATCCCCATTGTTCCCTATAGCAGCTCAGTCCCATTGTTCCCTATGGCAGCTCAGTCCCATTGTTCCCTATGGCAGCTCCATCCCATTGTTCCCTATGGCAGCTCATCCCCATTGTTCCCTATGGCAGCTCCATCCCCATTGTTCCCTATGGCAGCTCCATCCCATTGTTCCCTATGGCAGCTCATCCCATTGTTCCCTATGGCAGCTCCATCCCATTGTTCCCTATGGCAGCTCCATCCCCATTGTTCCCTATGGCAGCTCCATCCCATTGTTCCCTATGGCAGCTCATCCCCATTGTTCCCTATGGCAGCTCCATTGTTCCCTATGGCAGCTCCATCCCCATTATTCCCTATGGCAGCTCCATTGTTCCCTATGGCAGCTCCATTGTTCCCTATGGCAGCTCCGTCCCATTGTTCCCTATGGCAGCTCATCCCCATTGTTCCCTATGGCAGCTCCATCCCATTGTTCCCTATGGCAGCTCCATCCTCATTGTTCCCTATGGCAGCTCCATCCCATTGTTCCCTATGGCAGCTCCATCCCCATTGTTCCCTATGGCAGCTCCATCCCCATTGTTCCCTATGGCAGCTCCATCCCCATTGTTCCCTATGGCAGCTCCATCCCCATTGTTCCCTATGGCAGCTCATCCCCATTGTTCCCTATGGCAGCTCCATCCCATTGTTCCCTATGGCAGCTCCATCCCATTGTTCCCTATGGCAGCTCCATTGTTCCCTATGGCAGCTCCATCCCATTGTTCCCTATGGCAGCTCCATCCTCATTGTTCCCTATGGCAGCTCCATCCCCATTGTTCCCTATGGCAGCTCCATCCCCATTGTTCCCTATGGCAGCTCCATTGTTCCCTATGGCAGCTCCATCCCCATTGTTCCCTGTGGCAGCTCCATCCCCATTGTTCCCTATGGCAGCTCCATCCCATTGTTCCCTATGGCAGCTCCATCCCCATTGTTCCCTATGGCAGCTCCATCCCCATTGTTCCCTATGGCAGCTCATCCCCATTGTTCCCTATAGCAGCTCAGTCCCATTGTTCCCTATGGCAGCTCAGTCCCATTGTTCCCTATGGCAGCTCATCCCCATTGTTCCCTATGGCAGCTCAGTCCCATTGTTCCCTATGGTAGCTCCATCCCATTGTTCCCTATGGCAGCTCCATCCCATTGTTCCCTATGGCAGCTCCATCCCCATTGTTCCCTATGGCAGCTCCATCCCATTGTTCCCTATGGCAGCTCATCCCCATTGTTCCCTATGGCAGCTCCATCCCCATTGTTCCCTATGGCAGCTCCATCCCCTTTGTTCCCTATGGCAGCTCATCCCCATTGTTCCTTATGGCAGCTCCTTTGTTCCCTATGGCAGCTCCATCCCCATTGTTCCCTATGGCAGCTCAGTCCCATTGTTCCCTATGGCAGCTCATCCCCATTGTTCCCTATGGCAGCTCCATCCCCATTGTTCCCTATGGCAGCTCCATCCCATTGTTCCCTATGGCAGCTCCATCCCATTGTTCCCTATGGCAGCTCCATCCCCATTGTTCCCTATGGCAGCTCCATCCCATTGTTCCCTATGGCAGCTCCATCCCCATTGTTCCCTATGGCAGCTCCATCCCCATTGTTCCCTATGGCAGCTCATCCCCATTGTTCCCTATGGCAGCTCCATCCCCATTGTTCCCTATGGCAGCTCATCCCCATTGTTCCCTATGGCAGCTCATCCCCATTGTTCCCTATGGCAGCTCCATCCCATTGTTCCCTATGGCAGCTCCATCCCCATTGTTCCCTATGGCAGCTCCATCCCATTGTTCCCTATGGCAGCTCATCCCCATTGTTCCCTATGGCAGCTCCATCCCCATTGTTCCCTATGGCAGCTCCATCCCCATTGTTCCCTATGGCAGCTCATCCCCATTGTTCCCTATGGCAGCTCCATCCCCATTGTTCCCTATGGCAGCTCATCCCCATTGTTCCCTATGGCAGCTCCATCCCCATTGTTCCCTATGGCAGCTCATCCCCATTGTTCCCTATGGCAGCTCCATCCCATTGTTCCCTATGGCAGCTCCATCCCCATTGTTCCCTATGGCAGCTCATCCCCATTGTTCCCTATGGCAGCTCCATCCCCATTGTTCCCTATGGCAGCTCATCCCCATTGTTCCCTATGGCAGCTCATCCCCATTGTTCCCTATGGCAGCTCCATCCCCATTGTTCCCTATGGCAGCTCCATCCCCATTGTTCCCTATGGCAGCTCCATTGTTCCCTATGGCAGCTCCATCCCCATTATTCCCTATGGCAGCTCCATCCCCATTGTTCCCTATGGCAGCTCATCCCCATTGTTCCCTATGGCAGCTCCATCCCATTGTTCCCTATGGCAGCTCCATCCCATTGTTCCCTATGGCAGCTCATCCCCATTGTTCCCTATGGCAGCTCCATCCCATTGTTCCCTATGGCAGCTCCATCCCATTGTTCCCTATGGCAGCTCCATCCCCATTGTTCCCTATGGCAGCTCCATCCCCATTGTTCCCTATGGCAGCTCATCCCCATTGTTCCCTATGGCAGCTCCATCCCATTGTTCCCTATGGCAGCTCCATCCCCATTGTTCCCTATGGCAGCTCCATCCCATTGTTCCCTATGGCAGCTCCATCCCCATTGTTCCCTATGGCAGCTCAGTCCCATTGTTCTCTATGGCAGCTCATCCCCATTGTTCCCTATGGCAGCTCCATCCCCATTGTTCCCTATGGCAGCTCCATCACATTGTTCCCTATGGCAGCTCCATCCCATTGTTCCCTATGGCAGCTCATCCCCATTGTTCCCTATGGCAGCTCCATCCCATTGTTCCCTATGGCAGCTCCATCCCATTGTTCCCTATGGCAGCTCCATCCCCATTGTTCCCTATGGCAGCTCCATCCCATTGTTCCCTATGGCAGCTCCATCCCCATTGTTCTCTATGGCAGCTCCATCCCCATTGTTCCCTATGGCAGCTCATCCCCATTGTTCCCTATGGCAGCTCATCCCCATTGTTCGCTATGGCAGCTCATCCCCATTGTTCGCTATGGCAGCTCCATCCCATTGTTCCCTATGGCAGCTCCATCCCCATTGTTCCCTATGGCAGCTCATCCCCATTGTTCCCTATGGCAGCTCCATCCCATTGTTCCCTATGGCAGCTCCATCCCCATTGTTCCCTATGGCAGCTCCATCCCATTGTTCCCTATGGCAGCTCATCCCCATTGTTCCCTATGGCAGCTCCATCCCCATTGTTCCCTATGGCAGCTCCATCCCCATTGTTCCCTATGGCAGCTCATCCCCATTGTTCCCTATGGCAGCTCCATCCCCATTGTTCCCTATGGCAGCTCATCCCCATTGTTCCCTATGGCAGCTCCATCCCATTGTTCCCTATGGCAGCTCCATCCCATTGTTCGCTATGGCAGCTCCATCCCCATTGTTCCCTATGGCAGCTCCATCCCATTGTTCCCTATGGCAGCTCCATCCCCATTGTTCCCTATGGCAGCTCCATCCCATTGTTCCCTATGGCAGCTCCATCCCCATTTTTCCCTATGGCAGCTCCATCCCCATTGTTCCTATGGCAGCTACATCCCATTGTTCCCTATGGCAGCTCAGTCCCATTGTTCCCTATGGCAGCTCCATCCCCATTGTTCCCTATGGCAGCTCCATCCCCATTGTTCCCTATGGCAGCTCCATCCCATTGTTCCCTATGGCAGCTCATCCCCATTGTTCCCTATGGCAGCTCATCCCCATTGTTCCGTATGGCAGCTCCATCCCATTGTTCCCTATGGCAGCTCCATCCCCATTGTTCCCTATGGCAGCTCCATCCCATTGTTCCCTAAGGCAGCTCATCCCCATTGTTCCCTATGGCAGCTCATCCCCATTGTTCCCTATGGCAGCTCCATCCCATTGTTCCCTATGGCAGCTCCATCCCCATTGTTCCCTATGGCAGCTCATCCCCATTGTTCCCTATGGCAGCTCCATTGTTCCCTATGGCAGCTCATCCCCATTGTTCCCTATGGCAGCTCCATCCCATTGTTCCCTATGGCAGCTCCATCCCATTGTTCCCTATGGCAGCTCCATCCCATTGTTCCCTATGGCAGCTCCATTGTTCCCTATGGCAGCTCATCCCCATTGTTCCCTATGGCAGCTCCATCCCCATTGTTCCCTATGGCAGCTCCATCCCATTGTTCCCTATGGCAGCTCCATCCCATTGTTCCCTATGGCAGCTCCATCCCCATTGTTCCCTATGGCAGCTCCATCCCCA
Organism: Melopsittacus undulatus; assembly: GCF_012275295.1. Taxonomy (NCBI): domain Eukaryota; kingdom Metazoa; phylum Chordata; class Aves; order Psittaciformes; family Psittaculidae; genus Melopsittacus; species Melopsittacus undulatus. The sequence goes on along the minus strand of NC_047527.1, from coordinate 647,737 downwards.
TTGTTCCCTATGGCAGCTCCATCCCATTGTTCCCTATGGCAACTCCATCCCATTGTTCCCTATGGCAGCTCCATCCCCATTGTTCCCTATGGCAGCTCCATCCCATTGTTCCCTATGGCAGCTCATCCCCATTGTTCCCTATGGCAGCTCATCCCCATTGTTCCCTATGGCAGCTCATCCCCATTGTTCCCTATGGCAGCTCCATCCCCATTGTTCCCTATGGCAGCTCATCCCCATTGTTCCCTATGGCAGCTCCATCCCCATTGTTCCCTATGGCAGCTCATCCCCATTGTTCCCTATGGCAGCTCCATCCCCATTGTTCCCTATGGCAGCTCCATCCCCATTGTTCCCTATGGCAGCTCAGTCCCATTGTTCCCTATGGCAGCTCCATCCCATTGTTCCCTATGGCAGCTCATCCCCATTGTTCCCTATGGCAGCTCATCCCCATTGTTCCCTATGGCAGCTATATCCCCATTGTTCCCTATGGCAGCTCAGTCCCATTGTTCCCTAAGGCAGCTCCATCCCATTGTTCCCTATGGCAGCTCCATCCCCATTGTTCCCTATGGCAGCTCATCCCCATTGTTCCCTATGGCAGCTCCATCCCATTGTTCCCTATGGCAGCTCCATCCCATTGTTCCCTATGGCAGCTCCATCCCCATTGTTCCCTATGGCAGCTCCACCCCATTGTTCCCTATGGCAGCTCCATCCCCATTGTTCCCTATGGCAGCTCCATCCCATTGTTCCCTATGGCAGCTCCATCCCATTGTTCCCTATGGCAGCTCATCCCCATTGTTCCCTATGGCAGCTCATCCCCATTGTTCCCTATGGCAGCTCCATCCCCATTGTTCCCTATGGCAGCTCATCCTCATTGTTCCCTATGGCAGCTCCATCCCCATTGTTCCCTATGGCAGCTCCATCCCATTGTTCCCTATGGCAGCTCCATCCCATTGTTCCCTATGGCAGCTCATCCCCATTGTTCCCTATGGCAGCTCATCCCCATTGTTCCCTATGGCAGCTCCATCCCATTGTTCCCTATGGCAGCTCATCCCCATTGTTCCCTATGGCAGCTCCATCCCATTGTTCCCTATGGCAGCTCATCCCCATTGTTCCCTATGGTAGCTCATCCCCATTGTTCCCTATGGCAGCTCCATCCCATTGTTCCCTATGGCAGCTCCATCCCATTGTTCCCTATGGCAGCTCATCCCCATTGTTCCCTATGGCAGCTCCATCCCCATTGTTCCCTATGGCAGCTCCATCCCATTGTTCCCTATGGCAGCTCATCCCCATTGTTCCCTATGGCAGCTCCATCCCCATTGTTCCCTATGGCAGCTCCATCCCATTGTTCCCTATGGCAGCTCCATCCCATTGTTCCCTATGGCAGCTCATCCCCATTGTTCCCTATGGCAGCTCCATCTCCATTGTTCCCTATGGCAGCTCCATCCCCATTGTTCCCTATGGCAGCTCCATCCCATTGTTCCCTATGGCAGCTCCATCCCATTGTTCCCTATGGCAGCTCCATCCCATTGTTCCCTATGGCAGCTCCATCCCCATTGTTCCCTATGGCAGCTCATCCCCATTGTTCCCTATGGCAGCTCCATCCCCATTGTTCCCTATGGCAGCTCATCCCCATTGTTCCCTATGGCAGCTCCATCCCATTGTTCCCTATGGCAGCTCATCCCCATTGTTCCCTATGGCAGCTCCATCCCCATTGTTCCCTATGGCAGCTCCATCCCCATTGTTCCCTATGGCAGCTCATCCCCATTGTTCCCTATGGCAGCTCCATCCCATTGTTCCCTATGGCAGCTCCATCCCATTGTTCCCTATGGCAGCTCCATCCCATTGTTCCCTATGGCAGCTCATCCCCATTGTTCCCTATGGCAGCTCCATCCCATTGTTCCCTATGGCAGCTCCATCCCCATTGTTCCCTATGGCAGCTCCATCCCCATTGTTCCCTATGGCAGCTCCATCCCCATTGTTCCCTATGGCAGCTCATCCCCATTGTTCCCTATGGGAGCTCCATCCCATTGTTTCCTATGGCAGTTCCATCCCATTGTTCCCTATGGCAGCTCATCCCCATTGTTCCCTATGGCAGCTCATCCCCATTGTTCCCTATGGCAGCTCATCCCCATTGTTCCCTATGGCAGCTCCATCCCATTGTTCCCTATGGCAGCTCCATCCCATTGTTCGCTATGGCAGCTCCATCCCCATTGTTCCCTATGGCAGCTCCATCCCATTGTTCCCTATGGCAGCTCCATCCCCATTGTTCCCTATGGCAGCTCCATCCCATTGTTCCCTATGGCAGCTCCATCCCCATTTTTCCCTATGGCAGCTCCATCCCCATTGTTCCTATGGCAGCTACATCCCATTGTTCCCTATGGCAGCTCAGTCCCATTGTTCCCTATGGCAGCTCCATCCCCATTGTTCCCTATGGCAGCTCCATCCCCATTGTTCCCTATGGCAGCTCCATCCCATTGTTCCCTATGGCAGCTCATCCCCATTGTTCCCTATGGCAGCTCATCCCCATTGTTCCGTATGGCAGCTCCATCCCATTGTTCCCTATGGCAGCTCCATCCCCATTGTTCCCTATGGCAGCTCCATCCCATTGTTCCCTAAGGCAGCTCATCCCCATTGTTCCCTATGGCAGCTCATCCCCATTGTTCCCTATGGCAGCTCCATCCCATTGTTCCCTATGGCAGCTCCATCCCCATTGTTCCCTATGGCAGCTCATCCCCATTGTTCCCTATGGCAGCTCCATTGTTCCCTATGGCAGCTCATCCCCATTGTTCCCTATGGCAGCTCCATCCCATTGTTCCCTATGGCAGCTCAATCCCATTGTTCCCTATGGCAGCTCCATCCCATTGTTCCCTATGGCAGCTCCATTGTTCCCTATGGCAGCTCATCCCCATTGTTCCCTATGGCAGCTCCATCCCCATTGTTCCCTATGGCAGCTCCATCCCATTGTTCCCTATGGCAGCTCCATCCCATTGTTCCCTATGGCAGCTCCATCCCCATTGTTCCCTATGGCAGCTCCATCCCCATTGTTCCCTATGGCAGCTCCATCCCCATTGTTCCCTATGGCAGCTCATCCTCATTGTTCCCTATGGCAGCTCCATCCCCATTGTTCCCTATGGCAGCTCCATCCCATTGTTCCCTATGGCAGCTCCATCCCATTGTTCCCTATGGCAGCTCATCCCCATTGTTCCCTATGGCAGCTCATCCCCATTGTTCCCTATGGCAGCTCCATCCCATTGTTCCCTATGGCAGCTCATCCCCATTGTTCCCTATGGCAGCTCCATCCCATTGTTCCCTATGGCAGCTCATCCCCATTGTTCCCTATGGTAGCTCATCCCCATTGTTCCCTATGGCAGCTCCATCCCATTGTTCCCTATGGCAGCTCCATCCCATTGTTCCCTATGGCAGCTCATCCCCATTGTTCCCTATGGCAGCTCCATCCCCATTGTTCCCTATGGCAGCTCCATCCCATTGTTCCCTATGGCAGCTCATCCCCATTGTTCCCTATGGCAGCTCCATCCCCATTGTTCCCTATGGCAGCTCCATCCCATTTTTCCCTATGGCAGCTCCATCCCATTGTTCCCTATGGCAGCTCATCCCCATTGTTCCCTATGGCAGCTCCATCTCCATTGTTCCCTATGGCAGCTCCATCCCCATTGTTCCCTATGGCAGCTCCATCGCATTGTTCCCTATGGCAGCTCCATCCCATTGTTCCCTATGGCAGCTCCATCCCATTGTTCCCTATGGCAGCTCCATCCCCATTGTTCCCTATGGCAGCTCATCCCCATTGTTCCCTATGGCAGCTCCATCCCCATTGTTCCCTATGGCAGCTCATCCCCATTGTTCCCTATGGCAGCTCCAATCCCCATTGTTCCCTATGGCAGCTCATCCCCATTGTTCCCTATGGCAGCTCCATCCCCATTGTTCCCTATGGCAGCTCCATCCCCATTGTTCCCTATGGCAGCTCATCCCCATTGTTCCCTATGGCAGCTCCATCCCATTGTTCCCTATGGCAGCTCCATCCCATTGTTCCCTATGGCAGCTCCATCCCATTGTTCCCTATGGCAGCTCATCCCCATTGTTCCCTATGGCAGCTCCATCCCATTGTTCCCTATGGCAGCTCCATCCCCATTGTTCCCTATGGCAGCTCCATCCCCATTGTTCCCTATGGCAGCTCCATCCCCATTGTTCCCTATGGCAGCTCATCCCCATTGTTCCCTATGGGAGCTCCATCCCATTGTTTCCTATGGCAGTTCCATCCCATTGTTCCCTATGGCAGCTCATCCCCATTGTTCCCTATGGCAGCTCATCCCCATTGTTCCCTATGGCAGCTCCATCCCCATTGTTCCCTATGGCAGCTCCATCCCATTGTTCCCTATGGCAGCTCCATCCCCATTGTTCCCTATGGCAGCTCCATCCCCATTGTTCCCTATGGCAGCTCCATCCCATTGTTCCCTATGGCAGCTCCATCCCATTGTTCCCTATGGCAGCTCCATCCCCATTGTTCCCTATGGCAGCTCCATCCCCATTGTTCCCTATGGCAGCTCATCCCATTGTTCCCTATGGCAGCTCCATCCCCATTGTTCCCTATGGCAGCTCCATCCCCATTGTTCCCTATGGCAGCTCCATCCCCATTGTTCCCTATGGCAGCTCCATCCCATTGTTCCCTATGGCAGCTCATCCCATTGTTCCCTATGGCAGCTCATCCCATTGTTCCCTATGGCAGCTCCATCCCATTGTTCCCTAGGGCAGCTCATCCCCATTGTTCCCTATGGCAGCTCCATCCCATTGTTCCCTATGGCAGCTCCATCCCCATTGTTCCCTATGGCAGCTCCATCCCATTGTTCCCTATGGCAGCTCCATCCCCATTGTTCCCTATGGCAGCTCCATCCCATTGTTCCCTATGGCAGCTCCATCCCCATTGTTCCCTATGGCAGCTCCATCCCATTGTTCCTTATGGCAGCTCCATCCCCATTGTTCCCTATGGCAGCTCCATCCCCATTGTTCCCTATGGCAGCTCCATCCCATTGTTCCCTATGGCAGCTCATCCCCATTGTTCCCTATGGCAGCTCCATCCCATTGTTCCCTATGGCAGCTCCATCCCCATTGTTCCCTATGGCAGCTCCATCCCATTGTTCCCTATGGCAGCTCCATCCCCATTGTTCCCTATGGCAGCTCCATCCCCATTGTTCCCTATGGCAGCTCATCCCCATTGTTCCCTATGGCAGCTCATCCCCATTGTTCTCTATGGCAGCTCCATCCCCATTGTTCCCTATGGCAGCTCATCCCCATTGTTCCCTATGGCAGCTCCATCCCCATTGTTCCCTATGGCAGCTCCATCCCATTGTTCCCTATGGCAGCTCCATCCCATTGTTCCCTATGGCAGCTCCATCCCCATTGTTCCCTATGGCAGCTCCATCCCCATTGTTCTCTATGGCAGCTCCATCCCATTGTTCCCTATGGCAGCTCCATCCCCATTGTTCCCTATGGCAGCTCCATCCCCATTGTTCCCTATGGCAGCTCCATCCCATTGTTCCCTATGGCAGCTCCATCCCATTGTTCCCTATGGCAGCTCCATCCCCATTGTTCCCTATGGCAGCTCCATCCCCATTGTTCCCTATGGCAGCTCCATCCCATTGTTCCCTATGGCAGCTCATCCCCATTGTTCCCTATGGCAGCTCCATCCCATTGTTCTCTATGGCAGCTCCATCCCCATTGTTCCCTATGGCAGCTCCATCCCATTGTTCCCTATGGCAGCTCATCCCCATTGTTCCCTATGGCAGCTCCATCCCCATTGTTCCCTATGGCAGCTCCATCCCATTGTTCCCTATGGCAGCTCCATTGTTCCCTATGGCAGCTCCATCCCATTGTTCCCTATGGCAGCTCATCCCCATTGTTCCCTATGGCAGCTCCATCCCCATTGTTCCCTATGGCAGCTCATCCCCATTGTTCCCTATGGCAGCTCCATCCCATTGTTCCCTATGGCAGCTCCATCCCCATTGTTCCCTATGGCAGCTCATCCCCATTGTTCCCTATGGCAGCTCATCCCCATTGTTCCCTATGGCAGCTCCATCCCATTGTTCTCTATGGCAGCTCAGTCCCATTGTTCCCTATGGCAGCTCCATCCCCATTGTTCTCTATGGCAGCTCCATCCCATTGTTCCCTATGGCAGCTCAGTCCCATTGTTCCCTATGGCAGCTCATCCCCATTGTTCCCTATGGCAGCTCATCCCCATTGTTCCCTATGGCAGCTCCATCCCATTGTTCCCTATGGCAGCTCCATCCCATTGTTCCCTATGGCAGCTCCATCCCATTGTTCCCTATGGCAGCTCCATCCCCATTGTTCCCTATGGCAGCTCCATCCCCATTGTTCCCTATGGCAGCTCATCCCATTGTTCCCTATGGCAGCTCCATCCCCATTGTTCCCTATGGCAGCTCCATCCCCATTGTTCCCTATGGCAGCTCCATCCCCATTGTTCCCTATGGCAGCTCCATCCCATTGTTCCCTATGGCAGCTCATCCCATTGTTCCCTATGGCAGCTCATCCCATTGTTCCCTATGGCAGCTCCATCCCATTGTTCCCTAGGGCAGCTCATCCCCATTGTTCCCTATGGCAGCTCCATCCCATTGTTCCCTATGGCAGCTCCATCCCCATTGTTCCCTATGGCAGGTCCATCCCATTGTTCCCTATGGCAGCTCCATCCCCATTGTTCCCTATGGCAGCTCCATCCCATTGTTCCCTATGGCAGCTCCATCCCCATTGTTCCCTATGGCAGCTCCATCCCATTGTTCCTTATGGCAGCTCCATCCCCATTGTTCCCTATGGCAGCTCCATCCCCATTGTTCCCTATGGCAGCTCCATCCCATTGTTCCCTATGGCAGCTCATCCCCATTGTTCCCTATGGCAGCTCCATCCCATTGTTCCCTATGGCAGCTCCATCCCCATTGTTCCCTATGGCAGCTCCATCCCCATTGTTCCCTATGGCAGCTCCATCCCATTGTTCCCTATGGCAGCTCATCCCCATTGTTCTCTATGGCAGCTCCATCCCCATTGTTCCCTATGGCAGCTCATCCCCATTGTTCCCTATGGCAGCTCCATCCCCATTGTTCCCTATGGCAGCTCCATCCCATTGTTCCCTATGGCAGCTCCATCCCATTGTTCCCTATGGCAGCTCCATCCCATTGTTCCCTATGGCAGCTCCATCCCCATTGTTCTCTATGGCAGCTCCATCCCATTGTTCCCTATGGCAGCTCCATCCCCATTGTTCCCTATGGCAGCTCCATCCCATTGTTCCCTATGGCAGCTCCATCCCATTGTTCCCTATGGCAGCTCCATCCCCATTGTTCCCTATGGCAGCTCCATCCCATTGTTCCCTATGGCAGCTCCATCCCATTGTTCCCTATGGCAGCTCCATCCCCATTGTTCCCTATGGCAGCTCATCCCCATTGTTCCCTATGGCAGCTCCATCCCATTGTTCCCTATGGCAGCTCATCCCCATTGTTCCCTATGGCAGCTCCATCCCATTGTTCTCTATGGCAGCTCCATCCCCATTGTTCCCTATGGCAGCTCCATCCCATTGTTCCCTATGGCAGCTCATCCCCATTGTTCCCTATGGCAGCTCCATCCCCATTGTTCCCTATGGCAGCTCCATCCCATTGTTCCCTATGGCAGCTCCATTGTTCCCTATGGCAGCTCCATCCCATTGTTCCCTATGGCAGCTCATCCCCATTGTTCCCTATGGCAGCTCCATCCCCATTGTTCCCTATGGCAGCTCATCCCCATTGTTCCCTATGGCAGCTCATCCCCATTGTTCTCTATGGCAGCTCCATCCCATTGTTCCCTATGGCAGCTCCATCCCATTGTTCCCTATGGCAGCTCATCCCCATTGTTCCCTATGGCAGCTCCATCCCCATTGTTCCCTATGGCAGCTCATCCCCATTGTTCCCTATGGCAGCTCCATCCCATTGTTCCCTATGGCAGCTCCATCCCCATTGTTCCCTATGGCAGCTCATCCCCATTGTTCCCTATGGCAGCTCATCCCCATTGTTCCCTATGGCAGCTCCATCCCATTGTTCTCTATGGCAGCTCAGTCCCATTGTTCCCTATGGCAGCTCCATCCCCATTGTTCTCTATGGCAGCTCCATCCCATTGTTCCCTATGGCAGCTCAGTCCCATTGTTCCCTATGGCAGCTCATCCCCATTGTTCCCTATGGCAGCTCATCCCCATTGTTCCCTATGGCAGCTCATCCCCATTGTTCCCTATGGCAGCTCCATCCCATTGTTCCCTATGGCAGCTCCATCCCATTGTTCCCTATGGCAGCTCCATCCCATTGTTCCCTATGGCAGCTCCATCCCCATTGTTCCCTATGGCAGCTCATCCCCATTGTTCCCTATGGCAGCTCCATCCCCATTGTTCCCTATGGCAGCTCATCCCCATTGTTCCCTATGGCAGCTCCATCCCCATTGTTTCCTATGGCAGCTCCATCCCATTGTTCCCTATGGCAGCTCCATCCCATTGTTCCCTATGGCAGCTCATCCCCATTGTTCCCTATGGCAGCTCCATTGTTCCCTATGGCAGCTCATCCCCATTGTTCCCTATGGCAGCTCCATCCCATTGTTCCCTATGGCAGCTCCATCCCCATTGTTCCCTATGGCAGCTCATCCCCATTGTTCCCTATGGCAGCTCCATCCCCATTGTTCCCTATGGCAGCTCATCCCCATTGTTCCCTATGGCAGCTCCATCCCCATTGTTCCCTATGGCAGCTCATCCCCATTGTTCCCTATGGCAGCTCCATCCCATTGTTCCCTATGGCAGCTCCATCCCATTGTTCCCTATGGCAGCTCATCCCCATTGTTCCCTATGGCAGCTCCATCCCATTGTTCCCTATGGCAGCTCCATCCCATTGTTCCCTATGGCAGCTCATCCCCATTGTTCCCTATGGCAGCTCCATCCCATTGTTCCCTATGGCAGCTCATCCCCATTGTTCCCTATGGCAGCTCCATTGTTCCCTATGGCAGCTCCATCCCATTGTTCCCTATGGCAGCTCCATCCCATTGTTCCCTATGGCAGCTCATCCCCATTGTTCCCTATGGCAGCTCCATCCCATTGTTCTCTATGGCAGCTCCATCCCATTGTTCCCTATGGCAGCTCCATCCCATTGTTCCCTATGGCAGCTCCATCCCCATTGTTCCCTATGGCAGCTCCATCCCATTGTTCCCTATGGCAGCTCATCCCCATTGTTCCCTATGGCAGCTCCATCCCATTGTTCTCTATGGCAGCTCCATCCCATTGTTCCCTATGGCAGCTCCATCCCCATTGTTCCCTATGGCAGCTCCATCCCCATTGTTCCCTATGGCAGCTCCATCCCCATTGTTCCCTATGGCAGCTCCATCCCCATTGTTCCCTATGGCAGCTCATCCCCATTGTTCCCTATGGCAGCTCCATCCCATTGTTCTCTATGGCAGCTCATCCCCATTGTTCCCTATGGCAGCTCCATCCCATTGTTCCCTATGGCAGCTCATCCCCATTGTTCCCTATGGCAGCTCATCCCCATTGTTCCCTATGGCAGCTCATCCCCATTGTTCCCTATGGCAGCTCATCCCCATTGTTCCCTATGGCAGCTCATCCCCATTGTTCCCTATGGCAGCTCCATCCCCATTGTTCCCTATGGCAGCTCCATCCCATTGTTCCCTATGGCAGCTCCATCCCCATTGTTCCCTATGGCAGCTCCATCCCCATTGTTCCCTGTGGCAGCTCATCCCCATTGTTCCCTATGGCAGCTCATCCCCATTGTTCCCTATGGCAGCTCCATCCCCATTGTTCCCTATGGCAGCTCATCCCCATTGTTCCCTATGGCAGCTCCATCCCCATTGTTCCCTATGGCAGCTCCATCCCCATTGTTCCCTATGGCAGCTCATCCCCATTGTTCCCTATGGCAGCTCCATCCCATTGTTCTCTATGGCAGCTCATCCCCATTGTTCCCTATGGCAGCTCCATCTCCATTGTTCCCTATGGCAGCTCATCCCATTGTTCCCTATGGCAGCTCATCCCCATTGTTCCCTATGGCAGCTCCATCCCATTGTTCCCTATGGCAGCTCATCCCCATTGTTCCCTATGGCAGCTCATCCCCATTGTTCCCTATGGCAGCTCCATCCCATTGTTCCCTATGGCAGCTCCATCCCATTGTTCCCTATGGCAGCTCCATCCCAATTGTTCCCTATGGCAGCTCCATCCCCATTGTTCCCTATGGCAGCTCCATCCCCATTGTTCCCTATGGCAGCTCCATCCCATTGTTCCCTATGGCAGCTCCATCCCATTGTTCCCTATGGCAGCTCATCCCCATTGTTCCCTATGGCAGCTCATCCCCATTGTTCCCTATGGCAGCTCCATCCCATTGTTCCCTATGGCAGCTCATCCCCATTGTTCCCTATGGCAGCTCCATCCCCATTGTTCCCTATGGCAGCTCCATCCCATTGTTCCCTATGGCAGCTCCATCCCATTGTTCCCTATGGCAGCTCCATCCCCATTGTTCTCTATGGCAGCTCCATCCCATTGTTCCCTATGGCAGCTCCATCCCATTGTTCCCTATGGCAGCTCCATCCCCATTGTTCCCTATGGCAGCTCCATCCCCATTGTTCCCTATGGCAGCTCATCCCCATTGTTCCCTATGGCAGCTCCATCCCCATTGTTCCCTATGGCAGCTCCATCCCCATTGTTCCCTATGGCAGCTCATCCCCATTGTTCCCTATGGCAGCTCCATCCCCATTGTTCCCTATGGCAGCTCCATCCCCATTGTTCCCTATGGCAGCTCCATCCCCATTGTTCCCTATGGCAGCTCATCCCCATTGTTCCCTATGGCAGCTCCATCCCATTGTTCCCTATGGCAGCTCATCCCCATTGTTCCCTATGGCAGCTCCATCCCCATTGTTCCCTATGGCAGCTCCATCCCATTGTTCCCTATGGCAGCTCATCCCCATTGTTCCCTATGGCAGCTCATCCCCATTGTTCCCTATGGCAGCTCCATCCCATTGTTCCCTATGGCAGCTCCATCCCCATTGTTCCCTATGGCAGCTCATCCCCATTGTTCCCTATGGCAGCTCATCCCCATTGTTCCCTATGGCAGCTCCATCCCCATTGTTCCCTATGGCAGCTCCATCCCCATTGTTCCCTATGGCAGCTCCATCCCCATTGTTCCCTATGGCAGCTCATCCCCATTGTTCCCTATGGCAGCTCAGTCCCATTGTTCCCTATGGCAGCTCCATCCCATTGTTCCCTATGGCAGCTCCATCCCATTGTTCCCTATGGCAGCTCCATCCCCATTGTTCTCTATGGCAGCTCCAGCATCCGGCTCCATCGCTCCCTGGGGGCCTCCAGCGCCTGCTGCTCATGGCTCTGGCTCAGGCCTCGGGGCAGCCTCGAGGTGACCATGGGCTGTTCTTCCGGTACCGGATCGAGGCTCTGACCCTCAGGGTCATCAACAGCTTCCGGCAGCACAAGGATGACCTGCGAGCGCTGGGGAGGTCAGGGGTTATGGGGGTTATGGGGCTGAGCATGGGGAGCTATGGGGCTGGATATGGGGCGCTATGGGGTGCTATAGGGTACTATGGGGCTCAACATGGGGTGCTATGGGGATGGGTATGGGGCACTATGGGGTGGATGTGGGGCGCTATGGGGTGCTATGGGGCTGAACATAGGTTCCTATGGGGCACTATGGGGATGGATATGGGGCTGGATATGGGGCACTATGAGGTTCAACACAGGGCGCTGTGGGGCTAAACATGGGGCACTATGGGGCTGGATGTGGGGAACTATGGGGATGGATATGGGGCGCTATAGGGCTGGATATGGGGTGCTATGGGGTTCTACACAGTACACTATGGGGCTGAACATGGGGTGCTATGGGGTTCAACATGGGGCATTATGGGGATGGATGTGGGGCGCTATGGGGATGGATGTGGGGCACTGTGGGGATAGATATGGTGCACTATGGGGCACTGTGGGGCTCAACATGGGGCACTATGGGGCTGGATATGGGACGCAATGGGGTTCAACATGGGGTGCTATGGGGATGGATATGGGGCGCTGTGGGGATGGATGTGGGGCGCTATGGGGCACTATGGGGCACTATGGGGCTGAACATGGGGTGCTATGGGGATGGATATGGGGCGCTATGGGGCTGGACATGGGGCACTCTGGGGTGCTATGGGGCTCAACGCAGTGCACTATGGGGTGCTATGGGGCTGAACATGGGGTCCTATGGGGCTCAACACAGGGCACTGTGGGGCTGGATATAGGGCACTATGGGGCACTATGGGGATGGATATGGGGCGCTATGGGGCTGGATGTGGGGTGCTATGGGGCACTATGGGGCTGAACACAGGGCGCTATGAGGGTGAACATGGGTTCCTATAGGGCTCAACGCGGGCTGCTATGGGGCTGGATATGGGCTCCTATGGGGCTGGATATGGGGCACTGTGGGGCACTGTGGGGCTGAACATGGGGACTATGAGGCTCAACGCAGGGTGCTATGGGGATGGATGTGGGGCACTATGGGGCACTATGGAGCTGATCATGGGGTGCTATGGGGCTCAATGCAGGGCGCTATGGGGATGCATATGGGGTGCTATGGGGTTCAACATGGGGCGCTATGTTGATGGATATGGGGCACTATGGGGATGGATGTGGGGTGCTATGGGGATGGATATGGGGTGCTATGGGGCTGGATGTGGGGTGCTGTGGGGATGGATGTGGGGTGCTATGGGGATGGATATGGGGTGCTATGGGGCTGGATGTGGGGTGCTATGGGGCTGGATGTGGGGTGCTGTGGGGATGGATGTGGGGTGCTGTGGGGATCAACGTGGGGCACTATGTGCTATGGGGCTGAGCACAGGGACTATGGGGCTGGATATGGGGCAATATGGGGCTGGATATGGGGTCCTATGGGGATGGATATGGGGCGCTGTGGGGGTGGATGTGGGACACTGTGGGGGTGGATGTGGGGCGCTATGGGGCACTATGAGGATCAACACAGGGCACTATGGGGCTCAATATAGGGCGCTGTGGGGCTGGAAATGGGGTCCTATGGGGATCAACATGGGGCTCTGTGGGGCTGGATATGGAGCACTATGGGGATGGATGTGGGGCACTGTGGGGCTGAACATGGGGTGCTATGGGGATGGATATGGGGTTCTATGAGGCTCAACATGGGGCACTATGGGGCTGCCCATGTGTCCCTATGGGGTTCCCCATGTGTCCCTATGGGGCTCAACACAGGGTCCTATGGGACTGAACATGTGTCTCTATGGGTCTGCCCCATGTCTCTCTATGTCTCTGCCCCACATGTCCCTCTGGCTCTGCCCCACATATCCCTATGTCTCTGCCCCATGTCTCCCTATGTCTCTGCCCCACATGTCTCTATGTCTCTGCCCCACATGTCCCTCTGTCTCTGCCCCACATGTCCCTATGGCTCTGCCCCACATGTCCCTGTGTCTCTGCCCCATGTCTCCCTATGGCTCTGCCCCACATATCCCTATGGCTCTGCCCCATGGATCCCTATGTGGTGCTCATGTCTCCCTATGTCTCCGCCCCACATGTCCCTATGGGTCTGCCCCACATATCCCTATGTCTCTGCCCCACGGATCCCTATGTCTCTGCCCCACATGTCTCTATGTCTCTGCCCCACATGTCCCTCTGTCTCTGCCCCACATGTCCCTATGTCTCTGCCCCACATGTCCCTATGGCTCTGCCCCACATGTCCCTATGGCTCTGCCCCACATGTCCCTGTGTCTCCGCCCCACATGTCCCTATGGGGCTGCCCCATGGATCCCTATGGGGCTCCCATGTCTCCCTATGGGTCTGCCCCATGGATCCCTATGGGTCTGCCCCACATGTCCCTCTGTCTCTGCCCCATGGATCCCTATGGGGTTCCCATGTCTCTCTATGTCTCTGCCCCACATGTCCCTCTGTCTCCGCCCCACATGTCCCTATGGGGCTGCCCCACATGTCCCTGTGTCTCTGCCCCACATGTCCCTATGTCTCCGCCCCACATGTCCCTATGTCTCTGCCCCACATGTCCCTATGTCTCTGCCCCACATGTCCCTATGTCTCTGCCCCATGTCTCCCTATGTCTCTGCCCCACATGTCCCTATGGGGCTGCCCCATGGATCCCTATGGGGCTCCCATGTCTCCCTATGGGTCTGCCCCATGGATCCCTATGGGGTTCCCATGTCTCCCTATGTCTCTGCCCCACATGTCCCTATGTCTCTGCCCCACATGTCCCTATGTCTCCGCCCCACATGTCCCTATGTCTCTGCCCCACACATGTCCCTATGTCTCCGCCCCACATATCCCTATGTCTCCGCCCCACGTGTCCCTATGGCTCTGCCCCATGTCTCTCTATGGGTCTGCCCCATGGATCCCTCTGTCTCTGCCCCATGGCTCCCTATGGCTCTGCCCCATGGATCCCTATGGGTCTGCCCCATGGATCCCTATGGGTCTGCCCCATAGATTACTATGGGTCTGCCCCACATGTCTCTCTATGGGGCTGCCCCACATGTCCCTATGTCTCTGCCCCACATGTCTCTCTATGGGGCTGCCCCACATGTCTCTCTATGTCTCTGCCCCACATCTCCCTGTGTCTCCGCCCCCAGGACACTAGAGGGGATGTTCCGGAAGCTCAACAACCTCCTGGAGCGTCTCCATCAATCCTATTTCCTGTACCTGCTTCCCTCCATCTCCTGCTTCGTGTCCATTGGGATTTACTTCCCAGCGCTGGGATTCCTGCTGCTGGTGCTGGCGCTCAGGATATCCCAGAGGGGGAGGGGAGGGGAGAGCCCAGACCATGGAACACATCCCATTGATCCCATCCCATTGGATCCATCCTATCCCATTGATCCCTTCCCATCCTATCCCTATCTCTTCCCATTGAACCCATCCCATTCAATCCCATCCTGTCCTATCATATTGAACCCATCTTATGCTATTGAACCCATCCTATTGAACCCATCCTATACCATTAAATCCCATCCTATCCCATCCCACTCAATTCCATCCCATTGAACCCATCCCGTTCCATCCCATCCTATCCCATCCCATTGAACCCATCCTACTCCATCCCCATCCCATCCCATTCAATCCCATCCTATCCCACTCAATTCTATCCCTTTCCATCCCATTTGAACCCATCCCATTCAAACCCATTCCATCCCATCCCGTTCCATCCCATCCTATCCTATTCCATTCAATCCCAATCTATCCCATCACATCCTATCCCACTCAATTCCATCCCATTCTATCCCATTGAACCCATCTCATTCCAACCCATTGAACCCATCCTATCCCATCCCATTGATCCCATCCCATTCGATCCCATCCTATCCCATCCCATCCTATCCTGCTCAATTCTATCCCTTTCCATCCCATTCAAACCTATTCCATCCCATTACATCCTATCCCATCCTATCCTATCCTATCCCATTACACCTATCTCATCCCATCCCATTGAACCCATCCCATGGAACCCATCCTATCCCATCCCATTCCATCCTATCAGATCCCATTGAACCCATCTAATCCCATCCCATTGAATCCATCCCATTCAATCCTGTCCTATCCCACTCAATTCCATCCCATTGAATGGATTCCATCCCATCCTATCCTATCTTATCCCAACTGAACCCATCCCATTGAACCCATCCCATCCCATCTCATCCTATCCCATCCCATCCCATTGAACCCATCCCATTGAAGCCATCCCATTCAATCCCGTCCCCATCCCATCCCATTCAATCCCATCCTATCCTACTCAGTTCTATCCCTTTCCATCCCATTCAAACCCATCCCATCCTGTTCCATCCCATCCCATCCTATCCCATTGTACCTATCTCATCCCATCCCATTGAACCCATCCCATTGAACCCATCCCATCCTATCTCATCCCATTCCATCCTATTCCATCCCATCCCATCCCATTGAACCCATCCCATTGAACCCATCCTATCCCATCCCATTGAATTCAACCCATCCTATCCCATTCAATCCCATCCCATTAAACCCATCCCATTAAACCCATCCCATTGAGCCCATCCCACTCCATGCCATCCCCATCCCATCCTATCCCATCCTATTCCATTCAATCCCAATCTATCCTATCACATCCTATCCCACTCAATTCCATCCCATTGAACCCATCCCATTGAACCTATTCTATCCCATGGATCCCATCCCATCGAACCCATCTCATCCCATTGAACCCATCCCATTGAACCCATCCCATTTGATCCCATCCCCATCCCATCCTATCCTATCCCATCCCATTGAACCCATCCCTATCCCATTGAACCCATCCCATCCCATACTATCCTCTCCCATTGAACCCATCCCATTCCATCCCACCCTATCCCATCCTATCCCATTGAACTGATCCTATCCCACAAAACCCATCCCATCCCATTGCATTGAACCCATTCTATCCCATTGTACCCATCCCATTGAACCCATCTCATCCCATTCTTATCCCATTGAACCCATTCCACCCTGTTGAACCCATCTCATCCCATCCCATTGAACCTATCCCATTGATCCCATCCCATTGATCCCATCCTATCCCATTGAACCCATCCCCCCCATTTCCACACTGTTTCCTTGACTCTGTCACTCCCTTGACCTCTGGATGAAGCTGACGCGGTCGGAGCCAGGGAACACTGAGGAGCTCAACACTGGTAACACCATAACCAGCAACACCAACACCGGCAACACCATAGAGGTGAATGAGAACCCCCCTATCCCCCCACCCCCGGCACCGGTAACACCATAACCAGCAACACTGGTACCAACACCGGTACCATAGAGGTGAATGA
This sequence comes from Melopsittacus undulatus, assembly GCF_012275295.1. Taxonomy (NCBI): domain Eukaryota; kingdom Metazoa; phylum Chordata; class Aves; order Psittaciformes; family Psittaculidae; genus Melopsittacus; species Melopsittacus undulatus. The sequence goes on along the minus strand of NC_047527.1, from coordinate 630,868 downwards.
GAACCCCCCTTACCCCACCCCCAACACCAGCACCGGTAACACCATCACCACCAACACTGGTACCGGCAACACCATAGAGGTGAATGGGAACCCCCCCAACCCCCCACCCCCCAACACCGGTAACACCTTAACCACCAACACCAACACTGGCAACACCATAGAGGTGAATGAGAACCCCCAACCCCCACCCCCAACACTGGCACCAGCAACACCATAGAGGAGAATGAGAACCCCCCCATCCCCCCACCCCCACACCATCCGGTGCTAACCTTTGACCCACAGGTGCCATGGTTGATGCTGGTGCTGGTGTTGGCGGTGCTGACCCTTGACCCCACAGACACCGCGGTTGTTGTCTCTGCTCCCCCCAGTGCTGGTGTCTCTGACCTTTGACCCTTGACCCCACAGGCGCCGCGGTTGTTGGCTCTGGTACCACCAGTGCCGGTATTGATGGTGTTGACCTCTGACCCCACAGGCTCCTGTCCCTCCTCCCCCCGCTGCTGGTCTCTCACGCCGCGGGTGTTGCTGCTGCTGACCCCTAACCTCTGACCTTTGACCCCACAGGCCCCCCGGCTGTTCCCCCTCCTCCCCCCGCTGTTGGTCTCTCACGCCCCGGTGCTGACCCTTGACCTCTGACCCTTAACCCTACAGTCACCATGGTTGTTCTCTCTGCTACCCCCGGTGCTGGTGTTGGTGGTGCTGACCCCTGACCTCTGACCCCACAGGCCCCGCGGCTGTTCCCCCTCCTCCCCCCTCTGCTGGTCTCTCACTTCGCGGGTGTTGCTGGTGCTGACCCCTAACCTCTGACCCTTGCCCCCACAGGCCCCGCGGCTGTTACCCCTCCTCCCCCCTCTGCTGGTCTCTCACTTCGCGGGTGTTGCTCTTTACACCCTCCCAGTGCGAGGCCAGAACCTGGCGGCAAAACACTTCCCAGTGGGGGAGGGGGAAGCTGTTGTCCTGGCGCTGACAGGGATCTACATAGCGGGGATGGCTCTGCCCCATAGCACACACAGGTGAGCCCTGCCCCATAGCACACACAGGTGAGCTCTGCCCCATAGCACACACAGCTGAGCTCTGCCCCATAGCACACACAGGTGAGCCCCATAGCACACACAGGTGAGCTCTGCCCCATAGCACACACAGGTGAGCTCTGCCCCATAGCACACACAGGTGAGCTCTGCCCCATAGCACACACAGGTGAGCTCTGCCCCATAGCACACACAGGTGAGCCCCATAGCACACACAGGTGAGCCCCATAGCACACACAGGTGAGCTCTGCCCCATAGCACACACAGGTGAGCTCTGCCCCATAGCACACACAGGTGAGCTCTGCCCCATAGCACACACAGGTGAGCTCTGCCCCATAGCACACACAGGTGAGCCCCATAGCACACACAGGTGAGCTCTGCCCCATAGCACACACAGGTGAGCTCTGCCCCATAGCACACACAGGTGAGCCCCATAGCACACACAGGTGAGCTCTGCCCCATAGCACACACAGGTGAGCTCTGCCCCATAGCACACACAGGTGAGCTCTGCCCCATAGCACACACAGGTGAGCCCTGCCCCATAGCACACACAGGTGAGCCCCATAGCACACACAGGTGAGCTCTGCCCCATAGCACACACAGGTGAGCTCTGCCCCATAGCACACACAGGTGAGCCCCATAGCACACACAGGTGAGCTCTGCCCCATAGCACACACAGGTGAGCTCTGCCCCATAGCACACACAGGTGAGCTCTGCCCCATAGCACACACAGGTGAGCTCTGCCCCATAGCACACACAGGTGAGCTCTGCCCCATAGCACACACAGGTGAGCTCTGCCCCATAGCACACACAGGTGAGCTCTGCCCCATAGCACACACAGGTGAGCCCATAGCACACACAGGTGAGCTCTGCCCCATAGCACACACAGGTGAGCTCTGCCCCATAGCACACACAGGTGAGCTCTGCCCCATAGCACACACAGGTGAGCTCTGCCCCATAGCACACACAGGTGAGCTCTGCCCATAGCACACACAGGTGAGCTCTGCCCCATAGCACACACAGGTGAGCTCTGCCCCATAGCACACACAGGTGAGCTCTGCCCATAGCACACACAGGTGAGCCCATAGCACACACAGGTGAGCTCTGCCCATAGCACACACAGGTGAGCTCTGCCCCATAGCACACACAGGTGAGCCCTGCCCCATAGCACACACAGGTGAGCTCTGCCCCATAGCACACACAGGTGAGCCCTGCCCCATAGCACACACAGGTGAGCCCCATAGCACACACAGGTGAGCCCCATAGCACACACAGGTGAGCCCCATAGCACACACAGGTGAGCTCTGCCCCATAGCACACACAGGTGAGCTCTGCCCCATAGCACACACAGGTGAGCCCCATAGCACACACAGGTGAGCTCTGCCCCATAAGCACACACAGGGGAGCCCATAGCACACACAGGTGAGCTCTGCCCCATAGCACACACAGGTGAGCTCTGCCCCATAGCACACACAGGTGAGCCCTGCCCCATAGCACACACAGGTGAGCTCTGCCCATAGCACACACAGGTGAGCTCTGCCCCATAGCACACTACAGGTGAGCTCTGCCCCATAGCACACACAGGTGAGCTCTGCCCCATAGCACACACAGGTGAGCCTGCCCCATAGCACACACAGTGTGAGCCCTGCCCCATAGCACACACAGGTGAGCTCTGCCCCATAGCACACACAGGTGAGCTATGGGGCAGAGCTCACACAGGTGAGCTCTGCCCCATAGCACACACAGGTGAGCTCTGCCCCATAGCACACACAGGTGAGCTCTGCCCCATAGCACACACAGGTGAGCTCTGCCCCATAGCACACACAGGTGAGCTCTGCCCCATAGCACACACAGGTGAGCTCTGGCCCCATAGCACACACAGGTGAGCTCTGCCCCATAGCACACACAGGTGGAGCTCTGCCCCATAGCACACACAGGTGAGCTCTGCCCCGATAGCACACACAGGTGAGCTCTGCCCCATAGCACACACAGGTGAGCTCTGCCCCATAGCACACACAGGTGAGCTCTGCCCATAGCACACACAGGTGAGCTCTGCCCCATAGCACACACAGGTGAGCTCTGCCCCATAGCACACACAGGTGAGCTCCTGCCCCATAGCACACACAGGTGAGCTCTGCCCCATAGCACACACAGGTGAGCTCTGCCCCATAGCACACACAGGTGAGCCCTGCCCTCATAGCACACACAGGTGAGCTCTGCCCCATAGCACACACAGGTGAGCTCCTGCCCCATAGCACACACAGGTGAGCTCTGCCCCATAGCACACACAGGTGAGCTCTGCCCCATAGCACACACAGGTGAGCCCTGCCCCATAGCACACACAGGTGAGCTCTGCCCCATAGCACACACAGGTGAGCCCTGCCCCCATAGCACACACAGGTGAGCTCTGCCCCATAGCACACACAGGTGAGCTCTGCCCCATAGCACACACAGGTGAGCTCTGCCCCATAGCACACACAGGTGAGCTCTGCCCCATAGCACACACAGGTGAGCCCTGCCCCATAGCACACACAGGTGAGCTCTGCCCATAGCACACACAGGTGAGCCCTGCCCCATAGCACACACAGGTGAGCTCTGCCCCATAGCACACACAGGTGAGGCCCCATAGCACACACAGGTGAGCCCTGCCCCATAGCACACACAGGTGAGCTCTGCCCCATAGCACACACAGGTGAGCCCTGCCCCATAGCACACACAGGTGAGCTCTGCCCCATAGCACACACAGGTGAGCTCTGCCCCATAGCACACACAGGTGAGCTCTGCCCATAGCACACACAGGTGAGCTCTGCCCCATAGCACACACAGGTGAGCCCTGCCCCATAGCACACACAGGTGAGCTCTGCCCCATAGCACACACAGGTGAGCCCTGCCCCATAGCACACACAGGTGAGCTCTGCCCCATAGCACACACAGGTGAGCCCCATAGCACACACAGGTGAGCCCTGCCCCATAGCACACACAGGTGAGCTCTGCCCCATAGCACACACAGGTGAGCCCTGCCCCATAGCACACACAGGTGAGCTCTGCCCCATAGCACACACAGGTGAGCTCTGCCCCATAGCACACACAGGTGAGCCCCATAGCACACACAGGTGAGCCCTGCCCCATAGCACACACAGGTGAGCTCTGCCCCATAGCACTCACTGGTGAGCTCTGCCCCATAGCACACACAGGTGAGCTCTGCCCCATAGCACACACAGGTGAGCCCCATAGCACACACAGGTGAGCCCTGCCCCATAGCACACACAGGTGAGCTCTGCCCCATAGCACACACAGGTGAGCTCTGCCCCATAGCACACACAGGTGAGCTCTGCCCCATAGCACACACAGGTGAGCCCTGCCCCATAGCACACACAGGTGAGCTCTGCCCCATAGCACACACAGGTGAGCTCTGCCCCATAGCACACACAGGTGAGCTCTGCCCCATAGCACACACAGGTGAGCTCTGCCCCATAGCACACACAGGTGAGCTCTGCCCCATAGCACACACAGGTGAGCTCTGCCCCATAGCACACACAGGTGAGCTCTGCCCCATAGCACACACAGGTGAGCTCTGCCCCATAGCACACACAGGTGAGCCCTGCCCCATAGCACACACAGGTGAGCTCTGCCCCATAGCACACACAGGTGAGCCCCATAGGCACACACAGGTGAGCTCTGCCCCATAGCACACACAGGTGAGCTCTGCCCCATAGCACACACAGGTGAGCTCTGCCCCATAGCACACACAGGTGAGCTCTGCCCCATAGCACACACAGGTGAGCTCTGCCCCATAGCACACACAGGTGAGCTCTGCCCCATAGCACACACAGGTGAGCCCCATAGCACACACAGGTGAGCCCCATAGCACACACAGGTGAGCCCCATAGCACACACAGGTGAGCTCTGCCCCATAGCACACACAGGTGAGCCCTGCCCCATAGCACACACAGGTGAGCTCTGCCCCATAGCACACACAGGTGAGCTCTGCCCCATAGCACACACAGGTGAGCCCCATAGCACACACAGGTGAGCTCTGCCCCATAGCACACACAGGTGAGCTCTGCCCCATAGCACACACAGGTGAGCTCTGCCCCATAGCACACACAGGTGAGCCCCATAGCACACACAGGTGAGCTCTGCCCCATAGCACACACAGGTGAGCTCTGCCCCATAGCACACACAGGTGAGCTCTGCCCCATAGCACACACAGGTGAGCTCTGCCCCATAGCACACACAGGTGAGCCCTGCCCCATAGCACACACAGGTGAGCTCTGCCCCATAGCACACACAGGTGAGCCCTGCCCCATAGCACACACAGGTGAGCTCTGCCCCATAGCACACACAGGTGAGCCCCATAGCACACACAGGTGAGCCCCATAGCACACACAGGTGAGCCCTGCCCCATAACACACACAGGTGAGCCCCATAGCACACACAGGTGAGCTCTGCCCCATAGCACACACAGGTGAGCTCTGCCCCATAGCACACACAGGTGAGCCCCATAGCACACACAGGTGAGCTCTGCCCCATAGCACACACAGGTGAGCCCTGCCCCCATAGCACACACAGGTGAGCTCTGCCCCATAGCACACACAGGTGAGCCCTGCCCCATAGCACACACAGGTGAGCCCCATAGCACACACAGGTGAGCTCTGCCCCATAGCACACACAGGTGAGCTCTGCCCCATAGCACACACAGGTGAGCTCTGCCCCATAGCACACACAGGTGAGCTCTGCCCCATAGCACACACAGGTGAGCTCTGCCCCAATAGCACACACAGGTGAGCCCCATAGCACACACAGGTGAGCTCTGCCCCATAGCACACACAGGTGAGCTCTGCCCCATAGCACACACAGGTGAGCTCTGCCCCATAGCACACACAGGTGAGCTCTGCCCCATAGCACACACAGGTGAGCCCCATAGCACACACAGGTGAGCCCCATAGCACACACAGGTGAGCTCTGCCCCATAGCACACACAGGTGAGCTCTGCCCCATAGCACACACAGGTGAGCTCTGCCCCATAGCACACACAGGTGAGCCCCATAGCACACACAGGTGAGCTCTGCCCCATAGCACACACAGGTGAGCTCTGCCCCATAGCAACACTCCCTAGGGTGCTGGGGCTTCCATTGACTCCCATTGAGTCCCATTGAGTCGTATTGTCTCCCGTTGATTCCCATTGACTCCTATTGACTCCTCCCATTGACTCCCCTTGTCTCCCATTGCCTCCCATTGACTCCCATTGCCTCCCACTGTCTCCCATTGTCTCCCATTGACTCCCATTGTCTCCCATTGCCTCCCATTGCCTCCCATTGACTCCCATTGACTCCCATTGTCTCCCATTGTCTCCCATTGACTCCCCTTGACTCCCATTGACTCCCATTGACTCCCCTTGACTCCCCTTGATTCCATTGACTCCCATTGACTCCCATTGACTCCCATTGAATCCCATTGACTCCCATTGTCTCCCATTGTCTCCCATTGACTCCCATTGACTCCCATTGACCCCCATTGACTCCCACTGTCCCCCATTGACTCCCATTGTCTCCCATTGTCTCCCATTGACTCCCATTGCCTCCCATTGACTCCCATTGTCTCCCATTGTCTCCCATTGACTCCCATTGCCTCCCATTGTCTCCCATTGACTCCCATTGACTCCCATTGACTCCCATTGACTCCCATTATCTCCCATTGACTCCCATTGACTCCCATTGACTCCCATTATCTCCTATTGACTCCCATTGACTCCATTGACTCCCATTGACTCCCATTGACTCCCATTGACTCCCATTGCCCCCATTGACTTTCATTGACTCCCATTGACTCCCATTGTCTCCCATTATCTCCCATTGACTCCCATTGACTCCCATTGTCTCCCATTGTCTCCCATTGACTCCCATTGACTCCCATTGTCTCCCATTGACTCCCATTGACTCCCATTGACTCCCATTGACTCCCATTGTCTCCCATTGACTCCCATTGTCTCCCATTTCTCCCCATTGACCCCCATTATCTCCTATTGACTCCCATTGACTCCCATTTTCTCCCACTGTCTCCCATTGTCTCCCATTTTCTCCCATTGTCTCCCATTGACTCCCATTGACTCCCATTGACTCCCATTGACTCCCATTTCCCCCCATTGACCCCCATTATCTCCTATTGACTCCCATTGACTCCCATTGTCTCCCACTGTCTCCCATTGTCTCCCACTGTCCCCCATTAACCCCCCTCTCTCCCATCCCCCCCAGGGTGCTGGGCGGCCCTGGCTCCGCCGCAGCCTCCAGGGCCTGGATGGTCCTGAAGCTCTTGGCCCTACTGGAGCTTGGGGCTCAGCTCTTGGCTCTGGCTCTGCTCAACTTCTCCCTTGGCTTCCTGCTGGCAGTGACCATGGTGCCGGCGGCAGCCGCGGTGGCACCCACCGGGCCCCGGTCAGCACCCATCTATGGGGGTCTATGGGTGTCATTGGGGTCTATGGGTGTCAATGGGGTCTATGGGTGTCAATGGGGTCTATGGGTGTCATTGGGGTCTATGGGTGTCATTGGGGTCTATGGGTGTCAATGGGGTCTATGGGTGTCATTGGGGTCTATGGGTGTCATTGGGGTCTATGGGTGTCAATGGGGTCTATGGGTGTCATTGGGGTCTATGGGTGTCATTGGGGTCTATGGGTGTCATTGGGGTCTATGGTGTCATTGGGGTCTATGGTGTCATTGAGGTCTATGGGTGTCATTGGGGTCTATGGGTGTCATTGGGGTCTATGGGTGTCATTGGGGTTTATGGGTGTCATTGGGGTCCCTTGGCTTCCTGCTGGCAGTGACCATGGTGCCGGCGGCAGCCGCGGTGGCACCCACCGGGCCCCGGTCAGCACCCATCTATGGGGGTCTATGGGTGTCATTGGGGTCTATGGGTGTCAATGGGGTCTATGGGTGTCATTGGGGTCTATGGGTGTCAATGGGGTCTATGGGTGTCATTGGGGTCTATGGTGTCATTGGGGTCTATGGGTGTCAATGGGATCTATGGGTGTCATTGGGGTCTATGGGTGTCAATGGGGTCTATGGGTGTCAATGGGGTCTATGGGTGTCATTGGGGTCTATGGGTGTCATTGGGGTCCCTTGGCTTCCTGCTGGCAGTGACCATGGTGCCGGCGGCAGCCGCGGTGGCACCCACCGGGCCCCGGTCAGCACCCATCTATGGGGGTCTATGGGGTCTATGGGTGTCATTGGGGTCTATGGGTGTCAATGGGGTCTATGGGTGTCATTGGGGTCCATGGGTGTCAATGGGGTCTATGGGTGTCAATGGGGTCTATGGGTGTCATTGGGGTCCATGGGTGTCAATGGGGTCTATGGGTGTCAATGGGGTCTATGGGTGTCATTGGGGTCCATGGGTGTCAATGGGGTCTATGGTGTCAATGGGGTCTATGGGTGTCAATGGGGTCTATGGGTGTCATTGGGGTCCCTTGGCTTCCTGCTGGCAGTGACCATGGTGCCGGCGGCAGCCGCGGTGGCACCCACCGGGCCCCGGTCAGCACCCATCTATGGGGGTCTATGGGTGTCATTGGGTGTCATTGGGGTCTATGGGTGTCATTGGGGTCTATGGGTGTCAATGGGGTCTATGGGTGTCATTGGGGTCTATGGGTGTCATTGGGGTCTATGGGTGACATTGGGGTCTATGGGTGTCATTGGGGTCTATGGGTGTCAATGGGGTCTATGGGTGTCAATGGGGTCTATGGGTGTCATTGGGGTCTATGGGTGTCAATGGGGTCTATGGGTGTCAATGGGGTCTATGGTGTCATTGGGGTCTATGGGTGCCAATAGGGTCCATGGGTGTCATTGAGGTCTATGGGTGTCATTGGGGTCTATAGGTGTCAATGGGGTCTATGGGTGTCAATGGGGTCTATGGGTGTCAATGGGGTCTATGGGTGTCATTGGGGTCCCTTGGCTTCCTGCTGGCAGTGACCATGGTGCCGGCGGCAGCCGCGGTGGCACCCACCGGGCCCCGGTCAGCACCCATCTATGGGGGTCTATGGGGTCTATGGGTGTCAATGGGGTCTATGGGTGTCATTGGGGTCTATGGGTGTCAATGGGGTCTATGGGTGTCATTGGGGTCTATGGGTGTCATTGGGGTCTATGGGTGTCAATGGGGTCTGTGGGTGTCAATGGGGTCTATGGGTGTCAATGGGGTCTATGGGTGTCAATGGGGTCTATGGGTGTCATTGGGGTCTATGGGTGTCATTGGGGTCTATGGGTGTCAATGGGGTCTGTGGGTGTCAATGGGGTCTATGGGTGTCAATGGGGTCTATGGGTGTCAATGGGGTCTATGGATGTCAATGGGGTCTATGGGTGTTAATGGGGTCTATGGGTGTCAATGGGGTCTATGGGTGTCATTGGGGTCCCTTGGCTTCCTGCTGGCAGTGACCATGGTGCCGGCGGCAGCCGCGGTGGCACCCACCGGGCCCCGGTCAGCACCCATCTATGGGGGTCTATGGGTGTCATTGGGGTCTATGGGTGTCGTTGGGGTCTATGGGTGTCATTGGGGTCTATGGGTGTCAATGGGGTCTATGGGTGTCATTGGGGTCTATGGGTGTCATTGGGGTCTATGGGTGTCAATGGGGTCTATGGGGGTCTATGGGGTCCATGGGTGCTAATGGGGTGTATGGTGTCATTGGGGTCTATGGGGGTCAATGGGGTCTATGGGGGTCAATGGGGTCTATGGGTGTCAATGGGGTCTATGGGTGTCATTGGGTTTATGGGTGTCATTGGGGTCTGTGGGTGTCAATGGGGTCTATGGGGGTCAATGGGGTCTATGGGTGTCAATGGGGTCCATGGGTGTCAATGGGGTCTATGGGTGTCAATGGGGTCTATGGGGGTCTATGGGTGTCAATGGGTGTCATTGTGGTCTATGGGTGTCATTGGGGTCCATGGGTGTCATTGGGGTCCATGGGTGTCAATGGGGTCTATGGGTGACATTGGGGTCTATGGGTGTCATTGGGGTCTATGAGTGTCAATGGGGTCTATGGGTGTCATTGGGGTCTATGGGTGTCAATGGGGTTTATGGGTGTCAATGGGGTCTATGGGGGTCAATGGGTGTCATTGGGGTCTATGGGTGTCAATGGGGTCTATGGGTGTCAATGGGGTCTATGAGTGTCAATGGGGTCTATGGGTGTCATTGGGGTCTATGGGTGCCATTGGGGTCTATGGGTGTCAATGGGGTCTATGGTGTCATTGGGGTCTATGGGTGTCATTGGGGTCTATGGGTGTCATTGGGGTCCCTTGGCTTCCTGCTGGCAGTGACCATGGTGCCGGCGGCAGCCGCGTTGGCACCCACCGGGCCCCGGTCAGCACCCATCTATGGGGGTCTATGGGGTCTATGGGTGTCAATGGGGTCTATGGGTGTCAATGGGGTCTATGGGGGTCAATGGGTCTATGGGTGTCAATGGGGTCCATGGGTGTCATTAGGGTCTATGGGTGTCATTGGGGTCTATGGGTGTCAATGGGGTCTATGGGTGTCATTGGGGTCTATGGGTGTCAATGGGGTCTATGGGTGTCAGTGGGGTCTATGGGTGTCAATGGGGTCTATGGGGGTCAATGGGTCTATGGGTGTCAATGGGGTCCATGGGTGTCATTAGGGTCTATGGGTGTCATTGGGGTCTATGGGTGTCAATGGGGTCTATGGGTGTCATTGGGGTCTATGGGTGTCAGTGGGGTCTATGGGTGTCAATGGGTCTATGGGTGTCATTGGGGTCTATGGGTGTCATTGGGGTCTATGGGTGTCAATGGGGTCTATGGGTGTCATTGGGGTCTATGGGTGTCATTGGGGTCTATGGGTGTCATTGGGGTCCATGGTTGTCAATGGGGTCTATGGGTGCCAATGGGGTCTATGGGTGTCATTAGGGTCTATGGGTGTCATTGGGGTCTATGGGTGTCATTGGAGTCCATGGGTGTCAATGGGGTCCATGGGTGTCATTGGGGTCTATGGGTGTCAATGGGGTCCATGGGTGTCATTAGGGTCTATGGGTGTCATTGGGGTCTATGGGTGTCATTGGGGTCTATGGCTGTCAATGGGGTCTATGGGTGTCATTGGGGTCTATTGGTGTCATTGCGGTCTATGGGTGTCATTGGGGTCTATGAGTGTCAATGGGGTCTATGGGTGTCATTGGGGTCTATGGGTGCCATTGGGGTCTATGGGTGCCATTGGGGTCTATGGGTGTCAATGGGGTCTATGGGTGTCATTGGGGTCTATTGGTGTCATTGGGGTCTATGGGTGTCATTGGGGTCTATGAGTGTCAATGGGGTCTATGGGTGTCAATGGGGTCTATGGGTGTCATTGGGGTCTATGGGTGTCAATGGGGTCTATGGGTGTCATTGGGGTCTATGGTGTCATTGGGGTCTATGGGTGTCATTGGGGTCCCTTGGCTTCCTGCTGGCAGTGACCATGGTGCCGGCGGCAGCCGCGGTGGCACCCACCGGGCCCCGGTCAGCACCTATCTATGGGGGTCTATGGGGTCTATGGGTGTCATTGGGGTCTATGGGTGTCAATGGGGTCTATGGGTGTCATTGGGGTCTATGGGTGTCAATGGCGTCTATGGGTGTCATTGGGGTCTATGGGTGTCAATGGGGTCTATGGGTGTCAATGGGGTCTATGGGTGTCATTGGGGTCTATGGTGTCATTGGGGTCTATGGTGTCATTGGGGTCTATGGTGTCAATGGCGTCTATGGGTGTCATTGGGGTCTATGGGTGTCATTGGGGTCTATGGTGTCAATGGGGTCTATGGGTGTCAATGGGGTCTATGGGTGTCATTGGGGTCTATGGGTGTCAATGGGGTCTATGGGTGTCAATGGGGTCTATGGGTGTCAATGGGGTCTATGGGTGTCATTGGGGTCCCTTGGCTTCCTGCTGGCAGTGACCATGGTGCCGGCGGCAGCCGCGGTGGCACCCACCGGGCCCCGGTCAGCACCCATCTATGGGGGACTATGGGGTCTATGGGTGTCATTGAGGTCCATGGGTGTCATTGGGGTCTATGGGTGTCAATGGGGTCTATGGGTGTCATTGGGGTCCCTTGGCTTCCTGCTGGCAGTGACCATGGTGCCGGCAGCAGCCGCGGTGGCACCAACCGGGCCCCGGTCAGCACCCACCTATGGGGGTCTATGGGTGTCATTGGGGTCTATGGGTGCTAATGGGGTCTACGGGTGTCATTGGGGTCTATGGGTGTCATTGGGGTCTATGGGTGTCAATGGAGTCTATGGGTGTCAATGGGGTCTATGGGTGTCATTGGGGTCTATGGGTGTCATTGGGGTCCCTTGGCTTCCTGCTGGCAGTGACCATGGTGCCGGCAGCAGCCGCGGTGGCACCCACCGGGCCCCGGTCAGCACCCATCTATGGGGGTCTATGGGTGTCAATGGGGTCTATGGGTGTCATTGGGGTCTATGGGTGTCAATGGGGTCTATGGGTGTGAATGGGGTCTATGGGGGTCTATGGGGTCCATGGGTGTCATTGGGGTCTATGGGTGTCATTGGGGTCTATGGGTGTGAATGGGGTCTATGGGGGTCTATGGGGTCCATGGGTGTCATTGGGGTCTATGGGTGTCATTGGGGTCTATGGGTGTCATTGGGGTCTATGGGTGTCATTGGGGTCCATGGGTGTCATTGGGGTCCCTGGGTGCCATTGGAGTCCATGGGTGCCATTGGGGTCCATGGATGCCATTGGGGTCCATGGATGCCATTGGGTTCTATGGGTGTCTTTGGGGTCTATGGGTGCCATTGGGGTCTATGGGTGCCAATGGGGTCTATTGGTGTCATTGGGGTCCATGGGTGTCATTGGGGTCCCTGGGTGCCATTGGAGTCCATGGGTGCCATTGGGGTCCATGGATGCCATTGGGGTCCATGGATGCCATTGGGGTCTATGGGTGTCATTGGGGTCCCTGGGTGCCATTGGGGTCCCTGGGTGCCATTGGGGTCCATGGATGCCATTGGTGTCCCTGGGTGCCATTGGGGTCCATGGGTGCTCCTGGGGGGTCATGGGTGCCATTGGTGTCTATGGGTGCCATTGGAGTCCATGGGTGCCATTGGAGTCCATGGGTGCCATTGGGGTCTATGGGTGCCATTGGGGTCCATGGGTTCCATTGGGGTCCATGGGTTCCATTGGGGTCCATGGGTGCTATTGGGGTCCATGGATGCCATTGGTGTCCATGGGTGCCATTGGGGTCCATGGGTGCTCCTGGGGGGTCATGGGTGCCATTGGTGTCCATGGGTGCCATTGGAGTCCATGGGTTCCATTGGGGTCCATGGGTTCCATTGGGGTCCATGGGTGCCATTGGGGTCTGTGGATGCCATTGGGGTCCATAGGTGTCATTGGTGTCCATGGATGCATTGAAGTTGTATGTTCTAGGGCGATGATGAAGCCTAGTGTTGTTACTAGGATGGCTGCGGTTGTTGCTAGGAGGGTGTTGTTACTGGGGGGGTTGTACAGGGGTTAGGTAGGATATAATGAGTAATCCGGCTGTGATGCTTCCAAGGGTGATTGGGTTGTTGTTTGAGGGTCGTTTCCATTTACTGGGGTGACTGTTGGTGTACAGGTGAATTCTGTGTGTACTAGAAGGGTTGTTCTTAAGCTGTATGTGGTGGTGCAGGTGGTAGCCAGGAGGTTACAAGTGCTCAGGTGTTTAGTAGGAGGTATTTAGGTTTTCAATGATGAGGTCTATTGAGGGGTATCCTACAGGGAACAGGGTTCCTATTAGTGTGAGGTTCCCATAGTGAAGCAGGAGGTGGTTGTTGGGTGTGTTTTTGGGAAGCCGACTGTTGTTCTCCATCTATGTTGTGGATGGTTGATCCTGAACATAGGAACAGCATGAAGAAGGCATGGGGTGAGAGATGAAGGAAGGGTTGTTGGGGTGGTTGAGTCTGATGGTGACTAGTATTATGCTTAGGGTAAGTCCTACACCGATTGTAAAGTACAGGTTGTAGGGTCAAGGAACAGGAGGAAGATGTTGTTGGTGATGGTTAGTGTTAGTATTGTGATTAGGGAGGTTGTTAGGGAGGAGAAGGATATTGTGATGTGTGGATCTGATGATATGTGTGATGTTGCACATTGTAGGATGGATCATGGTACAAACAGGGTGATGGGGAGGAATAGACACATAGAGACACATAGAGACCATAGAGACACATAGAGACCATAGAGACCATAGAGACACATAGAGACCATAGAGACACATAGAGACCATAGAGACACATAGAGACACAATGAGACACATAGAGACACATAGAGACCATAGAGACACATAGAGACACATAGAGACACATAGAGACCATAGAGACACATAGAGACCCATAGAGACCATAGAGACACATAGAGACACATAGAGACACATAGAGACCCATAGAGACCATAGAGACACATAGAGACACATAAAGACACATAGAGACACATAGAGACACATAGAGCCCCATAGAGACCATAGAGACACATAGAGACACATAGAGACCATAGAGACACATAGAGACCATAGAGACACATAGAGACACATAGAGACCATAGAGACACATAGAGACCATAGAGACACATAGAGACACATAGAGACACAGAGACACATAGAGACACATAGAGACCATAGAGACACATAGAGACCATAGAGACCATAGAGACACATAGAGACACATAGAGACACATAGAGACACAGAGACACATAGAGACACATAGAGACCATAGAGACACATAGAGACACATAGAGACACAGAGACACATAGAGACACATAGAGACCATAGAGACACATAGAGACCATAGAGACACATAGAGACCATAGAGACGCATAGAGACCATAGAGACACATAGAGACCATAGAGACCCATAGAGACCCATAGAGACATATAGAGACCCATAGAGACACATAGAGACCCATAGAGACCCATAGAGACACATAGAGACACGTAGAGACCATAGAGACACATAGAGACACATAGAGACACATAGAGACCATAGAGACACATAGAGATTGAATGCAGAGTGTTGGTGCTAGGCTGATGAGGAAGGTGGACTTGATGATGAGGGTGATGGTTTTAGGGGTGTTCTGGAAGTGTTTTGAGATAAGAAGGGTTTAACCCTATTCTTAGGCTCACGGTCTAATGTCTGGTTTAAGCTACACTTACACAAGAGGGGTCTGGACATTAGTTCTGGCTTTAGGATTAGGATGAGTAAGGGAAGGAGATGGACAATGGTCCATTCAGGTGGTTGAGGTTTGGGGTGTTGTGATGTACGGGGGTAGGGTTCCTGGTTGGGTTGTTGTTAGGGTGTATGAGGGGGGTAGTAGTGTGGTGGCTATGGGAATAGTATGGGATGTACATCATACATAGTTACTGGTGTCACTGGTACTGGTGTTACTGGTGTCACTGGTGTCACTGGTGTTACTGGTGTCACTGGTGTCACTGGTGTTACTGGTGTCACTGGTGTTACAGGTGTTACTGGATGGAGGAGTAGGCAATGAGTTGGTTCAGGGTGTAAGCAACTGGAGCTGGTTGTTAGTGCCCTCCTATGGGGCAGGTGTTACTGGTGTCACTGGTGTTACTGGTGTTACTGGCGCCACTGGTGTTAGTGCCCCTCCTATGGGGCAGGTGTGGGGCCCGGGGCCCATAACCCCTTAGAGGGTTAGAGTGAGGGCTGGGAATGGATAGTGTAGAAGGTTGGTAGGGGTTAGGTTTGTTAGGTGATGCTGGTGTTACTGGAGTTACTGGTGTTACTGGTGTCACTGGTGTCACTGGTGTTACTGGTGTCACTGGTGTTACTGGTGTCACTGGTGTTACTGGTGTTACTGGTGTCACTGGTGTTACTGGTCTCACTGGTCTCACTGGTCCCATTGTCCCCCCCAGTCCGCTCCAGGTGCTGTTACTGGTTCTGGCCTCCCCAGCCGTGTCCCTACTGGTGGCAGTGGCAGCCGAGCGGGAGCTGCAGGAGGCTCCAGCTGCACCATGGGAGGATTGGCAGCGGCTGCTGACGGCTCTAGCGCAGGGTCTGCTCCTGCACCACACACATGGAGCCTTCCTGTGCCCCCTGCTGGCGATGGGCACATACCCCTGCTGGCTGCTGCTCTGGAACGTGCTGTGCTGGGGGACATAGAGACACATAGAGACACATAGAGACACATAGAGACACATAGAGACACATAGAGACCATAGAGACCCATAGAGACACATAGAGACCATAGAGACACATAGAGACACATAGAGACACATAGAGACACATAGAGACCATAGAGACCCATAGAGACACATAGAGACCATAGAGACACATAGAGACACATAGAGACACATGGAGACACATGGAGCCTTCCTGTGCCCACTGCTGGCTATGGGCACATACCCCTGCTGGCTGCTGCTGTGGAACGTGCTCTGCTGGGGGACATAGAGACACATAGAGACACATAGAGACACATAGAGACCATAGAGACACATAGAGACCATAGAGACACATAGAGACTCATAGAGAGACATAGAGACACATAGAGACCCATAGAGACACATAGAGACACATAGAGACACATAGAGACACATAGAGACCCATAGAGACCATAGAGACACATAGAGACCATAGAGACACATAGAGACACATAGAGACACATAGAGACCATAGAGACACATAGAGACCCATAGAGACCATAGAGACACATAGAGACCATAGAGACACATAGAGACCCATAGAGACCATAGAGACACATAGAGACCATAGAGACACATAGAGACCCATAGAGACACATAGAGACCATAGAGACACATAGAGACCCATAGAGACCATAGAGACACATAGAGACCATAGAGACACATAGAGACACATAGAGATACATAGAGACCATAGAGACACATAGAGACACATAGAGACACATAGAGACACATAGAGACACATAGAGACACATAGAGACCATAGAGACACATAGAGACCATAGAGACACATAGAGACACATAGAGACACATAGAGACACATAGAGACACATAGAGACACATAGAGACACATAGAGACACATATTGACCCATAGAGACCATAGAGACACATAGAGACACATATTGACCCATACCCCTTCTGGCTGCTGCTCTGGAACGTGCTCTGCTGGCACTGAGCACCCCACGGGGACACACCGAGAGACCCATGGAGGGACGCACAGATGGACCCATAGAGAGACCCAAACATGGACCCATGGAGGGACCCAAACATGGACCCATAGAGAGACCCAAACATCTCTATGACAGCATCTCTATCACAGCATCTCTATGGCAGCATCTCTATGGCAGCATCTCTATGGCAGCATCTCTATCACAGCATCTCTATGGCAGCATCTCTATCACAGCATCTCTATGGCAGCATCTCTATCACAGCATCTCTATGGCAGCATCTCTATCACAGCATCTCTATCACAGCATCTCTATGGCAGCATCTCTATGGCAGCATCTCTATCACAGCATCTCTATCACAGCATCTCTATCACAGCATCTCTATCACAGCATCTCTATCACAGCATCTCTATCACATCATCTCTATGACAGCATCTCTATCACAGCATCTCTATCACAGCATCTCTATCACATCATCTCTATGACAGCATCTCTATCACAGCATCTCTATCACAGCATCTCTATCACATCATCTCTATCACAGCATCTCTATCACGGTGTCTCTGTTGTGGTGTCTCTATCACAGGATCCCTATCATGGTGTCTCTATAATAGTGTCTCTATCGCGGTGTCTCTATTGCGGAGTCTCTATCACAGTGTCTCTATCACAATGTCTCTATCGCGGTATCTCTGTTACAGTGTCCCTATCACGGTGTCTCTATCACATGATCCCTATCATGGTGTCTCTATCGCGGTGTCACTATCACAATGTCTATTGCAGCATCTCTATCACGATGTCTCTATCGCGGTGTCTCTGTTACGGTGTCTCTATCACGATGTCTCTATCGCAGTATCTCTGTTACGGTGTCTCTATCACGATGTCTCTATCGCAGTATCTCTGTTACGGTGTCTCTATCACAGGATCGCTATCACAGTGTCTCTATCATAGTGTCTCTATCACAGTGTCCCTATCGCGGTATCTCTGTTACAGTGTCTCTATCACGATACAATAAAGCCAGAGCTGGGACCGGAGCTGTTTCATTGACAGTGATGTTGGGGGGGGGGGGGGGATGTGTTGGGTGCTGTGTTATGGACACTGGGATGTGTTGGGTGCTCCCATTGATGTGTTATGGACATGGGATATGTTGGGTGCTCCCATTGATGTGTTATGGACATGGGATATGTTGGGTGCTCCCATTGATGTGTTATGGACACTGGGATGTGTTGGGTGCTCCCATTGATGCTGTGTTATGGACACACACACAGCATACATACATACATATATACACACACACAGCATACATACATACATATATACACACACACAGCATACATACATACATATATATACACACACACAGCATACATACATACATATATACACACACACAGCATACATACATACATATATATACACACACACAGCATACATACATACATATATACACACACACAGCATACATACATACATATATATACACACACAGCATACATACATACATATATACACACATAGCATACATACATACATACATATATACACACACAGCATACATACATACGTATATATACACACAGCATACATACATACATATATACACACACAGCATACATACATACGTATATATACACACAGCATACATACATACGTATATATACACACACAGCATACATACGTATATATACACACACACAGCATACATACATACATATATACACACACAGCATACATACATACGTATATACACACACACAGCATACATACATACATATATACACACACAGCATACATACATACATATATACACACATAGCATACATACATACATATATACACACACAGCATACATACATACGTATATACACACACACAGCATACATACATACATATATACACACACAGCATACATACATACATATATACACACAGCATACATACATACGTATATATACACACAGCATACATACATACGTATATATACACACAGCATACATACATACGTATATATACACACAGCATACATACATACGTATATATACACACACATAGCATACATACATACGTATATATACACACACACAGCATACATACATACGTATATATACACACACACAGCATACATACATACGTATATACACACACATAGCATACATACATACGTATATATACACAACACAGCATACATACATACGTATATATACACACATAGCGTACATACATACGTATATATATACACACAGAGCATACATACATACGTATATATACACACACAGCATACATACATACATATATACACACAGAGCATACATACATACGTATATATACACACACACAGCATACATACATACATATATACACACACACAGCATACATACATACATATATACACACACATAGCATACATACATACGTATATATACACATATAGCATGCATACATACGTATATAGCAATAGAACCAATCACCTGCTCTGGTCCCTTATCACGCCCCCATAGACATAGGCCACGCCCCCATAGAGAGGCCACGCCCCCATAGACAGAGGCCACGCCCCCATAGACAGAGGCCACGCCCCCTCCGCTGCAGCCCCACAGAGGCTCCGGCCGAGGCCACGCCCCCAGGCAGCGACACGTGACCCCTCCATCAACAACGTCACTCGGAGGCCACGCCCCCATACGTGACGTATCCGGTCCCAGGCCACGCCCCCCGGCGTCTATACGTGACTTCTCCATAACGTCTCTCATTGGCCACGCCCCCTGACGTGACGTACGTGCCCCAAGCCACGCCCCCACTTCCTGCTGATCGAGACCACGCCCCATATGTGACGTCACACACGAGCCCACGCCCACAGAGCGGTCGCCCCCGTTAGGCCACGCCCCCAGGTCAGGCACCACCCCTCCATGAGGCCACGCCCCTCGAGCAGACGCCCCCTCCGAGGCCCCGCCCCCTGTGGACGGTGAACGGACCCGAACGGACCCGAGCGGAGCCGAAAGGACCCGAACGGAGTTGAACGGAGTTGAACGGAGTTGAACGGAACCGAACGGACAAGAACGGAGTTGAACGGACTAGAACGGAGCCGAACGGACCCGAACAGACCCGAACGGAGTCGAACGGATCCAAACGGACCCGAACGCATCCGAACGGAGCCGAACGGAGTTGAACGGACCTTGACCGGTGCCCGGACCCGAACGCACCCGAGCGGAGCCGAACGGAGTTGAACCGAGCGGAGCCGAACGGACCTTGACCGGTGCCCGGAGCCAAACCGACCGGACCCGAACGGAGTTGAACGGAGTTGAACGGACCCTGACCGGTGTCCGGCGCCGAACGGACCCAAACGGAGTTGAACGGACCCGAACGAATCCGAACAGATCCGAACGGAACCGAACGGAGTTGAACGGAGTTGAACGGACCCTGACCGGTGTCCGGCGCCGAACGGAGCCGAAAGGGACCCGAACCCACCCGACCGGAGCCGAACGGAGTTGAACGGAGTTAAACAGAGTTGAACGGACCCGAACGCACCCGAGAGGACCCGAACGAATCCGAACGGACCCGAACGGAGCCGAACGGACCTTGACCGGTGCCCGGACCCGAACGGAGTTGAACAGACTTGAACGGAGTTCAACGGAGTTGAACTGAGTTGAACGGACCTTGACCGGTGTCCGGAGCCGAACCGAGCGGACCCGAACGGAGTTTAACGGAGTTGAACGGACCCAAACGCACCCGAACGGACCCAAACGGACCCAAACGGACCCGAACGCACCCGTTAGGACCCGAGCGGAGCCGAACAGATCCGAACGGATCCGAACGGACCCGAACGGACCTTGACCGGTGTCCGGACCCAAACGGAGTTGAACGGACTTGAACGGAGTTGAACGGACCCGATCGGACCCGACCGGACCCAAACGGACCCGATCGGACCCGAGCGCACCCGAGCAGAGCCGAACGGACCCGAACGGAGCCGAACGGAGCCGAACGGAGTTGAACTGAGTTGAACGGACCCTGACGGTGTCCGGAGCCAAACCGAACGGAGCCGAACGGAGTTAAACGGAGTTAAACGGAGCCGAACGCACCCAAACGGACCCAAACGGACCTGAACGGACCCGAACGGAGCCGAACGCACCCCATGACCTCCCCCCTTCCCCCCATGACCTCCCCTCCCCCCACGTCCTCCCCTCACCCCATGACCTCCCCTCCCCCCATGACCTCCCCTCCCCCCATGTCCTCCCCTCCCCCCATGACCTCCCCTCCCCCCATGACCTCCTCCCCTCCCCCCTCCCCCCCCCCTCCCCTCCCCCCCCCGGTTCCGGTTCTCCATTGACCGCGGCGGGACCTTCACGGACGTGTACGCGCAGGGTCCTGGCGGCCGCGTGCGCGCGCTCAAGGTCCTGTCCGAGGACCCCGCGTACGGGGACGCGCCCACGGAGGGGATACGGAGGGTCCTGGAGCAGGTGCGGGCAGGCGGTGCAGGGACACCTATGGGGGACCCTGAGGACCCTACCCCCCTGAACCCCTATGGGACACCTTTAGGAGCCCCCCGGGACACCTATGGGAGCCCTATGGATGCACCCGAGACCCCTATGGGGACACCTATGGGTGCCCCCCCCCCCCGGGACCCCTATGGGACCCCCAGGACCCCTATGGGTGCCCCCCCAGGACCCCGCGTACGGGGACGCGCCCACCGAGGGCATACGGAGGGTCCTGGAGCAGGTGCGGACAGGCGGTGTACGGACACCTATGGGGGACCCCTGAGCCCCTTTGGGATGGGGACCCCCCTGAACCCCTATGGGTGCCCTCCAAGGACCCCTATGGGTGACCCCCCCCGGGACCCCTATAGGAGCCACCCCAAAACCCCTATGGGACCCCTATAGGTGACCCCAGGACCCCTATGGGGACCCCTTTGGGTGCTCTCCGAGGACCCCGCGTACGGGGACGCGCCCACCGAGGGGATACGGAGGGTCCTGGAGCAGGTGCGGACAGGCGAGACATGGACACCTATGGGGGACCCCCCACAGGCCACCCATGAGTGCCCCCCCAAAACCCATATGGGTGCCCCTATGAGGACCCCCCTGAACCCCTTTGGGTGCCCCTATGGGAGCCCTTTGGGTGCCCCCCGGGACCCCTATGGGTACCCCTTTGAGAGCACCCCCCATAGACCCCTTTGGGTGCCCCCCAGACACCTATGGGAGCCCCACAGGACCCCAACCCCCAGGACCCCTATGGGGACCCCGTTGAGTGCCCCCCCGGTACCCCTAATAGAGCCACCCCAGGACCCCTATAGGTTGGGGACCCCCTCCGAAACCCCTATGGGACCCCTATGGGTGCCCCCCAAAACCCCTATGGGTTGGGGACCCCCCTGAACCCCTTTGGGTGCCCCTATGGGTGCCCTTTGGGTGCCCCCCCCCAGGACCCCGCGTACGGGGACGCGCCCACAGAGGGGATACGGAGGGTCCTGGAGCAGGTGCAGACAGGCGGGACATGGACACCTATGGGGGACCCTATGGGTTGGGGACCCCCCTGAACCCCTACGGGTGCCCCCCAAGCACCCCTATGGGTGCTCCTATGGGTGCTGTCCGAGGACCCCGCGTACGGGGACGCGCCCACCAAGGGCATACGGAGGGTCCTGGAGCAGGTGCGGACAGGCAGTGCAGGGACACCTATGGGGGACACAAGCACCCCTATGGGACACCTATGGGTGCCCCCCCGGGACCCCTTTGGGGACCCCTATGGGAGCCCCTTTAGGTGCCCTCCCAGGACCCCTATGTGTGCCCCCCACAGGACCCTTTGGGTGACCCCTCAGGACCCCTTTGGGTACCCCCCGAAGACCCCATGGGTCTGGTGTCTCTATGGGGCTGCGGTGACTATGGGTCTGGGGTCTGCATGGTCTCTATGTGTCTCTATGTGTCTCTATGGTCTCTATGTGTCTCTATGTGTCTCTATGTGTCTCTATGGTCTCTATGTGTCTCTATGGGTCTCTATGGTCTCTATGGTCTCTATGTGTCTCTATGTGTCTCTATGGTCTCTATGTGTCTCTATGTGTCTCTATGGTCTCTATGTGTCTCTATGTGTCTCTATGGTCTCTATGTGTCTCTATGTGTCTCTATGGTCTCTATGTGTCTCTATGTGTCTCTATGGTCTCCATGTGTCTCTATGTGTCTCTATGGTCTCTATGTGTCTCTATGTGTCTCTATGGTCTCTATGTGTCTCTATGGTCTCTATGTATCTCTATGTGTCTCTATGTGTCTCTATGGTCTCTATGTGTCTCTATGTGTCTCTATGGTCTCTATGTGTCTCTATGTGTCTCTATGTGTCTCTATGTGTCTCTATGTGTCTCTATGGTCTCTATGTGTCTCTATGTGTCTCTATGTGTCTCTATGGTCTCTATGGTCTCTATGTGTCTCCATGTCTCTCTATGTGTCTCTATGTGTCTCTATGTGTCTCTATGGTCTCTATGTGTCTCTATGGTCTCTATGGTCTCTATGTGTCTCTATGTGTCTCTATGTGTCTCTATGTGTCTCTATGGTCTCTATGTGTCTCTATGTGTCTCTGTGTCTCTATGATCTCTATGGTCTCTATGGTCTCTATGGTCTCTATGTGTCTCTATGTGTCTCTATGTGTCTCTATGTGTCTCTATGTGTCTCTATGTGTCTCTATGTGTCTCTATGTGTCCCTATGTGTCCCTGTGTGTCCCTATGTGTCTCTATGTGTCTCTATGGTCTCTATGGTCTCTATGTGTCTCTATGTGTCTCTATGTATCTCTATGGTCTCTATGGTCTCTATGGTCTCTATGTGTCTCTATGTGTCTCTATGTGTCTCTATGTATCTCTATGGTCTCTATGGTCTCTATGTGTCTCTATGGTCTCTATGTGTCTCTATGTGTCTCTATATGTCTCTATGGCTCTATGGTCTCTATGTGTCTCTATGGTCTCTATGTGTCTCTATGTGTCTCTATGGTCTCTATGGTCTCTATGTGTCTCTATGTGTCTCTATGGTCTCTATGTGTCTCTATGTGTCTCTATGGTCTCTATGTGTCTCTATGGTCTCTATGTGTCTCTATGTGTCTCTATGTGTCTCTATGTGTCTCTATGGTCTCTATGTGTCTCCATGGTCTCTATGTGTCTCTATGTGTCTCTATGTGTCTCTATGTGTCTCTATGTGTCTCTATGTGTCTCTATGGTCTCTATGGTCTCTATGTGTCTCTATGTGTCTCTATGGTCTCTATGTGTCTCCATGGTCTCTATGGTCTCTATGTGTCTCTATGTGTCTCTATGTGTCTCTATGTGTCTCTATGGTCTCTATGGTCTCTATGTGTCTCTATGTGTCTCTATGGTCTCTATGTGTCTCTATGTGTCTCTATGGTCTCTATGGTCCCTATGTGTCTCTATGGTCTCTATGTGTCTCTATGGTCTCTATATGTCTCTATGTGTCTCTATGTGTCTCTATGTGTCTCTATATGTCTCTATGTGTCTCTATGTGTCTCTATGTGTCTCTATGTGTCTCTATGGTCTCTATGGTCTCTATGTGTCTGTATGTGTCTCTATGGTCTCTATGGTCTCTATGTGTCTCTATGTGTCTCTATGGTCTCTATGTGTCTCTATGTGTCTCTATGTGTCTCTATGTGTCTCTATGGTCTCTATGGTCTCTATGTGTCTCTATGTGTCTCTATGGTCTCTATGTGTCTCTATGTGTCTCTATGGTCTCTATGGTCCCTATGTGTCTCTATGGTCTCTATGTGTCTCTATGGTCTCTATGTGTCTCTATGGTCTCTATGTGTCTCTATGTGTCTCTATATGTCTCTATGTGTCTCTATGTGTCTCTATGTGTCTCTATGTGTCTCTATGGTCTCTATGGTCTCTATGTGTCTCTATGGTCTCTATGGTCTCTATGTGTCTGTATGTGTCTCTATGTGTCTCTGTGTCTCTATGTGTCTCTATGGTCTCTATGGTCTCTATGTGTCTCTATGTGTCTCTATGGTCTCTATGGTCTCTATGTGTCTCTATGTGTCTCTATGGTCTCTATGGTCTCTATGTGTCTCTATGTGTCTCTATGTGTCTCTATGTGTCTCTATGGGTCTCTGTGTCTCTATGGTCTCTATGTGTCTCTGTGTCTCTATGGTCTCTATGTGTCTCTATGTGTCTCTATGGTCTCTATGGGTCTCTATGGGTCTCTATGGTCTCTATGTGTCTCTATGTGTCTCTATGGTCTCTATGTGTCTCTATGTGTCTCTATGGTCTCTATGTGTCTCTATGGTCTCTATGTGTCTCTATGTGTCTCTATGTGTCTCTATGGTCTCTATGTGTCTCCATGGTCTCTATGTGTCTCTATATGTCTCTATGTGTCTCTATGTGTCTCTATGGTCTCTATGTGTCTCTATGTGTCTCTATGTGTCTCTATGGTCTCTATGTGTCTCTATGTGTCTCTATGGTCTCTATGTGTCTCTATGTGTCTCTATGTGTCTCTATGGTCTCTATGGTCTCTATGTGTCTCTATGGTCTCTATGTGTCTCTATGGTCTCTATGTGTCTCTATGTGTCTCTATGGTCTCTATGTGTCTCTATGGTCTCTATGGTCTCTATGTGTCTCTATGGTCTCTATGTGTCTCTATGTGTCTCTATGGTCTCTATGGTCTCTATGTGTCTCTATGTGTCTCTATGGTCTCTATGGTCTCTATGTGTCTCTATGTGTCTCTATGGTTTCCATGTGTCTCTATGTGTCTCTATGGTCTCTATGGTCTCTATGTCTCTCTATAGTCTCTATGTGTCTCTATGTGTCTCTATGGGTCTCTATGTGTCTCTATGTGTCTCTATGTGTCTCTATGGTCTCTATGGTCTCTATGTGTCTCTATGTGTCTCTATGGTCTCTATCGTCTCTATGTTTCTCTATGTGTCTCTATGGTCTCTATGGTCTCTATGTGTCTCTATGTGTCTCTATGGTCTCTATGTGTCTCTATGTGTCTCTATGGTCTCTATGTGTCTCTATGTGTCTCTATGTGTCTCTATGGTCTCTATGTGTCTCTATGTGTCTCTATGGTCTCTATGTGTCTCTATGTGTCTCTATGGTCTCTATGTGTCTCTATGTGTCTCTATGGTCTCTATGTGTCTCTATGGTCTCTATGTGTCTCTATGTGTCTCTATGGTCTCTATGGTCTCTATGTGTCTCTATGTGTCTCTATGTGTCTCTATGTGTCTCTATGGGTCTCTGTGTCTCTATGGTCTCTATGTGTCTCTGTGTCTCTATGGTCTCTATGTGTCTCTATGTGTCTCTATGGTCTCTATGGGTCTCTATGTGTCTCTATGGTCTCTATGTGTCTCTATGTGTCTCTATGGTCTCTATGTGTCTCTATGTGTCTCTATGGTCTCTATGTGTCTCTATGGTCTCTATGTGTCTCTATGTGTCTCTATGTGTCTCTATGGTCTCTATGTGTCTCTATGTGTCTCTATGGTCTCTATGGTCTCTATGTGTCTCTATGTGTCTCTATGTGTCTCTATGTGTCTCTATGGGTCTCTGTGTCTCTATGGTCTCTATGTGTCTCTGTGTCTCTATGGTCTCTATGTGTCTCTATGTGTCTCTATGGTCTCTATGTGTCTCTATGTGTCTCTATGTGTCTCTATGTGTCTCTATGGTCTCTATGGTCTCTATGTGTCTCTATGTGTCTCTATGTGTCTCCATGTGTCTCTATGTGTCTCTATGTGTCTCTATGTGTCTCTATGGTCTCTATGTGTCTCTATGTGTCTCTATGTGTCTCTATGTGTCTCTATGGTCTCTATGGTCTCTATGTGTCTCTATGTGTCTCTATGTGTCTCCATGTGTCTCTATGTGTCTCTATGTGTCTCTATGTGTCTCTATGGTCTCTATGTGTCTCTATGTGTCTCTATGTGTCTCTATGGTCTCTATGTGTCTCTATGGGTCTCTATGGTCTCTATGGTCTCTATGTGTCTCTATGTGTCTCTATGGTCTCTATGTGTCTCTATGTGTCTCTATGGTCTCTATGTGTCTCTATGTGTCTCTATGGTCTCTATGTGTCTCTATGTGTCTCTATGGTCTCTATGTGTCTCTATGTGTCTCTATGGTCTCCATGTGTCTCTATGTGTCTCTATGGTCTCTATGTGTCTCTATGTGTCTCTATGGTCTCTATGTGTCTCTATGGTCTCTATGTATCTCTATGTGTCTCTATGTGTCTCTATGGTCTCTATGTGTCTCTATGTGTCTCTATGGTCTCTATGTGTCTCTATGTGTCTCTATGTGTCTCTATGTGTCTCTATGTGTCTCTATGGTCTCTATGTGTCTCTATGTGTCTCTATGTGTCTCTATGGTCTCTATGGTCTCTATGTGTCTCCATGTCTCTCTATGTGTCTCTATGTGTCTCTATGTGTCTCTATGGTCTCTATGTGTCTCTATGGTCTCTATGGTCTCTATGTGTCTCTATGTGTCTCTATGTGTCTCTATGTGTCTCTATGGTCTCTATGTGTCTCTATGTGTCTCTGTGTCTCTATGATCTCTATGGTCTCTATGGTCTCTATGGTCTCTATGTGTCTCTATGTGTCTCTATGTGTCTCTATGTGTCTCTATGTGTCTCTATGTGTCTCTATGTGTCTCTATGTGTCCCTATGTGTCCCTGTGTGTCCCTATGTGTCTCTATGTGTCTCTATGGTCTCTATGGTCTCTATGTGTCTCTATGTGTCTCTATGTATCTCTATGGTCTCTATGGTCTCTATGGTCTCTATGTGTCTCTATGTGTCTCTATGTGTCTCTATGTATCTCTATGGTCTCTATGGTCTCTATGTGTCTCTATGGTCTCTATGTGTCTCTATGTGTCTCTATATGTCTCTATGGCTCTATGGTCTCTATGTGTCTCTATGGTCTCTATGTGTCTCTATGTGTCTCTATGGTCTCTATGGTCTCTATGTGTCTCTATGTGTCTCTATGGTCTCTATGTGTCTCTATGTGTCTCTATGGTCTCTATGTGTCTCTATGGTCTCTATGTGTCTCTATGTGTCTCTATGTGTCTCTATGTGTCTCTATGGTCTCTATGTGTCTCCATGGTCTCTATGTGTCTCTATGTGTCTCTATGTGTCTCTATGTGTCTCTATGTGTCTCTATGTGTCTCTATGGTCTCTATGGTCTCTATGTGTCTCTATGTGTCTCTATGGTCTCTATGTGTCTCCATGGTCTCTATGGTCTCTATGTGTCTCTATGTGTCTCTATGTGTCTCTATGTGTCTCTATGGTCTCTATGGTCTCTATGTGTCTCTATGTGTCTCTATGGTCTCTATGTGTCTCTATGTGTCTCTATGGTCTCTATGGTCCCTATGTGTCTCTATGGTCTCTATGTGTCTCTATGGTCTCTATATGTCTCTATGTGTCTCTATGTGTCTCTATGTGTCTCTATATGTCTCTATGTGTCTCTATGTGTCTCTATGTGTCTCTATGTGTCTCTATGGTCTCTATGGTCTCTATGTGTCTGTATGTGTCTCTATGGTCTCTATGGTCTCTATGTGTCTCTATGTGTCTCTATGGTCTCTATGTGTCTCTATGTGTCTCTATGTGTCTCTATGTGTCTCTATGGTCTCTATGGTCTCTATGTGTCTCTATGTGTCTCTATGGTCTCTATGTGTCTCTATGTGTCTCTATGGTCTCTATGGTCCCTATGTGTCTCTATGGTCTCTATGTGTCTCTATGGTCTCTATGTGTCTCTATGGTCTCTATGTGTCTCTATGTGTCTCTATATGTCTCTATGTGTCTCTATGTGTCTCTATGTGTCTCTATGTGTCTCTATGGTCTCTATGGTCTCTATGTGTCTCTATGGTCTCTATGGTCTCTATGTGTCTGTATGTGTCTCTATGTGTCTCTGTGTCTCTATGTGTCTCTATGGTCTCTATGGTCTCTATGTGTCTCTATGTGTCTCTATGGTCTCTATGGTCTCTATGTGTCTCTATGTGTCTCTATGGTCTCTATGGTCTCTATGTGTCTCTATGTGTCTCTATGTGTCTCTATGTGTCTCTATGGGTCTCTGTGTCTCTATGGTCTCTATGTGTCTCTGTGTCTCTATGGTCTCTATGTGTCTCTATGTGTCTCTATGGTCTCTATGGGTCTCTATGGGTCTCTATGGTCTCTATGTGTCTCTATGTGTCTCTATGGTCTCTATGTGTCTCTATGTGTCTCTATGGTCTCTATGTGTCTCTATGGTCTCTATGTGTCTCTATGTGTCTCTATGTGTCTCTATGGTCTCTATGTGTCTCCATGGTCTCTATGTGTCTCTATATGTCTCTATGTGTCTCTATGTGTCTCTATGGTCTCTATGTGTCTCTATGTGTCTCTATGTGTCTCTATGGTCTCTATGTGTCTCTATGTGTCTCTATGGTCTCTATGTGTCTCTATGTGTCTCTATGTGTCTCTATGGTCTCTATGGTCTCTATGTGTCTCTATGGTCTCTATGTGTCTCTATGGTCTCTATGTGTCTCTATGTGTCTCTATGGTCTCTATGTGTCTCTATGGTCTCTATGGTCTCTATGTGTCTCTATGGTCTCTATGTGTCTCTATGTGTCTCTATGGTCTCTATGGTCTCTATGTGTCTCTATGTGTCTCTATGGTCTCTATGGTCTCTATGTGTCTCTATGTGTCTCTATGGTTTCCATGTGTCTCTATGTGTCTCTATGGTCTCTATGGTCTCTATGTCTCTCTATAGTCTCTATGTGTCTCTATGTGTCTCTATGGGTCTCTATGTGTCTCTATGTGTCTCTATGTGTCTCTATGGTCTCTATGGTCTCTATGTGTCTCTATGTGTCTCTATGGTCTCTATCGTCTCTATGTTTCTCTATGTGTCTCTATGGTCTCTATGGTCTCTATGTGTCTCTATGTGTCTCTATGGTCTCTATGTGTCTCTATGTGTCTCTATGGTCTCTATGTGTCTCTATGTGTCTCTATGTGTCTCTATGGTCTCTATGTGTCTCTATGTGTCTCTATGGTCTCTATGTGTCTCTATGTGTCTCTATGGTCTCTATGTGTCTCTATGTGTCTCTATGGTCTCTATGTGTCTCTATGGTCTCTATGTGTCTCTATGTGTCTCTATGGTCTCTATGGTCTCTATGTGTCTCTATGTGTCTCTATGTGTCTCTATGTGTCTCTATGGGTCTCTGTGTCTCTATGGTCTCTATGTGTCTCTGTGTCTCTATGGTCTCTATGTGTCTCTATGTGTCTCTATGGTCTCTATGGGTCTCTATGTGTCTCTATGGTCTCTATGTGTCTCTATGTGTCTCTATGGTCTCTATGTGTCTCTATGTGTCTCTATGGTCTCTATGTGTCTCTATGGTCTCTATGTGTCTCTATGTGTCTCTATGTGTCTCTATGGTCTCTATGTGTCTCTATGTGTCTCTATGGTCTCTATGGTCTCTATGTGTCTCTATGTGTCTCTATGTGTCTCTATGTGTCTCTATGGGTCTCTGTGTCTCTATGGTCTCTATGTGTCTCTGTGTCTCTATGGTCTCTATGTGTCTCTATGTGTCTCTATGGTCTCTATGTGTCTCTATGTGTCTCTATGTGTCTCTATGTGTCTCTATGGTCTCTATGGTCTCTATGTGTCTCTATGTGTCTCTATGTGTCTCCATGTGTCTCTATGTGTCTCTATGTGTCTCTATGTGTCTCTATGGTCTCTATGTGTCTCTATGTGTCTCTATGTGTCTCTATGTGTCTCTATGGTCTCTATGGTCTCTATGTGTCTCTATGTGTCTCTATGTGTCTCCATGTGTCTCTATGTGTCTCTATGTGTCTCTATGTGTCTCTATGGTCTCTATGTGTCTCTATGTGTCTCTATGTGTCTCTATGTGTCTCTATGGTCTCCATATGTCTCTATGTCTCCCCCAGGAACTGGGTATCCCCCTGCCCAGGGATGTCCCCTTGGACACCTCCAGCATCGAGAGCATCCGCATGGGAACCACAGTGGCCACCAATGCTCTGCTGGAGCGTCGCGGTGAGCGCATGGCACTGGTGGTGACCCGCGGGTTCCGGGACCTGCTGCGCATCGGGACCCAGGCGCGGCCCAGCATCTTCCAGCTGGTGAGTACTGGTTATACTGGTTATACTGGTAATGGTGATACTGGTGGTACTGGTGGTACTGGTGGCACTGGTGGTGACCCGCGGGTTCCGGGACCTGCTGTACATCGGGACCCAGGCGCGGCCCAGCATCTTCCAACTGGTGAGCACTGGTTATACTGGTTATACTGGTAATGGTGATACTGGTGGTACTGGTGGTACTGGTGGCACTGGTGGTGACCCGCGGGTTCCGGGACCTGCTGTACATCGGGACCCAGGCGCGGCCCAGCATCTTCCAACTGGTGAGCACTGGTTATACTGGTTATACTGGTTATACTGGTGATACTGGTACTGGTGGTACTGGTGGTACTGGTGGCACTGGTGGTGACCCGCGGGTTCCGCGACCTGCTGCGCATCGGGACCCAGGCGCGGCCCAGCATCTTCCAGCTGGTGAGCACTGGGCATACTGGTTATACTGGTTATACTGGTGATACTGGTAATGGTGGTACTGGTTATACTGGTTATACTGGTTATACTGGTTATACTGGTGATACTGGTTATACTGGTTATACTGGTTATACTGGTTATACTGGTGATACTGGTGGTACTGGTGGTACTGGTGGCACTGGTGGTGACCCGCGGGTTCCGGGACCTGCTGCGCATCGGGACCCAGGCGCGGCCCAGCATCTTCCAGCTGGTGAGCACTGGTTATACTGGTTATACTGGTTATACTGGTTATACTGGTGATACTGGTGGCACTGGTGGTACTGGTGGCACTGGTGGTACTGGTGGTACTGGTGGTACTGGTGGTACTGGTGGTACAGGTGGTACTGGTCATACTGGTGGTACTGGTGGTACTGGTGATACTGGTGGTACTGGTGGTACTGGTGGCACTGGTGGTACTGGTGGTACTGGTGGTACTGGTGATACTGGTGGTACTGGTGGCACTGGTGGTACTGGTGGCACTGGTGGTACTGGTGGCACTGGTGGTACTGGTGATACTGGTGGTACTGGTGGTACTGGTGATACTGGTGGTACTGGTGATACTGGTGGTACTGGTGGTACTGGTGGTACTGGTGATACTGGTGGTACTGGTGGTACTGGTGGTACTGGTGGCACTGGTGGTACTGGTGGTACTGGTGGTACTGGTGATACTGGTGGTACTGATGGTACTGGTGATACTGGTCATACTGGTGGTACTGGTGATACTGGTGGTACTGGTGTTACTGGTGGTACTGGTGATACTGATGGTACTGGTGATACTGATGGTACTGGTGATACTGGTGGTACTGGTGATACTGGTGATACTGGTGGTACTGGTGATACTGGAGGTACTGGTGGTACTGGTGATACTGGTGGTACTGGTGGTACTGGTGATACTGGTGGTACTGGTGATACTGGTGGTACTGGTGGTACTGGTGGTACTGGTGATACTGGTGGCACTGGTGGTACTGGTGGTACTGGTGATACTGGTGGTACTGGTGGTACTGGTGATACTGGTGGTACTGGTGATACTGGTGGCACTGGTGGTACTGGTGGTACTGGTGGTACTGGTGATACTGGTGGTACTGGTGGCACTGGTGGTACTGGTGGTACTGGTGATACTGGTGGTACTGGTGGCACTGGTCATACTGGTGGCACTGGTCATACTGGTGGCACTGGTGGTACTGGTGGTACTGGTGGTACTGGTGGTACTGGTGGTACTGGTGGTACTGGTGGTACTGGTGATACTGGTGGTACTGGTTGTACTGGTGATACTGGTGGTACTGGTGATACTGGTGGTACTGGTGGTACTGGTGGTACTGGTGGGACTGGTGGTACTGGTGGTACTGGTGATACTGGTCATACTGGTGGTACTGGTGGTACTGGTGGTGACCCGCGGGTTCCGGGACCTGCTGCGCATCGGGACCCAGGCGCGGCCCAGCATCTTCCAGCTGGTGAGCACTGGGCATACTGGTTATACTGGTTATACTGGTGGTACTGGTGGTACTGGTGGCACTGGTGGTGCTGGTGGTACTGGTGGTACTGGTTATACTGGTGATACTGGTGTTACTGGTGGGACTGGTGGCACTGGTGGTACTGGTGATACTGGTGTTACTGGTGTTACTGGTTATACTGGTGGTACTGGTGGTACTGGTGGTACTGGTGGTACTGGTGATACTGGTGGTACTGGTTGTACTGGTGGTACTGGTGGTACTGGTGGTACTGGTGTTACTGGTGGTACTGGTGGTACTGGTGGTACTGGTGATACTGGTGGTACTGGTGGTACTGGTGGCACTGGTGATACTGGTGGTACTGGTGATACTGGTGGTACTGGTGGTACTGGTGGTACTGGTGGCACTGGTGGTGCTGGTGATACTGGTGGTACTGGTGGTACTGGTGGTACTGGTGGCACTGGTGGTACTGGTGATACTGGTGGTACTGGTGATAGTGGTGGTACTGGTGGTACTGGTGGTACTGGTGATACTGGTGATACTGGTTATACTGGTGATACTGGTGGCACTGGTGGCACTGGTGGTACTGGTGTTACTGGTGTTACTGGTTATACTGGTTATACTGGTTATACTGGTGCTGACTCCCCCTCCCCCCCTGCCCCTCCCCCCTCAGGCTATCCCGGAACCGGAACTGCTCTATGAAGAGGTCATCGAGGTCACCGAGCGGCTCCTCCCCCACCGACCCACCTGTGACCTCCCGGAATCGGGGTCACTGCCGGTCATCCAAGGTGGGGGAGGGGGGGGCTGGGGGGGGGGGGGGGGGGGGGGGCCACCCCCATAAACCCCAATGGGGACCCCCCCATATCCCCTATGGGGCACCCCACATACACCCTATGGGGACCTCCCTATAACCCCTATGGAGACCCCCCACACCCCCTATGGAGACCCCCCATACTCCCAATGGGACCCCCCCAAACTCCAATGGGGACACCCCCATACACCCTATGGGGCACCCCACATACACCCTATGGGGACCCCACTATAACCCCTATGGAGACCCCTCATAGCCCCTATGGGGACTCCACTATAACCCCTATAGAGACCCCCCACACCCCCTATGGAGACCCCCCATACTCCCAATGGGACTCCCCCAAACTCCAATGGGGACACCCCCATACACCCTATGGGGACCCCACATACACCCTATTGAGACCCCCCCATACCCCTTATGGGAACACCCCAATACCCCCTATGGTGACCCCACTATAACCCCTATGGAGACCCCCACATACCCCCTATGGGGACCCCCCAATACCCCCTGTGGGAACACCCCCATACTCCCTATGGGGACCCCACATACACCCTATGGGGACCCCCACATACCCCCTATGGGGACCCCCCCATAAACCCCAATGGGGCACCCCATACCCCCTATGGGGACCCACCCATACCCCCTATGGGGACCCCCACATACCCTCTATGGGGCGCCCCACATACACCCTATGGGGACCCCCCCTTACCCCCTATGGGGCACCCCCTCCATACCCCCTATGGGGAGCCCCACATACCCCCTATGGGGACCCCACTATAACCCCTATGGAGACCCTCCCATAATCCCTATGGGGACCCCCCCATAAACCCCAATGGGGCACCCCCATACCCCCTATGGGGACCCCCCCATACCCCCTATGGGGACCCCACTATAACCCCTATGGAGACCCCACTATAACCCCTATGGGGCACCCCACATACACCCTATGGGGACACCCCCATACCCCCTATGGGGCACCCCACATACCCCCTATGGGGACCCCCACATACTCCCTATAGGAACACCCCCATACCACCTATGGGGTCCCCACTATAACCCCTATGGGGACCCATCATACCCCCTATGGACACCCCCAAACCCCAATGGGGACGCCCCCCATACTCCCTATGGAGACCCCCCTGTACCCCCTATGGGGACCCCAGTATAACCCCTATGGGGTTATAACCCTAACCCTAACCCTAACCCTAACCCTAACCCATAAACCCCTATGGAGACCCCCCCATACCCCATATGGGAACACCCCCATACCCCCTATGAGGACCCCACTATAACCCCTATGGAGACCCTCCATACCCCCTATGGAGACCCCCCATACTCCCTATGGGACCCCCCCAAACTCCAATGGGGACACCCCCATACTCCCTATGGGGACCCCACTATCACCCCTATGGGGAACCCCCAGACCCCAATGGGGACACCCCCATACTCCCTATGGAGACCCCCCCGTGCCCCCTATGGGGCACCCCCCATAACCCCTATGGGAACCCCCCCATACCCCCTATGGGGACACCCACATACCCCCTATGGGGACCCCACTATAACCCCTATGGGGACCCCCCCCATACCCCCTATGGGGACCCCACTATAACCCCTATGGGGACCCCCCCATACTCCCTATGGGGACCCCACTATAACCCCTGTGGGGACCCCCCCATACCCCCTATACGGACCCCCCCATATCCCCTGTGGGGAACCCCCCCAAACCCCAATGGGGACCCCCCCAAACCCCATTGGGACCCCCCCCAAACCCCAATGGGGACCCCCCCAAACCTGTTATGGGGACCCCCCCAAACCCCAATGGGGACCCCTAAACCCCAATGGGAACCCCTCCAAACCCCAATGGGACCCCCCCAAAACCCAATGGGACCCCCCCAAACCCCAATGGGGACCCCCCAAACCCAATGGTGACCCCCCCCTAACCCCCCCTCCCCCCACAGGCTCTATGGGGGTGTCCCTAGTGCTTCAGACCCCATTGGATTTGGGGCCCTTGCGCCAGGAGCTTTGTGGGGTTCGGGATCGGGGGATCCGGAGCCTGGCGGTGCTGCTGCTGCATTCATATGCGTGAGCTATGGGGCTATGGGGCTATGGGGTCAATGGGGTCTATGGGGTCAATGGGGGTAATGGGGGTAATGGGGGTAATGGGGGTAATGGGGTAATGGGGGTGTTGGGGTGATGGGGGTGATGGGGTAATGGGGGGAATGGGGTAATGGGGGGAATGGGGGGAATGGGGTAATGGGGGTAATGGGGCAATGGGGGTAATGGGGTCAATGGGGGTAATGGGGCAATGGGGGGAATGGGGGGAATGGGGGTAATGGGGGAATGGGGTAATGGGGGGAATGGGGTAATGGGGTAATGGGGGGAATGGGGGTAATGGGGTAATGGGGGTAATGGGGACAATGGGGGTAATGGGGACAATGGGGGTAATGGGGGTAATGGGGGTGATGGGGTAATGGGGGTAATGGGGCTATGGGGTCAATGGGGGTAATGGGGTAATGGGGTAATGGGGGGAATGGGGGGAATGGGGGGAATGGGGTAATGGGGGTAATGGGGGTCAATGGGGGTAATGGGTCAATGGGGGTAATGGGGGTAATGGGGGTAATGGGGTCAATGGGGGTAATGGGGGTAATTGGTCAATGGGGGTAATGGGGCAATGGGGGCAATGGGGGTAATGGGGTAATGGGGTAATGGGGGTAATGGGGGCAATGGGGGTAATGGGGGTAATGGGGTAATGGGGGTAATGGGGTAATGGGGGTAATGGGGGGAATGGGGGTAATGAGGGTAATGGGGACAATGGGGGTAATGGGGCAATGGGGTAATGGGGTCAATGGGGTCTATGGGGGTAATGGGGGTAATGGGGTCAATGGGGGTAATTGGGGTAATGGGGGTAATGGGGTAATGGGGCTAATGGGGGTGATGGGGTAATGGGGGTAATGGGGGTAATGGGGTAATGGGGGTGATGGGGTAATGGGGGTAATGGGGGTAATGGGGGTAATGGGGTGATGGGGGTAATGGGGGTAATGGGGGTAATGGGGTAATGGGGGGAATGGGGTAATGGGGTAATGGGGGTAATGGGGGTAATGGGGGTAATGAGGGTAATGGGGACAATGGGGGTAATGGGGCAATGGGGGTAATGGGGGTAATGGGGGTAATGGGGGTAATGGGGGTGATGGGGGTAATCGGGGTAATGGGGGTGATGGGGTAATGGGGCAATGGGGACGATGGGGGTAATGGGGCAATGGGGGTAATGGGGGCAATGGGGGTAATAGGGGTAATGGGGGTAATGGGGTAATGGGGGTAATGGGGGTGATGGGGTAATGGGGCAATGGGGACGATGGGGGTAATGGGGTAATGGGGGTAATGGGGTAATAGGGGTAATGGGGGTAATGGGGTAATGGGGTAATGGGGGTAATGGAGGTGATGGGGGTAATGGGGGTAATGGGGTAATTGGGTTAATGGGGGTAATGGGGCAATGGGGGTAATGGGGTAATGGGGGTAATGGGGTAATGGGGGTGATGGGGTAATGGGGGTAATGGGGGTAATGGGGGTAATGGGGGTAATGGGGTCAATGGGGGTAATTGGGGTAATGGGGGTAATGGGGGTAATGGGGGTAATGGGGTAATGGGGGTAATGGGGCAGTGGGGGTAATGGGGGAATGGGGGGAATGGGGTTAATGGGGTAATGGGGGTAATGGGGTAATGGGGTAATGGGGGTAATGGGGGTGATGGGGTAAGGGGGGTAATGGGGTAATGAAGGTGATGGGGGTGATGGGTTAATGGGGGTAATGGGGGTGATGGGGTAATGGGGGTAATGGGGTAATGGGGGGAATGGGGGGAATGGGGGTAATGGGGTAATGGGGGCAATGGGGGTAATGGGGTAATGGGGTAATGGGGTAATGGGGCAATGGGGGTAATGGGGTAATGGGGGTAATGGGGGTAATGGGGGTGATGGGGTCAATGGGGTAATGGGGGGAATGGGGTAATGGGAGTAATGGGGGGAATGGGGCAATGGGGGGAATGGGGCAATGGGGGGAATGGGGACAATGGGGGTAATGGGGGTAATGGCATAATGGGGGTAATGGGGCAATGGGGGTAATGGGGGGAATGGGGTAATGGGGTAATGGGGGTAATGGGGGTAATGGGGTAATGGGGGTAATGGGGGCAATGGGGGTAATGGGGGTAATGGGGTAATGGGGGTAATGGGGAGAATGGGGGGAATGGGGGTAATGGGGCAATGGGGGTAATGGGGTAATGGGGGTGATGGGGGTAATGGGGCAATGGGGGTAATGGGGCAATGGGGGTAATGGGGGAATGGGGGTAATGGGGTAATGGGGCAATGGGGGTAATGGGGTAATGGGGTGATGGGGGTAATGGGGTAATGGGGGTAATGGGGTAATGGGGTAATGGGGGTAATGGGGTAATGGGGGTAATGGGGTAATGGGGGTAATGGGGGTAATGGGACAATGGGGGTAATGGGGTTTGGGGGTAATGGGGTAATGGGGTAATGGGGGTAATGGGGCAATGGGGTTTGGGGGTCCCATTGGGGTTTGGTGAGGTCCTGGTGTGGTTCCAATGGGTACTGGTGTGGTTCCAATGGGTACTGGTGTGGTTCCAGTGTGTACTGGTGTGGTTTGATGAGGTCCTGGTGTGGTTCCAGTGTGTACTGGTGTGGTTCTAGTGGGTACTGGTGGGGTTTGGGGGTCCCCATTGCAGTTTGTGGGGGGTCCCATTGGTGTTTTGGGGGGTCCTGATGTGGTTCCAGTGGGTACTGGTTTGGTCCCAGTATGTACTGGTTTGCTTCCAGTGTGTACTGGTTTGGTTCCTGTGTGTACTGGTTTGGTTCCTGTGTGTACTGGTTTGGTTCCAGTGGGTACTGGTGTGGTTCCAGTGTGTACTGGTGCAGTTCCAGTGTGTACTGGTGCAGTTCCAGTGTGTACTGGTGTGGTTCCAGTGGGTACTGGTTTGGTCTCAGTGTGTACTGGTTTGGTCCCAGTGGGTACTGGTGGGGTTTGAGGGGTCCCATTGGGGTTTGGTGATGTCCTGGTGCGGTTCTGGGGTTCTAGTGTGTACTGGTTTGGTTCCATTGGGTACTGGTCTGGTCCCAGTCTGTACTGGTGTATATTGGTGCTCATATCCCCCCCCATAGGTGGCCTGAGCACGAGCAGCGCGTGGCCTCCCTGGCCCATGAACTTGGCTTCACCCACGTGTCCCTGTCCTCATCTGTGGCTCCCATGGTGCGTGCGGTGCCGCGCGGCTTCACCGCCTGTGCCGACGCCTACCTGAGCCCCTGCATCCGCCGGTACCTCAATGGGTTCCAACAGGGGTTCCGGGACCGGTTACAGGTGAGGGTGACACCATCCGGTAACACCATACATGGTATATGGTAATAGCCATACATGGGTATCCGGTAATACCATATATGGGTGTCTGGTAATAGCCATACATGGGTATCTGGTAATACCATATATGGTATATGGTAATAGCCATACATGGGTAACCGGTAACACCATATATGGTATATGGTAATAGCCATACATGGGTATCCGGTAACACCATATATGGTATATGGTAATAGCCATACATGGGTATCTGGTGACACCATATATGGTATCTGGTAACACCATACATGGTATCTGGTAACACCATATATGGGTATCCGGTAACACCATATATGGGTATCTGGTAACACCATACATGGTATATGGTAATAGCCATATATGGGTATCCGGTAATAGCCATACATGGGTGTTTGGTAACACCCATACATGGGTATCTGGTAACACCATACATGGTATATGGTAATAGCTATACATGGGTATCCGGTAACACCATATATGGTATATGGTAATAGCCATACATGGGTATCCGGTAATACCATATATGGGTAGCCGGTAACACCGTACATGGTATATGGTAATAGCCATACATGGGTGTCCAGTAACACCATATATGGGTGTCTGGTAACACCATATATGGTATCCGGCTTCACCGCCTGTGCCGACGCCTACCTGAGCCCCTGCATCCGCCAGTACCTCAATGGGTTCTGTAATGGGTTCCGGGACCGGCTACAGGTGAGGGTGACACCATATACAGGTATATGGTAATAGCCATACATGGGTGTCTGGTAACACCATATATGGGTGTCCAGTAACACCATATATGGTATCCGGTGACACTGTATATGGTATCCGGTAACACCATACATGGGTATCCGGTAACACCATATATGGGTGTCCGGTGACACCATCTATGGGTGTCTGGTAACACCATATATGGTATCCGGCTTCACCGCCTGTGCCGACGCCTACCTGAGCCCCTGCATCCGCCGGTACCTCAATGGGTTCTGCAATGGGTTCCGGGACCGGTTACAGGTGAGGGTGACACCATACATGGTATATGGTAATAGCCATACATGGGTATCCGGTAACACCATATATGGGTATCCGGTAACACCATATATGGGTATCCGGTAACACCATACACGGTATATGGTAATAGCCATACATGGGTGTCTGGTAACACCATATATGGTATCCGGCTTCACCGCCTGTGCCGACGCCTACCTGAGCCCCTGCATCCGCCAGTACCTCAATGGGTTCTGCAATGGGTTCCGGGACCGGTTACAGGTGAGGGTGACACCATATACAGGCATCCGGTAACACCATATACAGGTATCCGGTAACACCATATAGGGTATATGGTAATAGCCATATATGGGTGTCTGGTGACACCATATATGGTATCCGGCTTCACCGCCTGTGCCGACGCCTACCTGAGCCCCTGCATCCGCCAGTACCTCAATGGGTTCCAACAGGGGTTCCGGGACCGGTTACAGGTGAGGGTGACACCATACATGGTATATGGTAATAGCCATGCATGGGTATCCGGTAACACCATATATGGGTATCTGGTAACACCGGTGTCTGGTAACACCATACATGGTATCCGGTAACACCATATATGGTATACAGTAATAGCCATATATGGGTATCTGGTAACACCATACATGGTGTATGGTAATAGCCATACATGGGTATCTGGTAACACCATATATGGGTGTCTGGTAATAGCCATACATGGGTATCTGGTAACACTATACATGGTATATGGTAATAGCCATACATGGGTATCCGGTAACACCACATATGGGTGTCTGGTAACACCATATATGGGTGTCTGGTAACACCATCTATGGTATCCGGTAACACCATCTATGGGTATCCGGTAACACCATATATGGGTATCTGGTAACACCATATATGGGTATCTGGTAACACCATATATGGGTGTCCGGTAACACCATCTATGGGTATCCGGTAACACCATACATGGCATCCAGTAACACCATCCTTGGCCACCCATTGCATTGGGACCCATCCATGGGCATCCGGTGACACCATATATGGGTATCTGGTAACACCATCCATGGGTATCCGGTAACACCATCCATGGACATCCATTGCATTGGGACCCTGCCATAGGCACCCATTGTATTGGGACCCTGCCATGGGCACCCATTGTATTGGGATCCTGCCATGGGCACCCATTGTATTGGGATCCTGCCATAGGCACCCATTGTATTGGGACCCTGCCATGGGCACCCATTGTATTGGGATCCTGCCATGGGCACCCATTGTATTGGGATCCTGCCATAGGCACCCATTGTATTGGGACCCTGCCATAGGCACCCATTGTATTGGGACCCTGCCATGGGCATCCATTGCATTGGGATCCTGCCATAGGCACCCATTGTATTGGGATCCTGCCATGGGCACCCATTGTATTGGGATCCTGCCATAGGCACCCATTGTATTGGGATCCTGCCATGG
This sequence comes from Melopsittacus undulatus, assembly GCF_012275295.1. NCBI lineage: Eukaryota > Metazoa > Chordata > Aves > Psittaciformes > Psittaculidae > Melopsittacus > Melopsittacus undulatus. The sequence continues at coordinate 589,137 of NC_047527.1, read as the reverse complement.
GCACCCATTGTATTGGGATCCTGCCATGGGCACCCATTGTATTGGGACCCTGCCATAGGCACCCATTGTATTGGAATCCTGCCATGGGCACCCATTGTATTGGGATCCTGCCATGGGCACCCATTGTATTGGGATCCTGCCATAGGCACCCATTGTATTGGGATCCTGCCATGGGCACCCATTGTATTGGGATCCTGCCATAGGCACCCATTGTATTGGGATCCTGCCATGGGCACCCATTCCTCATCATAACTCCATAGACATCTATCCATTGGGGACCCCCCCATGGCACCCATCCCATCAATGGGACCCCATCCCACCCTATGAGCCCCCATCCCACCCTATGTCACCCATCTCACCCTATGTCACCCATCTCACCCTATGGCACCCATCCCACCCTATGTCACCCATCCCATCAATGAGCACCCATCCCATCAGTGGTACCTCATTGCCCCCTATGAGCACCCATCCCACCCTATGTCACCCATCCCACCCTATGGGCACCCATCCCATCAATGGGACCCCATAGCACCCTATGACACCCATAGCACCCTATGTGCCCCCATAGCACCCTATGTGCCCCCATAGCACCCTATGACACCCATCCCACCCTATGACACCCATAGCACCCTATGTCACCCATCCCACCCTATGGGCACCCATAGCACCCTATGACACCCACCCCACCCTATGACACCCATAGCACCCTATGACACCCACCCCACCCTATGACACCCATAGCACCCTATGGCACCCATAGCACCCTATGTCACCCATAGCACCCTATGACACCCATTGCACCCTATGGACACCCATAGCACCCTATGGCACCCATAGCACCCTATGGACACCCATCCCACCCTATGTGCACCCATAGCACCCTATGGTCACCCATACCACCCTATGACACCCATAGCACCCTATGACACCCATTGCACCCTATGAAACCCATAGCACCCTATGACACCCATAGCACCCTATGGTCACCCATAGCACCCTATGACACCCATTGCACCCTATGGCACCCATAGCACCCTATGTCACCCATAGCACCCTATGTATGTGCCCCATACAGGGTGTCCCGGTGCTGTTCATGCGCTCGGATGGAGGCCTGACCCCCATGGAGCATATGGCACCCATAGCACCCTATGGTCACCCATAGCACCCTATGGCACCCATAGCACCCTATGGCACCCATAGCACCCTATGGTCACCCATTGCACCCTATGACACCCATTGCACCCTATGACACCCATAGCACCCTATGGTCACCCATAGCACCCTATGACACCCATAGCACCCTATGGCACCCATAGCACCCTATGACACCCATAGCACCCTATGACACCCATAGCACCCTATGTCACCCATAGCACCCTATGGCACCCATAGCACCCTATGTCACCCATAGCACACTATGGCACCCATAGCACCCTATGTCACCCATAGCACCCTATGACACCCATAGCACCCTATGTCACCCATACCACCCTATGACACCCATAGCACCCTATGTCACCCATAGCACCCTATGGCACCCATAGCACCCTATGGCACCCATAGCACCCTATGACACCCATAGCACCCTATGGCACCCATAGCACCCTATGTCACCCATAGCACCCTATGGCACCCATAGCACCCTATGGTCACCCATAGCACCCTATGTGCCCCATACAGGGTGTCCCGGTGCTGTTCATGCGCTCGGATGGAGGCCTGACCCCCATGGAGCATATGGCACCCATAGCACCCTATGGTCACCCATAGCACCCTATGGCACCCATAGCACCCTATGACACCCATAGCACCCTATGACACCCATAGCACCCTATGGCACCCATAGCACCCTATGTGCCCCCATAGCACCCTATGACACCCATAGCACCCTATGGCACCCATAGCACCCTATGTGCCCCCATAGCACCCTATGGCACCCATAGCACCCTATGACACCCATAGCACCCTATGGTCACCCATAGCACCCTATGGCACCCATAGCACCCTATGACACCCATAGCACCCTATGACACCCATTGCACCCTATGACACCCATCCCACCCTATGTGCCCCCATAGCACCCTATGTGCCCCCATAGCACCCTATGACACCCATAGCACCCTATGACACCCATAGCACCCTATGACACCCATAGCACCCTATGGCACCCATAGCACCCTATGGTCACCCATAGCACCCTATGGCACCCATAGCACCCTATGGCACCCATTGCACCCTATGGCACCCATAGCACCCTATGACACCCATAGCACCCTATGGCACCCATTGCACCCTATGACACCCATAGCACCCTATGACACCCATAGCACCCTATGTGCCTCATACAGGGTGTCCCGGTGCTGTTCATGCGCTCGGATGGAGGCCTGACCCCCATGGAGCATATGGCACCCATAGCACCCTATGACACCCATTGCACCCTATGACACCCATAGCACCCTATGGTCACCCATAGCACCCTATGACACCCATAGCACCCTATGACACCCATTGCACCCTATGGTCACCCATAGCACCCTATGACACCCATAGCACCCTATGACACCCATAGCACCCTATGTCACCCATAGCACCCTATGACACCCATAGCACCCTATGGTCACCCATAGCACCCTATGTCACCCATAGCACCCTATGGTCACCCATAGCACCCTATGTGCCCCATAGGGTGTCCCGGTGCTGTTCATGCGCTCGGATGGAGGCCTGACCCCCATGGAGCATATGGCACCCATAGCACCCTATATGCCCCCATAGCACCCTATGGTCACCCATAGCACCCTATGGTCACCCATAGCACCCTATGTCACCCATAGCACCCTATGGTCACCCATAGCACCCTATGTGCCCCATACAGGGTGTCCCGGTGCTGTTCATGCGCTCGGATGGAGGCCTGACCCCCATGGAGCATATGACACCCATAGCACCCTATGGCACCCATTGCACCCTATGGCACCCATAGCACCCTATGGCACCCATTGCACCCTATGGCACCCATAGCACCCTATGTGCCCCATACAGGGTGTCCCGGTGCTGTTCATGCGCTCGGATGGAGGCGTGACCCCCATGGAGCATATGGCACCCATAGCACCCTATGGCACCCATAGCACCCTATGGCACCCATAGCACCCTATGACACCCATAGCACCCTATGGCACCCATAGCACCCTATGTCACCCATAGCACCCTATGACACCCATAGCACCCTATGACACCCATAGCACCCTATGTCACCCATCCCACCCTATTTCACCCATAGCACCCTATGACACCCATAGCACCCTATGACACCCATAGCACCCTATGACACCCATAGCACCCTATGGCACCCATAGCACCCTATGGCATCCATAGCACCCTATGACACCCATAGCACCCTATGGCACCCATAGCACCCTATGGGCACCCATAGCACCCTATGACACCCATAGCACCCTATGACACCCATAGCACCCTATGGTCACCCATAGCACCCTATGACACCCATAGCACCCTATGGTCACCCATAGCACCCTATGGGCACCCATAGCACCCTATGACACCCATAGCACCCTATGACACCCATAGCACCCTATGGTCACCCATAGCACCCTATGGGCACCCATAGCACCCTATGACACCCATAGCACCCTATGACACCCATAGCACCCTATGGTCACCCATAGCACCCTATGTGCCCCATACAGGGTGTCCCGGTGCTGTTCATGCGCTCGGATGGAGGCCTGACCCCCATGGAGCATATGGCACCCATAGCACCCTATGGCACCCATAGCACCCTATGACACCCATAGCACCCTATGACACCCATAGCACCCTATGACACCCATTGCACCCTATGGTCACCCATAGCACCCTATGTGCCCCATAGGGTGTCCCGGTGCTGTTCATGCGCTCGGATGGAGGCCTGACCCCCATGGATCAGTTCTCTGGTGCCAGCTCCATCCTGTCTGGTCCTGCCGCTGGTGTTGTGGGTTATGCCAAGAGCACCTATGAGGAGGGGGATGGGACACCCGTCATCGGCTTCGACATGGGAGGTGAGAACCGGCACCTATGGGTGCTGCTATGGGCACTGACACCCATGGGTGCTACCAATGGGATGGGGTGGGCACCGGCATCTATGAGGAGGGGGATGGGACACCCGTCATCGGCTTCGACATGGGAGGTGAGTGACGGCACCTATGGGTGCTACCAATGGGATGGGGTGGGCATCAGCACCTATGGGTGCTACCAATGGCACCGGCACCCATGGGTGTCACTATGGGATGGGGTGGGCACCACCACCATGGGATGGGGTGGGCACTGGCACCTATGGGTGCTACCAATGGCACCGGCACCTATGGGTGTCATTATGGGGCAGGGTGGGCACCGGCACCCATAGGTGCCACTATGGGCACATGCACCCATGGGTGTCACTATGGGCATTGGCACCCATGGGTGCTACCAATGGCACCGGCACCTATGGATGACACTATGGGCACTGGAACCCATGGGTGACACTATGGGACGGGGTGGGCACCAGCACCCATGGGTGCTACCATGGGGCAGGGTGGGCACAGGCACCTATGGGTGCTACCAATGGCACTGAGCCCTATGGGTGTCAGTATGGGCATCAGCACCCATGGGTGCTGCCAATGGCACCGGCACCTATGGGTGTCAACATAGGCACCAGCACCCATGGGTGCCACTGTGGGACCAGATGGGCACAGAGCCCCATGGGTGCCACTATGGGCACCAGCACCCATGGGTGTCACTGTGGGCACTGGAACCCATGGGTGCCACTATGGGGCAGGGTGGGCACCAGCACCCATGGGTGTCAATATGGGCACCGAGCCCCATAGGTGCCACCATAGGCACAGAACCCCATGGATCCATGGGATGAGCTCCATTGCCATTGGGATCCATTGGCATCCATTGGGATTCATTGGGATCCATGGGATGAGCCCCATTGGGATCCATGGCATGAGCCCCATTCCCATTGGCATCCATTGACATCCATTGGGATCCATTGGGATCCATTGGCATCCATTGGCATCCATTGGCATCCATTGGCATCCATTGGCATCCATTGGCATCCATTGGGCTCCATGGGCTCCATGGCATGACCCCATCACCCCCTGCTCCCATAGGCACCTCCACCGACGTCAGCCGCTATGCTGGTGCCTACGAACACGTGTTCGAGGCCACAACCGCCGGTGTCACCATCCAGGTACCACAGCTGGACATCAACACCGTGGCTGCCGGTGGTGGCTCCCGGCTGTTCTTCAGGTGGGTGATGGTGGTGGTGCCATGGATGGTGTTGGTGGTGCCATAGATGGTGTTGGTGGTGCCATGGATGGTGTTGGTGGTGCCATGGATGTGGTTGGTGGTGCCATGGATGGTGTTGGTGGTGCCATGGATGGTGTTGGTGGTGCCATGGATGTGGTTGGTGGTGCCATGGATGGTGTTGGTGGTGCCATGGATGTGGTTGGTGGTGCCATGGATGTGGTTGGTGTTGGTGGTGCCATGGATGGTGTTGGTGGTGCCATGGATGGTGTTGGTGGTGCCATGGATGGTGTTGGTGGTGCCATGGATGTGGTTGGTGTTGGTGGTGCCATGGATGGTGTTGGTGGTGCCATGGATGTGGTTGGTGTTGGTGGTGCCATGGATGGTGGTGGTGGTGCCATAGATGGTGTTGGTGGTGCCATGGATGGTGTTGGTGGTGCCATGGATGGTGTTGGTGGTGCCATGGATGGTGTTGGTGGTGCCATGGTTGGTGTTGGTGGTGCCATGGATGGTGTTGGTGGTGCCATGGATGGTGTTGGTGGTGCCATGGTTGGTGTTGGTGGTGCCATGGATGGTGTTGGTGTTGGTGCCATGGATGGTGTTGGTGGTGCCATGGTTGGTGTTGGTAGTGCCATGGTTGGTGTTGGTGGTGCCATGGATGGTGTTGGTGGTGCCATGGATGGTGTTGGTGGTGCCATGGATGGTGTTGGTGGTGCCATAGATGGTGTTGGTGGTGCCATGGTTGGTGGTGGTGGTGCCATGGTTGGTGTTGGTGGTGCCATGGATCTGGTTGGTGTTGGTGGTGCCATGGATGGTGTTGGTGGTGCCATGGATGGTGTTGGTGGTGCCATGGATGGTGTTGGTGCCATGGTTGGTGTTGGTGGTGCCATGGTTGGTGTTGGTGGTGCCATGGTTGGTGTAGGTGGTGCCATGGATGTGGTTGGTGTTGGTGGTGCCATGGATGGTGTTGGTGGTGCCATGGATGTGGTTGGTGTTGGTGGTGCCATGGATGGTGTTGGTGGTGCCATGGTTGGTGTTGGTGGTGCCATGGATGTGGTTGGTGTCAGTGTCCTGGATCTCCTCCCGGTGTCCCCAATACAGGAATGGTCTCTATGTGGTAGGACCAGAGTCAGCCGGAGCCCATCCTGGCCCCGCATGTTACCGGAAGGGTGAGTGTGGTGGGGATGGGATGGGATGGGGTTAGGGTACCCATTGACCCTCATGGTTTCTGGTCCCCATTGACACCATTATGGTATAGGGTCCCCATTGACCCCATTATGCCATAGGGTCCCCATTGACCCCATTCCCCCATAGGAGGCCCATTGACCATCACTGATGCCATAGGGTCCCCATTGACCCCATTACCCCATAGGGTCCCCATTGACCCCATTCCCCCCTAGGAGGCCCATTGACCATCACTGATGCCATAGGGTCCCCATTGACCCCATTATCCCATAGGGTCCCCATTGACCCCATTATTCCATAGGGTCCCCATTGACCCCATTACCCCCTAGGAGGCCCATTGACCATCACTGATGCCATAGGGTCCCCATTGACCCCATTATCCCATAGGGTCCCCATTGACCCCATTACCCCATAGGAGGCCCATTGACCATCACTGATGCCATAGGGTCCCCATTGACCCCATTACCCCATAGGGTCCCCATTGACCCCATTATGCCATAGGGTCCCCATTGACCCCATTATGCCATAGGGTCCCCATTGACCCCATTATCCCATAGGAGGCCCATTGACCCCATTACCCCATAGGGTCCCCATTGACCCCATTATGCCATAGGGTCCCCATTGACCCCATTATCCCATAGGGTCCCCATTGACCCCATTATGGTTACTGGTCCCCATTGACCCCATGATAGTTTCTGGTCCCCATTGACCCCATTACCCCATAGTGTCCCCATTGACCCCATTCCCCCCTAGGAGGACAATGACCCCATTACCCCATAGGGTCCGCATTGACCCCATTCCCCCCTAGGAGGCCCATTGACCCCATTACCCCATAGTATCCCCATTGACCCCATTATCCCATAGGGTCCCCATTGACCCCATTACCCCATAGGGTCCCCATTGACCCCATTATGACATAGGGTCCCCATTGACCCCATTATGCCATAGGGTCCCCATTGACCCCATTATGGTTTCTGGTCCCCATTGACCCCATTACCCCATAGGGTCCCCATTGACCCCATTATGACATAGGGTCCCCATTGACCCCATTATGCCATAGGTGGCCCATTGACCATCCCCATTATGGTTTCTGGTCCCCATTGACCATCCCCATCATGTCCATTGACCCCATTATATCATAGGGTCCCCATTGACCCCATGATGGTTTCTGGTCCCCATTGACCCCATCATCCCATAGGGTCCCCATTGACCCCATTATGGTTTAGGGTCCCCATTGACCCCATTATGGTTTCTGGTCCCCATTGACCCCATTACACCATAGGGTCCCCATTGACCCCATTACCCCATAGGGTCCCCATTGACCCCATGATGCCATAGGGTCCCCATTGACCCCCTTACCCCCTAGGAGGCCCATTGACCATCACTGATGCCATAGGGTCCCCATTGACCCCATTCCCCCATAGGGTCCCCATTGACCCCATTACCCCATAGGGTCCCCATTGACCCCATTACCCCATAGGGTCCCCATTGACCCCATTATGCCATAGGGTCCCCATTGACCCCATTACCCCATAGGGTCCCCATTGACCCCATTACCCCATAGGAGGCCCATTAACCCCATTACCCCATAGGGTCCCATTGACCCCATTATCCCATAGGGACCCAATTGACCCCATTACCCCATAGGGTCCCCATTGACCCCATTATCCCATAGGGTCCCCATTGACCCCATTATGCCATAGGGTCCCCATTGACCCCATCATGGTATAGGGTCCCCATTGACCACATTCCCCCCTAGGAGGCCCATTGACCCCATTATCCCATAGGGTCCCCATTGACCCCATTACCCCCTAGGAGGCCCATTGACCATCACTGATGCCATAGGGTCCCCATTGACCCCATTATGCCATAGGGTCCCCATTGACCCCATTCCCCCATAGGGTCCCCATTGACCCCATTACCCCATAGGGTCCCCATTGACCCCATTACCCCATAGGCTCCCCATTGACCCCATTACCCCATAGGAGGCCCATTGACCATCACTGATGCCATAGGGTCCCCATTGACCCCATTCCCCCCACAGGAGGCCCATTGACCCCATTACCCCATAGGGTACCAATTGACCCCATTATGCCATAGGGTCCCCATTGACCCCATTATCCCATAGGGTCCCCATTGACCCCATTACCCCATAGGGTCCCCATTGACCCCATTATCCCATAGGGTCCCCATTGACCCCATTACCCCATAGGGTCCCCATTGACCCCATTCCCCCATAGGGTCCCCATTGACCCCATTACCCCATAGGGTCCCCATTGACCCCATTCCCCCATAGGGTCCCCATTGACCCCATTACCCCATAGGAGGCCCATTGACCCCATTATGCCATAGGGTCCCCATTGACCCCATTACCCCCTAGGAGGCCCATTGACCCCATTACCCCATAGGGTCCCCATTGACCCCATTACGCCATAGGGTCCCCATTGACCCCATTATGCCATAGGAGGCCCATTGACCCCATTACCCCATAGGGTCCCCATTGATCCCATGATGCCATAGGGTCCCCATTGACCCCATTCCCCCCATAGGAGGCCCATTGACCATCACTGATGCCATAGGGTCCCCATTGACCCCATTCCCCCATAGGGTCCCCATTGACCCCATTCCCCCATAGGGTCCCCATTGACCCCATTATCCCATAGGGTCCCCATTGACCCCATTATCCCATAGGAGGCCCATTGACCCCATTATCCCATAGGGTCCCCATTGACCCCATTATGGTTTCTGATCCCCATTGACCCCATTACCCCATAGGAGGCCCATTGACCCCATTATCCCATAGGGTCCCCATTGACCCCATTACCCCCTAGGAGGCCCATTGACCATCACTGATGCCATAGGGTCCCCATTGACCCCATTCCCCCCTAGGAGGCCCATTGACCATCACTGATGCCATAGGGTCCCCATTGACCCCATTACCCCATAGGGTCCCCATTGACCCCATTACCCCATAGGGTCCCCATTGACCCCATTACCCCCATAGGAGGCCCATTGACCATCACTGATGCCATAGGGTCCCCATTGACCCCATTACCCCATAGGGTCCCATTGACCCCATTACCCCATAGTGTCCCCATTGACCCCATTACCCCATAGGGTCCCCATTGACCCCATTACCCCATAGGGTCCCCATTGACCCCATTACCCCATAGGAGGCCCATTGACCATCACTGATGCCATAGGGTCCCCATTGACCCCATTCCCCCCATAGGAGGCCCATTGACCCCATTATCCCATAGGGTCCCCATTGACCCCATTACCCCATAGGGTCCCCATTGACCCCATTACCCCATAGGAGGCCCATTGACCATCACTGATGCCATAGGGTCCCCATTGACCCCATTCCCCCCATAGGAGGCCCATTGACCCCATTATCCCATAGGGTCCCCATTGACCCCATTACCCCATAGGGTCCCCATTGACCCCATTACCCCACAGGGTCCCCATTGACCCCATTACCCCATAGGGTCCCCATTGACCCCATTATGGTTTATGGTCCCCATTGACCCCATTATCCCATAGGTGGCCCATTGACCATCACCATCATGTCCATTGACCATCATGGTTTATGGTCCCCATTGACCCCATTATGGTTCCTGGTCCCCATTGACCCCATTACCCCATAGGAGGCCCATTGACCATCACTGATGCCATAGGGTCCCCATTGACCCCATTACCCTATAGGGTCCCCATTGACCCCATTACCCCATAGGTGGCCCATTGACCCCATTCCCCCCTAGGAGGCCCATTGACCATCACTGATGCCATAGGGTCCCCATTGACCCCATTACCCCATAGGGTCCCCATTGACCCCATTACCCCATAGGGTCCCCATTGACCCCATTACCCCCATAGGAGGCCCATTGACCATCACTGATGCCATAGGGTCCCCATTGACCCCATTACCCCATAGGGTCCCCATTGACCCCATTACCCCCTAGGAGGCCCATTGACCATCACTGATGCCATAGGGTCCCCATTGACCCCATTCCCCCATAGGAGGCCCATTGACCATCACTGATGCCATAGGGTCCCCATTGATCCCATTACCCCATAGGAGGCCCATTGACCCCATTCCCCCATAGGGTCCCCATTGACTCCATTATGCCATAGGGTCCCCACTGACCCCATTATGGTTTCTGGTCCCCATTGACCCCATTATCCCATAGGGTCCCCATTGACCCCATTACCCCATAGGGTCCCCATTGACCCCATTACCCCATAGGAGGCCCATTGACCATCACTGATGCCGTAGGGTCCCCATTGACCCCATTACCCCAAAGGAGGCCCATTGACCATCACTGATGCCATAGGGTCCCCATTGACCCCATTACCCCATAGGGTCCCATTGACCCCATTACCCCATAGTGTCCCCATTGACCCCATTACCCCATAGGGTCCCCATTGACCCCATTACCCCATAGGAGGCCCATTGACCCCATTACCCCATAGGGTCCCCATTGACCCCATTCCCCCATAGGAGGCCCATTGACCCCATTACCCCATAGGGTCCCCATTGACCCCATTATGCCATAGGGTCCCCATTGACCCCATTATCCCATAGGGTCCCCATTGACCCCATTCCCCCATAGGAGGCCCATTGACCATCACTGATGCCATAGGGTCCCCATTGACCCCATTATCCCATAGGGTCCCCATTGACCCCATTCCCCCATAGGAGGCCCATTGACCATCACTGATGCCATAGGGTCCCCATTGACCCCATGATGGTTTGTGGTCCCCATTGACCCCATTATGGTTTCTGGTCCCCATTGACCCCATTATGCCATAGGAGGCCCATTGACCCCATTATCCCATAGGGTCCCCATTGACCCCATTACCCCATAGGGTCCCCATTGACCCCATTACCCCATAGGAGGCCCATTGACCATCACTGATGCCATAGGGTCCCCATTGACCCCATGATGGTTTGTGGTCCCCATTGACCCCCTTATGGTTTCTGGTCCCCATTGACCCCATTACCCCATAGGGTTCCCATTGACCCCATTATGCCATAGGGTCCCCATTGACCCCATTACCCCATAGGGTCCCCATTGACCCCATTATCCCATAGGAGGCCCATTGACCATCACTGATGCCATAGGGTCCCCACTGACCCCGTTACCCCATAGGGTCCCCATTGACCCCATTATGCCATAGGGTCCCCATTGACCCCATTACCCCATAGGGTCCCCATTGACCCCATTATCCCATAGGGTCCCCATTGACCCCATTATTCCATAGGGTCCCCATTGACCCCATTATCCCATAGGGTCCCCATTGACCCCATTATCCCATAGGAGGCCCATTGACCCCCTTACCCCATAGGAGGCCCATTGACCATCACTGATGCCATAGGGTCCCCATTGACCCCATTACCCCCTAGGAGGCCCATTGACCATCACTGATGCCATAGGGTCCCCATTGACCCCATTACCCCCTAGGAGGCCCATTGACCATCACTGATGCCATAGGGTCCCCTTTGACCCCATTATCCCATAGGGTCCCCATTGACCCCATTATCCCATAGGGTCCCCATTGACCCCATTCCCCCCTAGGAGGCCCATTGACCCCATTACCCCATAGGGTCCCCATTGACCCCGTTACCCCATAGGGTCCCCATTGACCCCATTCCCCCCTAGGATGCCCATTGACCATCACCATCATGTCCATTGACCATCATGGTTTATGGTCCCCATTGACCATCCCCATCATGGTTTATGGTCCCCATTGACCCCATTATGCCATAGGGTCCCCATTGACCCCATTATGCCATAGGGTCCCCATTGACCCCATTATCCCATAGGGTCCCCATTGACCCCATTATGGTTTCTGGTCCCCATTGACCCCATTCCCCCATAGGAGGCCCATTGACCCCATTATGCCATAGGGTCCCCATTGACCCCATTACCCCATAGGGTCCCCATTGACCCCATTATCCCATAGGGTCCCCATTGACCCCATTATGCCATAGGGTCCCCATTGACCCCATTACCCCATAGGGTCCCCATTGACCCCATTATCCCATAGGAGGCCCATTGACCCCATTCCCCCCTAGGAGGCCCATTGACCATCACTGATGCCATAGGGTCCCCATTGCCCCCATTATCCCATAGGGTCCCCATTGACCCCATTACCCCATAGGAGGCCCATTGACCATCACTGATGCCATAGGGTCCCCATTGACCCCATGATGGTTTCTGGTCCCCATTGACCCCATTATCCCATAGGGTCCCCATTGACCCCATTATCCCATAGGGTCCCCATTGACCCCATTACCCCATAGGGTCCCCATTGACCCCATTGCCCCATAGGGTCCCCATTGACCCCATTACCCCATAGGAGGCCCATTGACCCCATTATGCCATAGGGTCCCCATTGACCCCATTACCCCATAGGAGGCCCATTGACCATCACTGATGCCATAGGGTCCCCATTGACCCCATTACCCCATAGGGTCCCCATTGACCCCATTACCCCATAGGGTCCTCAATGACCCCATTGCCCCCTAGGAGGCCCATTGACCATCACTGATGCCATAGGGTCCCCATTGACCCCATTATCCCATAGGGTCCCCATTGACCCCATTGCCCCATAGGAGGCCCATTGACCCCATTACCCCATAGGGTCCCCATTGACCCCATTATCCCATAGGGTCCCCATTGACCCCATTACCCCATAGGGTCCCCATTGACCCCCTTACCCCCTAGGAGGCCCATTGACCCCATTATGCCATAGGGTCCCCATTGACCCCATTATGGTTACTGGTCCCCATTGACCCCATTATCCCATAGGAGGCCCATTGACCCCATTACCCCATAGGGTCCCCATTGACCCCATTCCCCCATAGGGTCCCCATTGACCCCATTACCCCATAGGGTCCCCATTGACCCCATTCCCCCATAGGGTCCCCATTGACCCCATTATCCCATAGGGTCCCCATTGACCCCATTACCCCATAGGGTCCCCATTGACCCCATTCCCCCATAGGGTCCCCATTGACCCCATTACCCCATAGGGTCCCCATTGACCCCATTACCCCATAGGAGGCCCATTGACCATCACTGATGCCAACCTCTGCCTCGGTCGCCTCCTCCCCGAGTACTTCCCATATATCTTCGGTCCCAGTGAGAACCAGTCCCTGTGCCGGGATACTGGGATCAGGCTGTTCCAGGCCATGGCGGCTGACATAGCTGCCTACACCAGTAACACCAGTAACACCAGTAACACCAGTAACACCAGTAACACCAGTAACACCAGTGACACCAGTAACACCAGTGACACCAGTAACACCAGTAACACCAGTAACACCAGTAACACCAGTGACACCAGTGACGCTAGTAACACCAGTGACACCAGTGTGACCAGTGACACCAGTGACACCAGTAACACCAGTAACACCAGGGACACCAGTAACACCAGTAACACCAGTAACACCAGTGACACCAGTAACACCAGTAACACCAGTAACACCAGTAACACCAGTAACACCAGTGACACCAGTGACACCAGTGACACCAGTAACACCAGTAACACCAGTAACACCAGTGACACCAGTGACACCAGTAACACCAGTGACACCAGTAACACCAGTAACACCAGTGACATCAGCAACACCAGTGACACCAGTAACACCAGTGACACCAGTGGTTCCAGTGCTTCCAGTGATCCCAGTGCTACCAGGGCCACCAGTGCTCCCAGTGTGACCAGTGCCACCAGTGCGACCAGTGCGACCAGTGTCACCAGTGCGACCAGTGTGACCAGTGTGACCAGTGTCACCAGTGCTCCCAGTGCGACCAGTGCCACCAGTGCTCCCAGTGCTCCCAGTGCTCCCAGTGCCTCCAGTGCTCCCAGTGCTTCCAGTGCGACCAGTGCTCCCAGTACTTCCAGTGCTCCCAGTGCTCCCAGTGCTTCCAGTGCTCCCAGTGCCTCCAGTGCTCCCAGTGCTCCCAGTGCCCCATCGGTGGAGGAGGTTGCCATGGGCTTCGTGCGTGTTGCCAATGAAGCCATGTGCCGTCCTATCCGCGCCCTCACCCAGGTTAGTTACTGGTGTTACTGGTCTTACTGGTGGGTTACTGGTGGGTTACTGGTGGGTTACTGGTGTTACTGGTGGGTTACTGGTGTTACTGGTGGGTTACGGGTGGGTTACTGGTGGGTTACTGGTGTTACTGGTGGGTTACGGGTGGGTTACTGGTGGGTTACTGGTGGGTTACTGGTGGGTTACTGGTGGGTTACTGGTGTTACTGGTGGGTTACTGGTGGGTTACTGGTGTTACTGGTGGGTTACTGGTGGGTTACTGGTGGGTTACTGGTGGGATACTGGTGGGTTACTGGTGTTACTGGTGGGTTACTGGTGTTACTGGTGGGTTACTGGTGGGATACTGGTGGGTTACTGGTGTTACTGGTGGGTTACTGGTGGATTACTGCTGGGTTACTGGTGTTACTGGTGTTACTGGTGGGTTACTGGTGGGTTACTGGTGTTACTGGTGTTACTGGTGGGTTACTGGGGTTACTGGTGGGTTATTGGTGTTACTGGTGGGTTACTGGTGTTACTGGTGGGTTACTGGTGTTACTGGTGGGTTACTGGTGGGTTACTGGTGTTACTGGTGGGTTACTGGTGGGTTACTGGTGGGTTACTGGTGTTACTGGTATGTTACTGGTGTTACTGGTGTCACCATAGGGTCTCTGTCCCCCCCCAGGCCCGCGGCCATGACACCTCCCGGCACATCCTGGCCTGTTTTGGTGGTGCCGGAGGCCAACATGCTTGTGCCATAGCCAGAGCCCTGGGCATGAGCCGGGTGGTCATCCATAGGTACCTATGGGCTCTATGGGGCTCTATGGGGCTCTATGGGGCTCTATGGGGCTCTATGGGGATCTATGGGACTCTATGGGGCTCTATGGGGCTCTATGGGTCTCTATGGGTCTCTATGGGCTCTATGGTCTCTATGGGTCTCTATGGGGCTCTATGGGGTCTCTATGGGTCTCTATGGGTCTCTATGGGTCTCTATGGGCTCTATGGTCTCTATGGTCTCTATGGGTCTCTATGGGGCTCTATGGGTCTCTATGGGCTCTATGGTCTCTATGGGTCTCTATGGGCTCTATGGTCTCTATGGGTCTCTATGGGGATCTATGGGCTCTATGGTCTCTATGGGTCTCTATGGGTCTCTATGGGGCTCTATGGGCTCTATGGGCTCTATGGGTCTCTATGGGCTCTATGGTCTCTATGGGTCTCTATGGGTCTCTATGGGGCTCTATGGGCTCTATGGGCTCTATGGGTCTCTATGGGCTCTATGGGTCTCTATGGGTCTCTATGTGTCTCTATGGGTCTCTATGGGTCTCTATGGGGATCTATGGGTCTCTATGGGCTCTATGGTCTCTATGGGTCTCTATGGGGCTCTATGGGTCTCTATGGGTCTCTATGGGCTCTATGGTCTCTATGGGTCTCTATGGATCGCTATGGGTCTCTATGGGTCTCTATGGTCTCTATGGGTCTCTATGGGACTCTATGGGTCGCTATGGGGTGCTATGGGGTGCTCTGGGTCTCTATGGGGTGCTATGGGTCTCTATGGGTCTCTATGGGGATCTATGGGTCTCTATGGTCTCTATGGGTCTCTATGGGTCTCTATGGGCTCTATGGGTCTCTATGGGTCGCTATGGGGTGCTATGGGGTGCTCTGGGTCACTATGGGGTGCTATGGGTCTCTATGGGTCTCTATGGGGATCTATGGCACTCTATGGGTCTCTATGGGTTGCTATGGGGTGCTATGGGTCGCTATGGGGTGCTGTGGGTGGTTATGGGGCGATATGGGTCGCTATGGGTCTCTATGGGTTGCTATGGGGTGCTATGGGTCACTATGGGGTGTTATGGGTTGCTATGGGTCCCTATGGGGCGCTGTGGATCGCTATGGGGGGCTATGGGGTGCTGTGGGTGATTATGGGGTGCTGTGGGTTGCTATGGGGTGCTGTGGGTGTCTATGGCGTGCTGTGGGTCGCTATGGGGTGCTGTGGGTGGTTATGGGGTGCTATGGGTTGCTATGGGGTGCTGTAGGTGGTTATGGGGTGCTGTGGGTCTCTATGGGGTGCTGTGGATGGATATGGGGTGCTGTGGGTGGCTATGTATCTCTATGTATCTCTATTTGTCTCTATGGTCTCTATGTGTCTCTATGTGTCTCTATGTGTCTCTATGTGTCTCTATGTATCTCTATGTGTCTCTATGGTCTCTATGGTCTCTATGTGTCTCTATGGTCTCTGTGTGTCTCTATGTGTCTCTATGTGTCTCTATGTGTTTCTATGGTCTCTATGGGTCTCTATGTGTCTCTATGTGTCTCTATGTGTCTCTATGTGTCTCTATGGTCTCTATGTGTCTCTATGGTCTCTATGGGTCTCTATGTGTCTCTATGGTCTCTATGTGTCTCTATGGTCTCTATGTGTCTCTATGGTCTCTATGGTCTCTATGTGTCTCTATGTGTCTCTATGTGTCTCTATGGTCTCTATGTGTCTCTATGGTCTCTATGTGTCTCTATGGTCTCTATGGTCTCTATGTGTCTCTATGTGTCTCTATGTGTCTCTATGGTCTCTATGGTCTCTATGTGTCTCTATGTGTCTCTATGTGTCTCTATGGTCTCTATGTGTCTCTATGTGTCTCTATGTGTCTCTATGGTCTCTATGTGTCTCTATGTGTCTCTATGTGTCTCTATGTGTTTCTATGTGTCTCTATGTGTCTCTATGTGTCTCTATGTGTTTCTACGTGTCTGTATGGTCTCTATGGTCTCTATGTGTCTCTATGGGTCTCTATGTGTCTCTATGTGTCTCTATGTGTCTCTATGTGTCTCTATGGTCTCTATGGGTGTCTATGGTCTCTATGTGTCTCTATGTGTCTCTATGTGTCTCTATGGTCTCTATGGTCTCTATGTGTCTCTATGTGTCTCTATGGTCTCTATTGTCTCTATGTGTCTCTATGTGTCTCTATGTGTCTCTAGGGTCTCTATGTGTCTCTATGTGTCTCTATGTGTCTCTATGGGTCTCTATGGTCTCTATGTGTCTCTATGGTCTCTATGGTCTCTATGGCCTCTATGTGTCTCTATGGTCTCTATGTGTCTCTATGTGTCTCTATGGTCTCTATGGTCTCTATGTGTCTCTATGTGTCTCTATGTGTCTCTATGTATCTCTATGTGTCTCTATGGTCTCTATGGTCTCTATGTGTCTCTATGGTCTCTATGTGTCTCTATGTGTCTCTATGTGTCTCTATGGTCTCTATGTGTCTCTATGTGTCTCTATGTGTCTCTATGGTCTCTATGTGTCTCTATGTGTCTCTATGTGTCTCTATGTGTTTCTATGTGTCTCTATGTGTCTCTATGTGTCTCTATGTGTTTCTATGTGTCTGTATGGTCTCTATGGTCTCTATGTGTCTCTATGGGTCTCTATGTGTCTCTATGTGTCTCTATGTGTCTCTATGTGTCTCTATGGTCTCTATGTGTCTCTATGTGTCTCTATGTGTCTCTATGGTCTCTATGTGTCTCTATGGTCTCTATGTGTCTCTATGGTCTCTATGGTCTCTATGTGTCTCTATGTGTCTCTATGTGTCTCTATGTGTCTCTATGTGTCTCTATGTGTCTCTATGGTCTCTATGGTCTCTATGTGTCTCTATGTGTCTCTATGTGTCTCTATGTGTCTCTATGGTCTCTATGTGTCTCTATGTGTCTCTATGTGTCTCTATGTGTCTCTATGTGTCTCTATGTGTCTCTATGGTCTCTATGGTCTCTATGGTCTCTATGGTCTCTATGTGTCTCTATGTGTCTCTATGGGTCTCTATGGGTCTCTATGGTCTCTATGGTCTCTATGTGTCTCTATGTGTCTCTATGTGTCTCTATGGTCTCTATGTGTCTCTATGTGTCTCTATGTGTCTCTATGTGTCTCTATGTCTCTCTATGTGTCTCTATGGTCTCTATGTGTCTCTATGGTCTCTATGTGTCTCTATGGTCTCTATGTGTCACTCTATCCCATACCCCATAGGCACAGTGGTCTCCTGTCTGCTGTGGGTCTGGCTCTGGCTGATGTGGTCCATGAGGCTCAAGCTCCTTGTGCCCTTCCCTATGAACCCGAATCCTTCCCATTGCTGGAGCAGAGGATCCGGGAGCTGGAATGGGAATGTCGGAGAGCACTGAGGGAACAGGGATACACAGAGTGAGATGGGATGGGGATGGGATGGGGATGGGATGGGATGGGATGGGATGGGGATGGGATGGGGATGGGATGGGATGGGGATGGGGATGGGATGGGATGGGGATGGGATGGGGATGGGATGGGATGGGGATGGGATGGGGATGGGATGGGATGGGATGGGGATGGGATGGGGATGGGATGGGGATGGGATGGGGATGGGATGGGATGGGGATGGGATGGGATGGGGATGGGGATGGGATGGGATGGGGATGGGATGGGATGGGGATGGGGATGGGATGGGATGGGATGGGGATGGGATGGGATGGGGATGGGATGGGGATGGGATGGGATGGGATGGGATGGGGATGGGGATGGGATGGGGATGGGGATGGGATGGGGATGGGATGGGATGGGATGGGGATGGGATGGGATGGGATGGGGATGGGATGGGGATGGGATGGGATGGGATGGGATGGGGATGGGGATGGGATGGGGATGGGGATGGGATGGGGATGGGATGGGATGGGATGGGGATGGGATGGGATGGGATGGGGATGGGATGGGGATGGGATGGGAATTGGGATGGGATGGGATGGGGATGGGGATGGGGATGGGATGGGATGGGATGGGGATGGGATGGGGATGGGATGGGGATGGGGATGGGATGGGGATGGGATGGGATGGGATGGGATGGGATGGGGATGGGATGGGATGGGATGGGATGGGGATGGGATGGGGATGGGATGGGATGGGATGGGATGGGGATGGGATGGGATGGGATGGGGATGGGGATGGGGATGGGATGGGATGGGATGGGGATGGGATGGGATGGGATGGGGATGGGGATGGGGATGGGATGGGATGGGGATGGGATGGGATGGGATGGGATGGGGATGGGATGGGATGGGGATGGGATGGGGATGGGATGGGATGGGGATGGGATGGGGATGGGATGGGGATGGGATGGGATGGGATGGGGATGGGATGGGATGGGGATGGGGATGGGAACATGGGATGGGATTGAGGTGAATGGAGATAGGATGGGGATGGGATGGGATGGGATGGGATGGGGATGGGATGGGATGGGATGGGGATGGGATGGGGATGGGATGGGATGGGATGGGGATGGGAACATGGGATGGGATTGAGGTGAATGGAGATAGGATGGGGATGGGATGGGATGGGGATGGGATGGGGATGGGATGGGATGGGGATGGGGATGGGAACATGGGATGGGATTGAGGTGAATGGAGATAGGATGGGGATGGGATGGGATGGGATGGGATGGGGATGGGATGGGATGGGATGGGGATGGGATGGGGATGGGATGGGATGGGATGGGATGGGATGGGGATGGGATGGGATGGGATGGGATGGGATGGGGATGGGATGGGATGGGGATGGGATGGGGATGGGATGGGGATGGGATGGGATGGGATGGGATGGGGATGGGATGGGATGGGGATGGGATGGGATGGGATGGGGATGGGATGGGGATGGGATGGGGATGGGATGGGATGGGATGGGGATGGGATGGGGAATGGGATGGGGATGGGATGGGATGGGGATGGGATGGGATGGGATGGGGATGGGATGGGGATGGGGATGGGATGGGGATGGGGATGGGATGGGGATGGGGATGGGATGGGATGGGATGGGATGGGGATGGGATGGGATGGGGATGGGATGGGGATGGGATGGGATGGGGATGGGATGGGGATGGGATGGGATGGGGATGGGATGGGGATGGGATGGGATGGGGATGGGATGGGATGGGGATGGGATGGGATGGGATGGGGATGGGGATGGGGATGGGATGGGATGGGGATGGGGATGGGATGGGGATGGGATGGGATGGGGATGGGGATGGGAATGGGATGGGATGGGATGGGGATGGGATGGGATGGGGATGGGATGGGGATGGGGAAGGGGGTGGGATGGGATGGGGATGGGGAAGGGGGTGGGAACATGGGATGGGATTGAGGTGAATGGAGATAGGATGGGGATGGGATGGATGGAGTTTGGGATCAGTGGAGATGAATGGAAATGAATATGGGAATGGGAACATGGGGATGGGGTGGGATAGGTTGAGGATATGGGGATGGAGATAGGATGGGGATGCTTGGAGATGGGGATGGGTTTGGTGATGCCATAGGATGGGATATGGATGTGATGTTGGTGCCATATGGATGTGATATGGATGTGATGGGTGATGGTGTTCCCAGTTCAGTGCCATAGTGATGTGATGGGTGATGGGATGTGTGATGTTGATGCCATAGGGATGTGTTGTTGGTGACATAGGGATGTGATGGGTGATGCTGGTGCCAGTTCAGTGCCATAGGGATGTGATAGGGATGGGATGTTGGTGCCATAGGATGTGATGGTTGATGTGATGTGTGTTGTTGGTGCCACAGTGACCAGATCCAGACTGAATCCTTTCTGTACATGGGATGGGTTTGGTGATGTCATAGGGATGGGATGGGCGATGCTGGTACCATAGGGATGTGATATGGCTGTGATGGTTGATGTGATGTGTGTTGTTGGTGCTGGTGTTGGTGCCATAGGGATGGGATAGGGATGTGATGGGTGATGTGGGTACTGGTTCTGTGCCTTAGGGATGTGATAGGGATAGTATGTGTGTTGTTGGTGCCATAGGGATGCTATAGGATGTGCTATGTCTGTGATGCTGTTCCCTGTCCCCCAGTGCCATAGGATGTGATATGGCTGTGATGTGGTTACCGGTTCAGTGCCATAGGATGTGATGGCTGATGTGATGTGTGTTGTCAGTGCTGGTGTTGTTGCCATAGGGATGGGTTATGGCAGTAATGGTGTTACTGGTGTTACTGGTTACAGTGCTCAGATCCACACTGACTCCTTCCTGCACATGGGATGTGTGTTGTTAGTGCTGGTGTTGTTGCCATAGGGATGCCATAGGATGTGATGTGTGCTGTTGGTGCCATAGGGATGCTATAGGATGTGCTATGTCAGTAATGGTGTTACTGGTGTTACTGGTTCCAGTGCCCAGATCCAGACCGACTCCTTCCTGCACATGGGATGGGTTTGGTGTTCCCATAGGGATGCCATAGGATGGGATGTTGGTGCCATAGGATGTGATGGCTGATGTGATGTGTGTTGTCTCTGCCCTAGGGATGTGATAGGGATGTGATGGGTGATGTTGGTGCCATAGGGATGCTATAGGATGTGCTATGTCAGTAATGGTGTTACTGGTGTTCCCGGTCCCACAGTTCTCAGATCCAGACCGACTCCTTCCTGCACATGGGATGGGTTTGGTGTTGCCATAGGGATGTGATGTGTGATGTGGGTTCCGGTTCTGTGCCATAGGGATGTGATGTGTGTTGTTGGTGCCATAGGGTTGCTATAGGATGTGTTATGTCAGTAATGGTGTTACTGGTGTTCCCGGTCCCCTAGTGCCCAGATCCACACTGACTCCTTCCTGCACATGGGATGGGTTTGGTGATGCCATAGGGATGTGATATGGCTGTGATGTTGGTGCCATAGGGATGCTATAGGATATGATATGTCTCTAATGGTGTTCCCGTTCCCCCAGTTCCCAGATCCACACTGACTCCTTCCTGTACATGGGATGTGTGATGTTGGTGCTGGTTCTGTGCCATAGGGATGTGATGGTTGATGCTGGTGCCATAGGGATGGGTTATGTCTGTGCCATAGGGTTGCCATAGGATATGATATGGCAGTAATGTTGTTCCCGGTCCCCCAGTTCTCAGATCCAGACCGACTCCTTCCTGTACATAGGATGGGTTTGGTGATGCCTTAGGATATGATAATACTGTGATGTGGGTACCGGTTCAGTGCCATAGGGATGTGTTGTTGTTGCCATAGGGATGCTATAGGATGTGCTATGGTTCTGTGCCCTAGGGATCAGATCCACACTGACTCCTTCCTCCATCTCCGTTATTCCGGCACCGATTTTGCTCTCATGTGTTCGGCAAAGGGACATCCGGTAACAGCCACTTCCTGTGGGGCTGGAGACTTCCTGGCGGCCTTCCTGGAGCGGTGAGCGGTCATGTGATCACATCACAGTCATGTGATCACACACCCGGTCACATGATCCCTGCCCCACATCCTGATCCGGGCCCCCCATCCCCATCCCAGTGCCATGAACCCAGTCATGTGATCCCCATCCCCATCCCATCACCATCCCAGTCACGTGATCCCCATCCCAGTGCCACCATCACCATCTCAGTGCCATGATCCCAGTCACATGACCCCATCCCAGTCACCTGATCCCCATTTCAGTCACGTGACCCCATCCCAGTCACATGATCCCCATCCCAGTCATGTGATCCCATCCCAGCCACATGACCCACATCCCAGTCACATGATCCCATCCCAGTCACCTGATCCCGTTCTTGGCACCACAATCCCCATCCCATCCCCATCTCTGCCCCACATCCTCAGGTACCAGCAGGAGTTTGGCTTCACCCTCCCTGCCCCACATCCCATCCCTAACCCCACATCCATCCCAGCCCCATATCCCAGCCCCATAACCCATCCCAGCCCCACATCCTGATCCCAGCCCCACATCTCTGCCCCCCATGTCCATCCCAGCCCCACATCTCTGCCCCATATCCCCTCAGTTACCATCAGGAGTTTGGCTTCACCCTCCCTGCCCCACATCCCTAACCCCACATCCCATCCCTGCCCCATATCCCATCCCTAACCCCACATCTCTGCCCCACATCAGTTACCATCAGGAGTTTGGCTTCACCCTCCCTGCCCCATATCCCAGCCCCACATCCTGATCCCTGCCCCACATCTCCAGCCCCACATCTCTGCCCCACATCCCCAGTTACCATCAGGAGTTTGGCTTCACCCTCCCTGCCCCACATCCCATCCCATCCCCACCCCTGCCCCACATCCCAGCCCCACATCCCTGCCCCCCATGTCCATCTCTGCCCCACATCCTGATCCCAGCCCCATATCCCCTCAGTTACCAACAGGAGTTTGGCTTCACCCTCCCTGCCCCACATCCCAGCCCCATCCCAGCCCCATAACCCATCCCTGCCCCACATCCCATCCCCATCCCTGCCCCACATCCCTGCCCCACATCTCTGCCCCATATCCCAGCCCCACATCTCTATCTCTGCCCCACATCCTGATCTCTGCCCCATATCCCCTCAGTTACCATCAGGAGTTTGGCTTCACTCTCCCCTCTCGCCCTGTGCTGGTTGATGACATCCGTGTTCGAGGCGTCGGCAGCAGCAGATGTGGGGCCAGGAACCTCCTGCCCCACAGCGACGGAGACCCCCCCGTGGAGAAGGTGGCAATGGGATAGACTGGGATAGACTGGGAGGGACTGGGAGGGACTGGGATGGAGTGGAATATACTGGGATATACTGGGGTATACCTGGGGTATACTGGGAGGGACTGGGAGGGACTGGGATGGAGTGGGATATACTGGGAGGGACTGGGGGGCAATGGGAGGGGGAGCAATGGGGGGAATGGGATATACTAGGAGGGACTGGGATATACTGGGATATACTGGGAGGGACTGGGAGGGACTGGGGGGAATGGGGGCAATGGGGGGAATGGGAGTGACTGGGGGGACTGGGATGGACTGGGAGGGACTGGGAGGGACTGGGATATACTGGGATATACTGGGGTATACTGGGAGGGAGTGGGATAGACTGGGATATACTGGGATATACTGGGAGGGGGGGGCAATGGGGGCAATGGGAGGGACTGGGATATACTGGGAGGGACTGAGATATACTGGGATATACTGGGAGGGACTGGGATGGAGTGGGATGGAGTAGGATGGAGTAGGATGGAGTGGGGGACTGGGTGTACTGGGATGGACTGGGAGGGACTGGGAGGGACTGGAATATACTGGGATATACTGGGGTATACTGGGAGGGACTGGGATGGAGTGGGATGGAGTAAGATGGAGTGGGGGACTGGGTGTACTGGGAGGGACTGGGAGGGACTGGGGGGACTGGGATGGAGTGGGAGGGACTGGGAGGGACTGGGAGGGACTGGGAGGGACTGGGGGGACTGGGATGGAGTGGGAGGGACTGGGAGGGACTGGGAGGGACTGGGAGGGACTGGGATGGAGTGGGGGGAATGGGGGGAATGGGGGAATGGGAGGGACTGGGATGGACTGGGATATACTGGGAGGGACTGGGATATACTGGGATATACTGGGCGGGGACTGGGAGGGACTGGGAGGGACCAATGGGACCAGAGAGGGGGGACAATGGGGAAGCAAAGGGGATGGGGGTGAAGGGTGAGGCAATGGGAGGGATGGGGGCAGGAGGACTGGGGGGACTGGGAGGTACTGGGATGGACTGGGGATGGGGGGGACCAATGGGACCAGAGAGGGGGGATAAAGGGGAAGCAAGGGGGATGGGGGTGACTGGGGGGCAATGGGAGGGGGGGGCAATGGGGGAACTGGGATGGACTAGGATGGACTGGGATGGACTGGGATTGACTGGGATTGACTGGGAGGGACTGGGACAGACTGGGAGGGACTGGGATGAACTGGGACGTACTGGTAGGTACTGGGACCCCACTAGTGACCTATGGGGCACCCCACAGATCACCCAGTGCTACTTCGAGGGGGGTTACAGGGAGACCCCAGTGTTCTTACTGGAGAAACTGGGATGGGGACACAGCATCAATGGGCCTGCCATTGTCATTGACAAGCACAGGTGTGGGGCTGGGGGGGCTATGGGGCTGGGGGGAGGCTATGGGGCTCTATGGGACCCTATGGGGTCTATGGGGCTCTATGGGGTTATGGGACCCTATGGGGCTCTATGGGGCGCTATGGGGCTCTATGGGACCCTATGGGGCAGGGGAGAGCCTATGGGGTGGGGGGGATGCTATGGGGCAGGAAAACCCTATGGGGCGCTATGGTGATTATGGGACCCTATGGGGATTATGGGACACTATGGGGCAGGGGGGACTTTATGGGGCTCTATGGGGACCCTATGTGGATGGTGGGGACAGTATGGGTCTCTATGGGACCCTATGGGGCTCTATGGGGCTCTATGGGGATTATGGGACTCTATGGGGACCCTATGGGGATTATGGGACCCTATGGGGCTCTATGGGGACCCTATGGGGATTATGGGACCCTATGGTGATTATGGGACCCTATGGGACCCTATGGGGATGCTAGGGACGCTATGGGGCAGGGGGGAGCCTATGGAGCTTTATGGTGATTATGGGACCCTATGTGTCTCTATGTGTCTCTATGTGTCTCTATGGTCTCTATGTGTCTCTATGTGTCTCTATGGTCTCTATGTGTCTCTATGGTCTCTATGTGTCTCTATGGTCTCTATGGTCTCTATAGGTCTCTATGTGTCTCTATGGTCTCTATGTGTCTCTATGGTCTCTATGTGTCTCTATGGTCTCTATGGTCTCTATAGGTCTCTATGTGTCTCTATGTGTCTCTATGTGTCTCTATGGTCTCTATGTGTCTCTATGGTCTCTATGGTCTCTATGGGTCTCTATGTGTCTCTATGGTCTCTATGGTCTCTATGGGTCTCTATGTGTCTCTATGGTCTCTATGTGTCTCTATGTGTCTCTATGGGTCTCTATGGTCTCTATGTGTCTCTATGGTCTCTATGTCTCTCTATGTGTCTCTATGTGTCTCTATGTGTCTCTATGGGTCTCTATGGTCTCTATGTGTCTCTATGTGTCTCTATGTGTCTCTATGGGTCTCTATGGTCTCTATGTGTCTCTATGTGTCTCTATGTGTCTCTATGTGTCTCTATGGGTGTCTATGGGTGTCTATGGGTCTCTATGGTCTCTATGGGACCCTATGTGACCCTATGTGCCCCTATGGCAGCACCATCGTGGTGGATCCCGGCTGCTCGGCCTCCATCACCTGCTATGGGGACGTCAGCATCTCTGTGGGGTCAGAGCTCCCTCGCCCCATAGGACCTGAACTGGACCCAGTTCAGCTCTCGATCTTCTCGCACCGGTTCATGAGCATCGCAGGTGTGGGGCTGCTATGGGGTCTATGGGGTCTATGGGGTGATATGGGGTCTATGGGGTGATATGGGGTTTATGGGGTGATATGGGGTCTATGGGTGTCTATGGGGTGATATGGGGTCTATGGGTGTCTATGGGGTGATATGGGGTCTATGGGGTGATATGGGGTCTATGGGGTGATATGGGGTCTATAGGGTTCTATGGGGTGATATGGGGTCCTATGGGGTGATATGGGGTCTGTGGGGGGCTATGGGGCTCTATGGGGTGATATGGGGTCTATGGGGGTCTATGGGGTGATATGGGAGTCTATGGGGTCTATGGGGTCTATGGGGTCTATGGGGTGATATGGGGTCTATGGGGTGATATGGGGTCTATGGGGTGATATGGGTTCTATGGGGCAGCTATGGGGTCTATGGGGTCTATGGGGTGATATGGGGTCTATGGGGGTCTATGGGGTGATATGGGGTCTATGGGGTGATATGGGGTGTATGGGGTGATATGGGGTCTATGGGGCTCTATGGGTCTCTATGGTCTCTAGGGGTCTCTATGGGGTCTATGGGGTCTATAGGGTCTATGGGGTGATATGGGGTCTATGGGGTGATATGGGGTGATATGGGGTCTATGGGGTGATATGGGGGTCTATGGGGTGATATGTGGTCGATGGGGGTCTATGGGGCAGCTATGGGGTGATATGGGGTCTATGGGGTCTATGGGGTTCTATGGGGTGATATGGGGTCTATGGGGGTCTATGGGGTTCTATGGGGTGATATGGGGTCTATGGGGGTCTATGGGGTGATATGGGCTCTATGGGGTCTATGGGGTGATATGGGGCTCTATGGGGTATATGGGGTCTATGGGGTGATATGGGGTGATATGGGGTCTATGGGGCTCTATGGGGCACTATAGGGCTCTATGGGGCGCTATCGGGTGCTATGGGGCTCTTTCGGGTGCTATGGGGCAGCTATGGGAATGCTATGTGTCTCTATGGGGCTCTATGGGGCTCTATGGGGTGCTATGAGGTCTATGGGCTCTATGGTCTCTATGTGTCTCTCTGTGTCTCAATGGGTGTCTATGGGTCGCTATGGGTCACTGACCCCCTGCCCCACAGAACAGATGTGTCTCTATGTGTCTCTATGTGTCTCTATGGGTCAGTAAGTGTCTCTATGGGTGTCTATGGGTCCTGCCCCACACTGACCCCTCCCCCACAGAACAGATGGGTCTCTATGTGTCTCTATGGGTCTCTATGTGTCTCTATGTGTCTCTATGGGTCTCTATGGATCTCTATGGGTCCTGCCCCACACTGACCCCTCCCCCACAGAACAGATGGGTCTCTATGGGTCTCTATGGGTCTCTATGGGTCTCTATGGGTCTCTATGTGTCTCTATGTGTCCCTATGGGTTTCTATGGGTCTCTATGTGTCTCTATGTGTCTCTATGGGTCTCTATGGTCTCTATGGTCTCTATGGTCTCTATGTGTCTCTATGTGTCTCTATGTGTCTCTATGTGTCCCTATGGGTCTCTATGTGTCTCTATGTGTCTCTATGGGTCTCTATGTGTCTCTATGTGTCTCTATGGGTCTCTATGTGTCTCTATGGGTCTCTATGGGTCTCTATGGGTCTCTATGGGTCTCTATGGGTCAGTGTCTCTCTATGGGTCAGTGACCCCTGCCCCACACTAACCCCTCCCCCACAGAACAGATGGGTCTCTATGGGTGTCTATGGGTCAGTAATGGGTGTCTATGGGTCCTGCCCCACAGAACAGATGGGTCTCTATGGGTCTCTATGTGTCTCTATGTGTCTCTATGGGTCGCTATGGGGCAGTGACCTCCCCTCCCCCACAGAACAGATGGGTCTCTATGGGTCTCTATGTGTCTCTATGTGTCTCTATGGGTCTCTATGGGTCTCTATGGGTCCTGCCCCACACTAACCCCTCCCCCACAGAACAGATGGGTCTCTATGGGTCTCTATGTGTCTCTATGGGTCTCTATGTGTCTCTATGTGTCTCTATGTGTCTCTATGGGTCTCTATGTGTCTCTATGTGTCTCTATGTGTCACTATGGGTCTCTATGTGTCTCTATGTGTCTCTATGTGTCTCTATGGGTCTCTATGTGTCTCTATGTGTCTCTATATGTCTCTATGTGTCTCTATGGGTCTCTATGGGTCTATATGGGTCTATATGGGTCTCTATGGGTCTCTATGGGTCTCTATGTGTCTCTATGGGTCACTGACCCCTCCCCCACAGAACAGATGGGTCTCTATGGGTCTCTATGGGTCAGTGACCCCTGACCCCTGCCCCACATGACCCCTCCCCCACAGAACAGATGGGTCTCTATGGGTCTCTATGTGTCTCTATGTGTCTCTATGGTCTCTATGGTCTCTATGGTCTCTATGTGTCTCTATGTGTCTCTATGGGTCTCTATGGGTCTCTATGTGTCTCTATGTGTCTCTATGGTCTCTATGGTCTCTATGGTCTCTATGTGTCTCTATGTGTCTCTACGGTCTCTATGGTCTCTACGGTCTCTATGGTCTCTATGGTCTCTATGTGTCTCTATGGTCTCTATGGTCTCTATGGTCTCTATGTGTCTCTATGGTCTCTATGTGTCTCTATGGTCTCTATGGTCTCTATGGTCTCTATGTGTCTCTATGTGTCTCTATGGTCTCTATGGTCTCTATGGTCTCTATGGTCTCTATGTGTCTCTATGTGTCTCTATGGTCTCTATGGTCTCTATGGTCTCTATGTGTCTCTATGTGTCTCTATGGGTCTCTATGGGTCTCTATGGGTCCTGCCCCACACTGACCCCTCCCCCACAGAACAGATGGGTCTCTATGGGTCTCTATGGGTCTCTATGGGTCTCTATGTGTCTCTATGTGTCTCTATGTGTCCCTATGGGTCTCTATGTGTCTCTATGTGTCTCTATGGGTCTCTATGGTCTCTATGGTCTCTATGTGTCTCTATGTGTCTCTATGTGTCTCTATGTGTCTCTATGTGTCCCTATGGGTCTCTATGTGTCTCTATGGTCTCTATGGGTCTCTATGTGTCTCTATGTGTCTCTATGTGTCTCTATGTGTCCCTATGGGTCTCTATGTGTCTCTATGTGTCTCTATGTGTCCCTATGGGTCTCTATGTGTCTCTATGTGTCTCTATGTGTCTCTATGGTCTCTATGGGTCTCTATGTGTCTCTATGGTCTCTATGTGTCTCTATGTGTCTCTATGGGTCTCTATGTGTCTCTATGTGTCTCTATGTGTCCCTATGTGTCTCTATGTGTCTCTATGTGTCTCTATGTGTCTCTATGTGTCCCTATGGGTCTCTATGTGTCTCTATGTGTCTCTATGTGTCCCTATGGGTCTCTATGTGTCTCTATGTGTCTCTATGTGTCTCTATGGTCTCTATGGGTCTCTATGTGTCTCTATGGTCTCTATGGGTCTCTATGTGTCTCTATGGGTCTCTATGTGTCTCTATGGGTCAGTGACCCCTGACCCCTGCCCCACGCTGACCCCTCCCCCACAGAACAGATGTGTCTCTATGTGTCTCTATGTGTCTCTATGTGTCTCTATGGGTCTCTATGGGTCTCTATGTGTCTCTATGGTCTCTATGTGTCTCTATGTGTCTCTATGTGTCTCTATGGGTCTCTATGGGTCTCTATGGGTCAGTATGTGTCTCTATGGGGCAGTGACCTCCCCTCCCCCACAGAACAGATGGGTCTCTATGGGTCTCTATGTGTCTCTATGGGTCTATATGGGTCTATATGGGTCTCTATGGGTCTCTATGGGTCTCTATGTGTCTCTATGGGTCACTGACCCCTCCCCCACAGAACAGATGGGTCTCTATGGGTCTCTATGTGTCTCTATGTGTCTCTATGTGTCTCTATGGGTCTCTATGGGTCTCTATGGGTCTCTATGTGTCTCTATGGGTCTCTATGGTCTCTATGTGTCTCTATGTGTCTCTATGTGTCTCTATGTGTCTCTATGGGTCTCTATGGGTCTCTATGTGTCTCTATGTGTCTCTATGTGTCTCTATGGGTCTCTATGTGTCTCTATGTGTCTCTATATGTCTCTATGTGTCTCTATGGGTCTCTATGGGTCTATATGGGTCTATATGGGTCTCTATGGGTCTCTATGGGTCTCTATGTGTCTCTATGGGTCACTGACCCCTCCCCCACAGAACAGATGGGTCTCTATGGGTCTCTATGTGTCTCTATGTGTCTCTATGTGTCTCTATGGGTCTCTATGGGTCTCTATGGGTCTCTATGGTCTCTATGTGTCTCTATGGTCTCTATGTGTCTCTATGTGTCTCTATGTGTCTCTATGGTCTCTATGGTCTCTATGTGTCTCTATGTGTCTCTATGTGTCTCTATGTGTCTCTATGTGTCTCTATGTGTCTCTATGGTCTCTATGTGTCTCTATGTGTCTCTATGTGTCTCTATGTGTCTCTATGTGTCTCTATGTGTCTCTATTGGCTCTATGTGTCTCTATGGTCTCTATGGGTCTCTATGTGTCTCTATGGCTCAGTGACCCCTGACCCCTGACCCCACAGAGCAGATGGGTCTCTATGGGTCTCTATGGGTCTCTATGGTCTCTATGTGTCTCTATGGTCTCTATGTGTCTCTATGTGTCTCTATGTGTCTCTATGGTCTCTATGGTCTCTATGTGTCTCTATGTGTCTCTATGTGTCTCTATGTGTCTCTATGTGTCTCTATGTGTCTCTATGGTCTCTATGTGTCTCTATGGGTCTCTATGTGTCTCTATGTGTCTCTATGTGTCTCTATGTGTCTCTATGTGTCTCTATGTGTCTCTATGGTCTCTATGTGTCTCTATGTGTCTCTATGGGTCTCTATGTGTCTCTATGTGTCTCTATGTGTCTCTATGTGTCTCTATGTGTCTCTATGTGTCTCTATGGTCTCTATGTGTCTCTATGTGTCTCTATGTGTCTCTATGTCTCTCTATGTGTCTCTATGGTCTCTATGGTCTCTATGGGTCAGTGACCCCTGACCCCTGACCCCACAGAGCAGATGGGTCGCATCCTCCAGCGTTCCTCCATCTCCACCAACATCAAGGAACGTTTGGATTTCTCCTGTGCCATCTTCGGCCCCCAGGGGGCGCTGGTGTCCAACGCGCCCCACATCCCAGTGCACCTGGGGGCCATGCAGGAGGCCGTGCAGTTCCAGGCACCTATGGGGCAGCTATGGGGCAGCTATGGGGCAGCTATGGGGATGCTATGGGGATGCTATGGGGCAGCTATGGGGATGCTATGGGGCAGCTATGGGGATGCTATGGGGCAGCTATGGGGATGCTATGGGGATGCTATGGGGATGCTATGGGGATGCTATGGGGATACTATGGGGCAGCTATGGGGCAGCTATGGGGATGCTATGGCGTACCTATGGGGATGCTATGGGGCAGCTATGGGGCAGCTATGGGGATGCTATGGGGCAGCTATGGGGATGCTATGGGGCAGCTGTGGGGATGCTATGGGGATGCTATGGGGCAGCTATGGGGATGCTATGGGGCAGCTATGGGGCAGCTATGGGGATGCTATGGGGATGCTATGGGGCAGCTGTGGGGATGCTATGGGGATGCTATGAGGCTCTATGGGGCTCTATGGGGATCCTGTGGGTATGCTATGGGGCAGCTATGGGGCAGCTATGGGGATGCTGTGGGGATGCTATGGGGATGCTATGGGGCAGCTATGGGGCAGCTATGGGGCAGCTATGGGGATGCTATGGGGCAGCTATGGGGATGCTATGGGGATGCTATGGGGCAGCTATGGGGATGCTATGGGGCAGCTGTGGGGCAGCTATGGGGATGCTATGGGGATGCTATGGGGCAGCTGTGTCCAACGTGCCCCACATCCCAGTGCACCTGGGGGCCATGCAGGAGGCCGTGCAGTTCCAGGCACCTATGGGGCAGCTATGGGGCAGCTATGGGGCAGCTATGGGGCAGCTATGGGGCAGCTATGGGGATGCTATGGGGCAGCTATGGGGCAGCTATGGGGATGCTATGGGGCAGCTATGGGGATGCTATGGGGCAGCTATGGGGATGCTATGGGGATGCTATGGGGATGCTATGGGGCAGCTATGGGGCTGCTATGGGGATGCTATGGGGATGCTATGGGGATGCTATGGGGCAGCTGGTGTCCAATGCGCCCCACATCCCAGTGCACCTGGGGGCCATGCAGGAGGCCGTGCAGTTCCAGGCACCTATGGGGCAGCTATGGGGCAGCTATGGGGATGCTATGGGGATGCTATGGGGATGCTATGGGGATGCTATGGGGATGCTATGGGGCAGCTATGGGGCAGCTATGGGGCAGCTATGGGGCAGCTATGGGGATGCTATGGGGATGCTATGGGGATGCTATGGGGCAGCTATGGGGCAGCTATGGGGATGCTATGGGGCAGCTATGGGGCAGCTATGGGGCAGCTATGGGGCAGCTATGGGGCAGCTATGGGGATGCTATGGGGCTGCTATGGGGCAGCTATGGGGCAGCTATGGGGCAGCTATGGGGATGCTATGGGGCAGCTATGGGGATGCTATGGGGCAGCTATGGGGCAGCTATGGGGATGCTATGGGGATGCTATGGGGATGCTATGGGGCAGCTGTGTCCAACGCGCCCCACATCCCAGTGCACCTGGGGGCCATGCAGGAGGCCGTGCAGTTCCAGGCACCTATGGGGCAGCTATGGGGCAGCTATGGGGCAGCTATGGGGCAGCTATGGGGATGCTATGGGGATGCTATGGGGATGCTATGGGGCAGCTATGGGGATGCTATGGGGCAGCTATGGGGATGCTATGGGGATGCTATGGGGATGCTATGGGGCAGCTATGGGGATGCTATGGGGATGCAATGGGGATGCTATGGGGCAGCTATGGGGCAGCTATGGGGCAGCTATGGGGCAGCTATGGGGATGCTATGGGGCAGCTATGGGGCAGCTATGGGGCAGCTATGGGGATGCTATGGGGATGCTATGGGGATGCTATGGGGCAGCTATGGGGCAGCTATGGGGCAGCTATGGGGCAGCTATGGGGCAGCTATGGGGATGCTATGGGGATGCTATGGGGATGCTATGGGGCAGCTATGGGGCAGCTATGGGGATCCTATGGGGATGCTATGGGGATGCTATGGGGATGCTATGGGGCAGCTATGGGGATGCTATGGGGATGCTATGGGGCAGCTATGGGGATGCTATGGGGCAGCTATGGGGCAGCTATGGGGCAGCTATGGGGATGCTATGGGGATGCTATGGGGATCCTATGGGGATGCTATGGGGCAGCTATGGGTCACTATGTGTCTCTATGGGTCAGGTGACCTCTGACCCCACCTCCCCCCCCCAGCTCCGGACCCTCGGGGATGACCTTCAGGATGGTGACGTCATCCTGAGCAACCATCCGAGTGCAGGAGGGAGTCACCTGCCTGACCTCACTGTCATCACCCCGGTAAGGGGGGGCTATAGGGTCACATAGGGTCTATAGGGTACCATAGGGTCACATAGGGTCCCATAGGGTCCTATAGGGTCCATAGGGTTCCATAGGGTACCATATATACCCATAGGGTCCCATAGAGTCCCATATTGTCCTATAGGATCCCATAGAGTCCCATAGGGTCCCATAGGTCCCATAGGGTCCTATAGGGTCCATTGGGTCCTATAGGGTCCATAGGGTACCAAATATACCCATAGGGTCCCATAGGGAACCATAGGGTGTGCAGGAGGGAGTCACCTGCCTGACCTCACTGTCATCACCCCGGTAAGAGGGGGCCTATAGGGTCACATAGGGTCCTATAGGGTCCATAGGGTCACATAGGGTTATATAGGGTCCCATAGGGTCCCACTGAGTCCCATAGGGTCCCATAGGGTCCATAGGGTCCCATTGGGTCCTATAGGGTCCATAGGGTCCCATAGGGTCCTATAGGGTCCATAGGGTCCTATAGGGTCCTATAGGGTCCATAGGGTCCTATAGGGTCCATAGGGTCCCATAGCGTCCTATAGGGTCCATAGGGTCCCATAGGGTCCCATAGGGTCCATAGGGTCCTATAGGGTCCCATAGAGTCACATTGGGTCCCATTGGGTCCCATTGAGTCCCATTGGGTCCCACTGGGTCCCATTGAGTCCCATTGACTCCCATTGGGTCACATTGTGTCCCATTGAGTCCCATTGGGTCACATTGAGTCCCATTGAGTCCCATTGGGTCCCATTGGGTCCCATAGGGAACCATAGGGTGTGCAGGAGGGAGTCACCTGCCTGACCTCACTGTCATCACACCGGTAAGGGGGGGCCCATAGGGTCACATAGGGTCACATAGGGTCACATAGGGTCCTATAGGGTCCCATTGAGTCCCATTGATTCCCATTGGGTCACATTGGGTCCCATTGATTCCTATTGGGTCACATTGGGTCCCATTGAGTCCCATTGATTCACATAGGGTCCCATAGGGAACCATAGGGCCCATAGGGTTCCATAGGGTGTGCAGGAGGGAGTCACCTACCTGACCTCACTGTCATCACCCCGGTAAGGGGGGGCCTATAGGGTCCTATATGGTCCTATAGGGTAACATAGGGTCCTATAGGGTCCATAGGGTCCCATAGGGTCCTATAGTGTCCCATAGGGTCCTATAGGGTCCATAGGGTCCTATAGGGTCACATAGAGTCCCATTGGGTCCTATAGGGTCCATAGGGTCCCATAGGGTCCTATAGGGTCCCATTGAGTCCCATTGGGTCCCATTGGGTCCCATTGAGTCCCATTGATTCCCATTGGGTCACATTGGGTCCCATAGGATCCCATTGGGTCCCGTAGGGTCCCATAGGGAACCATAGGGTGTGCAGGAGGGAGTCACCTGCCTGACCTCACTGTCATCACCCCGGTAAGGGGGGTCCCATAGGGTCCTATAGGGTCTAATAGGGTCCCATAGGGTCCTATATGGTCCATAGGGTTCCATAGGGTACCATATATACCCATAGGGTCCCATAGGGTCCCATAGGGTTCCATAGGGTGTGCAGGAGGGAGTCACCTGCCTGACCTCACTGTCATCACACCTGTAAGGGGGGCCCCATAGGGTCCTATAGGGTCCTATAGGGTCCCATAGGGTCCCATAGGGTCCCATTGAGTCCCATTGATTCCCATTGGGTCACATTGGGTCCCATAGAGTCCTATTGGGTCCCATTGGGTCCCACTGTGTCCCATAGAGTCCCATAGGGCCCATAGGGTCCCATAGGTCCCATAGGGTCCTATAGGGTCCTATAGGGTCCATAGGGTCCCATAGGGTCCCATTGGGTCCCATAGAGTCACATAGGGTCCCATAGGGTCCCATAGGGTGTGCAGGAGGGAGTCACCTGCCTGACCTCACTGTCATCACCCCGGTAAGGGGATCCTATGGGAGCCTATGGGACTTAATGGGACTCTATGGGAGCCTATGGGACTCTATGGGAGCCTATGGGAGCCTATGGGAATCAATGGGAGTCAATGGGACTCAATGGAAATCAATGGGAATCAATGGGAGTCAATGGGAATCAGTGGGAATCAATGGGAGTCAATGGGACCCAATGGGAATCAAAGGGAGCCAATGGGAGCCAATGGGACACAATGGGAATCAATGGGACCCAATGGGACTCAATGGGATCCAATGGGAATCAATGGGACTCAATGGGACTCAATGGGAATCAATGGGAATCAATTGGACCCAATGGGAATCAATGGGACCCAATGGGAATCAATGGGACCCAATGGGACCCAATGGTACCCAATGGCACCCAATGGCACCCAATGGGAATCAATGGGATTCAATAGCACCCAATGGCACCCAATGTCCCCCAATGTCCCCCAATGTCCTCCAATGACACCCAATGGGAATCAATGGGAATCAATGGGACCCTATGGCACCCAATGGAACCCTATGGTATCCTATGGTATCCTATGATACCCAATGGGACCCTATGGTACCCAATGGCACCCAATGGCACCCAATGGCACCAATGGCACCCAATGGGACTCAATGTCCCCCAATAGCACCCAATGGTTCCCCATCTCTCCAGGTGTTCATCTCCGGCACCCCCAGCCCCGTGTTCTTCGTGGCCAACCGCGGTCACCACGCGGACATCGGGGGCATCACTCCCGGTTCGATGCCTCCTCATTCCCAGTCCTTACTGGAGGAGGGAGCAACATTCCTGTCCTTCAAACTGGTCCGGAATGGGACCTTCCAGGAGGAGGGTGAGGGGGGATGGGATGGGATGGGGATGGGGATGGGGATGGGGATGGGGATGGGATGGGATGGGGATGGGGATGGGGATGGGGATGGGGATGGGGATGGGATGGGATGGGATGGGATGGGGATGGGATGGGGATGGGGATGGGATGGGATGGGATGGGGATGGGATGGGATGGGGATGGGATGGGGATGGGGATGGGATGGGGATGGGATGGGGATGGGATGGGATGGGATGGGATGGGATGGGATGGGATGGGGATGGGATGGGGATGGGGATGGGATGGGGATGGGATGGGATGGGATGGGGATGGGGATGGGATGGGATGGGATGGGATGGGGATGGGGATGGGATGGGATGGGATGGGGATGGGATGGGGATGGGGATGGGATGGGATGGGATGGGGATGGGATGGGATGGGATGGGATGGGGATGGGGATGGGGATGGGGATGGGGATGGGATGGGGATGGGATGGGGATGGGGATGGGATGGGATGGGGATGGGATGGGGATGGGATGGGATGGGGATGGGATGGGGATGGGATGGGATGGGGATGGGATGGGGATGGGATGGGGATGGGATGGGGATGGGATGGGATGGGGATGGGATGGGGATGGGATGGGATGGGATGGGATGGGGATGGGATGGGATGGGGATGGGATGGGGATGGGATGGGGATGGGATGGGAATGGGATGGGGATGGGATGGGGATGGGATGGGGATGGGATGGGGATGGGATGGGGATGGGATGGGATGGGATGGGATGGGGATGGGATGGGATGGGGATGGGATGGGATGGGGATGGGGATGGGGATGGGATGGGATGGGGATGGGATGGGGATGGGATGGGATGGGATGGGATGGGGATGGGATGGGATGGGATGGGGATGGGGATGGGATGGGATGGGATGGGGATGGGATGGGATGGGGATGGGATGGGGATGGGGATGGGGATGGGGATGGGGATGGGATGGGGATGGGATGGGGATGGGGATGGGATGGGATGGGATGGGGATGGGATGGGATGGGGATGGGATGGGATGGGGATGGGATGGGATGGGATGGGATGGGATGGGGATGGGGATGGGATGGGGATGGGATGGATGGGATGGGATGGGATGGGATGGATGGGATGGGATGGGGATGGGATGGGATGGGGATGGGGATGGGATGGGATGGGGATGGGATGGGATGGGATGGGATGGGATGGGGATGGGATGGGGATGGGATGGGATGGGATGGGGATGGGATGGGATGGGGATGGGATGGGGATGGGGATGGGATGGGATGGGATGGGGATGGGATGGGGATGGGATGGGATGGGGATGGGATGGGATGGGATGGGGATGGGATGGGGATGGGGATGGGATGGGGATGGGATGGGGATGGGATGGGATGGGGATGGGGATGGGGATGGGATGGGGATGGGATGGGATGGGATGGGATGGGGATGGGATGGGATGGGATGGGATGGGGATGGGATGGGATGGGGATGGGATGGGATGGGATGGGGATGGGGATGGGATGGGGATGGGATGGGATGGGGATGGGGATGGGATGGGGATGGGATGGGGATGGGATGGGATGGGGATGGGATGGGGATGGGGATGGGATGGGGATGGGGATGGGATGGGGATGGGATGGGGATGGGATGGGATGGGATGGGATGGGATGGGGATGGGATGGGATGGGGATGGGGATGGGATGGGATGGGGATGGGGATGGGATGGGGATGGGATGGGATGGGATGGGATGGGGATGGGATGGGGATGGGATGGGATGGGATGGGATGGGGATGGGGATGGGATGGGGATGGGATGGGATGGGATGGGGATGGGATGGGATGGGGATGGGATGGGATGGGGATGGGATGGGGATGGGGATGGGATGGGATGGGGATGGGATGGGGATGGGATGGGATGGGATGGGATGGGATGGGGATGGGATGGGGATGGGATGGGGATGGGATGGGATGGGATGGGGATGGGATGGGGATGGGATGGGGATGGGATGGGATGGGATGGGATGGGGATGGGATGGGATGGGATGGGATGGGGATGGGGATGGGATGGGGATGGGATGGGATGGGATGGGGATGGGATGGGATGGGGATGGGATGGGATGGGGATGGGATGGGGATGGGATGGGATGGGATGGGGATGGGATGGGGATGGGATGGGATGGGATGGGATGGGATGGGGATGGGATGGGGATGGGATGGGGATGGGATGGGATGGGATGGGGATGGGATGGGGATGGGATGGGATGGGATGGGATGGGGATGGGATGGGATGGGATGGGGATGGGATGGGGATGGGATGGGATGGGGATGGGATGGGATGGGGATGGGATGGGATGGGATGGGGATGGGGATGGGATGGGGATGGGATGGGATGGGGATGGGGATGGGATGGGGATGGGATGGGGATGGGATGGGATGGGGATGGGATGGGATGGGATGGGGATGGGGATGGGATGGGATGGGATGGGATGGGGATGGGATGGGATGGGATGGGATGGGGATGGGATGGGGATGGGATGGGATGGGATGGGATGGGATGGGGATGGGATGGGATGGGATGGGGATGGGGATGGGATGGGATGGGATGGGATGGGGATGGGATGGGATGGGATGGGATGGGGATGGGATGGGATGGGATGTGGTTGGATGTGGTTGGATGTGGTTGGATGTGGTTGGGATGTGGTTGGATGTGGTTGGGATGTGGTTGGGCTGTGGTTGGATAATGGGATGTAATGGGATGGATGTGGTTGGATAATGAGATGTAATGGGATGTAATGGGATGGATGTAGTTGGGATGTGGTTGGATGTGGTTGGGATGGATGGGACATGGGATGTGATTGGACATGGGATGGACAGGACATGGTTGGGATAACGTGGAAAGGATGATGGGGATGTGGTGAGACCATGGTAGGGATGGGGGCATCTGGTGGGGACCCAGTGGGGATGGTTTGGGGTGAGATGGGGACACAATAGGGATGCAATGGGGGTAGTTGGCACATGGTGATGATGCTGTTTATACGGTGGTGATGTGGTTGGCACATGGTGGTGATGTGGTTGTGATGCTGTGGATACAGTGGTGATGCTGTGGACACAATAGGGATGAAATGGGTGTAGTTGGCACACAGTGGTGATGTGGTGGTGATGCTGTTTATACAGTGGTGATGCTGTTGATACGGTGGTGATGCTGTTGGCATACAGTGGTGATGCTGTGGACAGGACAGGGATGCGGTTGGCACATGGTGATGATGCTGTGGTCACGGTGGTGATGCTGTGGACACAATAGGGATGCAATGGGGGTAGTTGGCACATGGTGGTGATGCTGTGGACAGGACAGGGATGTGGTTGGGATATGGTGGTGATGCTGTGGTTTCGGTGGTGATGCTGTTGGCACAATAGGGATGCAATGGGTGTAGTTGGCAGCCGGTGGTGATGCTGTTGGCACACGGTGGTGATGCTGTGGACAGGACAGGGATGTGGTTGGGCCGCAGTGGTGATGCTGGGGACAGGACAGGAATGCGATGGTGGTAGTTGGGACCTGGTGGTGATGTGGTGGTGATGCTGTGGATACGGTGGTGATGCAGTTGGCACAATAGGGATGCAATGGGTGTAGCTGGCACATGGTGGTTATGCTGTGGACCCAGTGGTGATGCTGGGGACAGGACAGGGATGCAGTTGGGACATGGTGGTGATATGGTGGTGGTAGTTGGCACGTGATGGTCATGCTGTTGGCACACGGTGGTGATGCTGTGGACACAATAGGGATGTGATGGTGGTAGTTGGGACACGGTGGTGATGGGGTTGGCACATGGCAGTGATGCTGTGAACCCAATGGTGATGCTGGGGACAGGACAGGGATGCAATGGGTGTAGTTGGGACCTGTTGGTGATGCTGTTGGCACATGGTGGTGATGTGGTGGTGATGCTGTTGGCACACAGAGGTGATGCTGTGGGTACAGTGGTGATGCTGTGGATGTGGTGGTGGTAGTTGGCACCCGGTGGTGATGTTGTTGGCACAATAGGGATGCAATGGGTGTAGTTGGGACATGGTGGTGATGCTGTGGACCCAGTGGTGATGCTGTGGTCACGGTGGTGATGCTGTGGACACAATAGGGATGCAATGGGTATAGTTGGGACCTGTTGGTGATGCCGTGGACCCAGTGGTGATGCTATTGGCACACGATGGTGATGCTGTGCCGGGACAGGGATGCAGTGGGTGTAGTTGGCACGTGGTAGTGATGCTGTGGACACAATAGGGATGCAATGGGGGTAGTTGGCACCCAGTGGTGATGCTGTGGATACGGTGGTGATGCTGGTGACAGGACAGGGATGTGGTTGGGAACCAGTGGTGATGCTGTGGCCATGGTGGTGGTAGTTAGCATCC
Source organism: Melopsittacus undulatus (assembly GCF_012275295.1). Lineage (NCBI taxonomy): Eukaryota > Metazoa > Chordata > Aves > Psittaciformes > Psittaculidae > Melopsittacus > Melopsittacus undulatus. Next base: position 547,924 of record NC_047527.1, on the reverse strand, counting down.
GGTGGTGATGTTGTTGTGACCTGGTGATGATGCTGTGGATACGGTGGTGATGCTGGGGACAGGACAGGGATGCAGTTGGGACATGGCGGTGATGTGGTGGTGGTAGTTGGCACATGATAGTGATGCTGTTGGCACCCGGTGGTGATGCTGTGGACACAATACGGATGTGATGGTGGTAGTTGGGACCCGGTGGTGATGGGGTTGGCACATGGCAGTGATGCTGTGGACCCAATGGTGATGCTGGGGACAGGACAGGGATGCAATGGGTATAGTTGGCACATGGTGGTGGTGCTGTTAGCACATGGTGGTGATGTGGTGGTGATGCTGTGGATACGGTGGTGATGTGGTTGGCACACAGCGGTGATGCAATGGGGGTAGTTGGCACATGGTTGTGATGCTGTTGGCTCAATAGGGATGCAATGGGTGTAGTTGTCACCCAGTGGTACCAGACCCATGTCACTGACCCCTTGCTCTCCTGCAGCTGTGTCAGCCGCACTCCTGGCTCCAGGCTCCATCCCCGGCTGTTCAGGTGCTCGCTCCCTCCAGGACAACCTGTCAGACCTCCGAGCACAGGCGGCAGCCAACAGAGCAGGAGCTGAGCTGGTCATGGAGCTGATCCGGACACATGGACTGAGCTGCGTGCAGGGATACATGCAACACCTGCAGGTACATGTAACATACAACATACAACATGTAACATGTAACATACAACATGTCACATGCTGGTCATGGAGCTGATCCGGACACATGGACTGAGCTGCGTGCAGGGATACATGCAACACCTGCAGGTACATGTGTGACATGGTACATGTAACATACAACATACAACATGTAACATACAACATATAACATACAACATGATGGTCATGGAGCTGATCCGGACACACGGACTGAGCTGCGTGCAGGGATACATGCAACACCTGCAGGTACATGTAACATACAACATACAACATGTAACATACAACATGTAACATACATCATACAACATGTCACATGCTGGTCATGGAGCTGATCCGGACACACGGACTGAGCTGCGTGCAGGGATACATGCAACACCTGCAGGTACATGTAACATGGTACATGTAACATGGTACATACAACATACAACATGTAACATACAACATACAACATGCTGGTCATGGAGCTGATCCGGACACACGGACTGAGCTGCGTGCAGGGATACATGCAACACCTGCAGGTACATGTAACATACAACATGTAACATACAACATGTCACATGATGGTCATGGAGCTGATCCGGACACATGGACTGAGCTGCGTGCAGGGATACATGCAACACCTGCAGGTACATGTGTGACATGGAACATGCAACATGTAACACATCACATATCACATGTCACACATGTCCCATGTCACATGACACACGTGTCACGTGTTCCGGAAACCGCTGAGTGCTGTGTTCGGGACATGACACATGACACATATGACATGTCACACATCACATGATGCATGTCACATGACACACGTCACATGATACATGTCACATGTCCAGGACACGGCTGAGCGCTGTGTTCGGGGCATGGCACATGTAACATATCACATAACACATGTCACACATGTCACATATCACATGTAACATATCACACGTCACATGACACACATGTCACATGTCACACATGATAATGTCCCATGTCTCATGTCATAGGACACTGCGGAACAGTGTGTTCCGGACATGACACATGTCACATATCACACGTCACATATCACATGACACATGTCACATATCACACGTCACATATCACATGACACATGTCACATATCACACGTCACATATCACATGACACATGTCACATATCACATGTCACACATGACACACATCACATGTCATACATGACACGTGACCCATGTCACATGTCCAGGACACCGCTGAGCGCTGTGTCCGGGACATGACACATAACACATATCACATGTCACACATGTCACATGTCACACATGTCACATGACCCATGTCACATGACCCATGTCACGTGTCCAGGACACCGCCGAGCGCTGTGTCCGTGACCTGCTCCGCGGGTTCTGGTCCCGTTGGGGTCCTGAGCTGGAGGCCGAGGACTCAATGGACGATGGGACCCCCCTGAGGCTGAGGGTCACCCTGAACCCACAGGTGCTTATGGGGCAGCTATGGGGCGGATATGGGGCAGGGATGGGGGGGTTATGGGGTGGGTATGGGGCAGTTATGTGGTGGTTATGGGGTGGTTATGGGGTGGTTATGGAGCAGACGATGGGACCCCCCTGAGGCTGAGGTTCACCCTGAACCCACAGGTGGGGGCTATGGGGCAGCTGTGGGGCAGGTGTGGGGCAGATGTGGGGCAGATATGGGGCTGATATGGGTCGGATATGGGGCAGGGATGGGGCAGCTAGGGGTGGTTATGGGGGGGTTACAGGGGGGGGTTATAGGGGGGTTATGGGGGGGTTATGGGGGGGTTATGGGGGTTATAGGGGTTATGGGGCGGTTATGGGAGGGTTATGGGGTGGTTATGGGGGGGTTATGGGGCAGACGATGGGACCCCCCTGAGGCTGAGGGTCACCCTGAACCCACAGGTGCTTATGGGGCAGCTATGGGGCAGCTATAGGGCAGATATGGGGCAGCTATGGGGCAGATGTGGGGCAGGGATGGGGGGGTTATGGGGGGGTTATGGGGCAGATATGGGGTGGATATGGGGGGGTTATGGGGGGGTTATGGGGTGATTATGGGGGGGTTATGGGGCAGACGATGGGACCCCCCTGAGGCTGAGGGTCACCCTGAACCCACAGGTGCTTATGGGGCAGCTATGGGGCAGGGATGGGGCTGCTATGGGGCAGCTATGGGGCTGCTATGGGGCGGCTATAGGGCAGATATGGGGTGGTTATGGGGCGGATATGGGGTGGTTATGGGGCAGGGATGGGGGGGTTATGGGGTGGTTATGGGGCAGCTATGGGGTGGTTATGGGGTGGTTATGGGGGGGTTATGGGGCAGATGTGGGGTGGGGATGCGGTGGTTATGGGGTGGTTATGGGGCAGACGATGGGACCCCCCTGAGGCTGAGGGTCACCCTGAACCCACAGGTGGGGGCTATGGGGCAGCTATGGGGCAGGGATGGGGTGGGTATGGGGTGGGTATGGGGCAGCTATGGGGCAGCTATGGGGCAGATATGGGGCAGATATGGGGCAGCTATGGGGCAGATGTGGGGCAGATATGGGGTGGTTATGGGATGGGTATGGGGGGGTTATGGGGCAGGGATGGGGGGGTTATGGGGGGTTATGGGGGGGTTATGGGGTGGTTATGGGGGGGTTATGGGGCACCTATGGGGTGGGTATGGGGGGGTTATGGGGTGGTTATGGGGTGGATATGGGGCGGATATGGGGGGGTTATGGGGCAGGGATGGGGTGGTTATGGGGCAGTGAGGGGGCAGCTATGGGGTGGGGATGGGGGGGTTATTGGGCAGCTATGGGGGTGTTATGTGGTGGCTATGGGATGGTTATGGGGCAGATATGGGGGGGTTATGGGGTGTTGGGGGGGATGGGTGTGTTTTGGGGCAGTTTGGGGCAGTTTATGGTGGCTTCGGGCAATGAGGGGAGATTGGGATCACCCTGTTCCCAGGGCAGTGGGGGTTGGGTATATTCTGGGGTGGTTTGGGTCTCTCTGTGTGTATTTCGGGGTGTTTTGGGTGTATTTTTGGGTGTTTTGGTGTATTTTGGGGCAGTTTTGGGTGTATTTTGGTGTGGTTTGGGTGTATTTTGTGCTGGTTTGTCTGTGTATTCTGGGGTGTTTTCGGTGTATATTAGGGTGTTTTTGGTGTATTTTTGGGCAGTTTTGGGTGTACTTTTCAGAGTTTTGAGTGTATTTTGGAGTGTTTTGGGTGTATCTTTGGGTGTTTTTGGTGTATTCTGGGGTGTTTTGGGTGTCTCTGTGTGTATTTTGAGGCGGTTTTGGTGTATATTTGGGTGTTTTTGGTGTATTTTGGGGTGTTTTGGGTGTATTTGTGGGTGTTTTGGGTGTATTTTTGTGTTTTTGGTGTATTTTGTGGCGGTTTCTGTGTTTCTGGGTGTATTTTGGGGTGGTTTATGTGTATTTTGGTGTGTTTTGGTTGTATTTTTGGGTGTTTTTGGTGTATTCTGGGGTGTTTTGGGTGTATTTTGCGGTGTTTTCGGTGTATATTTGGTTGGTTTTGGTGCATTTTGGGTCAGTTTTGGGTGTATCTGTGTGTATTTTAGAATGTTTTGTGTGTATTTTTGGGGTGTTTTTGGTGTATTTTGGTGTGTTTTGTGTGTATTTTTGGGTGTTTTCGGTGTATTTTGTGTGGTTTTGGTGTATATTTGGGTGTTTTTGGTGTATTTTGGGGTGTTCTGGGTGTATTTTGTGCTGGTTTTCTGTGTATTTTTGGGTGTTTTGAGTGTATTTTGTGTGTTTTCGGTGTATATTTGGGTGTTTTGGGTGTATCTTTGGGTGTTTTGGGTGCATTTTGGGGTGTTTTCTGTGTCTCTGTGTGTATTTTTGGGTGTTTTGGGTGTATTTTGGACAGTTTTGGGTGTCTCTGTCTGTATTTTTGGCTGTTTTTGGTGTATTTTTGGTGTTTTCGGTGCATTTTGGGTCAGTTTCACCTGTATCCATGTGTATTTGGTGTATCTCTCCCCACCCCCCCCCAGGGCTCTGCTGTCTTTGACTGTATTTTGGGGTGGTTTTGGTGTATATTTGGGTGTTTTCTGTGTATTTTTGTGTGTTTTGGGTGTATTTTGGGGTATTTTGTGTGTATTTTTGGGTGGTTTTGGTGTATATTGGGTGTTTTGGGTGTATTTTGGACAGTTTTGGGTGTCTCTGTATTTTTGGGTGGTTTTGGTGTATTTTGTGTGTTTTTGATGTATATTTGGGTGGTTTTGGTGTATTCTGGGGTGTTTTGGGTGTATTTTTGGCTGTTTTTTGTGTATACTTGGGTGGTTTTGGTGTATTTTGGGGTGTTTCGGGTGTATTTTTGTGTGTTTTCGGTGCATTTTGGGTCAGTTTCACCTGTATCCATGTGTATTTGCTGTATCTCTCCCCACCCCCCCCAGGGCTCTGCTGTCTTTGACTGTATTTTGGGGTGGTTTTGGTGTGTTTTTGGCTGTTTTGGGTGTATATTTGTGTGTTTTCTGTGTATATTTGAGTGTTTTGGGTGTATTTTGGTGTGTTTTTGGTGTATTTTTGGCTGTTTTTGTTGTATTTTTGTGTGTTTTCGGTGTATTTTAGAGTGTTTTGGGTGTATTTTGGGGTATTTTGTGTGTATTTTGGTGTGTTTTTGGTGTATTTTGGGGTGTTTTCAGTGTATTTTTGGTGTTTTCGGTGCATTTTGGGTCAGTTTCACCTGTATCCATGTGTATTTGCTGTATCTCTCCCCACCCCCCCCAGGGCTCTGCCGTCTTTGACTGTATTTTGGGGTGGTTTTGGTGTATATTTGGGTGTTTTCTGTGTATATTTGAGTGTTTTGGGTGTATTTTGTGGTGTTTTGTGTGTATTTTTGGGTGGTTTTGGTGTATATTGGGGTGTTTTGGGTGTATTTTGGACAGTTTTGGGTGTCTCTGTCTGTATTTTGGTGTGTTTTGGTTGTATTTTTGTGTGTTTTTGGTGTATTTTGGTGTGTTTTGGGTGTATTTTTGGCTGTTTTTGGTGTATATTTGTGTGTTTTTGGTGTATTTTGGGGTGTTTTGTGTGTCTCTGTGTGTATTTCAGGGTGTTCTGGGTGTATTTTGGTGTTTTCGGTGTATTTTGGGGCAGTTTTGGCTGTTTTTGGTGTCTCTGTCTGTATTTTTGGCTGTTTTTGGTGTATTTTTGGTGTTTTTGGTGCATTTTGGGTCAGTTTCACTGTATTTCCTGTATTTCCCATAGGGTTCTGCTGTCTTTGACTTCACGGGAACAGGTCCCCAGGTCCTGGGTAACTGGAATGCTCCTCGAGCTGTGACTCTTGCTGCCATCATCTACTGCCTGCGCTGCATGGTGGGGCAGGACCTGCCCCTCAACCAGGTGTGGGGCAGACCCACATGTAACCCTATGGGGCACACACCATAGAACCCTATGGGGCACGACCTGCCCCTCAACCAGGTGTGGGGCTCACCCCATAGAACCCTATGGGGCAGGACCTGCCCCTCAACCAGGTGTGGGGCTCACCCCATAGAACCCTATGGGGCAGGACCTGCCCCTCAACCAGGTGTGGGGCAGACCCATAGAACCCTATGGGGCACACACCATAGACCCACATATACCCTATGAGGCTCAACCCATATAACCCTATGGGGCTCACCCCACATATACCCTATGGGACATGACCTGCCCCTCAACCAGGTCTGGGGCTCACACCACATGTAACCCTATGGAGCTCACCCCATATAACCCTATGGGGCACGACCTGCCCCTCAACCAGGTGTGGGGCAGACCCATAGAACCCTATGGGGCACACAACATATAACCCTATGGGGCACCCCACATATACCCACATATAACCTATGGGACATGACCTGCCCCTCAACCAGGTGTGGGGCTCACCCCATATAACCCTATGGGGCACACACCATATATAACCTATGGGGCATGACCTGCCCCTCAACCAGGTGTGGGGCTCACCCCATGTAACCCTATGGGGCTCACACCATATACCCACATATACCCTATGGGGCATGACCTGCCCCTCAACCAGGTATGGGGCAGACCCATAGAACCCTATGGGGCTCACCCCACATATAACCCTATGGGGCATGACCTGCCCCTCAACCAGGTGTGGGGCAGACCCATAGATCCTATGGGGCACGACCTGCCCCTCAACCAGGTCTGGGGCTCACCCCATAGACACTATGGGGCACAACACATACACCCTATGGGGCTCACCCCATATATACCCTATGGGACATGACCTGCCCCTCAACCAGGTGTGGGGCAGACACATAGACCCACATATAACCCTATGGGGCACCCCATATATACCGTATGGGGCAGGACCTGCCCCTCAACCAGGTGTGGGGCTCACCCCATATAACCCTATGGGGCACCCAACATAGACCCTATGGGGCACCCCATATATACCCACATATACCCTATGGGGCATGACCTGCCCCTCAACCAGGTGTGGGGCAGACCCATAGACACTATGGGGCACACACCATATAAACCTATGGGGCATGACCTGCCCCTCAACCAGGTCTGGGGCTCACCCCATACAACCCTATGGGGCACACACCATATACCCACATAACCCTATGGGGCATGACCTGCCCCTCAACCAGGTGTGGGGCTCACCCCATAGACCCTATGGGGCATGACCTGCCCCTCAATCAGGTCTGGGGCTCACCCCATACAACCCTATGGGGCTCACACCATATACCCTATGGGGCAGGACCTGCCCCTCAACCAGGTGTGGGGCAGACCCATACACACTATGGGGCTCACACCATAGAACCCTATGGGGCACACACCATATAACCCTATGGGGCACGACCTGCCCCTCAACCAGGTCTGGGGCTCACCCCATACAACCCTATGGGGCTCACCCCATATAACCCTATGGGGCACACACCATATAACCCTATGGGGCACACACCATATAACCTATGGGGCATGACCTGCCCCTCAACCAGGTGTGGGGCAGACCCATAGAACCCTATGGGGCTCACACCATAGAACCCTATGTGGCATGACCTGCCCCTTAACCAGGTCTGGGGCAGACCCATAGACCCACATATAACCCTATGGGGCACCCCATATATACCCTATGGGGCATGACCTGCCCCTCAACTAGGTGTGGGGCTCACCCCATAGAACCCTATGGGCACCCCACATATACCATATAACCCTATGGGGCACCCCACATATACCCTATGGGGCATGACCTGCCCCTCAACCAGGTGTGGGGCAGACACATAGAACCCTATGGGGCTCACACCATATAACCCTATGGGGCACACACACATATACCCTATGGGACATGACCTGCCCCTCAACCAGGTGTGGGGCTCACCCCATATAACCCTATGGGGCACACCCCATATAACCCTATGGGGCTCACACCACATATACCCTATGGGGCATGACCTGCCCCTCAACCAGGTGTGGGGCAGACCCATATAACCCTATGGGGCTCACCCCATATATACCCACATATAACCTATGGGACATGACCTGCCCCTCAACCAGGTCTGGGGCAGACCCATAGAACCCTATGGGGCTCACCCCATATAACCCTATGGGGCACCCCATATATACCCTATGGGGCATGACCTGCCCCTCAACCAGGTCTGGGGCAGACCCATACACACTATGGGGCACACACATATACCCACATACACCCTATGGGGCACCCCACATATACCCATATATACCCTATGGGGCACAACCTGCCCCTCAACCAGGTCTGGGGCAGACCCATACACACTATGGGGCTCACACCATAGACACTATGGGGCAGCCCCATATAACCCTATGGGGCACCACACATATACCCTATGGGGCACCCCACATATAACCTATGGGGCACGACCTGCCCCTCAACCAGGTGTGGGGCAGCCCCATACACCCTATGGGGCACAACATATATACCCTATGGGGCTCACCACATATAACCCTGTGGGGCACCCCACATACACCCTATGGGGCACCACACATATATCCATATATACCCTATGGGGCACCCCCCGTATACCCTGTGGGGCACCCCACATACACCCTATGGGGCCCCACACATATACCCACATATACCCTATGGGACACACCACATATACCCTATGGGGCACCCCACATACCCCCTATGGGACATGACCTGCCCCTCAACCAGGTGTGGTGCACCCCCCATATACTCTATGGGGCAATCCCCATACACCCTATGGGGTACCCCACATATAACCTATGGGACATGACCTGCCCCTCAACCAGGTGTGGGGCAGCCCCATAACCCCTATGGGGCACACCCCATATAACCCTATGGGGCACCCCACATATACCCACATATACCCTATGGGGCACCACACATAACCCCTATGGGGCACGACCTGCCCCTCAACCAGGTGTGGGGCAGCCCCATATAATCTATGGGCACCACACATATACCCTATGGGGCACCCCACATATACCCTATGGGGCACCCCACATACACCCTATAGGGCACACCACATACCCCCTATGGGGCACCCCCTTACCCCTATGGGTCAGCCCCCATACCCCCTATGGGTCTCTATGGGTCCTGACCCCCCTGCCCCATAAGTGTCTCTATGGGTCCTGCCCCATAAGTGTCCCTATGGCTCCTGACCCCCCTGCCCCATAGGGCTGCCTGGCCCCTATCCGGGTGCTGATCCCCCAAGGCTCCATCCTGCCCCATATGTGTCTCTATGGGTCCTGCCCCATAAGTGTCCCTATGGGTCCTGACCCCCCTGCCCCCTATGTGTCTCTATGGGTCCTGCCCCATAAGTGTCTCTATGGGTCCTGACCCCCCTGCCCCATATGTGTCTCTATGGGTCCTGCCCCATAAGTGTCTCTATGGGTCCTGACCCCCCTGCCCCATATGTGTCTCTATGGGTCCTGACCCCCCCCCCGCCCCATAAGTGTCTCTATGGGTCCTGCCCCATATGGGTCTCTATGGGTCCTGCCCCATAAGTGCCCCTATGTGTCCTGCCCCATAAGTGCCCCTATGGGTCCTGACCCCCCCTGCCCCATAGAGCTGCTTGGCCCCTATCCGGGTGCTGATCCCACAAGGCTCCATCCTGGCCCCATATGTGTCTCTATGGGTCCTGCCCCATAAGTGTCTCTATGGGTCCTGACCCCCCTCCTGCCCCATATATGTCTCTATGGGTCCTGCCCCATATGTGTCTCTATGGCTCCTGACCCTCCCCTCCCCCATATGTGTCTCTATGGGTCCTGCCCCATAAGTGCCCCTATGTGTCCTGCCCCATAAGTGTCCCTATGGCTCCTGACCCCCCCCATACCCCATAGGGCTGCCTGGCCCCTATCCGGGTGCTGATCCCACAAGGCTCCATCCTGGCCCCACATCCTGAGGCTGCTGTTGTTGGGGGCAACGTCCTCACATCCCAAAGGGTCGTGGACGTCATCCTAAAGGCGTTTGGGGTCTGTGCAGCATCCCAGGTAATGGGGTCAATGGGGTCAATGGGGTCAATGGGGTAATGGGGTCTATGGGGGCTATGGGGTAATGGGGTCAATGGGGTCTATGGGGTCAATGGGGTAATGGGGGTAATGGGGGTAATGGGGTAATGGGGGTAATGGGGTCAATGGGGTCTATGGGGTCTATGGGGTAATGGGGTAATGGGGTAATGGGGGTAATGGGGTAATGGGGTCAATGGGGTCAATGGGGGTAATGGGGTAATGGGGGTAATGGGGGCAATGGGGTAATGGGGGTAATGGGGGTAATGGGGTAATGGGGGTAATGGGGTCAATGGGGTAATGGGGGTAATGGGGTAATGGGGGTAATGGGGTAATGGGGTAATGGGGGTAATGGGGTAATGGGGTCAATGGGGTCAATGGGGGTAATGGGGGTAATGGGGTAATGGGGTCAATGGGGTCTATGGGGGTAATGGGGTCAATGGGGTAATGGGGTAATGGGGGTAATGGGGGTAATGGGGGAATGGGGTAATGGGGGTAATGGGGTAATGGGGTCAATGGGGTCAATGGGGGTAATGGGGGTAATGGGGTAATGGGGTCAATGGGGTAATGGGGGTAATGGGGGAATGGGGTAATGGGGTAATGGGGGTAATGGGGGTAATGGGGTAATGGGGGTAATGGGGGTGATGGGGTAATGGGGGTAATGGGGGTGATGGGGTAATGGGGGTAATGGGGGTGATGGGGTAATGGGGTAATGGGGGTAATGGGGGTAATGGGGGGAATGGGGTAATGGGGGTAATGGGGGTAATGGGGGTAATGGGGGGAATGGGGTAATGGGGGTAATGGGGGTAATGGGGGGAATGGGGGGAATGGGGTAATGGGGTAATGGGGGTAATGGGGGTAATGGGGTAATGGGGGTAATGGGGGTGATGGGGTAATGGGGGTAATGGGGTAATGGGGTAATGGGGGTAATGGGGTCAATGGGGGTAATGGGGTAATGGGGGCAATGGGGGTAATGGGGTAATGGGGTCAATGGGGGTAATGGGGGTAATGGGGGGAATGGGGTAATGGGGTAATGGGGGTAATGGGGGTAATGGGGGTAATGGGGGGAATGGGGTAATGGGGGTAATGGGGTCAATGGGGGTAACGGGGTCAATGGGGGTAATGGGGTCAATGGGGGTAATGGGGGGAATGGGGGTAATGGGGTAATGGGGGCAATGGGGTCAATGGGGGTAATGGGGGTAATGGGGGTAATGGGGGTAATGGGGTAATGGGGGGAATGGGGGTAATGGGGTAATGGGGGCAATGGGGTCAATGGGGTAATGGGGGTAATGGGGTCAATGGGGGTAATGGGGGGAATGGGGGTAATGGGGGTAATGGGGTCAATGGGGGTAATGGGGGTAATGGGGTCAATGGGGGTAATGGGGGGAATGGGGGTAATGGGGGTAATGGGGTAATGGGGGGAATGGGGGTAATGGGGTAATGGGGGTAATGGGGTCAATGGGGGTAATGGGGTAATGGGGGTAATGGGGGTAATGGGGTAATGGGGGCAATGGGGTCCCCCATAGAGTTCTATGGGTCTATGGGCTGCCCCATAGAGTTCTATGGGTCTGGGGTCCCCCATAGAGTTCTATGGGTCTATGGGGTGCCCCATAGAGTTCTATGGGTCTGGGGTGCCCCATAGAGTTCTATGGGTCTATGGGGTGCCCCATAGAGTTCTATGGGTCCGGGGTGCCCCACAGGGTGCTATGGGTCTATGGGGTGCCCCATAGAGTTCTATGGGTCCGGGGTGCCCCATAGAGTTCTATGGGTCTATGGGGTGCCCCATAGAGTTCTATGGGTCTGGGGTCCCTCATAGAGTTCTATGGGTCTATGGGGTGCCCCATAGGGTGCTATGGGTCTGGGGTGCCCCATAGAGTTCTATGGGTCTATGGGGTGCCCCATTGGGTGCTATGGGTCTATGGTGTGCCCCATTGGGTGCTATGGGTCTGGCGTGCCCCATTGGGTGCTATGGGTCTGGGGTGCCCCATAGAGTTCTATGGGTCTATGGGGTGCCCCATAGGGTGCTATGGGTCCGGGATGCCCCATAGGGTGCTATGGGTCTGGGGTGCCCCATAGGGTTCTATGGGTCTATGGGGTGCCCCATAGGGTTCTATGGGTCTGGGGTGCCCCATTGGGTTCTATGGGTCTATGGGGTGCCCCATTGGGTGCTATGGGTCTATGGTGTGCCCCATTGGGTGCTATGGGTCTATGGTGTGCCCCATAGGGTGCTATGGGTCTATGGGTGCCCCATAGGGTACTATGGGTCTGGGGTGCCCCATAGAGTTCTATGGGTCTGGGGTCCCCCATAGAGTTCTATGGATCTATGGGGTGCCCCATAGGGTGCTATGGGTCTATGGGTGCCCCATAGGGTACTATGAGTCCGGGGTGCCCCATAGAGTTCTATGGGTCTGGGGTGCCCCATAGGGTTGTATGGGTGTATGGGGTGCCCCATAGAGTTCTATGGGTCTGGTGTGCCCCATAGGTCGCTATGGGTCTATGGTGTGCCCCATAGAGTTCTATAGGTCTGGGCTGCCCCATAGGTTGCTATGGGTCTATGGGCTGCCCCATAGAGTTCTATGGGTCTATGGGATGCCCCATTGGTGCTATGGGTCCGGGGTGCCCCATAGAGTTCTATGGGTCTATGGGGTGCCCCATAGGGTGCTATGGGTCTATGGGCTGCCCCATAGAGTTCTATGGGTCTATGGGCTGCCCCATAGGCTGCTATGGTCTATGGGCTGCCCCATAGAGTTCTATGGGTCTGGGGTCCCCCATAGAGTTCTATGGGGTCTATGGGTGCCCCATAGGTCCCTATGGGTCCATGCCCGGGTGGGGGAGGGGAGGGGGGAGGGGCCTGACCCTTGACCCCTCCCCCCAGGGCTGCATGAACAACGTGACCTTTGGCTCCGCCCACTGGGGTTACTACGAGACCGTGGGGGGAGGGGCGGGGGCGGGGCCAGGATGGAGGGGGCGGAGCGGAGTCCAGAGTCACATGACCAACACCCGCATCACTGACCCCGAGATACTGGAGCTCAGGTACTGGGAGCACTGGGATATACTGGGAGGTAATGGGGGGTAATGGGAGCAATGGGAGGTACTGGGAGCACTGGGAGGTACTGGGAGTAATGGGATATACTGGGAGGTACTGGGAGTAATGGGATGTACTGGGAGCACTGGGAGGTACTGGGAGCACTGGGAGGTACTGGGAGGTACTGGGAGTAATGGGAGCAATGGGAGTAATGGGGGATACTGGGAGCACTGGGAGCACTGTTAGGTACTGGGAGCACTGGGAGCAATGGGGGGTACTGGGAGCACTGGGATATACTGGGAGGTACTGGGAGTAATGGGGGATAATGGGAGCACTGGGATATACTGGGAGGTACTGGGAGTAATGGGGGATAATGGGAGCACTGGGATATACTGGGGGGTACTGGGAGCAATGGGAGCACTGGGATATACTGGGAGGTACTGGGAGCACTGGGAGCAATGGGAGTAATGGGGGTACTGGGAGTAATGGGATATACTGGGAGCACTGGGGGTACTGGGGAGCAGTGGGGTCCAGAGTCACATGACCAACACCCGCATCACTGACCCCGAGATACTGGAGCTCAGGTACTGGGAGCACTGGGATGTACTGGGAGGTACTGGGATATACTGGGAGATACTGGGAGGTACTGGGAGCACTGGGATGTAATGGGAGCAATGGGAGAACTGGGAGCACTGGGATATACTGGGAGCACTGGGATATACTGGGAGGTACTGGGAGCAATGGGAGATACTGGGAGCAATGGGAGCAATGGGAGCAATGGGATATACTGGGAGCAATGGGATATACTGGGAGCAATGGGGGTACTGGGAGCAATGGGGGTACTGGGAGCACTGGGATATACTGGGAGCAATGGGAGTAATGGGAGTAATGGGGGTACTGGGAGCACTGGGAGCACTGGGAGCAATGGGAGCACTGGGATATACTGGGAGCAATGGGAGCACTGGGATATACTGGGATATACTGGGGGGTACTGGGAGTAGTGGGAGCACTGGGGTATACTGGGAGCAATGGGGGGTAATGGGAGCACTGGGAGCAATGGGAGCAATGGGATATACTGGGAGCATTGGGGGGTACTGGGAGCAATGGGAGCAATGGGAGCAGTGGGGTCCAGAGTCACATGACCAACACCCGCATCACCGACCCTGAGATACTGGAGCTCAGGTACTGGGAGCACTGGGATATACTGGGAGGTACTGGGAGCACTGGGATATACTGGGAGCAATGGGAGCAATGGGATATACTGGGAGCACTGGGAGCACTGGGAGCATTGGGATATACTGGGAGGTACTGGGAGTAATGGGATATACTGGGAGGTACTGGGATATACTGGGAGTAATGGGAGCAATGGGATATACTGGGAGGTACTGGGATATACTGGGAGTAATGGGAGCAATGGGATATACTGGGAGCAATGGGAGCACTGGGAGCACTGGGATATACTGGGAGGTACTGGGAGTAATGGGATATACTGGGAGGTACTGGGAGCACTGGGAGCAATGAGAGCAATGGGATATACTGGGAGCAATGGGAGCAATGGGGGGTATTGGGGGGTACTGGGAGCACTGGGAGCACTGGGGCACAGTGGGGTCCAGAGTCACATGACCAACACCCGCATCACCGACCCCGAGATACTGGAGCTCAGGTACTGGGAGCACTGGGATGTACTGGGAGGTACTGGGAGCAATGGGATGTACTGGGAGCAATGGGATATACTGGGATATACTGGGAGGTACTGGGATATACTGGGAGCAATGGGAGCACTGGGAGCAATGGGATATACTGGGATATACTGGGAGCACTGGGATATACTGGGATATACTGGGAGGTACTGGGATATACTGGGAGCAATGGGGGGTAATGGGAGCACTGGGAGGTACTGGGAGCAATGGGATCACTGGGATCCCTGCATTACTGGGATTACTGGGATCACTGGGGAGCACTGGTGGCACTGGTGTTACTGGTGTTACTGGTGTTACTGGTATTACAGGGATCACTACATCTCTGCATTACTGGTGTTACTGGTATCACTGGTGTTACTGGTGTTACTGGTGTTACTGGTATCACTGGTGTCACTGGTGTCACTGGTGTTACTGGTGTCACTGGTGTCACTGGTGTTACTGGTGTCACTGGTGTTACTGGTGTCACTGGTGTTACTGGTGTTACTGGTATCACTGGTGTTACTGGTGTCACTGGTGTTACTGGTGTCACTGGTGTTACTGGTGTTACTGGTGTTACTGGTGTTACTGGTGTTACTGGTATTGCTGTTACTGGTGTTACTGGTGTCACTGGTGTAACTGGTGTTACTGGTATTGGTGTTACTGGTGTTACTGGTGTTACTGGTATTGGTATCACTGGTGTAACTGGTTCTTACTGGTTCTTACTGGTCCCCCCCCAGGTTCCCAGTTCATCTCCAGTCCTTCGGCCTCCGCTTGGGCTCCGGTGGTTCCGGTTACTGGTCTGGGGGTGATGGAGTCATCAGGGAGCTGAGGTTCAGAGAGAGGCTGAAGCTGATGGTGCTGAGTGAGCGGCGGGTGCTGAGGCCCTATGGGCTGTGCGGTGAGAGACCAGTATAAACCAGTATAAACCAGTATAGACCAGTACAGACCAGTACAGACCAGTACAGACCAGTACAGACCAGTACAGAGCAATGTGGGGCAGGAGCTGTCAGTGCTGAGGCCCTATGGGCTGTGCGGTGAGAGACCAGTACAGACCAGTATAAACCAGTATAGACCAGTACAGACCAGTCCAGACCAGTACAGACCAGTACAGACCAGTCCAGACCAGTACAGACCAGTACAGACCAGTACAGACCAGTCCAGAGCAATGTGGGGCAGGAGCTGTCAGTGCTGAGGCCCTATGGGCTGTGTGGTGAGAGACCAGTACAGACCAGTATAAACCAGTATAAACCAGTATAAACCAGTATAAACCAGTATAAACCAGTATAAACCAGTACAGACCAGTCCAGAGCAATGTGGGGCAGGAGCTGTCGGTGCTGAGGCCCTATGGGCTGTGCGGTGAGAGACCAGTACAGACCAGTATAAACCAGTATAGACCAGTACAGACCAGTACAGACCAGTCCAGACCAGTCCAGAGCAATGTGGGGCAGGAGCTGTCGGTGCTGAGTGAGCGGCGGGTGCTGAGGCCCTATGGGCTGTGCGGTGAGAGACCAGTACAGACCAGTATAAACCAGTATAAACCAGTATAGACCAGTACAGACCAGTCCAGACCAGTACAGACCAGTACAGACCAGTACAGGCCAGTACAGACCAGTTCAGAGCAATGTGGGGCAGGAGCTGTCAGTGCTGAGGCCCTATGGGCTGTGCGGTGAGAGACCAGTACAGACCAGTATAAACCAGTATAGACCAGTATAGACCAGTACAGACCAGTATAAACCAGTATAGACCAGTCCAGACCAGTCCAGAGCAATGTGGGGCAGGAGCTGTCAGTGCTGAGGCCCTATGGGCTGTGCGGTGAGAGACCAGTACAGACCAGTATAAACCAGTATAGACCAGTACAGACCAGTATAAACCAGTACAGACCAGTACAGACCAGTCCAGAGCAATGTGGGGCAGGAGCTGTCAGTGCTGAGGCCCTATGGGCTGTGCGGTGAGAGACCAGTACAGACCAGTACAGACCAGTACAGACCAGTACAGACCAGTACAGACCAGTATAAACCAGTATAGACCAGTACAGACCAGTACAGACCAGTACAGACCAGTACAGACCAGTCCAGACCAGTACAGACCAGTCCAGAGCAATGTGGGGCAGGAGCTGTCGGTGCTGAGTGAGCGGCGGGTGCTGAGGCCCTATGGGCTGTGCGGTGAGAGACCAGTACAGACCAGTATAAACCAGTATAGACCAGTATAGACCAGTATAGACCAGTACAGACCAGTACAGACCAGTCCAGACCAGTATAAACCAGTATAGACCAGTACAGACCAGTATAAACCAGTATAGACCAGTCCAGACCAGTACAGACCAGTCCAGACCAGTACAGAGCAATGTGGGGCAGGAGCTGTCGGTGCTGAGGCCCTATGGGCTGTGCGGTGAGAGACCAGTACAGACCAGTACAGACCAGTCCAGACCAGTACAGACCAGTACAGACCAGTACAGACCAGTCCAGACCAGTACAGACCAGTACAGACCAGTACAGACCAGTATAAACCAGTATAGACCAGTACAGACCAGTACAGACCAGTACAGACCAGTATAAACCAGTATAGACCAGTACAGACCAGTACAGACCAGTCCAGACCAGTCCAGAGCAATGTGGGGCAGGAGCTGTCAGTGCTGAGGCCCTATGGGCTGTGCGGTGAGAGACCAGTACAGACCAGTATAAACCAGTATAGACCAGTACAGACCAGTACAGACCAGTCCAGAGCAATGTGGGGCAGGAGCTGTCGGAACTGAGGCCCTATGGGCTGTGCGGTGAGAGAACAGTACAGACCAGTACAGACCAGTACAGACCAGTACAGACCAGTATAAACCAGTATAGACCAGTACAGACCAGTACAGACCAGTCCAGAGCAATGTGGGGCAGGAGCTGTCGGTGCTGAGTGAGCGGCGGGTGCTGAGGCCCTATGGGCTGTGCGGTGAGAGACCAGTACAGACCAGTATAAACCAGTACAGACCAGTACAGACCAGTACAGACCAGTACAGACCAGTATAAACCAGTATAGACCAGTCCAGACCAGTACAGACCAGTCCAGACCAGTCCAGACCAGTACAGACCAGTATAAACCAGTATAGACCAGTACAGACCAGTACAGACCAGTCCAGACCAGTACAGACCAGTACAGACCAGTCCAGAGCAATGTGGGGCAGGAGCTGTCGGTGCTGAGTGAGCGGCGGGTGCTGAGGCCCTATGGGCTGTGCGGTGAGAGACCAGTACAGACCAGTACAGACCAGTCCAGACCAGTCCAGACCAGTACAGACCAGTCCAGACCAGTACAGACCAGTCCAGACCAGTCCAGAGCAATGTGGGGCAGGAGCTGTCAGTGCTGAGGCCCTATGGGCTGTGCGGTGAGAGACCAGTACAGACCAGTATAAACCAGTACAGACCAGTACAGACCAGTACAGACCAGTACAGACCAGTCCAGAGCAATGTGGGGCAGGAGCTGTCGGTGCTGAGGCCCTATGGGCTGTGCGGTGAGAGACCAGTACAGACCAGTATAAACCAGTATAGACCAGTACAGACCAGTACAGACCAGTATAAACCAGTATAAACCAGTATAAACCAGTATAAACCAGTACAGACCAGTACAGACCAGTACAGACCAGTCCAGACCAGTCCAGAGCAATGTGGGGCAGGAGCTGTCGGTGCTGAGGCCCTATGGGCTGTGCGGTGAGAGACCAGTATAAACCAGTATAAACCAGTATAGACCAGTACAGACCAGTACAGACCAGTACAGACCAGTCCAGAGCAATGTGGGGCAGGAGCTGTCGGTGCTGAGGCCCTATGGGCTGTGCGGTGAGAGACCAGTACAGACCAGTATAAACCAGTATAAACCAGTACAGACCAGTACAGACCAGTACAGACCAGTACAGACCAGTCCAGACCAGTCCAGAGCAATGTGGGGCAGGAGCTGTCGGTGCTGAGGCCCTATGGGCTGTGCGGTGAGAGACCAGTACAGACCAGTATAAACCAGTATAAACCAGTATAGACCAGTACAGACCAGTACAGACCAGTCCAGACCAGTACAGACCAGTCCAGAGCAATGTGGGGCAGGAGCTGTCGGTGCTGAGTGAGCGGCGGGTGCTGAGGCCCTATGGGCTGTGCGGTGAGAGACCAGTACAGACCAGTATAAACCAGTACAGACCAGTACAGACCAGTCCAGACCAGTACAGACCAGTCCAGAGCAATGTGGGGCAGGAGCTGTCGGTGCTGAGGCCCTATGGGCTGTGCGGTGAGAGACCAGTATAAACCAGTATAAACCAGTATAGACCAGTCCAGACCAGTACAGACCAGTACAGACCAGTCCAGACCAGTCCAGACCAGTACAGACCAGTCCAGAGCAATGTGGGGCAGGAGCTGTCGGTGCTGAGGCCCTATGGGCTGTGCGGTGAGAGACCAGTATAAACCAGTATAAACCAGTATAGACCAGTACAGACCAGTACAGACCAGTACAGACCAGTCCAGAGCAATGTGGGGCAGGAGCTGTCGGTGCTGAGGCCCTATGGGCTGTGCAGTGAGAGACCAGTACAGACCAGTATAAACCAGTATAGACCAGTATAGACCAGTATAAACCAGTATAAACCAGTATAGACCAGTACAGACCAGTACAGACCAGTACAGACCAGTCCAGACCAGTCCAGAGCAATGTGGGGCAGGAGCTGTCGGTGCTGAGGCCCTATGGGCTGTGCGGTGAGAGACCAGTACAGACCAGTATAAACCAGTATAGACCAGTACAGACCAGTACAGACCAGTACAGACCAGTACAGACCAGTCCAGAGCAATGTGGGGCAGGAGCTGTCGGTGCTGAGGCCCTATGGGCTGTGCGGTGAGAGACCAGTACAGACCAGTATAAACCAGTATAGACCAGTCCAGACCAGTCCAGACCAGTCTAGACCAGTACAGACCAGTACAGACCAGTATAGACCAGTACAGACCAGTACAGACCAGTACAGAGCAATGTGGGGCAGGAGCTGTCGGTGCTGAGGCCCTATGGGCTGTGTGGTGAGAGACCAGTATAAACCAGTATAAACCAGTATAAACCAGTATAGACCAGTACAGACCAGTACAGACCAGTCCAGAGCAATGTGGGGCAGGAGCTGTCGGTGCTGAGGCCCTATGGGCTGTGCGGTGATGAGACCAGTTACAGACCAGTATAAAACCAGTATAGACCAGTACAGACCAGTCCAGACCAGTACAGACCAGTCCAGACCAGTCCAGAGCAATGTGGGGCAGGAGCTGTCGGTGCTGAGGCCCTATGGGCTGTGCGGTGAGAGACCAGTACAGACCAGTATAAACCAGTATAAACCAGTACAGACCAGTACAGACCAGTACAGACCAGTACAGACCAGTACAGACCAGTCCAGAGCAATGTGGGGCAGGAGGTGTCAGTGCTGAGGCCCTATGGGCTGTGCGGTGAGAGACCAGTACAGACCAGTATAAACCAGTATAGACCAGTACAGACCAGTACAGACCAGTACAGACCAGTCCAGACCAGTACAGACCAGTCCAGAGCAATGTGGGGCAGGAGCTGTCGGTGCTGAGGCCCTATGGGCTGTGCGGTGAGAGACCAGTACAGACCAGTATAAACCAGTATAAACCAGTACAGACCAGTACAGACCAGTATAAACCAGTATAGACCAGTACAGACCAGTACAGACCAGTACAGACCAGTACAGACCAGTCCAGAGCAATGTGGGGCAGGAGCTGTCGGTGCTGACTGAGCGGCGGGTGCTGAGGCCCTATGGGCTGTGCGGTGAGAGACCAGTATAAACCAGTATAAACCAGTATAGACCAGTACAGACCAGTACAGACCAGTACAGACCAGTATAAACCAGTATAAACCAGTACAGACCAGTCCAGACCAGTACAGACCAGTATAAACCAGTACAGACCAGTATAAACCAGTATAGACCAGTACAGACCAGTACAGACCAGTACAGACCAGTCCAGAGCAATGTGGGGCAGGAGCTGTCGGTGCTGAGGCCCTATGGGCTGTGCGGTGAGAGACCAGTATAAACCAGTATAAACCAGTATAGACCAGTATAAACCAGTACAGACCAGTACAGACCAGTACAGACCAGTACAGACCAGTATAAACCAGTATAGACCAGTACAGACCAGTACAGACCAATACAGACCAGTACAGACCAGTATAATCCAGTATAAACCAGTACAGACCAGTACAGACCAGTACAGACCAGTACAGACCAGTCCAGAGCAATGTGGGGCAGGAGCTGTCGGTGCTGAGTGAGCGGCGGGTGCTGAGGCCCTATGGGCTGTGCGGTGAGAGACCAGTACAGACCAGTATAAACCAGTATAAACCAGTACAGACCAGTACAGACCAGTCTAGACCAGTCCAGAGCAATGTGGGGCAGGAGCTGTCGGTGCTGAGTGAGCGGCGGGTGCTGAGGCCCTATGGGCTGTGCGGTGAGAGACCAGTACAGACCAGTATAAACCAGTATAGACCAGTACAGACCAGTACAGACCAGTCCAGAGCAATGTGGGGCAGGAGCTGTCGGTGCTGAGGCCCTATGGGCTGTGCGGTGAGAGACCAGTACAGACCAGTATAAACCAGTATAAACCAGTATAGACCAGTACAGACCAGTACAGACCAGTACAGACCAGTATAGACCAGTCCAGACCAGTACAGACCAGTACAGACCAGTCCAGAGCAATGTGGGGCAGGAGCTGTCAGTGCTGAGGCCCTATGGGCTGTGCGGTGAGAGACCAGTATAAACCAGTATAAACCAGTATAACCAGTCCAGACCAGTACAGACCAGTACAGACCAGTCCAGAGCAATGTGGGGCAGGAGCTGTCGGTGCTGAGTGAGCGGCGGGTGCTGAGGCCCTATGGGCTGTGCGGTGAGAGACCAGTCCAGACCAGTCCAGACCAGTCCAGACCAGTACAGACCAGTCCAGACCAGTACAGACCAGTAGAGACCAGTCCAGAGCAATGTGGGGCAGGAGCTGTCGGTGCTGAGGCCCTATGGGCTGTGCGGTGAGAGACCAGTATAAACCAGTATAAACCAGTATAGACCAGTACAGACCAGTACAGACCAGTCCAGAGCAATGTGGGGCGCAGGAGCTGTCGGTGCTGAGGCCCTATGGGCTGTGCGGTGAGAGACCAGTACAGACCAGTATAAACCAGTATAGACCAGTACAGACCAGTCCAGACCAGTCCAGAGCAATGTGGGGCAGGAGCTGTCAGTGCTGAGGCCCTATGGGCTGTGCGGTGAGAGACCAGTATAGACCAGTATAAACCAGTATAGACCAGTACAGACCAGTACAGACCAGTACAGACCAGTCCAGAGCAATGTGGGGCAGGAGCTGTCGGTGCTGAGGCCCTATGGGCTGTGCGGTGAGAGACCAGTACAGACCAGTATAAACCAGTATAAACCAGTACAGACCAGTACAGACCAGTACAGACCAGTACAGACCAGTCCAGAGCAATGTGGGGCAGGAGCTGTCGGTGCTGAGTGAGCGGTGGGTGCTGAGGCCCTATGGGCTGTGCGGTGAGAGACCAGTACAGACCAGTATAAACAGTATAGACCAGTACAGACCAGTCCAGACCAGTACAGTCCAGTACAGACCAGTACAGACCAGTCCAGAGCAATGTGGGGCAGGAGCTGTCGGTGCTGAGTGAGCGGCGGGTGCTGAGGCCCTATGGGCTGTGCGGTGAGAGACCAGTACAGACCAGTATAAACCAGTACAGACCAGTACAGACCAGTACAGACCAGTCCAGACCAGTCCAGACCAGTACAGACCAGTACAGACCAGTCCAGAGCAATGTGGGGCAGGAGCTGTCGGTGCTGAGGCCCTATGGGCTGTGCGGTGAGAGACCAGTACAGACCAGTATAAACCAGTATAGACCAGTACAGACCAGTACAGACCAGTATAAACCAGTACAGACCAGTCCAGACCAGTACAGACCAGTCCAGACCAGTCCAGAGCAATGTGGGGCAGGAGCTGTCAGTGCTGAGGCCCTATGGGCTGTGCGGTGAGAGACCAGTACAGACCAGTATAAACCAGTATAGACCAGTATAAACCAGTATAAACCAGTACAGACCAGTACAGACCAGTCCAGAGCAATGTGGGGCAGGAGCTGTCAGTGCTGAGGCCCTATGGGCTGTGCGGTGAGAGACCAGTACAGACCAGTACAGACCAGTACAGACCAGTACAGACCAGTACAGACCAGTACAGACCAGTACAGACCAGTCCAGAGCAATGTGGGGCAGGAGCTGTCGGTGCTGAGGCCCTATGGGCTGTGCGGTGAGAGACCAGTATAAACCAGTATAGACCAGTATAGACCAGTATAGACCAGTACAGACCAGTATAAACCAGTACAGACCAGTACAGACCAGTACAGACCAGTCCAGACCAGTCCAGACCAGTACAGACCCAGTACAGACCAGTCCAGAGCAATGTGGGGCAGGAGCTGTCGGTGCTGAGGCCCTATGGGCTGTGCGGGTGAGAGACCAGTCCAGACCAGTCCAGACCAGTACAGACCAGTCCAGACCAGTACAGACCAGTACAGACCAGTCCAGACCAGTACAGACCAGTCCAGAGCAATGTGGGGCAGGAGCTGTCGGTGCTGAGGCCCTATGGGCTGTGCGGTGAGAGACCAGTACAGACCAGTACAGACCAGTCCAGACCAGTACAGACCAGTCCAGACCAGTACAGACCAGTCCAGACCAGTACAGACCAGTACAGACCAGTCCAGACCAGTACAGACCAGTACAGACCAGTCCAGAGCAATGTGGGGCAGGAGCTGTCGGTGCTGAGTGAGCGGCGGGTGCTGAGGCCCTATGGGCTGTGCGGTGAGAGACCAGTACAGACCAGTATAAACCAGTATAAACCAGTATAGACCAGTCCAGACCAGTACAGACCAGTCCAGAGCAATGTGGGGCAGGAGCTGTCGGTGCTGAGGCCCTATGGGCTGTGCGGTGAGAGACCAGTATAAACCAGTATAAACCAGTATAGACCAGTACAGACCAGTATAAACCAGTACAGACCAGTACAGAGCAATGTGGGGCAGGAGCTGTCAGTGCTGAGGCCCTATGGGCTGTGCGGTGAGAGACCAGTACAGACCAGTATAAACCAGTATAAACCAGTACAGACCAGTACAGACCAGTACAGACCAGTACAGACCAGTACAGACCAGTCCAGAGCAATGTGGGGCAGGAGCTGTCGGTGCTGAGGCCCTATGGGCTGTGCGGTGAGAGACCAGTATAAACCAGTATAAACCAGTATAGACCAGTACAGACCAGTACAGACCAGTCCAGAGCAATGTGGGGCAGGAGCTGTCGGTGCTGAGGCCCTATGGGCTGTGCGGTGAGAGACCAGTACAGACCAGTATAAACCAGTATAGACCAGTACAGACCAGTACAGACCAGTCCAGAGCAATGTGGGGCAGGAGCTGTCAGTGCTGAGGCCCTATGGGCTGTGCGGTGAGAGACCAGTATAGACCAGTATAAACCAGTATAGACCAGTACAGACCAGTACAGACCAGTACAGACCAGTCCAGAGCAATGTGGGGCAGGAGCTGTCGGTGCTGAGGCCCTATGGGCTGTGCGGTGAGAGACCAGTACAGACCAGTATAAACCAGTATAAACCAGTACAGACCAGTACAGACCAGTACAGACCAGTACAGACCAGTCCAGAGCAATGTGGGGCAGGAGCTGTCGGTGCTGAGTGAGCGGTGGGTGCTGAGGCCCTATGGGCTGTGCGGTGAGAGACCAGTACAGACCAGTATAAACCAGTATAGACCAGTACAGACCAGTCCAGACCAGTACAGACCAGTACAGACCAGTACAGACCAGTCCAGAGCAATGTGGGGCAGGAGCTGTCGGTGCTGAGTGAGCGGCGGGTGCTGAGGCCCTATGGGCTGTGCGGTGAGAGACCAGTACAGACCAGTATAAACCAGTACAGACCAGTACAGACCAGTACAGACCAGTCCAGACCAGTCCAGACCAGTACAGACCAGTACAGACCAGTCCAGAGCAATGTGGGGCAGGAGCTGTCGGTGCTGAGGCCCTATGGGCTGTGCGGTGAGAGACCAGTACAGACCAGTATAAACCAGTATAGACCAGTACAGACCAGTACAGACCAGTATAAACCAGTACAGACCAGTCCAGACCAGTACAGACCAGTCCAGACCAGTCCAGAGCAATGTGGGGCAGGAGCTGTCAGTGCTGAGGGCCCTATGGGCTGTGCGGTGAGAGACCAGTACAGACCAGTATAAACCAGTATAGACCAGTCCAGACCAGTCCAGACCAGTACAGACCAGTACAGACCAGTCCAGAGCAATGTGGGGCAGGAGCTGTCGGTGCTGAGGCCCTATGGGCTGTGCGGTGAGAGACCAGTATAAACCAGTATAAACCAGTATAAACCAGTACAGACCAGTACAGACCAGTACAGACCAGTACAGACCAGTCCAGAGCAATGTGGGGCAGGAGCTGTCGGTGCTGAGGCCCTATGGGCTGTGCGGTGAGAGACCAGTACAGACCAGTAAAAACCAGTATAGACCAGTCCAGACCAGTACAGACCAGTACAGACCAGTACAGACCAGTACAGACCAGCCCAGAGCAATGTGGGGCAGGAGCTGTCGGTGCTGAGGCCCTATGGGCTGTGCGGTGAGAGACCAGTACAGACCAGTATAAACCAGTATAAACCAGTACAGACCAGTACAGACCAGTACAGACCAGTACAGACCAGTCCAGAGCAATGTGGGGCAGGAGCTGTCGGTGCTGAGTGAGCGGTGGGTGCTGAGGCCCTATGGGCTGTGCGGTGAGAGACCAGTACAGACCAGTATAAACCAGTATAGACCAGTACAGACCAGTCCAGACCAGTACAGACCAGTACAGACCAGTACAGACCAGTCCAGAGCAATGTGGGGCAGGAGCTGTCGGTGCTGAGTGAGCGGCGGGTGCTGAGGCCCTATGGGCTGTGCGGTGAGAGACCAGTACAGACCAGTATAAACCAGTACAGACCAGTACAGACCAGTACAGACCAGTCCAGACCAGTCCAGACCAGTACAGACCAGTACAGACCAGTCCAGAGCAATGTGGGGCAGGAGCTGTCGGTGCTGAGGCCCTATGGGCTGTGCGGTGAGAGACCAGTACAGACCAGTATAAACCAGTATAGACCAGTACAGACCAGTACAGACCAGTATAAACCAGTACAGACCAGTCCAGACCAGTACAGACCAGTCCAGACCAGTCCAGAGCAATGTGGGGCAGGAGCTGTCAGTGCTGAGGCCCTATGGGCTGTGCGGTGAGAGACCAGTACAGACCAGTATAAACCAGTATAGACCAGTATAAACCAGTATAAACCAGTACAGACCAGTACAGACCAGTCCAGAGCAATGTGGGGCAGGAGCTGTCAGTGCTGAGGCCCTATGGGCTGTGCGGTGAGAGACCAGTACAGACCAGTACAGACCAGTACAGACCAGTACAGACCAGTACAGACCAGTACAGACCAGTACAGACCAGTCCAGAGCAATGTGGGGCAGGAGCTGTCGGTGCTGAGGCCCTATGGGCTGTGCGGTGAGAGACCAGTATAAACCAGTATAGACCAGTATAGACCAGTATAGACCAGTACAGACCAGTATAAACCAGTACAGACCAGTACAGACCAGTACAGACCAGTCCAGACCAGTCCAGACCAGTACAGACCAGTACAGACCAGTCCAGAGCAATGTGGGGCAGGAGCTGTCGGTGCTGAGGCCCTATGGGCTGTGCGGTGAGAGACCAGTCCAGACCAGTCCAGACCAGTACAGACCAGTCCAGACCAGTACAGACCAGTACAGACCAGTCCAGACCAGTACAGACCAGTCCAGAGCAATGTGGGGCAGGAGCTGTCGGTGCTGAGGCCCTATGGGCTGTGCGGTGAGAGACCAGTACAGACCAGTACAGACCAGTCCAGACCAGTACAGACCAGTCCAGACCATTACAGACCAGTCCAGACCAGTACAGACCAGTACAGACCAGTCCAGACCAGTACAGACCAGTACAGACCAGTCCAGAGCAATGTGGGGCAGGAGCTGTCGGTGCTGAGTGAGCGGCGGGTGCTGAGGCCCTATGGGCTGTGCGGTGAGAGACCAGTACAGACCAGTATAAACCAGTATAAACCAGTATAGACCAGTCCAGACCAGTACAGACCAGTCCAGAGCAATGTGGGGCAGGAGCTGTCGGTGCTGAGGCCCTATGGGCTGTGCGGTGAGAGACCAGTATAAACCAGTATAAACCAGTATAGACCAGTACAGACCAGTATAAACCAGTACAGACCAGTACAGAGCAATGTGGGGCAGGAGCTGTCAGTGCTGAGGCCCTATGGGCTGTGCGGTGAGAGACCAGTACAGACCAGTATAAACCAGTACAGACCAGTACAGACCAGTACAGACCAGTACAGACCAGTACAGACCAGTCCAGAGCAATGTGGGGCAGGAGCTGTCGGTGCTGAGGCCCTATGGGCTGTGCGGTGAGAGACCAGTATAAACCAGTATAAACCAGTATAGACCAGTACAGACCAGTACAGACCAGTCCAGAGCAATGTGGGGCAGGAGCTGTCGGTGCTGAGGCCCTATGGGCTGTGCGGTGAGAGACCAGTATAGACCAGTATAAACCAGTATAGACCAGTACAGACCAGTACAGACCAGTACAGACCAGTCCAGAGCAATGTGGGGCAGGAGCTGTCGGTGCTGAGGCCCTATGGGCTGTGCGGTGAGAGACCAGTACAGACAGTATAAACCAGTATATACCAGTACAGACCAGTACAGACCAGTACAGACCAGTACAGACCAGTCCAGAGCAATGTGGGGCAGGAGCTGTCGGTGCTGAGTGAGCGGTGGGTGCTGAGGCCCTATGGGCTGTGCGGTGAGAGACCAGTACAGACCAGTATAAACCAGTATAGACCAGTACAGACCAGTCCAGACCAGTACAGACCAGTACAGACCAGTACAGACCAGTCCAGAGCAATGTGGGGCAGGAAGCTGTCGGTGCTGAGTGAGCGGCGGGTGCTGAGGCCCTATGGGCTGTGCGGTGAGAGACCAGTACAGACCAGTATAAACCAGTACAGACCAGTACAGACCAGTACAGACCAGTCCAGACCAGTCCAGACCAGTACAGACCAGTACAGACCAGTCCAGAGCAATGTGGGGCAGGAGCTGTCGGTGCTGAGGCCCTATGGGCTGTGCGGTGAGAGACCAGTACAGACCAGTATAAACCAGTATAGACCAGTACAGACCAGTACAGACCAGTATAAACCAGTACAGACCAGTCCAGACCAGTACAGACCAGTCCAGACCAGTCCAGAGCAATGTGGGGCAGGAGCTGTCAGTGCTGAGGCCCTATGGGCTGTGCGGTGAGAGACCAGTACAGACCAGTATAAACCAGTATAGACCAGTCCAGACCAGTCCAGACCAGTACAGACCAGTACAGACCAGTCCAGAGCAATGTGGGGCAGGAGCTGTCGGTGCTGAGGCCCTATGGGCTGTGCGGTGAGAGACCAGTAATAAACCAGTATAAACCAGTATAAACCAGTACAGACCAGTACAGACCAGTACAGACCAGTACAGACCAGTCCAGAGCAATGTGGGGCAGGAGCTGTCGGTGCTGAGGCCCTATGGGCTGTGCGGTGAGAGACCAGTACAGACCAGTAAAAACCAGTATAGACCAGTCCAGACCAGTACAGACCAGTACAGACCAGTACAGACCAGTACAGACCAGCCCAGAGCAATGTGGGGCAGGAGCTGTCGGTGCTGAGGCCCTATGGGCTGTGCGGTGAGAGACCAGTACAGACCAGTATAAACCAGTATAGACCAGTACAGACCAGTCCAGACCAGTACAGACCAGTCCAGACCAATCCAGAGCAATGTGGGGCAGGAGCTGTCGGTGCTGAGTGAGCGGAGGGTGCTGAGGCCCTATGGGCTGTGCGGTGAGAGACCAGTACAGACCAGTATAAACCAGTATAGACCAGTACAGACCAGTACAGACCAGTACAGACCAGTCCAGAGCAATGTGGGGCAGGAGCTGTCAGTGCTGAGGCCCTATGGGCTGTGCGGTGAGAGACCAGTACAGACCAGTCCAGACCAGTACAGACCAGTACAGACCAGTATAAACCAGTATAGACCAGTACAGACCAGTACAGACCAGTACAGACCAGTCCAGAGCAATGTGGGGCAGGAGCTGTCGGTGCTGAGGCCCTATGGGCTGTGCGGTGAGAGACCAGTACAGACCAGTATAAACCAGTATAGACCAGTATAGACCAGTACAGACCAGTACAGACCAGTATAGACCAGTACAGACCAGTACAGACCAGTACAGACCAGTCCAGAGCAATGTGGGGCAGGAGCTGTCGGTGCTGAGTGAGCGGCGGGTGCTGAGGCCCTATGGGCTGTGCGGTGAGAGACCAGTACAGACCAGTACAGACCAGTACAGACCAGTACAGACCAGTACAGACCAGTACAGACCAGTCCAGACCAGTACAGACCAGTACAGACCAGTACAGACCAGTCCAGAGCAATGTGGGGCAGGAGCTGTCGGTGCTGAGGCCCTATGGGCTGTGCGGTGAGAGACCAGTACAGACCAGTATAAACCAGTATAGACCAGTACAGACCAGTATAAACCAGTATAGACCAGTACAGACCAGTACAGACCAGTCCAGAGCAATGTGGGGCAGGAGCTGTCGGTGCTGAGGCCCTATGGGCTGTGCGGTGAGAGACCAGTATAAACCAGTATAAACCAGTATAGACCAGTACAGACCAGTACAGACCAGTACAGACCAGTCCAGACCAGTCCAGAGCAATGTGGGGCAGGAGCTGTCAGTGCTGAGGCCCTATGGGCTGTGCGGTGAGAGACCAGTACAGACCAGTATAAACCAGTATAGACCAGTACAGACCAGTACAGACCAGTACAGACCAGTACAGACCAGTATAAACCAGTACAGACCAGTACAGACCAGTCCAGAGCAATGTGGGGCAGGAGCTGTCGGTGCTGAGTGAGCGGCGGGTGCTGAGGCCCTATGGGCTGTGCGGTGAGAGACCAGTATAAACCAGTATAAACCAGTACAGACCAGTACAGACCAGTCCAGACCAGTACAGACCAGTCCAGAGCAATGTGGGGCAGGAGCTGTCGGTGCTGAGTGAGCGGCGGGTGCTGAGGCCCTATGGGCTGTGCGGTGAGAGACCAGTACAGACCAGTATAAACCAGTCCAGACCAGTACAGACCAGTACAGACCAGTACAGACCAGTCCAGAGCAATGTGGGGCAGGAGCTG
Organism: Melopsittacus undulatus; assembly: GCF_012275295.1. Lineage (NCBI taxonomy): Eukaryota > Metazoa > Chordata > Aves > Psittaciformes > Psittaculidae > Melopsittacus > Melopsittacus undulatus. The sequence continues at coordinate 517,824 of NC_047527.1, read as the reverse complement.
TCGGTGCTGAGTGAGCGGCGGGTGCTGAGGCCCTATGGGCTGTGCGGTGAGAGACCAGTACAGACCAGTACAGACCAGTACAGACCAGTCCAGAGCAATGTGGGGCAGGAGGTGTCAGTGCTGAGGCCCTATGGGCTGTGCGGTGAGAGACCAGTACAGACCAGTATAAACCAGTATAGACCAGTACAGACCAGTCCAGACCAGTCCAGACCAGTACAGACCAGTACAGACCAGTACAGACCAGTCCAGAGCAATGTGGGGCAGGAGCTGTCGGTGCTGAGGCCCTATGGGCTGTGCGGTGAGAGACCAGTACAGACCAGTACAGACCAGTACAGACCAGTACAGAGTTATGTGGGGTAGCAATGGCCGCATAACCCCCCTGCCCCACATCCTGCCCCATAGACCCTGACGCCCATTGTGCCCCATAGCCCCTGACCCACATCCTGCCCCATAGATCCCTGACCCCCATTGTGCCCCATAGATCCCTGCCCCACATCCTGCCCCATAGACCCTGACCCACATCCAGCCCCATAGATCCCTGACCCCCATCCTGCCCCATAGACCCTGACCCCCATCCTGCCCCATAGATCCCTGACCCCCATTGTGCCCTATAGATCCCTGCCCCACATCTCTCCCCATAGCCCCTGCCCCACATCTCACCCCATAGACCCCTGCCCCACATCCTGCCCCATAGACCCTGACCCACATCCAGCCCCATAGATCCCTGACCCCCATCCTGCCCCATAGACCCTGACCCCCATCCTGCCCCATAGATCCCTGACCCCCATTGTGCCCTATAGATCCCTGCCCCACATCTCTCCCCATAGCCCCTGCCCCACATCTCACCCCATAGACCCCTGCCCCACATCCTGCCCCATAGATCCCTGACCCACATCTCTCCCCATAGATCTCTGACCCCCATCCTGCCCCATAGATCCCTGACCCCCATTGTGCCCCATAGCCCCTGCCCCACATCTCCCCCATAGATCCCTGACCCACATCTCTCCCCATAGCCCCTGCCCCACATCCTGCCCCATAGATCCCTGACCCACATCTCACCCCATAACCCCTGACCCACATCTCACCCCATAGCCCCTGACCTACATACTGCCCCATAGACCCCTGACCCCCATTGTGCCCCATAGACTCCTGACCCACATCTCTTCCCATAGATCCCTGCCCTACATCCTGCCCCATAGCCCCTGCCCCACATCCTGCCCCATAGATTCCTGACGCTCATTGTGCCCCATAGATCCCTGACCCACATCTCTCCCCATAACCCCCTGACCCACATCCTGCCCCATAACCCCCTGACCCCCATTGTGCCCCATAGACTCCTGCCCCACATCTCACCCCATAACCCCTGACCCACATCTCTCACTTAGGGGGCAGTCCTGGTGCCCTGGGACTGAATCTGCTCATTCGCCGAGATGGGAGAACCATCAACTTGGGGGGCAAGAACACAGTGAATGTGGAGCCAGGGGTGAGTGTGACCCATAGAGACCCATAGAGACCCATAGAGACACATAGAGACCATAGAGACACATAGAGACCATAGAGACACATAGAGACCATAGAGACCCATAGAGACCATAGAGACCCATAGAGACACATAGAGACCCATAGAGACCATAGAGACACATAGAGACCCATAGAGACCATAGAGACACATAGAGACCCATAGAGACACATAGAGACCCATAGAGACACATAGAGACCCATAGAGACCCATAGAGACCCATAGAGACACATAGAGACACATAGAGACCCATAGAGACCCGTAGAGACCATAGAGACCCATAGAGACCATAGAGACCCATAGAGACACATAGAGACACATAGAGACCATAGAGACACATAGAGACCATAGAGACCCATAGAGACACATAGAGACACATAGAGACACATAGAGATCATAGAGACCCATAGAGACACATAGAGACACATAGAGACCCATAGAGACCATAGAGACCCATAGAGACACATAGAGACACATAGAGACCATAGAGACACATAGAGACCATAGAGACCCATAGAGACACATAGAGACCCATAGAGACCCATAGAGACACATAGAGACCATAGAGACACATAGAGACCCATAGAGACCCATAGAGACACATAGAGACACATAGAGACCATAGAGACACATAGAGACCATAGAGACCCATAGAGACCCATAGAGACCATAGAGACACATAGAGACACATAGAGACACATAGAGACCATAGAGACCCATAGAGACACATAGAGACACATAGAGACCATAGAGACACATAGAGACCATAGAGACCCATAGAGACACATAGAGACCATAGAGACCCATAGAGACCCATAGAGACACATAGAGACCATAGAGACCCATAGAGACACATAGAGACTCATAGAGACACATAGAGACCATAGAGACACATAGAGACTCATAGAGACACATAGAGACACACAGAGACCCATAGAGACCCATAGAGACCATAGAGACCCATAGACCCCATAGAGCCCCATAGATCCCCATAGAGCCCCATAGAGACCATAGAGACCCATAGAGACCCATAGAGACCCATAGAGACCATAGAGACCCATAGAGACCCATAGAGCCCCATAGATCCCCATAGAGACCATAGAGCCCTATAGAGACCCATAGAGCCCATAGAGACCCATAGACCCCATAGAGCCCCATAGAGCCCCATAGACCCCATAGAGACCCATAGAGCCCCATAGAGCCCCATAGAGACCCATAGACCCCATAGACCCCATAGAGACCCATAGACCCCATAGAGCCCCATAGACCCCATAGACCCCATAGAGACCCATAGAACCCCATAGACCCCATAGAGCCCCATAGAAACCCATAGAGACCCATAGACCCCATAGAGACCCATAGAGCCCCATAGAGCCCCATAGAGCCCCATGGACCCCATAGAGCCCCATAGAGCCCCATAGAGCCCCATAGAGACCATAGAGCCCCATAGACCCCATAGAGCCCCATAGAGCCCAATAGAGACCATAGAGCCCCATAGAGCCCTATAGAGCCCCATAGAGCCCCACAGAGCCCCATAGAGCCCCATAGATACCCATAGAGACCCATAGAGCCCCACAGAGACCATAGACCCCCATAGACCCCATAGAGACCCATAGAGCCCCATAGACCCCATAGAGCCCCATAGAGACCCATAGAGACCATAGAGCCCCATAGAGCCCCATAGAGCCCATAGAGCCTCATAGAGACCCATAGAGCCCCATAGAGCCCCATAGAGACCCATAGAGACCCATGGAGCCCCATAGAGCCCCATAGGCCCCATAGACCCCATAGAGCCCCATAGACACCCATAGAACCCCATAGAGCCCCATAGAGCCCCATAGACCCCATAGACCCCATAGAGCCCCATAGACACCCATAGAACCCCATAGATCCCCATAGATCCCCATAGAGCCCCATAGATCCCCATAGACCCCATAGACCCCATAGAGCCCCATAGAGACCCATAGAGACCCATAGAGACCCATAGAGACCCATAGACCCCATAGAGCCCCATAGAGACCATAGAGACCCATAGAGCCACATAGAGCCCTATAGAGACCCATAGAGACCCATAGAGACCCATAGAGCACCATAGATCCCCATAGACCCCATAGACCCCATAGAGCCCCATAGACCCCATAGATCCCCATAGAGCCCCATAGAGACCCATAGACCCCATAGACCCCATAGAGCCCCATAGAGCCCCATAGAGACCATAGAGCCCCATAGAGCCCCATAGAGCCCCATAGAGCCCCATAGACACCCATAGACCCCATAGAGCCCCATAGACCCCATAGACCCCATAGAGCCCCATAGACCCCATAGATCCCCATAGAGCCCCATAGACCCCATAGACCCCATAGAGCCCCATAGACCCCATAGAGCCCCATAGAGTCTATAGAGACCCCATAGAGCCCCATAGAGCCCCATAGACCCCATAGAGCCCCATATAGCCCATAGAGCCCCATAGAGCCCCATAGAGCCCCATAGAGCCCCATAGAGTCCCATAGAGACCCATAGAGCCCCATAGAGTCCCATAGAGACCATAGAGCCCCATAGAGCCCCATAGACACCATAGAGCCCCATAGAGCCCCATAGAGCCCCATAGAGCCCCATAGACCCCATAGAGCCCCATAGACCCCATAGAGCCCCATAGACCCCATAGATCCCCATAGACCCCATAGAGCCCCATAGAGCCCCATAGACCCCATAGAGACCCATAGAGCCCCATAGATCCCCATAGAGCCCCATAGACCCCATAGAGCCCCATAGACGCCATAGAGCCCCATAGAGCCCCATAGAGCCCCATAGACCCCATAGAGCCCCATAGAGACCCATAGAGCCCCATAGAGCCCCATAGATCCCCATATATCCCCATAGAGCCCCATAGAGCCCCATAGACCCCATAGACCCCATAGAGCCCCATAGACCCCATAGAGCCCCATAGAGCCCCATAGAGCCCCATAGATACCCCATAGACCCCATAGACCCCACAGACCCCATAGAGCCCCATAGAGCCCCATAGAGACCCATAGACCCCACAGACCCCATAGACCCCATAGAGCCCCATAGACCCCATAGAGACCCATAGAGCCCCATAGACCCCATAGAGCCCCATAGACCCCATAGATCCCCATAGACCCCATAGAGCCCCATAGAGCCCCATAGACCCCATAGAGACCCATAGAGCCCCATAGATCCCCATAGAGCCCCATAGACCCCATAGAGCCCCATAGACGCCATAGAGCCCCATAGAGCCCCATAGAGACCCATAGACCCCATAGAGCCCCATAGAGCCCCATAGACCCCATAGAGCCCCATAGAGCCCCATATATCCCCATAGAGCCCCATAGAGCCCCATAGACCCCGTAGACCCCATAGAGCCCCATAGACCCCATAGAGCCCCATAGAGCCCCATAGAGCCCCATAGATACCCCATAGACCCCATAGACCCCACAGACCCCATAGAGCCCCATAGAGCCCCATAGAGACCCATAGAGCCCCATAGACCCCATAGAGCCCCATAGACCCCATAGACCCCATAGAGACCCATAGCTTCCCCTCCCCCTCTGCCCCATAGGACGTGTTCCGGCTCCTGACCCCTGGCGGAGGAGGCTTCGGTGCCCCCCAGGAGGGGGAGGGGCAGGGGGAGGGGCAGGGGGAGGGGGAGGGGCCATCCCAGCCCCTCCCCCCCCCCAAGAGCTTCACTGAGCGAGGAAGTGTCTTCGAGTACCGGAGCCTGCAGGAGAGCGTCTGACCTATGACCTCTATGGGGCTGACCCTTGACCTCTATGGGGCTGACCCATAAGTGAGGTTATGGGGCTGACCCATAACCGCTATGGGGCTGACCTATAAGTGCTATGGGGCTGACCCATAACCTCTATGGGGCTGACCCATAACTGCTATGGGGCTGACCCATAAGTGCTATGGGGCTGACCCATAACTGTGCTATGGGGCTGACCCATAAGTGCTATGGGGCTGACCCATAACTGTGCTATGGGGCTGACCCATAACTGAGGCTATGGGGCTGACCCATAACTGCTATGGGGCTGACCCATAACTGCTATGGGGCTGACCCATAAGTGCTATGGGGCTGACCCATAAGTGCTATGGGGCTGACCCATAACTGAGGCTATGGGGCTGACCCATAACTGCTATGGGGCTGACCTATAACTGCTATGGGGCTGACCCATAAGTGCTATGGGGCTGACCCATAACTGTGCTATGGGGCTGACCCATAACCTCTATGGGGCTGACCCATAACTGTGCTATGGGTCTGACCCATAACCGCTATGGGGCTGACCCATAAGTGAGGCTATGGGGCTGACCCATAAGTGCTATGGGGCTGACCCATAACCTCTATGGGGCTGACCCATAAGTGCTATGGGGCTGACCCATAACTGCTATGGGGCTGACCCATAACCTCTATGGGGCTGACCCATAAGTGTGCTATGGGGCTGACCCATAACTGAGCTATGGGTCTGACCCATAACCTCTATGGGGCTGACCCATAACCTCTATGGGGCTGACCCATAAGTGCTATGGGGCTGACCCATAACTGCTATGGGGCTGAGCCATAAGTGCTATGGGGCTGACCCATAACTGTGCTATGGGGCTGACCCATAAGTGCTATGGGGCTGACCCATAACCGTTATGGGGCTGACCCATAAGTGCTATGGGGCTGACCCATAAGTGCTATGGGGCTGACCCATAACCGCTATGGGGCTGACCCATAAGTGCTATGGGGCTGACCCATAAGTGCTCTATGGGGCTGACCCATAAGTGCTGTGGGGCTGACCCATAACTGCTATGGGGCTGACCCATAAGTGCTATGGGGCTGACCCATAAGTGCTATGGGGCTGACCCATAACCGCTATGGGGCTGACCCATAAGTGCTATGGGCCTGACCCATAACCGCTATGGGGCTGACCCATAACTGCTATGGGGCTGACCCATAACTGAGCCTATGGGGCTGACCCATAGCACACCCCATGCACTGCCCCATGGCGGCGGTTATGGGGCTGCCCCACAACACACAGCAGAACCCAAGGGCTTTCCCACAGCTGCGGCTATGGGGCTGCCCCACAGCGACCCCCATGAGCTGCCCCAGAGCTCACAGCACACCCCATAGGCTGCCTCACAACTGCGGCTATGGGGCTGACCCATAAGTGAGGCTATGGGGCTGCCCCATAGCGACCTCCATGCACCCCCCATGGCTGCGGCTATGGGGCTGACCCATAACTGAGGCTATGGGGCTGACCCACAGCACCCCCCAACCCTATATACGCACAAATCTATAGGGCAGCCCCACAACCCCAGATACACACAAGTCTATGGGGCAGCCCCACAACCCCAGATACACACAAGTCTATGGGGCAGCCCCACAACCATAGATACACACAAGTCTATAGGGCAGCCCCACAACCCCAGATACACACAAGTCTATGGGGCAGCCCCACAACCCTAAATACAAGTCTATAGGGCAGCCCCACAACCCCAGATACACACAAGTCTATGGGGCAGCCCCACAACCCCAGATACACACAAGTCTGTAGGGCAGCCCCACAACCCCAGATACACACAAGTCTATGGGGCAGCCCCACAACCCCAGATACACACAGTCTATGGGGCAGCCCCACAACCCCATGTACGCACAATCCATGGGGCAGACCCCCACCCCATAGGGCAGCTTCCCTATGGGGCAGCCCCAGCCCTATATAAGCACAGTCTATGGGGCAGCCCCACAACCATAGATACAAGTCTATGGGGCAGCCCCACAACCCTATATACGCACAAGTCTATGGGGCAGCCCCACACAGCATCCCCTTGATCATAGCTATGCACACTCTATGGGGCAGACCCTGCTATGGGGCAGACCCTGCTATGGGGCAGACCCCCCACTCCATCTATGCACCCCCCAAGCAGAGGGGACCGAGGGTCCCCCTTCTATGGGGCAGAGCTCAGGGTCCATCTATGGGGCAGCTGCTGCCCCATAGCCCCATTGGCTCCAATGCTTCTGCCTTAATGTGGGGGGTGAGCCCCATAAGTGTGGGTCTCCCTCTGCCCCATTGATCCCTGCTTGGTGCCTTCTAATAAAGGATTCAGAGCTGCCTATGGGCTTGTGTGTGATGTGGGTCCCTGCCCCACTGATGTGGGTCCCTGCCCCACTGATGTGGGTCCCAGCCCCACTGATGGGGGTCCCTGCCCCATTGATGTGGGTCCTGCCCCACTGATGTGGGTCCCAGCCCCATTGATGGGGGTTCCTGCCCCACTGATGTGGGTCCCTGCCCCACTGATGGGGGTCCCAGCCCCACTGATGTGGGTCCTGCCCCACTGATGGGGGTGTCTGCCCCACTGATGGGGGTCCCTGCCCCATGGATGGGGGTCCCAGCCCCACTGATGGGGTCCCAGCCCCACTGATGGGGGTCCCTGCCCCATTGATGTGGGTCCCTGCCCCATTGATGTGGGTCCCTGCCCCATTGATGTGGGTCCCAGCCCCACTGATGTGGGTCCCAGCCCCACTGATGTGGGTCCCTGCCCCACTGATGTGGGTCCCAGCCCCATTGATGGGGATCCCTGCCCCACTGATGAGGGTCCCTGCCCCATTGATGGGGGTCCCTACCCCACTGATGTGGGTCCCTGCCCCATTGATGTGGGTCCCTACCCCACTGATGTGGGTCCCTGCCCCACTGATGTGGGTCCCAGCCCCATTGATGGGGGTCCCAGCCCCACTGATGTGGGTCCCTGCCCCATTGATTGGGGTCCCAGCCCCATTGATGTGGGTCCCAGCCCCACTGATGGGGTCCCTGCCCCATTGATGTGGGTCCCAGCCCCATTGATGTGGGTTCCTGCCCCATTGATGTGGGTCCCTGCCCCACTGATGGGGGTCCCTGCCCCATTGATGTGGGTCCTGCCCCATTGATGTGGGTCCTGCCCCATTGATGTGGGTCCTGCCCCACTGATGGGGGTCCCTGCCCCATTGATGTGGGTCCCTGCCCCACTGATGGGGGTCCTGCCCCATTGATGTGGGTCCCTGCCCCATTGATGTGGGGCAGCCCCCCAAGTGCTATGATAGAACAGACTGGAGCAGGGTCAGTGCTGGATCAATATCTTATTAATGCCCCATCAATGCAGGATCAATACTGGATCCATCCCATACTGGTGCTGGGTCAATGCTGGATCCATCCCATACTGGTGCTGGGTCAATACTGGATCCATCCCATACTGGTGCTGGATCAATGCAGGATCCATCCCATACTGGTGCTGGATCAGTGCAGGATCAGTGGCACAGGGGCACCAGTTCCATGTCCCAGTCATCTCCAGTCCCAGTGCCTGTCCTGGTGTTGGTCCCAGTGCCTGTCCCAGTGTCCCGGTGCCAATCCTGGTGTCCCTGTGTCCTGTTGTCCTGGTGTCTGTCCTGGTGCCATTCCCAGTGTTCTGGTGTCAGTCCCAGTATCTGTCCCAGTGTTTGTCCTGGTGTCCTGGTGTTGATCCCAGTGTCAGTTCTTGTGCCCCAGTGTCTGTCTGGTGCCATTCCCGGTGTCATTCCCAGTGTTGCTCCCGGTGTCCCAGTGTCTGTCCTGTTCTCCTGGTGTCTGTCCTGGTGCTATTCCCAGTGACATTCCCGGTGTCCTGGTGTTCATCCCAGTGTCTGTCCCAGTGTCCCTGTGCCATTCCCAGTGTCAGTCCTGGTGCCATTCCCAGTGTTCTGCTGCCATTCCCGGTGCCATTCCTGGTGTTCCAATGTTGATCCCTGTGCCTGTTCCAGTGTCTGTCCCAGTGTCAGTCCTGGTGTTGGTCCCGGTGTTCCGGTGCCATTCCCGGTATCAATCCCTGTGCCATTCCCAGTGTCATTCACAGTGTCGATCCTGGTGTCAGTCCTGGTGTCAGTCCCAGTGTTCCGGTGCCATTCCCAGTGTTAGTCCTGGTGTCCCAATGTCGATCCCAGTGTTCTGGTACCATTCCTGTTGCCATTCCCAGTGTCTGTCCCAGTGTCTGTCCCAGTGTTGGTTCCAGTGTCCCAGTGCCATTCCCTGTATTCCGGTGTTGATCCCAGTGTTGATCCCGGTGTCATTCCCAGTGTCCCGTTGCCATTCCCAGTATCAATCCTGGTGTCCTGGTGTTGGTCCCACTGTTCCGGAGCCGGTTCCGGTGTCAGTCCTTGTGTTCTGGTGTCTGTCCCAGTGTTCCGTTGCCATTCCCGTTGTTGATCCCATTGCCATTCCCATTGTTCTGGTCCCATTCCCGTTGTCCCGGTACCGGTTCCGGTGTCTGTCTCTGTGTCAATCCCAGTGTTCCAGCATTGATCCTGGTCCCATTCCCGTTGTTCCTGTGCCATTCCCAGTGTCCTGGTGTTGCTCCCGTTGTTCCGGAGCCGGTTCCGGTGTCAGTCCTTGTGTTCTGGTGTCTGTCCCATTGTTCCGGTGCCATTCCCATTCTTCTGGTCCCATTCCAGTTGTTCCGGAGCCGGTTCCGGTGTCAGTCCCATTGTTGATCCCATTGTCATTCCCAGTGTCCCGTTGCCATTCCCGGTGTTCTGGTGTTGCTCCCGTTGTTCCGGAGCCGGTTCCGGTGTCAGTCCTGGTGTCCCGGTGTCTGTCCATTGTCATTCCCATTGTTCCGGTTCCATTCCCGTTGTTGATCCCATTACCATTCCCAGTGTCCCAGTGTTGCTCCCGTTGTTCCGGTGCCGGTTCCGGTGTCAGTCCCAGTGTCCCGTTGCCATTCCCATTGTTCCGTTGCCATTCCCGGTGTTGCTCCGGTTGTTCCGGAGCCGGTTCCGGTGTCAGTCCCAGTGTTAATCCCAGTGTTCCAGCATTGATCCCGGTGTCATTCCCATTGTTCCGGTTCCATTCTGGTTGTTCCGGAGCCGGTTCCGGTGTCTGTGTCTCTCTGGGCTCCACCCTCAGGCTCAAGGACACTGGGAGGTGATCAGAGCTTGGGGCCAGAGCAGTGATGAAGGAGACACCAACAACCTCCTGGGGGGGGGGGGATGGTTGTGGGTCACATGGGTCACATGTGGGTCACGGTGTGGGTCATGGTTATGGGTCCTATGGGTCACAGTGTGGGTCACATGTGGGTCACATGTGGGTCATGGTTATGGGTCCCATGGGTCACAGTGTGGGTCACAGTTATGGGTCCTATGGGTCAGGGTGTGGGTCATGGTTATGGGTCACATGTGGGTCACAGTGTGGGTCACAGTGTGGGTCACGGTGTGGGTCATGGTGTGGGTCACAGTGTGGGTCATGGTTATGGGTCCTATGGGTCACAGTGTGGGTCATGGTTATGGGTCCTATGGGTCACAGTGTGGGTCATGGTGTGGGTCACAGTGTGGGTCATGGTTATGGGTCCTATGGGTCACAGTGTGGGTCATGGTTATGGGTCCTATGGGTCACAGTGTGGGTCATGGTTATGGGTCACATGTGGGTCACAGTGTGGGTCACGGTGTGGGTCATGGTGTGGATCAGAGTGTGGGTCACAGTTTGGGTCCCATGGGTCACAGTGTGGGTCACAGTGTGGGTCACATGTGGGTCACATGTGGGTCATGGTTATGGGTCCCATGGGTCACAGTGTGGGTCAGGGATATCTCAAATCCGGTAGACTCAATCTCTGGGTAATGAGTCTTCAACCATTTCAGCACTAACTTTAAGTCTAACTAACTTTAAGACTAACTTTAAGTCTGTCTCTTTAAGGCCTTAAGAAGGACTGAAAACATCCATAAAACTGAAGCTCCTTCCTTAGTAATCTTCTCCCAAGTCTAATAGTCCAAGTCTATGTTAATGACATTAACTCCTTATATCCTATTGCTTACACACACCTACAGTAATCTGGCATATCATGATTGGATACTTAGTCAACCTTAGTGACTAACATACAACTGGTTAAGCACAGGTGTGAGAACTTGACCTCCAACACTTACCATCATCCACAGTTCTCATCACTCCATGAATTACAGCTTGTTCCTATCTTGCTTGTTTAGGCTTCCTGGGGCTTCCCATGGCCTTGCTGTATCCCATGTCCCAGGATCCCATGTCCCATCCCTGTGTCCCCATATACACATACAGTGAGGTACAGTCAGGTACAGGCAGGTACAGGAAGGCACAGTCAGGCACAATCAGGTACAGTCAGACACAGTCAGACACAGTCAGATACAGTCAGACACACTCAGACACAGTCAGACACAATCAGACACAGTCAGACACAATCAGACACAATCAGACACAGTCAGACACAGACACAACCAGACACAGTCAGACACAGTCAGACACAGTCAGGTACAGTCAGGTACAGTCAGACACAGTCAGACACAGACACAATCAGACAGACACAGTCAGACACAATCAGACACACTCAGACACAATCAGACACAGTCAGACACAGTCAGACACAGTCAGACACAGTCAGATACAGTCAGACACAATCAGACACAGTCAGACACAGTCAGACACAGTCAGATACAGTCAGATACAGTCAGACACAATCAGACACAGTCAGACACAGTCAGACACAGTCAGATACAGTCATATACAGTCAGATACAGTCAGGTACAGTCAGACACAGACACAGGTACACTCAGACACGATCTGCACCTCCCCCCTGCACCACACGGGGTCGCCCTCCCTCCAAGCCCCACCCCCCGCTCAGGCCCCGCCCCCCACGCAGGCCCCGCCCCCTCCGAGCTCCGCCCCCTCCGCAGCGCGTCGGACCCGCACGGGCGGTGAGCGGGGATGGGGGGGGGGGGGGGGGGGGATGGGGATGAGGGGGAGGGGGCTGCAGTGGGGGGAGGGGCACCGGGACCCCCCCGAGCTCCGTTACTGCCCCTCCCCCCTCCCGGTGCTGCCGCATTCACCGGAGGGGGGGGAGGGGAAACCGGGAGGGGGGGGGGGGGGGGAGGGGGGGGGGGGGGGGGGGGGGGAGGGGATTAGGGCCGTAAATAGGACGCGGTTGGGGCCCGAGCGGCATAAGCGGCTTATGGGGATGCGGGGGGGGGGGGGGTTGGGCCACGTGATGCGTGATCACGTGGATCAATGGGGTCTGCACACATAGGGGGGGCACCCACTGCACCCACTGCACCTATGGAGTCTGCACCCACTGCACCCACTGCACCCACTGCACCCATGGGGTCTGTGCCCACTGCACCCAATGGGGTCTGCACCCACTGCACCCATAGGGTCTGTACCCACTGCACCCACTGCACCCATGGGGTCTGTACCCACTGCACCCACTGCACCCACTGCACCCATGGGGTCTGTACCCACTGCACCCACTGCACCCACTGCACCCACTGCACCCACTGCATCCACTGCACCCATGGGGTCTGCACCCACTGCACCCACTGCACCTATGGGGTCTGCACCCACTGCACCTATGGGGTCTGTACCCACTGTACCCACTGCACCCACTGCACCCACTGCACCCATGGGGTCTGTACCCACTGCACCCACTGCACCCATTGGGGTCTGTACCCACTGTACCCACTGCACCCACTGCACCTATTGGGGTCTGTCCCCCCCCCCCCCCCGGTGCCGCATGGCTGCTGCTGGTGGCCGGGGCCTGTGTCACGTGACGGCAGCAGCTGCTCCTCGGCCAGGTCCTGGCACTGGTGGTGGCTGCGGCACCAGCACCAGAACCAGTGCTGCCTGTACCTGATGTGTGTACCCAATGTGTGTAACTGATGTGTGTACTGCTGCCTGTACCTGCTGCCTGTACCTGCTGCCTGTACCTGCTGTACCTGCTGCCCGTACCCAATGTGTGTAACTGCCTGTACCTGAATGTACCTAATGTGTGTAACTGCCTGTACCTGCTGCCTGTACCCAATGTGTGTACCCAATGTGTGTACCTGCTGCCTGCACCCTTCCTGTACCCCGTGTGCATCCACTGCCTGTACCCTGCCTATAGCCTGCCTGTACCACCTGTGTGTACCTGCTGCCTGCACCCTGCCGGTATCCCTGATGTGCATCCACTGCCTGCACCCTCTGCCTGCACCCTGCCCATAGCCTGCCTGTACCCCCTGTGTGCACCCTCTGCCTGCACCCTGCCTGCACCTGCTGCCTGCACCTGCTACCTGCACCATGCCTGCACCTGCTGTGTGCATCCACTGCCTGCACCCTGCCCATAGCCTGCCTGTACCCCCTGTGTGCACCCTCTGCCTGCACCCTCTGCCTGCACCCTGCCTGCACCTGCTGCCTGCACCTGCTACCTGCACCATGCCTGCACCTGCTGTGTGCATCCACTGACTGTACCCTGCCTTCACCTTGCCTATAGCCTGCCTGTACCCCCTGTGTGCATCCCCTGCCTGCACCCTCTGCCTGCACCCTGCCTGTACCCTGCCTATAGCCCGCCTGTACACCCTGTGTGTACCTGCTGCCTGCACGTGCTGTATGCATCCACTGCCTGTACCCTGCCCATAGCCTGCCTGCACCTGCTGCCTGTACCCTTCCTGCACCCTGCCTATAGCCTGCCTGTACCCCCTGTGTGTACCTGCTGCCTGCACTCTGCCCGTACCCCCGGTGTGCATGCACTGCCTGCACCCTCTGCCTGCGCCCTTCCTGCACCCACCGTGTGGATCCACTGCCTGTACCCTGCCTATAGCCTGCCTGTACCACCTGTGTGTACCTGCTGCCTGCACCGCTGCCTGTCCCCCCCGTGTGCATCCACTGCCTGCACCCTCTGCCTTCACCCTGCCTGCACCCACCGTGTGGATCCACTGCCTGTACCCTGCCTATAGGCTGCTTGTACCCCCTGTGTTCACCTTCTGCCTGTACCCTGCCTATAGCCTGCCTGCACCCCCTGTGTGCATCCACTGCCTGCACCCTCTGCCTGCACCTAGCCTATAGCCTGCCTGTACCACTTATGTGTACCTTCTGCCTGCACCCTGCCTGTATCCCTGATGTGCATCCACTGCCTGCACCCTCTGCCTGTACCCTGCCTATAACCTGCCTGTACCCACTGCCTGCACCTGCTGTTTGCATCCACTACCTGTACCCTGCCTGTACCCCATGTGTGCACCCTCTGCCTTCACCCTGTCTGTATCCACTGCCTGCACCCACTGCCTGTACCCTGCCTATAGCCTGCCTGTACACCCTGTGTGTACCTGCTGCCTGCACGTGCTGTATGCATCCACTGCCTGTACCCTGCCCATAGCCTGCCTGTACCACCTGTGTGCACCCTCTGCCTGTACCCTGCCTGCACCTGCTGCCTGTACCTGCTGTGTGCATCCTGCCTGTACCTACCTGTACCTGCTGTGTGTACCTGCTGCCTGTACCTGCCGGTACCTCCTGTGTGCACCCACTGCTGAGGGCTCCCAGGGCTCCGGTTGTGCTGGGCAGGGCAGGGAGCAGGGACGTGGACATGGGGAGACCACAGCAGCCCCAGGGTCACCGGCCCCACAGCAGCCCCATAGCATCCCTATAGCATCCCCATAGAATCCCCATAGCATCCCTATAGCATCCCTATAGCATCCCCATAGCATCCCCATAGCATCCCTATAGCATCCCTATAGCATCCCCATAGCATCCCCATAGCATCCCTATAGCATCCCTATAGCATCCCCATAGCATCCCCATAGCATCCCCATAGCATCCCCATAGCATCCCTATAACATCCCCACAGCAGCCCCATAGCATCCCTATAGCATCCCCATAGCATCCCCATAGCATCCCTATAGCATCCCCACAGCATCCCCATAGCATCCCTATAGCATCCTTATAGCATCCCCATAGCATCCCCATAGCATCCCTATAGTATCCCCATAGCATCCCCATAGCATCCCCATAGCATCCCCATAGCATCCCCATAGCATCCCTATAGCATCCCTATAGCATCCCTATAGCATCCCCATAGCATCCCTATAACATCCCTATAGCATCCCTATAGCATCCCCATAGCATCCCCATAGCATCCCTATAGCATCCCTATAGCATCCCTATAGCATCCCCATAGCATCCCCATAGCATCCCTATAGCATCCCTATAGCATCCCCATAGCATCCCCATAGCATCCTCATAGCATCCCCATAGCATCCCTATAGCATCCCCATAGCATCCCTATAGCATCCCTATAGCATCCCCATAGCATCCCTATAGCATCCCCATAGCATCCCCACAGCATCCCCATAGCATCCCCATAGCTGCCCCATAGCAGCCCATGGGTGCTGCTGTCCATGGTGCTGGTGTCAATGGGTGCTGGTGTCAATGGATGCTGTTGTCAATGGGTGCTGGTGTCAATGGGTGCTGCTGTCCATGGTGCTGGTGTCAATGGGTGCTGGTGTCAATGGGTGCTGGTGTCCATGGTGCTGCTGTCCATGGTGCTGGTGTCAATGGGTGCTGGTGTCAATGGGTGCTGGTGTCAATGGTGCTGGTGTCAATGGGTGCTGGTGTCAATGGGTGCTGGTGTCCATGGGTGCTGGTGTCCATGGTGCTGTTGTCAATGGGTGCTGGTGTCAATGGGTGCTGGTGTCAATGGGTGCTGGTGTCAATGGTGCTGGTGTCAATGGGTGCTGGTGTTAATGGTGCTGATGTCAATGGGTGCTGGTGTCAATGGGTGCTGGTGTCCATGGGTGCTGGTGTCAGTGGGTGCTGCTGTTCTCAATGGGTGCTGGTGTCAATGGGTGCTGCTGTCCATGGGTGCTGGTGTCCATGGGTGCTGGTGTCAATGGATGCTGCTGTCCATGGGTGCTGGTGTCAATGAGTGCTGGTGTCAATGGATGCTGCTGTCCATGGGTGCTGCTGTCCATGGTGCTGGTGTCAATGGGTGCTGGTGTCCATGGGTGCTGGTGTCAATGGGTGCTGGTGTCCATGGGTGCTGGTGTCAATGGGTGCTGGTGTCCATGGGTGCTGTTGTCAATGGGTGCTGGTGTCAATGGGTGCTGGTGTCAATGGGTGCTGGTGTCAATGGTGCTGGTGTCAATGGGTGCTGGTGTCAATGGATGCTGTTGTCAATGGTGCTGGTGTCCATGGGTGCTGGTGTCAATGGGTGCTGGTGTCAATGGGTGCTGGTGTCAATGGGTGCTGGTGTCAATGGGTGCTGCTGTCCATGGTGCTGGTGTCAATGGGTGCTGGTGTCCATGGGTGCTGGTGTCAATGGGTGCTGGTGTCCATGGGTGCTGGTGTCAATGGGTGCTGGTGTCCATGGGTGCTGTTGTCAATGGGTGCTGGTGTCAATGGGTGCTGGTGTCAATGGGTGCTGGTGTCAATGGTGCTGGTGTCAATGGGTGCTGGTGTCAATGGATGCTGTTGTCAATGGTGCTGGTGTCCATGGGTGCTGGTGTCAATGGGTGCTGGTGTCAATGGGTGCTGGTGTCCATGGGTGCTGGTGTCAATGGGTGCTGGTGTCAATGGGTGCTGGTGTCAATGGGTGCTGGTGTCCATGGGTGCTGGTGTCCATGGTGCTGGTGTCAATGGGTGCTGGTGTCCATGGGTGCTGGTGTCCATGGGTGCTGCTGTCCATGGTGCTGGTGTCAATGGTGCTGGTGTCAATGGGTGCTGGTGTCCATGGGTGCTGGTGTCCATGGGTGCTGCTGTCCATGGTGCTGGTGTCAATGGAAGCTGCTGTTCTCAATGGGTGTTCTCTCCCCCCCTCCCCCACTGTCTCCGCCCCTCCCCCCTCTGACCCCGCCCCCTGCTGGCCCCGCCCACTCTGACCCCGCCCCCTCTGACTCCGCCCCTTATCTGACTCCGCCCCTCCCCTAACTGACTCCGCCTCGTGCTCACTCCGCTCCGCCCCCGCTGACCCCGCCCCTCCCGTCTCTGACCCCTCCCCCTCTGACTCCGCCCCTCTCCTGCTAACTCCGCCCCCGCTGACCCCGCCCCTCCCTTGCTGACTCCGCCCCTCCCCCTCCGACCCCGCCCCTTCTGACCCCGCCCCTCCCCCGCTGACCCCGCCCCTTCTGACCCCGCCCCTCATGTGACTCCGCCCCCGCTGACTCCGCCTCTCTCCCACTTACTCCGCTACCGTTGACTCCGCCCCTCCCCCTGACTCCGCCCCCTCTGGCTCTTCCCTCTGTTGACTCCTCCCCTCCCCCCTCTGCCCCACCCCCTCTGTCCCTCCCCCTCTGCCCCCTCCCCCCATCTGCCCCTCCCTCCCCTCCCCCTCTGCCCCTCCCCCCTCCCCCTCCCCCCTCTAACCCCTCCCCCCTCTGACCCTCCCCCTCTGACCCTCCCCCTCCTCCCCCTCCCCCCTCTAACCCCTCCCCCCTCTGCCCCTCCTCCTCACCCCTCCCCCTCTTCCCCTCCCCCCTCCGCCCCTCCCCGTCTCCCCCCTCCCCCTCTCCCTCCCCCCCTCTGTCCCTCCCCCCTCCCCCCCCTCCCCCCCCTCCCCCCCCGCAGGTGCCGCTGATGTCCCAGGAGAAGCATTTCCTGGTGGGGGAGGGTCTCCCCCCCCCTCCCCCTCCCTTCCCCCCCGGTCCCTACCCCCCCTCTGGTCCCTACCCCCCCCCCGGTCCCTACCCCCCCCCAGGTCCCTACCCCCCCCCTGGTCCCTACCCCCCCCCCCCCGGGCTTCGCGCATGCTCCGTTCCCCCCCTCGGGTCCCTTCCCCCCCCCCGGGCCCCACCCCCACGGTCCTCACGCGCAGCCTCCGTTCGCGCAGCCGCAGCCCATGGTGCCCGGGGACCAGGACTGTGAGTGGGGGGGTCATGGGGGGGTCATACGGGGTCATCTGGGGTCATCCGGGGTCATGGGGGGGTCATCCGGGGTCATGGGGGGGTCAAGGGGGGTCATCCGGGGTCATGGGGGGGTCATCCGGGGTCATGGGGGGGTCATCCGGGGTCATGGGGGGGTCAAGGGGGGTCATCCGGGGTCATGGGGGGGTCATCCGGGGTCATGGGGGGGTCAAGGGGGGTCATGGGGGGTCAAGGGGGGTCATGGGGGGGTCAGACGGGGTCATGGGGGGGTCATGGGAGGTCATCCGGGGTCATGGGGGGTCAGACGGGGTCATGGGGGGGTCAAGGGGGCTCATCCGGGGTCATGGGGGCGTCAGAGGGGTCATGGGGGGGTCAAGGGGGGTCATCCGGGGTCATGGGGGGGTCATCCGGGGTCATGGGGGGGTCAAGGGGGGTCATGGGGGGGTCAAGGGGGGTCATGGGGGGGTCAGACGGGGTCATGGGGGGGTCATGGGAGGTCATCCGGGGTCATGGGGGGTCAGACGGGGTCATGGGGGGGTCAAGGGGGCTCATCCGGGGTCATGGGGGCGTCAGAGGGGTCATGGGGGGGAGGGGCCGGGGTCATGGGGGGGTCATGGGGGGGGGTCATGGGGTGTCATGGGGGAGGGGTTATCCAGAGTCATGGGGGGTCATGGGGGGTGGGGATATTCGGGGTCATGGGGAGGAGGGGGGGGGGGGGAGCTGGGGTCATCCGGGGTCATTGTGGAGTGGGGGCTGGGGTCACCCGGGGTCATGGGGGGGAGCCCAAAGTCATCCAGGGTCATGGGGGGGTGGGGGGGAGGAGCCGGGGTCATCCGGGGTCATGGGGTGGGGGGAGGAGCCGGGGTCACCCGGGGTCATTCGGGGGGGGGCTGTGTGTAATGGGGGGGGTTATCTGGGGCCATGGGGGGGGGGGAGCTGAGGTCATACGGGTCATGGATGGGGGAGCCGGGGTCATCCGGGGTCATTGGGGTCACTGGGGGGGGGGGTGGGAGCCGGGGTCAACCGGGGTCATGGGGGGGAGCCCGAAGTCACCAACGGTCATGGAGGGGGAGCTGGGGTCATCCGGGGTCACCTGGGGTCATGGGGGGGGGGGGGGGGGCTGTGAGTACCGGGGGTGGGGTCATCCGGGGTCATGGGGGGGAGCAGGCAGTGCTCCCCCTCCCCCCACCCCCATAACCACCCCTCCCCCCCAGCCCCCCTGCACAGCACATACCATGAGGAGGGTCCCCCCTCCTACTATGACACTCAGGACTTCCCAGCTCCTCAATGGGACGACAGCAGCGTCAGACAGGCGTTCATCCGCAAGGTGAGACTGGTCATACTGGTCATACTGGTGGTACTGGTGACACTGGTCATACTGGTGAGACTGGTGAGGGTGTGATACTGGTGATACTGGTGACACTGGTGATACTGGTGAGACTGGTGAGGGTGTGATACTGGTGATACTGGTGACACTGGTCATACTGGTGAGACTGGTGAGGGTGTGATACTGGTGATACTGGTGACACTGGTGATACTGGTGGTACTGGTGACACTGGTGAGGGTGTGATACTGGTGATACTGGTGATACTGGTGACACTGGTGAGGGTGTGATACTGGTGATACTGGTGATACTGGTGAGGGTGTGATACTGGTGACACTGGTGATACTGGTGATACTGGTGGTACTGGTGGTGCTGGTGATACTGGTGAGACTGGGGATACTGGTGACACTGGTGATACTGGTGATACTGGTGATACTGGTGAGGGTGTGATACTGGTCATACTGGTCATACTGGTGGTACTGGTGATACTGGTGACACTGGTGAGGGTGTGATACTGGTGACACTGGTGATACTGGTGATACTGGTGGTACTGGTGGTGCTGGTGATACTGGTGAGACTGGGGATACTGGTGACACTGGTGATACTGGTGATACTGGTGATACTGGTGAGGGTGTGATACTGGTCATACTGGTCATACTGGTGGTACTGGTGGTACTGGTGACACTGGTGATACTGGTGAGACTGGTGAGACTGGTGAGACTGGTGGTACTGGTGATACTGGTGACACTGGTGATACTGGTGATACTGGTGACACTGGTGATACTGGTGATACTGGTGATACTGGTGATACTGGTGGTACTGGTGACACTGGGGATACTGGTGATACTGGTGAGGGTGTGATACTGGTGATACTGGTGACACTGGTGATACTGGTGACACTGGTGATACTGGTGATACTGGTGACACTGGTGACACTGGTGACACTGGTGACACTGGTGATACTGGTGACACTGGTGACACTGGTGACACTGGTGACACTGGTGATACTGGTGACACTGGTGACACTGGTGATACTGGTGGTACTGGTGGTACTGGTGACACTGGTGACACTGGTGAGACTGGTGATACTGGTGGTACTGGTGATACTGGTGATACTGGTGACACTGGTGATACTGGTGATACTGGTGACACTGGTGATACTGGTGATACTGGTGATACTGGTGACACTGGTGAGACTGGGGATACTGGTGAGACTGGTGGTACTGGTGATACTGGTGATACTGGTGACACTGGTGATACTGGTGATACTGGTGACACTGGTGATACTGGTGATACTGGTGGTACTGGTGATACTGGTGATACTGGTGACACTGGTGACACTGGTGACACTGGTGATACTGGTTGTACTGGTGACACTGGTGACACTGGTGATACTGGTGATACTGGTGATACTGGTGATACTGGTGGTACTGGTGACACTGGTGACACTGGTGATACTGGTGGTACTGGTGATACTGGTGACACTGGTGATACTGGTGATACTGGTGAGACTGGTGATGGTGATGGTGACACTGGTGACAGTGACGGTGACACCAGTGATGGTGATGGTGACACCGGTGATAGTGTTGGTGACACCGGTGATGGTGATGGTGACACCTGTGACAGTGACACCAGTGATACCGGTAATGGTGACAGTGACAGTGTTGGTGACGGTGACACCGGTAATGGTGACACTGGTGATGGTGACACTGATGATGGTGATGGTGACATTGGTGACGGTGGCACCGGAGATGGTGTTGGTGCCAGTGACACTGGGGACGATGTTGGTGATGGTGACAGTGGTAATGGTGTTGCTGACAGTGATGGTGTTGGTGCAGGTGACACCGGTGATGGTGTTGCTGATGGTGACACCGGTGCTGTTGTTGGTGACAGTGATACCGGTGATGGTGTTGGTGACGGTGATGGTGTTGGTCACGGTGACACTGGTGATGGTGTTGGTGCCGGTGACACCGGTGATGGTGCTGGTGATGGTGACACTGGTGACGGTGTTGGGGACGGTGACACCGGGGATGGTGTTGGCGATGGTGTTGGTGACAGTTGCACCGGTGACGGTGTTGGTGCCACCAGTACCGCGCTCTCACCCCATGTATGTGTATGTGTGTATGTGTATGTGTATGTGTGTGTGTATATGTATGTATGTGTATGTATGTACATGTATATGTATGTCCACATCCCTGTCTGTGCCCCCCCCGCAGGTGTTCCTGGTGCTGACCCTCCAGCTCAGTGTCACCTTCACCTTCGTTGCCTCCTTCACGTTCCTGGATGGGCTCAAGGTGTTTGTCCAGACTCACACCTGGAGTTATTACCTGTCCTATGGAGTCTTCTTCTGCTGCCTGCTGGCCCTGAGCTGCTGCGGGGACCTGCAGCGCCGGCACCCATGGAACCTCATGGCGCTGGTGAGGGGTGGGGCAGCTATGGGGCAGGTGTGGGGCAGGTGTGGGGTGGGTGTGGGGTGGGTGTGGGGTGGGTGTGGGGTGCTATGGGGTGAGTTTGGGGTGCAATGAGGCAGGTGTGGGGGCTATGGGGCAGGTGTGGGGTGCAATGGGACAGGTTTCGGGTGCAATGGGGCAGGTGTGGGGCAGGTGTGGGGCAGGTGTGGGGTAGCTATGGGGCAGCTATGGGGCAGGTGTGGGGCAGGTTTCAGGTGCTATGGGGCAGGTCTGTGTGCTATGGGGCAGGTCTGTGTGCTATGGGGCAGCTATGGGGCAGCTATGGGTCAGTGCCCCTAACCCATGTCTGTCCATCCCAGTCCATCCTGACCCTCAGCCTGTCCTACATGGTTGGGTTTGGGGTGCAGTGGGGCAGGTCTGTGTGCTATGGGGCAGCTATAGGGCAGCTATGGGTCAGTGCCCCTAACCCATGTCCCTATGTCCATCCCAGTCCATCCTGACCCTCAGCCTGTCCTACATGGTTGCCATGGTCGCCAGTTTCTATGACACTGATGCTGTTCTCATGGCCGTGGGTATCACTGTGCTCGTCTGCTTCAGTGTCGTCCTGTTCTCCATGCAGGTAATGGGGCCGACCCATAACTTATGGGGCTGGGATGCTGTGGGGCAGGGTTTGCTATGGGGCAGGGGCTGCTGTGGGGCAGGGATGCTATGGGGCAGGGTTTGCTATGGGGCAGGGGCTGCTATGGGGCAGAGACTCCTATGGGGCAGGGTCTGCTATGGGGAAGGGTTTGCTATGGGGCAGAGACTCCTATGGGGCAGGGTTTGCTATGGGGCAGGGTCTGCAATGGGTGAGGGGCTGCTATGGGGCAGGGGCTGCTGTGGGGCAGGGATGCTATGGGGCAGAGACTCCTATGGGGCAGGGTCTGCTATGGGGAAGGGTTTGCTATGGGTGAGGGGCTGCTATGGGGAAGGGTTTGCTATGGGGCAGAGACTCCTATGGGGCAGGGTTTGCTATGGGGCAGGGTCTGCAATGGGTGAGGGGCTGCTATGGGGCAGGGTTTGCTATGGGACAGGGGCTGCAATGGGGCAGGGGCTGCTGTGGGGCAGGGTCTGTAATGGGGCAGGGGCTGCTATAGGGCAGGGTTTGCTATGGGGCAGGGTCTGCTATGGGGCAGGGGCTGCTATGGGGCAGGGTTTGCTATGGGGCTGGGATGCTATGGGGCAGGGTCTGCTATGGGGCAGGGTTTGCTATGGGGAAGAGTTTGCTATGGGGCAGGGGCTGCTATGGGGCAGGGTTTGCTATGGGGCAAGGGCTGCTATGGGGCAGGGTTTGCTATGGGGCAGGGGTTGCTATGGGGCAGGGATGCTATGGGGCAGGGTCTCCAATGGGGCAGGGTTTGCTATGGGGCAGGGTTTGCTATGGGGCAGGGTTTGCTGTGGGGCAGGGTCTGCAATGGGGCAGGGTTTGCTATGGGGCAGGGTTTGCTATGGGGCAGGGTTTGCTGTGGGGCAGGGTCTGCAATGGGGCAAGGTTTGCTGTGGGGCAGGGTCTGCAATGGGGCAGGGTTTCCTATGGGGCAGGGTTTGCTATGGGGCAGGGTTTGCTATGGGGCAGGGTTTGCTATGGGGCAGGGTCTGCTATGGGGCGGGGCCTGCTATGGGGCAGGGTCTGCTATGGGGCAGGGTTTGCTATGGGGGGAGTCTGCTATGGGGCAGGGTTTGCTATGGGGCAGGGTCTGCTATGGGGCAGGCTGTGCAATGGGGGGTCTTCCATACTGGGGTTTTCATACTGGTGTCCCATACTGGTGTCCCATACTGGTTTCCCATACTGGTTTCCCGTACTGGTGTCCCATACTGGTGTCCCATACTGGTTTCCCATACTGGTGTCCCATATTGGGGTTCCCATACTGGGTGTCCCATACTGGTGTCCCATACTGGTGTCCCATACTGGAGCTCATATACTGGAGCTCCCATACTGGTCTCCCATACTGGTGTCCCATACTGGGTGTCCCATACTGGTTCCCATACTGGTGTCCCATACTGGTTTCCCCAGACCAGATACGACTTCACCTCGTGCCGGGGGGTGTTACTGGTGTTACTGGTTGTACTGGTTCTCTTCTCCATCCTGCTCCTCTGCGTCCGCAACCGGGTCCTGGAGCTCATCTATGCAGCACTGGGAGCCCTGCTCTTTACTGGGGTGAGCATCGACCCACATCTGCCCCATAAGTGCCCCATATGTGCCCCATTGTGCCCCATATGTGCCCCACTGTAGCCCCCATACACCCCCTGTGCCCCACATCCCTCTGGGGGTTGCTGAGCCCAACCCCATCCCCTGTGGGGCTTAAGCTACCCATGGGTCCTGGGGTGTGTGTGGGGCTGTTGTGGGTCTTTATGGTCTCTATGGTCTCTATGAGTCTCTATGTGTCTCTATGTGTCTCTATGGTCTCTATGTGTCTCTATGTGTCTCTATGGTCTCTATGTGTCTCTATGTGTCTCTATGGTCTCTATGTGTCTCTATGGTCTCTATGTGTCTCTATGTGTCTCTATGGTCTCTATGTGTCTCTATGTGTCTCTATGGTCTCTATGAGTCTCTATGGTCTCTATGTGTCTCTATGTGTCTCTATGTGTCTCTATGTGTCTCTATGGTCTCTATGTGTCTCTATGTGTCTCTATGGTCTCTATGTGTCTCTATGTGTCTCTATGTGTCTCTATGTGTCTCTATGGTCTCTATGTGTCTCTATGTGTCTCTATGTGTCTCTATGTGTCTCTATGGTCTCTATGGTCTCTATGGGTCTCTATGTGTCTCTATGGTCTCTGTGTCTCTATGTGTCTCTATGGTCTCTATGGTCTCTATGTGTCTCTATGGTCTCTATGTGTCTCTATGTGTCTCTATGGTCTCTATGGTCTCTATGTGTCTCTATGGTCTCTATGGTCTCTATGTGTCTCTATGGTCTCTATGTGTCTCTATGTGTCTCTATGGGTCTCTATGGTCTCTATGGTCTCTATGTGTCTCTATGGTCTCTATGTGTCTCTATGTGTCTCTATGTGTCTCTATGTGTCTCTATGGTCTCTATGTGTCTCTATGGTCTCTATGTGTCTCTATGTGTCTCTATGGTCTCTATGTCTCTCTATGGGTCTCTATGTGTCTCTATGTCTCTCTCTGTTTCTCTCCCCAGTTTCTGGCCGTGGATGTTCAGTTGTTGCTGGGGAACAAAAATCTCTCCCTGAGTCCAGAGGATTTTGTGTTTGCAGCTTTGAGTCTTTACACTGATATCATCAACATCTTCCTGTACCTGCTGGCGCTGGTGGGCAGGGCCAAGGAGTGACCCACACCCTGACCCATAGCTGCCCCATAACCATCCTAACCCTACCCCATAGCTGCCCCATAGCACACCATAACCATCCCATAACTGCCCCATAACCAACCCATCACCAACATCATCAACATCTTCCTGTACCTGCTGGCGCTCGTGGGCAGGGCCAAGGAGTGACCCACAGCCTGACCCACAGCCTGCCCCATAGCTGCCCCATAACCACCTCATCACTGCCCCATAACCACCCCATACCCACCCCATAACCAACCCATAACCACCCTAACCCTGCCCCATAGCTGCCCCATAGCTACCCCATAACCACCCCATAACTGCCCCATAACCACCCCATAACCACCCCATCACCGCCCCATAGCGCCCCATAACAACACCATCACCCCCCCATCACCCCCCATAACTCCCCCCCAGCCCCAGTATCCCTATTGAGCCCCAGTGACCCCACAGCACAGGGGGGCCCCGGGGGGTTCCCCAAGGTCTCAGACCCCCCCCCCCCCCCATTACATTCAATGTGAACTGGAAGCACTTTGACCCCCCCCGTCCTGCCCCATTGCCCCCCTTTGCCCCCCATTGGGTGCCCCCATTGCCCCCATTGTTTGCCCCCATTGCCCCCCCATTACCCCACATTGGCTGCTCCCATTGCCCCCATTGGGTACCCCCATTGGGAGTCGCCATTGCCCCCCATTGGGAGCCCCCATTGCCCCCATTGCCCCCCCATTGGGTGCCCCCATTGTTTGCCCCCATTGCCCCCCATTGGGTGCTCCATTGGGTGCCCCCATTGCCCCCTCATTGTTTGCCCCCATTGCCCCCTCATTGCCCCCCCATTTTTTGCCCCCATTGCCCCCCCATTGCCCCCCGTTGTCTGCCCCACTGGGGGGGTCCCAGCCCTTGCCCCCCCCCCCCCAATATGGCTCCTGTTGTAACCATTAAACCCCATTGGTTCTTCTCTGTGCCTCTGGTTCTGCTTCCATTGGTGTTGCCAAACTGGGGCTGTGGTTATGGTGACACCATATGGTTACCGTGGTTACACCAACACCAAATGGGCTCGGTTATGGTTACACCAACACTGGGTTCGGTTATGGTTACACCAACACCAAATGGGATCGGTTATGGTTACACCAACACCAATGGGATCGGTTATGGTTACACCAACACCGGGTTCAGTTATGGTTACACCAACACCTCATGGGTTGTGGTTATGGTTACACCAACACCACATGGGTTCAGTTATGGTTACACCAACACCACATGGGCTCAGTTATGGTTACACCAACACCACATGGGTTCGGTTATGGTTACACCAACACCACATGGGCTCAGTTATGGTTACACCAACACCACATGGGCTCAGTTATGGTTACACCAACACCACATGGGTTCGGTTATGGTTACACCAACACCACATGGGTTCGGTTATGGTTACACCAACACCACATGGGCTCAGTTATGGTTACACCAACACCACATGGGTTCGGTTATGGTTACACCAACACCACATGGGTTCGGTTATGGTTACACCAACACCACATGGGCTCAGTTATGGTTACACCAACACCACATGGGTTCGGTTATGGTTACACCAACACCACATGGGCTCAGTTATGGTTACACCAACACCACATGGGTTCGGTTATGGTTACACCAACACCGGGTGCAGTTATGGTTACACCAACACCACATGGGTTCGGTTATGGTTACACCAACACCACATGGGCTCAGTTATGGTTACACCAACACCACATGGGTTCGGTTATGGTTACACCAACACCGGGTGCAGTTATGGTTACACCAACACCACATGGGCTCAGTTATGGTTACACCAACACCTTGGTTATGGTTACACCAACACCTCATGGGATCGGTTATGGTTACACCAACACCTCATGGGATCGGTTATGGTTACACCAACACCTCGGTTATGGTTACACCAACACCAAATGGGCTCAGTTATGGTTACACCAACACCAGGTTCGGTTGTGCCTTTATTCAATCATGGCCCCACACCTGACACCATCTCTGGCTGTGGCTTTGCCACAATGTGGGTCCTGGCGCGACCGCATCTCGAAGCTCCTGGCAATGACCTTCACCATGTTAGTGCCACGTGGTTGCCTATGGCAGCTCCTTGGCACCGGCGGCTCCGGATGCATCCAGGCCATGGCACAACCGCAGCTACAACCACAGCTACAACCGCAGCCTGGCAATGGGTCTGGTTCTCCATTGTGGCACTGGAGTGATGCGGTGAGACCCTGTGGGGAGAGAGGTGTTATGGTGGTGATGGTCCGTGCCATACATCAATGCTCTGTGCCATACACCAATGCTCTATGCCATACCCCAATGCTCTATGCCATACACCAATGCTCTATGCCATACACCAATGCTCTATGCCATACACCAATGCTCTGTGCCATACACCAATGCTCTATGCCATACATCAATGCTCTGTGCCATACACCAATGCTCTGTGCCATACATCAATGCTCTATACCATACACCAATGCTCTATGCCATACATCAATGCTCTATACCATACACCAATGCTCTGTGCCATACACCAATGCTCTGTGCCATACATCAATGCTCTATACCATACCCCAATGCTCTGTGCCATACACCAATGCTCTGTGCCATACACCAATGCTCTGTGCCATACATCAATGCTCTATGCCATACCCCAATGCTCTGTGCCATACCCCAATGCTCTATGCCATACCCCAATACTCTATGCCATACACCAATGCTCTATGCCATACATCAATGCTCTATGCCATACCCCAATGCTCTATGCCATACACCAATGCTCTATGCCATACATCAATGCTCTATACCATACATCAATGCTTTATGCCATACACCAATGCTCTATGCCATACATCAATGCTCTATGCCATACATCAATGCTCTATACCATACATCAATGCTCTGTGCCATACATCAATGCTCTGTGCCATACACCAATGCTCTGTGCCATACACCAATGCTCTATACCATACGGCACAGCTCTCTGCCATCCCACCAACCATCCCTCACCTCCTGCCCATATGGCTCCCGGTTGAGCTCCGGTTCCCATAGTTCCCTGCCCGCTCTGTGCCGGCACCGCCGCAGTTCATGGTTGACAATGGTACCGGTGCCATGGGGTAACTGGTGCCCATCCCTGGTGCAGCTTCGGTGCTTATGGCTCTGCCGTGGGGAGGAGGTTTCCCTATGGGTCTGTGCCATGGGGCTGGGGTCGGTCCCACTCTGGTGCCCAGTGTCCATCACCGGCTCCACCACCGCACAGCAGCCATGGACCCTGTGCCAGGATGGGTTATGGTGCTGGGCCTGGTGCCATTGGTGCCTATGGCACAGGGAGGCCTCCATCGGTGCCGGCTCTTGGAAGGTCTCTATGGTGCGTTGGAAGCTGCGGTGGTTCCGGTGCAGCCGCTGCAGTGATGGTGACGTGGTGATGTTGGTACAACCGCGGTTGTTGGTACCGGCCTCATCCTGCACCGGTGCCATGTGCCGGCACAGCCGCTGCAGTGATGGTGATGTGATGTTGGTACAACCATGGTCCTGGGTACCGGCCTCATCCTGTACCGGTGCCATGTGCCGGCACAGCCGCTCCGGTGATGGGGATGTGGTGATGTTGGTACCACCGCGGTTGTTGGTACCGGTCTCATCCTGCACCGGTGCCATGTGCCGGTTCAACAGCCGCTGCGGTGATGCTGATGTGGTGATGTTGGCACAACCATGGTCCTTGGTGTCAACCTCATCCTGCACTGGTGCCATGTGCCGGCTCAACAGCCGCTCCGGTGATGGTGATGTGGTGATGTTGGTACAACCGCGGTCATCAGTACCAGCCTCATCCTGCACCGGTGCCATGTGCCGGTTCAACAGCCGCTCCGGTGATGGGGATGTGGTGATGTTGGTACCACCGCGGTTGTTGGTACCGGCCTCATCCTGCACCGGTGCCATGTGCCAACGCAGCCGCTTCAGTGATGGTGATGTGGTGATGCTGGTACAACCGCGGTGCTTGGCATTGGCCTCACCCTGTACCAGTGCCATGTGCCGGCGCAACAGCCGCTCCAGCAGCTCCGCGGCCAGGCCTGTGGTGATGAATGAGCGACGGTCGATGGTCATGGTGCTACCAGCATTGATCCGGCACAAGGTATTGGTGGTACCGGTGCTCATCCGGCACAAGGCATTGGTGTTACCGGTGCTGATCCGGCACAAGGTGTTGGTGGTACCGGTGCTCATCCGGCTGAAGCTATTGGTGGTACCGGTGCTCATCCGGCACAAGGTATTGGTGCTGCCGAGCGCATTGTCCTCTATGGCACACGGCTGTGCTGTGGGGCTGCCAGAACGGGGACTCGAGGCCGCGGTGCTGCCCATGCTCTCTATGGAGCATATATGGCATGGGGCCGGCAAAGTGAGGCCAGAGCAGCCATCATGGGGGTCCCGGGGTCCCCATAGGGGTCCTGGTGATGGCAGCGCCATAGGGAACCAGCATGTGCCATAGCAGGGCCCTGGTTGTGGTCCTGGCACAGAGTGTGGTGAATGGAGCCATGGACCCACCATGGGACCCCCACAGTGATGGCAGCACCGGAGGCAGATCCAGCATTGATTCGGTTGTGTCCCCATCAGTCCTGGTTGTGCCAGAGCCTCGTGGTGGTTGAAGTGGTGCTTACCGGAACACAGCTCCATGGCAATGCCAAACACAGCATCTGCTATAGGCAATGGTGGCAACGACCCCTTTGTGACTGTGGCATCACCATAGAACTGATGCTCACCAGAACACAGCTCTATGGCAATGCCAAACACAGCATCCATGGGTGATGGTGACAATGACCCCTTTATGGCATCACCATAGAACCAATGCTCACCATAGAACCAGTGCTCACCATAGCACAGCTCTATGGCAATGCCAAACACAGCATCCATGGGTGATGGTGACATCCCCTTTATGGCATCACCATAGAACCAGTGCTCACCAGAACACAGCTCTATGTCAATGCCAAGAGCAGCATCAACCATAGGTGATGTTGACATCCCCTTTATGGCATCACCATAGAACCAGTGCTCGCCATAGCACAGCTCTATGGCAATGCCAAACACAGCATCCACTATGGGTGATGGTGACATCCCCTTTATGGCATCACCATAGAACCAGTGCTCACCAGAACACAGCTCTATGGCAATGCCAAGAGCAGCATCAACCATAGGTGATGGTGACACCATCCCCTTTATGGCATCACCATAGAACCAGTGCTTACTGGTGCACAGCTCCATGGCAATGCCAAACACAGCATCAACCATGGGTGATGGTGGCACCATCCCCTTTATGGCATCACCATAGAACTGGTGCTCACCAGAACACAGCTCCATGGCAATGCCAAGAGCAGCATCCATGGGTGATGGTGACAACATCCCCTTTATGGCATCACCATAGAACCAGTGCTCACCATAGCACAGCTCTATGGCAATGCCAAACACAGTATCCATGATAGGTGATGGTGACAACATCCCCTTTATGGCATCACCATAGAATCGGTGCTCACCAGTGCACAGCTCTATGGCAATGCCAAACACAGCATCAACCATGGGTGATGGTGGCAGCATCCCCTTTATGGCATCACCATAGAACCAGTGCTCACCATAGCACAGCTCCATGGCAATGCCAAACACAGCATCCATGGGTGATGGTGACATCCCCTTTATGGCATCACCATAGAACTGATGCTCACCAGAACACAGCTCTATGGTAATGCCAAACACAGCATCTGCTATAGGCAATGGTGGCAACGACCCCTTTATGGCATCACCATAGAACCAGTGCTCACCATAGAACCAGTGCTCACCATAGCACATCTCTATGGCAATGCCAAGCACAGCATCAACTATGGGTGATGGTGGCAACAACCCCTTTATGGCATCACCATAGAACCAGTGCTCACCATAGCACAGCTCTATGGCAATGCCAAGCACAGCATCCACAATGGGCCATGGGGCAATGTCCCCTTTATGGCATCACCATAGAACCAGTGCTCACCAGAACACAGCTCCATGGCAATGCCAACCACAGCATCCATGGGTCATGGTGGCAATGACCCCTTTATGGCATCACCATAGAACCAGTGCTCACCATAGCACAGCTCTATGGCAATGCCAACCACAGCATCCATGGGTGATGGTGACACCGTCCCCTTTATGGCATCACCATAGAACCAGTGCTCACCAGAACACAGCTCCATGGCAATGCCAACCACAGCATCAACCATGGGTGATGGTGACAACATCCCCTTTATGGCATCACCATAGAACCAGTGCTCACCATAGAACCAGTGCTCACCAGAACACAGCTCTATGGCAATGCCAACCACAGCATGATGTGGCACCATCCCCTTTATGGCATCACCATAGAACCAGTGCTCACCAAAGCACAGCTCTATGGCAATGCCAAGCACAGCATCCACCATAGGCCATGGTGGCACCATCCCCTTTATGACATCACCATAGAACCCGTGTCCCTGCCCCCCCAGGTTCCATCTGGTTCTGGTGCCACCATAGTCACCAACAGGCAGAGCCATGGAGCCGGTGCAGCGCGCAGGGCTCACGGTGCTGGCCTGCTATGACCGGCTGCGCCGGGAGATCCAGGCCCTGCTGGCAGAGAATGAGGAGCTGGCAAGAGCCGTGGGGAGGCTGCAGGAGCAGCGGCAGGGCCGGCAGGGCCAACGCAGTGTGCCGGGATCGGCACCGCCGCTGGGCGCCAACACCGGATACTTTCCGTTCTCTGGTAGGGGGTTATGGTGGTGGTATAGGGGATATGGTTATGGTGGTGGTGGTACAGGGGTTATGGTGGTGGCATAAGGGTTGTGGTGGTGGTGGTGTTGGCATGGGGGTTATGGTGATGGTGGTGGTGGCACAGGGGTTATGGTGATGGTGGCACAGGGGTTATGGTGATGGTGGCACAGGGGTTATGGTGATGGTGGCATAAGGGTTATGGTGATGGTGGCACAGGGGTTATGGTGGTGGTGGCATAGAGGTTATGGTGGTGGTGGTGGCACAGGGGTTATGGTGATGGTGGCACAGGGGTAATGGTGATGGTGCCATAGAGGTTATGGTTGTGGTAGTGGCACAGGGGTTATGGTGATGGTGGCACAGGGGTAATGGTGATGGTGCCATAGAGGTTATGGTGGTGGTGGTGGCACAGGGGTTGTGGTTATGTTGGCACAGGGATTGTGGTGGTGTTGGCATGGGGGTTATGGTGATGTTGGCACAGGGGTTATGGTTGTGCCATTAGGGTTAGGGTTACCCTAACCCTAATCCTAACCCTAACTCTAACCACATGACCACAGCTCCGGAGCTGCCTCCTCTCCAGCAGAGCTCCCCATGGGACCTCAACCTGCGGTCCCAGGATGGGACTTTTGCTCCACCCCCATTGGCCTCCACCGGCACCGACAGCACCGGAGCCAGTGCCGTGAACAGTGACCTGAGCAGCGGCTTGTTCATTGACGGCAGAGCCAGATGTACATGGAGGGGAGGGGGAACCAGAACCATCATATCCCATCATATCCCATCCCATCCCCATCCCATCCCCATCCCATCCCATCCCCATCCCATCCCCATCCCATCCCATCCCCATCCCATCCCATCCCCATCCCATTCCCATCCCATCCCATCCCCATCCCCATCCCCATCCCATCCCATCCCATCCCATCCCATCCCATCCCATCCCCATCCCATTCCCATCCCATCCCATCCCCATCCCCATCCCCATCCCATCCCATCCCCATCCCATCCCATCCCCATCCCATCCCCATCCCATCCCATCCCATCCCCATCCCATCCCATCCCATCCCATCCCATCCCCATCCCCATCCCATCCCCATCCCATCCCCATCCCATCCCCATCCCATCCCATCCCCATCCCATCCCATCCCATCCCCATCCCATCCCATCCCCATCCCCATCCCCATCCCATCCCATCCCATCCCCATCCCCATCCCATCCCATCCCCATCCCATCCCCATCCCATCCCATCCCATCCCATCCCCATCCCATCCCCATCCCATCCCATCCCCATCCCATCCCATCCCATCCCATCCCCATCCCCATCCCATCCCCATCCCATCCCCATCCCCATCCCCATCCCCATCCCCATCCCATCCCATCCCCATCCCCATCCCATCCCATCCCATCCCATCCCCATCCCATCCCATCCCCATCCCCATCCCCATCCCATCCCCATCCCATCCCCATCCCATCCCATCCCCATCCCCATCCCCATCCCATCCCATCCCCATCCCCATCCCCATCCCATCCCATCCCATCCCCATCCCATCCCCATCCCATCCCATCCCCATCCCATCCCCATCCCATCCCATCCCCCCCTCACCCCATCCCATCTCCCCCAGCTCTCCCAGTTACCGGTGCCCCAGTCTCCAGCAGCCTCCGCCTGTCCTGCCCCATCAACCGGTTCAACACCAGTTCCGGTTCCTCTGGTCTGGAGCTCAGCACTGGGACCTTGAGGCTGTCGGAGCTGTGGCCGCGACCTCCGGTGACCCCCCCGGCCCCGACCCCACCGGAGGCTCCGGCTGTACAACAACAACCGGACATGGAGGTGACGGAGCCGGAGCCGAGACCGGGGTCACCTGGTGAGAGCCAATGGGGGTTAGGGACATAGAGCCAGTACATGATGGACAATGGGGTTAAACACATATGGGGTTTGGGCCATAGAGCCGGTACCTGATGGACAATGGGGTTAACCCATATATGGGGGTTCAGGGCTATAGAGCCGGTACCTGATGGGGGTGATGGGATTGGGGTTAACCCACATATGGGGTTCAGGGTCATGGATCCGGTACCTGATGGGGGTGATGGACAATGGGGTTAACCCATATATGGGGGTTCAGGGCCATAGAGCCAGTACCTGATGGACAATGGGGTTAACCCATATATGGGGTTAAGGCCATAGATCCGGTACCTGATGGACAATGGGGTTAACCCACATATGGGGTTTGGGCCATAGATCCGGTACCTGATGGGGGTGATGGACAATGGGGTTAACCCACATATGGGGTTCAGGGTCATAGAGCCGGTACCTGATGGACAATGGGGTTAACCCATATATGGGGTTAGGGACATAGAGCCAGTACCTGATGGGGGTGATTGGGGTTAACCCACATATGGGGGTTCAGGGCCATAGAGCTGGTACCTGATGGACATTGGGGTTAACCCACCTATGGGGCACAGGGACCCGGAATCCCACATGGAGGGAGCTCGTAGGGGAAGTGGCGTTCCAGCTGGACAGGAGGATCCTGGCAAGTGTGTTCCCGGATCACGAGAGGCTCTATGGGTATACAGTGAACAACATACCTGAGAGGATCATGGCGGTGAGGATGTGACCATAAAACTGACCTAAACCTGAGCCTAACCCTAACCCTAACCCATAAACCCGACCTAAACCTGACCCTAAACATGACCCTGAGCCTAAACCTGACCCTAACCCTAAACTTGAGCCTAAACCTGAGCCTAACCCTAACACTAACCCTAACCCTAATGGGTACACAGTGAATAACATACCCGAGAGGATCATGGCGGTCAGGATGTAACCATAAACCTGACCTAAACCTGACCCTAAACCTAACCCTAACCCTAATGGCTCTATGGGTATACGGTGAACAACATACCAGAGAGGATCATGGCGGTGAGGACATAACCCTAACATATAACCATAACCTGACCCTAACCCTAAACTGAACCCTAGTAGAGAACAATATACCGGAGAGGAACATGGTGATATGAACATAACCATAAACCTGACTTAACAATAATTCTAAACCTATGGGTATACGGTGAATAATATACTGGAGAGGATCCTGGCGCTGAGGACATAACTGTAACCCTGACCTAAACCTGACCTAACCCTAACCCTACCCATACCCATACGCATACCCATAACCACAACCCTAACCCTAACCCTAACCCTAACCCTAACCCTAAC
Source organism: Melopsittacus undulatus (assembly GCF_012275295.1). Lineage (NCBI taxonomy): Eukaryota > Metazoa > Chordata > Aves > Psittaciformes > Psittaculidae > Melopsittacus > Melopsittacus undulatus. Next base: position 482,641 of record NC_047527.1, on the reverse strand, counting down.
CCTAACCCTAACCCTAACCATAACCCTAACCCTAAAACAAGCCCTAGCCATAACCCTAACCCTAACCCTAACCTAACCCTCCCCTCTCCCCCAGCTGGCTCTGGAGGCCGCCCCGGGCAGCCCGTCGGAGCGCCGGAGCCTGGGTGCTGTGCAGCGGTACCTGAGTGTGATGCGGCGGCTGCAGAGCCGCGGGTACCGGCGCTCGGTGCACCCGGCGCTGAGCGAGGCTCTGGTCAACACCTGCGGGGTCCTGGCCTCACCCGGAGGCCGCGGCCTCAACCTCAACCTCAGCCCCGGCTGCCTGCGCCGGGCCCTGGCCGAGACCCTGCCGGGGGCGGCGCTGGCGGATGCGCTGGTGCTGCTGGAGTGTCTGGAGGAGATGGCCAGAGAGGATGGACACCCCTTGTTCTGCTGGTGAAGGGGGAACTGGAGCCAGTAACAGTGACCAACTGGTTATGGCAATAAACTGGTGATGGCAATAAAACGGCTCTGGTAATAAACTGGCTCTGGTAATAACATAACCATAACCCTGACACTAAACCTGACCCTAACCCTAACCTAACCCTAACCCTAAACCTGAGCCTGACACTAACCCTAACCCAAACCCTAACCCTAACTCTAACCCTAACCCTAATGCGCTGGTGCTGCTGGAGTGTCTGGAGGAGATGGCCAGAGAGGATGGACACCCCTTGTTCTGCTGGTGAGGGGGGAGCTGGAGCCAGTAACCAACTGGCTCCAGCTGGTTATGGGGAATAAACTGGTTATGGCAATAAACTGGGTCTGGTAATAAACTGGTAATAACATAACCATAACCCTGACGCTAAACCTGACCCTAACTCTAACCTAACCCTAACCCTGATGCTAAACCTGACCCTAACTCTAACCTAACCCTAACCCTAACCATATGGATACACAGTGAGCAATATACCGGAGAGGATCATGGCAGTGAGGACATAACCATAAACCTGACCCTAACCCTGACACTAAACCTGACCCTAACTCTAACCTAACCCTAACCCTGACACTAAACCTGACCCTAACTCTAACCTAACCCTAACCCTAATGCGCTGGTGCTGCTGGAGTGCCTGGAGGAGATGGCCAGAGAGGACGGACACCCCTTGTTCTGCTGGTGACGGAGGCACTGGATCCAGTAACCAACTGGTTATGGGGAATGAACTGGTTATGGCAATAAATTGGCTCTGGTATTAAACCAGCTCCAGTAATAAACCGGCTCCAAAACACCGACGGCATCTGCAGCAGTGCTGGGTGCAGGCAGGGTTACAGGCAGCAGTGCTGGTTACAGACAGGGTTACAGGCAGCAGTGGGTACAGGCAGGGTTACAGGCAGGGAGGGGGAGGTCCCCCCGGTCAAGGCCTTGGCTCTGTTCCCTGTTCCCTTTGGCACCTCCATCATCGGATGCGGAAGCAGAGCCGGGATCTGGCACCAGCAGCACCAGTACCAGCACCAGTACCAGTACCAGCACTAGAACCAGCACCAGTACCAGTATCAGTACCAGCACCAGTACCAGTACCAGCACCAGTACCTTCACCAGCACCAGTACCAGTACTAGTAGCAGTACCAGTACCAGTACCAGCACCAGTACCAGTACCAGTACCAGTATACACCCTGTACCAGTCACCACCCTCGGGCACCAGCACTCAATGGGTTACGGCACCGGTTGAACCGGACGGGCAAGGTGCAGCTCTGGCTTCCTGCCTGTACCACTGCCAGACATTGACTGTACCATACCCACCCCTGCCTGTACTATGCCCTCTCCTGCCCGCAGCATACCCACCCCTGCCCTCACCATGGCTACCCCTGCCTGTACCACTGCCAACCCCTGCCTGCACCATACCCACCCCTGCCTGTAACACTGCCAGACCTTGCCCTCACCCTGCCCTCCCCTACCCTTACCCCTGCCACCCCCTGCCCATACCACTGCCAACCCCTGCCTGCACCATACCCTCCCCTGCCTGTACCACTGCCTTCCCCTGCCAGTACTATACCCACCACTGCCAGCCCCTGCCCGTACGGCTTCCAGCCCCTGCCCATAACATACCCTCCCCTGCCCGTACCATGCCAACCCCTGCCTGCACCATACCCACCCCTGCCTCTACCCCTGCCCTACCCTGCCTGTTCCACTGCCAGCCCCTGCCCACCCCATGCCAACCCCTGCCTGTTCCACTGCCAGACTTTGCCCTCACCATACCCACCCCTGCCTGTACCACTGCCCACCTCTGCCCTTCCCTACCCTTACACCTGCCCTCCCCTGCCCACTCTGCCTGCCCCTGCCCGCACCCTGACCCCCCCTGCCCTCACCATACCCACCCCTGCCTGCTCCATGCCAACCCCTGCCTGTTCCACTGCCAGACCTTGCCCACACGCTGCCCTCCCCTGCCTGTACCACTGCCCATCCCTGCCCGTACTGCTTTCCCCCCCTGCCCACACCATACCCAGTTCTTGCCTGTACCACTGCCAGCCCATGCCCACACCATACCCATCCCTGCCTGTACCATACCCACCCTTGCCTGCTCCATGCCCTCCCCTGCCTGTTCCACTGCCAGACCTTGCCCTCACCCTGCCCTCCCCTGCCTGTACCATGCCCTTCCCTGCCCTCACCATGACCTGCCCTGCCTGTACCTCTGCCCGCCCCCTCCGCAGGTGTTACCGGACGTGCAGCTCTGGCCACGCAGCTCACCAGGAATGTCGGCAGCTCCGGTACCGGCAGCGGATGTGGGAGAGGGTTAAAGGCAGCGGAGATGGAGCCTCCGGTGGTGCCGTCGGCAATGGAGACCGGGGAGAGCAGAGGTACAGGCAGGGGATGGTACAGGCAGGGGATGGTGCAGGCAGGGATGGTACAGGAGGGATGGTACAGGCAGGGATGGTGCAGGCAGGGATGGTGCAGGCAGGAATGGTACAGGCAGTGATGGTACAGGAGGGATGGTACAGGCAGGGATGGTGCAGGCAGGGGATGGTACAGGCAGGGATGGTGCAGGCAGGAATGGTACAGGCAGTGATGGTACAGGAGGGATGGTACAGGCAGGGATGGTGCAGGCAGGGATGGTACAGGAGGGATGGTACAGGCAGGGGATGGTACAGGCAGGGGATGGTACAGGCAGGATGGTACAGGAGGGATGGTACAGGCAGGGATGGTACAGGAGGGATGGTACAGACAGGGATGGTGCAGGCAGGGATGGTGCAGGCAGGGGATGGTACAGGAGGGATGGTACAGGCAGGGATGGTGCAGGCAGGGATGGTACAGGAGGGATGGTACAGGCAGGGATGGTACAGGAGGGATGGTGCAGGCAGGGATGGTACAGGCAGGGATGGTACAGGCAGGGATGGTGCAGGCAGGGATGGTACAGGAGGGATGGTGCAGGCAGGGGTGGTACAGGCAGGGATGGTACAGGCAGGGATGGTGCAGGCAGGGATGGTACAGGAGGGATGGTACAGGCAGGGGATGGTACAGGCAGGGGATGGTACAGGAGGGATGGTACAGGCAGGGATGGTACAGGCAGGGATGGTGCAGGCAGGGATGGTACAGGAGGGATGGTACAGGCAGGGATGGTACAGGCAGGGGATGGTACAGGCAGGATGGTACAGGAGGGATGGTACAGGCAGGGATGGTACAGGAGGGATGGTACAGACAGGGATGGTGCAGGCAGGGATGGTGCAGGCAGGGATGGTACAGGCAGGGGTGGTACAGGAGGGATGGTACAGGCAGGGATGGTACAGGAGGGATGGTACAGGCAGGGATGGTGCAGGCAGGGATGGTACAGGAGGGATGGTACAGGCAGGGATGGTACAGGAGGGATGGTACAGGCAGGGATGGTGCAGGCAGGGATGGTACAGGAGGGATGGTACAGGCAGGGATGGTACAGGAGGGATGGTGCAGGCAGGGATGGTGCAGGCAGGGATGGTACAGGCAGGGATGGTGCAGGCAGGGATGGTACAGGAGGGATGGTGCAGGAGGGATGGTACAGGCAGGGATGGTACAGGAGGGATGGTGCAGGCAGGGGATGGTACAGGCAGGGATGGTACAGGCAGGGATGGTGCAGGCAGGGGTGGTACAGGCAGGGGATGGTACAGGAGGGATGGTACAGGCAGGGATGGTACAGGAGGGATGGTGCAGGCAGGGATGGTACAGGCAGGGATGGTGCAGGCAGGGATGGTACAGGCAGGGATGGTACAGGCAGGGGATGGTACAGGCAGGGATGGTACAGGCAGGGATGGTACAGGAGGGATGGTACAGGCAGGGATGGTACAGGCAGGGATGGTGCAGGCAGGGATGGTACAGGCAGGGGATGGGACAGGCAGGGATGGTACAGGCAGGGGATGGTACAGGAGGGATGGTACAGGAGGGATGGTACAGGCAGGGATGGTACAGGAGGGATGGTACAGGCAGGGATGGTACAGGCAGGGATGGTACAGGCAGAGATGGTACAGGAGGGATGGTACAGGCAGGGATGGTACAGGCAGGGATGGTACAGGCAGGGATGGTACAGGAAGGATGGTACAGGCAGGGATGGTACAGGCAGGGATGGTACAGGAGGGATGGTACAGGCAGGGGTGGTGCAGGCAGGGATGGTACAGGCAGGGATGGTACAGGCAGGGATGGTACAGGCAGGGGATGGTACAGGCAGGGATGGTACAGGCAGGGATGGTACAGGAGGGATGGTACAGGAGGGATGGTGCAGGCAGGGATGGTACAGGCAGGGATGGTACAGGCAGGGATGGTACAGGCAGGGGATGGTACAGGCAGGGATGGTACAGGAGGGATGGTGCAGGCAGGGATGGTGCAGGCAGGGATGGTACAGGAGGGATGGTACAGGAGGGATGGTACAGGCAGGGATGGTAGAGGAGGGATGGTACAGGCAGGGATGGTACAGGCAGGATGGTGCAGGAGGGATGGTACAGGCAGGGATGGTACAGGCAGGGATGGTACAGGAGGGATGGTACAGGAGGGATGGTACAGGCAGGGATGGTACAGGAGGGATGGTACAGGAGGGATGGTACAGGCAGGGATGGTACAGGAGGGATGGTACAGGCAGGGGATGGTACAGGCAGGGATGGTACAGGCAGGGATGGTACAGGAGGGATGGTACAGGCAGGGATGGTACAGGCAGGGATGGTGCAGGCAGGGATGGTACAGGCAGGGGATGGGACAGGCAGGGATGGTACAGGCAGGGGATGGTACAGGAGGGATGGTACAGGCAGGGATGGTACAGGAGGGATGGTACAGGCAGGATGGTACAGGCAGGGGATGGTACAGGCAGGGATGGTACAGGAGGGATGGTACAGGCAGGGGATGGTGCAGGCAGGGATGGTACAGGCAGGGATGGTACAGGCAGGGATGGTACAGGCAGGGATGGTACAGGCAGGGATGGTACAGGAGGGATGGGACAGGCAGGGATGGTGCAGGCAGGGATGGTACAGGCAGGGATGGTACAGGAGGGATGGTACAGGCAGGATGGTACAGGCAGGGGATGGTACAGGCAGGGATGGTACAGGAGGGATGGTACAGGCAGGGGATGGTACAGGCAGGGATGGTGCAGGCAGGGATGGTACAGGCAGGGATGGTGCAGGCAGGGGATGGTACAGGCAGGGATGGTGCAGGCAGGGATGGTACAGGCAGGGGATGGGACAGGCAGGGATGGTGCAGGCAGGGGATGGTACAGGCAGGGATGGTGCAGGCAGGGATGGTACAGGAGGGATGGTACAGGAGGGATGGTACAGGCAGGGATGGTGCAGGCAGGGATGGTACAGGCAGGGGATGGTGCAGGAAGGGGATGGTGAGGGCAGGGATGGTACAGGCAGGGATGGTGCAGGCAGGGGTGGTACAGGCAGGGATGGTGCAGGAGGGATGGTACAGGCAGGGATGGTACAGGCAGGGATGGTACAGGCAGGGATGGTACAGGAGGGATGGTGCAGGCAGGGATGGTACAGGCAGGGATGGTGCAGGAGGGATGGTACAGGCAGGGATGGTAGAGGAGGGATGGTACAGGCAGGGATGGTGCAGGCAGGGGTGGTACAGGCAGGGATGGTACAGGAGGGATGGTACAGGCAGGGATAGTACAGGCAGGGATGGTACAGGCAGGGGTGGTACAGGCAGGGATGGTACAGGCAGGGATGGTACAGGCAGGGATGGGACAGGCAGGGATGGTACAGGAGGGATGGTACAGGCAGGGATGGTACAGGAGGGATGGTACAGGCAGGGATGGTACAGGCAGGGATGGTACAGGCAGGGGATGGTGCAGGCAGGGATGGTACAGGAGGGATGGTACAGGCAGGGATGGTACAGGCAGGGATGGTACAGGCAGGGATGGTGCAGGCAGGGATGGTGAGGGCAGGGATGGTACAGGAGGGATGGTACAGGAGGGATGGTACAGGCAGGGATGGTACAGGCAGGATGGTACAGGCAGGGATGGTACAGGAGGGATGGTACAGGCAGGGATGGTACAGGAGGGATGGTACAGGCAGGGATGGTACAGGCAGGGATGGTACAGGCAGGGTCTGGTGCAGGCAGGGATGGCACAGGCAGGTGTGGTACAGGCAGGGGATGGTGCAGGCAGGGATGGAGCAGGCAGGCACAGGTGTAGGCAGGGACTGGTGAGGGCAGCTCAGGGCTGATGCAGGTAGGGTTTGACACAGACAGAGGCCAATGCAGGCAGTTGAGTGTGGTGCAGGCAGCAAGTACTGACAGTGATGTGCAGGCAGGGGCCAATGCAGGCAGTGGTGGATGCAGGCAGGGGAGTGTGGTACAGGCAGGGATGGTACAGACACTGAGGTGCAGGCAGGGTCTGGTACAGGCAGGGACTGTGCGGGCAGGGGCTGGTGCAGGCAGGGCAGCACAGTACAGGCAGCAGGTACAGACACTGAGGTGCAGGCAGGGTCTGGTGCAGGCAAACCCAGCACCAGGGCCCAGTGCTGCCCACACTGCCTGCACTGCCGGTTCTGCTGCCTGTACCTCCGGAAATGGCACTTCCTGCTCCTGCCCACACAGGGTAATAATGGGGCAGTGCCCACACTGTGGGGCAATGGGTCAGTGCTGGTTCTCCTGCCTGCACTATAGGGCAATGGGGCAGTGCAGGAGCCATAGAGAAGGAACCATGGGGCAGGAACCATGGGGCAGGAACCATGGGGCAGGAGCCATGGGGCAGGAGCCATGGGGCAGGAGCTATGGGGTAGGAGCCATGGGGCAGGAACCATGGGGCAGGAACCATGGGGCAGGAGCTGTGGGGTAGGAGCTGTGGGGCAGGAACCGTGGGGCAGGCTCAGGCTCAGGCTCAGTCTCAGCCTCAGTCTCAGGCTCAGGCTCAGGCTCAGGTTCAGGTTCAGGTTCAGGTTCAGTCTCAGGCTCAGCCTCAGTCTCAGCCTCAGCCTCAGTCTCAGCCTCAGTCTCAGTCTCAGTCTCAGTCTCAGCCTCAGTCTCAGCCTCAGCCTCAGTCTCAGCCTCAGTCTCAGTCTCAGTCTCAGCCTCAGTTTCAGCCTCAGCCTCAGTCTCAGCCTCAGTCTCAGTCTCAGCCTCAGTCTCAGTCTCAGCCTCAGTCTCAGCCTCAGCCTCAGTCTCAGCCTCAGTCTCAGTCTCAGCCTCAGTCTCAGCCTCAGTCTCAGTCTCAGCCTCAGTCTCAGCCTCAGCCTCAGTCTCAGTCTCAGTCTCAGTCTCAGCCTCAGTCTCAGTCTCAGCCTCAGTCTCAGTCTCAGCCTCAGTCTCAGGCTCAGTTTCAGTCTCAGTCTCAGCCTCAGCCTCAGTCTCATTCTCAGCCTCAGCCTCAGCCTCAGTCTCAGGCTCAGGCTCAGGTTCAGGTTCAGGTTCAGTCTCAGTCTCAGCCTCAGCCTCAGCCTCAGTCTCAGTCTCAGCCTCAGTCTCAGTCTCAGTCTCAGCCTCAGCCTCAATCTCAGTCTCAGGCTCAGTCTCAGTCTCAGCCTCAGTCTCAGTCTCAGTCTCAGTCTCAGCCTCAGCCTCAGTCTCAGCCTCAGCCTCAGTCTCAGTCTCAGCCTCAGCCTCAGTCTCAGTCTCAGCCTCAGTCTCAGTCTCAGTCTCAGCCTCAGTCTCAGCCTCAGCCTCAGTCTCAGTCTCAGGCTCAGTCTCAGTCTCAGTCTCAGCCTCAGTCTCAGCCTCAGCCTCAGCCTCAGTCTCAGTCTCAGTCTCAGCCTCAGTCTCAGTCTCAAGTTCAGCCTCAGTCTCAGTCTCAGCCTCAGCCTCAGCCTCAGCCTCAGCCTCAGCCTCAGTCTCAGCCTCAGTCTCAGTCTCAGTCTCAGCCTCAGTCTCAGCCTCAGTCTCAGCCTCAGTCTCAGTCTCAGCCTCAGCCTCAGTCTCAGTCTCAGCCTCAGTCTCAGTCTCAGTCTCAGCCTCAGTCTCAGCCTCAGCCTCAGTCTCAGTCTCAGGCTCAGTCTCAGTCTCAGCCTCAGTCTCATCCTCAGTCTCAGCCTCAGTCTCAGTCTCAGTCTCAGCCTCAGTCTCAGCCTCAGCCTCAGTCTCAGTCTCAGCCTCAGTCTCAGCCTCAGCCTCAGTCTCAGCCTCAGCCTCAGTCTCAGCCTCAGCCTCAGTCTCAGTCTCAGGCTCAGTCTCAGTCTCAGCCTCAGTCTCATCCTCAGTCTCAGCCTCAGCCTCAGCCTCAGTCTCAGTCTCAGGCTCAGTTTCAGTCTCAGTCTCAGCCTCAGCCTCAATCTCAGTCTCAGGCTCAGTCTCAGCCTCAGCCTCAGTCTCAGGTTCAGGCTCAGGCTCAGGTTCAGGCTCAGGTTTAGTCTCAGTCTCAGCCTCAGCCTCAGCCTCATTCTCAGTCTCAGCCTCAGTCTCAGTCTCAGCCTCAGCCTTAGTCTCAGGCTCAGGTTCAGGTTCAGCCTCTGATTCCATCCCCTCCCTCTCCCACAGGTTCCGATGCCCTCCCAGTGCTCCCATTCCCCTCCTCCCCCTTCCCCCTCCCGTTGTTGGCAGCTCTGGACTCTCTGGCTCGAGCTCTCTTGGCTCCAGGTTTCCATGCCCTGAACCATCTCCTTGACCTCCGGCCCACGACCTCCGAGCGGCGCCGGAGCTGCCGCGGTTGTGCCCTATGGACCCTGCTGGCTCCGGCGCTGGTGCTGGTGCTGGTGCTGTCGGTGCCGCTCACGGCCCTGGGGCTGCTGCTCTGGCTGCCCCTGCAGAGGCTCCGGAGCCCGTTCCGCTGCCGGCACATGGAGACGGTGCCGGCGATGGAGCCCTGGGACCTGCGGCGGCCTCGGACCTTCACCTTCGTCACTGCCAACAGCTGCCTCCTCCCCAGCGGCCTCGCCAAGTTCAGTAACCTGGGGAGGACACCGCAGAGAGCCGAGGACATCGCGCGGGCACTGGTGCCTATGGGGGCTATGGAGACAATGGGGACAATGGGGATGGAGACCAAGGGGGAGGGCACCAGTTTGGTGAGGCCATGGCACAGAGGGGACAATGGGTATGGGGGGACAATGAGCAATGAGTGTGGGGTGGGGGTGGTGGAGGTGCCGGTGATGGAGGCGAGGATGATGGAGGCACCAATGATGAAGACCCCAATGATGGTGACACCACATCTGGACCCACTGATGATGGAGACCCCAATGACGGAGACCCCAATAATAAAGACCCCAATGATGGAGACCCAGATGATGGAGCCAATGATGATGGAGATGCCGGATCCGGACCCACCTATACCAGAGACGCCAGAGCCAAAGCCACCAATGATGAAGACCCCAATGATGGAGAACCCAATGATGCAGCCGATGATGATGGAGACCCCAATGATGAAGACCCCAATGATGAAGACCCCAAAGATGAAGACCCCAATGTTGGAGACCTCAATGATGGAGATGCCAGATCTGGACCCACCGATGATGCAGACACCAGATCCAGACCCAGTGATGATGGAGATGCCAGAGCCAAAGCCACCAATGATGGAGACCCCAATGACGAAGACCCCAATGATGGAGCCCCCATTGATGGAGACACCAGCTCCAGACCCATTGACACCCCCCCCACCCCCATCCCCCCCTCTCTCCACGCGCCTCCCTCCGGACACCTCCATCCTCTGCCTTCAGGAGGTGTTTGACTCCTCGGCCGCCGCTCGTCTGAGCCGACACCTGCTCCAGACCTTCCCTTACATCCTATGGGACGTGGGTCGGGTCGGGTTGTACAACAGGCGGCTCCGGTTGTTCCCCAGCGGCCTCCTGGTCGCCAGCCGCTACCCGGTGACCGCAGCCGCGTTCCACAGCTTCAGCAATGGGGCAAGAGAGGATGCGCTGGCGGATAAGGGGGTGTTGTTGGTGCAGGTGTGTGGGGTGTGTGGGGGGTGTGGGGCAGGATGTGGGTCAGGCTCAGGTGTAGGTCAGGGTGTGGGTCAGGATGTGGGTCAGACTCAGGTGTGGGTCAGGGTGTGATGTGGGTCAGGATGTGGTTCAGGATTTGGGTCAGGGTGTGGGTCAGGGTGTGGGTCAGGTTCTGGTGTGGGTCAGGGTCAGGGTGTGGGTCAGGATGTGGGTCAGGATGTGGGTCAGGGTCAGGTGTGGGTCAGGGTGTGGGTCAGGGTCAGGTGTGGGTCAGGATGTGGGTCAGGGTCAGTTGTGGGTCAGGATGTGGGTCAGGATGTGGGTCAGGGTGTGGGTCAGGGTCAGTTGTGGGTCAGGGTCAGGTGTGGGTCAGTTGTGGGTCAGTCTCTGCTGTGGGTCCCATTGATCCCTGTGTTCCCCACAGGTTCAGTTGTGGGTCAGGATGTGGGTCAGGGTGTGGGTCAGGATGTGGGTCAGGATGTGGGTCAGGATGTGGGTCAGGGTGTGGGTCAGGGTCAGTTGTGGGTCAGTCTCTGCTGTGGGTCCCATTGACCCCATTGTGCCCCTCAGGTCCAGGTGTGGGTCAGGATGTGGGTCAGGGTCAGTTGTGGGTCAGGATGTGGGTCAGGGTGTGGGTCAGGGTGTGGGTCAGGGTGTGGGTCAGGGTGAGGTTGTGGGTCAGGCTGTGGGTCAGGATGTGGGTCAGGGTCAGTTGTGGGTCAGGATGTGGGTCAGGTTGTGGGTCAGGATGTGGGTCAGGTTGTGGGTCAGTCTGTGCTGTGTGTCCCATTGACCCCAGTGTTCCCCTCAGGTCCAGGTTGGGTCTGTGGGTCACAGACGCATCGTGGGGTACGTGGGGTGCACACACCTGCAGGCACCGGCCAGTGAGTGGGGGGCAGGGGGGGGAGGGGCAGGAGGGGGGGGAGGGGATCAGTGGGGGAGGGGCAGGAGGGGGAGGGGTAAGAGGAGGGGCTGGAGTGGGGGAGGGGCAGGAGGATGGGGAGGGGCATGTGGGGGAGGAGGGGGAGGGGCAGGAGTGGGGGGAGGGGCATGAGGGGGAGGGGCAGAGGTGGGAGGGGCAGTGGGGGAGGGGCAGGAGGGGCAGGAGGAGGGGGAGGGTCAGGAGGGGGAGGGTCAGTGGGGGAGGGGCATCAGGAGGGGGGAGGGGCAGCAGGAGGGTCAGTGGGGGGGTCAGTGGGTCAGTGGGGGGAGGGGCCGCCCTGACCCCTGACCCCTGACCCCTGACCCCTCCCCCCAGTGGACGGCTCCATCCGAGCCGCTCAGCTGTCCATGACCCTGCAGTGGATGAGCCGGTTCCAGTTACGTCATCAGCGGCGACAGGATCACGTGGCCTTTGACGTCATCTGCGGCGACCTCAACTTCGACAACTGCTCCCAGGGTGGGGGAGGGGCGAAGGGGGAGGGGGGAGGGGGAGGGGGGAGGGGGGGGGGGGAGGGGGGGGATGGGATATGGGATATGGGATATGGGATGTGGGATATGGGATATGGGATGTGGGATATGGGATGTGGGATATGGGATGTGGGATATGGGATATATGGGATATGGGATATGGGATGTGGGATATGGGATATGGGATATGGGATATGGGGATATGGGATATGGGATGTGGGATATATGGGATATGGGATATGGGATGTGGGATATGGGATATGGGATATGGGATATGGGATGTGGGATGTGGGATATGGGATATGGGATATGGGATATGGGATATGGGATGTGGGATATGGGATATGGGATGTGGGATATGGGATGTGGGATATGGGATATGGGATGTGGGATGTGGGATGTGGGATGTGGGATATATGGGATATGGGATATGGGATGTGGGATATGGGATATGGGATATGGGATATGGGGATATGGGATATGGGATATGGGATGTGGGATGTGGGATGTGGGATGTGGGATATATGGGATATGGGATATGGGATATGGGATATGGGGATATGGGATATGGGATGTGGGATATATGGGATATGGGATATGGGATGTGGGATATGGGATATGGGATATGGGATATGGGGATATGGGATGTGGGATGTGGGATGTGGGATGTGGGATGTGGGATGTGGGATATGGGATGTGGGATATGGGGATATGGGATATGGGATGTGGGATATGGGATATGGGATATGGGATATGGGATATGGGATGTGGGATATATGGGATATGGGATATGGGATATGGGATATGGGATGTGGGATGTGGGATGTGGGATATATGGGATATGGGATATGGGATATGGGATGTGGGATATGGGATATGTGATGTGGGATATGGGATATGGGATATGGGATATGGGGATATGGGATATGGGATGTGGGATATGGGATATGGGATGTGGGATATGGGATATGGGATATGGGATATGGGATATGGGATATGGGATGTGGGATATATGGGATATGGGATATGGGATATGGGATGTGGGATGTGGGATATGGGATATGGGATGTGGGATGTGGGATGTGGGATATGGGATATGGGATGTGGGATGTGGGATATGGGATGTGGGATATGGGATATGGGGATATGGGATGTGGGATGTGGGATGTGGGATGTGGGATGTGGGATGTGGGATATGGGATATGGGATGTGGGATATGGGATGTGGGATGTGGGATATGGGATATGGGATGTGGGATGTGGGATGTGGGATATGGGATATGGGATGTGGGATGTGGGATATGGGATGTGGGATGTGGGATGTGGGATGTGGGATGTGGGATATGGGATGTGGGATGTGGGATGTGGGATGTGGGATGTGGGATATGGGATATGGGGATATGGGATGTGGGATGTGGGATGTGGGATATGGGATGTGGGATATGGGATGTGGGATGTGGGATATGGGATGTGGGATGTGGGATGTGGGATATGGGGATATGGGATGTGGGATGTGGGATGTGGGATATGGGATGTGGGATATGGGATATGGGATGTGGGATATGGGATAAGGGATGTGGGATGTGGGATATGGGATGTGGGATATGGGATGTGGGATGTGGGATGTGGGATATGGGATATGGGATGTGGGATGTGGGATATGGGATATGGGATATGGGATATGGGATATGGGATATGGGATGTGGGATATGGGATAAGGGATGTGGGATATGGGATATGGGATGTGGGATGTGGGATATGGGATATGGGATGTGGGATGTGGGATATGGGATGTGGGATGTGGGATGTGGGATATGGGATGTGGGATATGGGATGTGGGATGTGGGATATGGGATGTGGGATGTGGGATATGGGATGTGGGATATGGGATGTGGGATATGGGATGTGGGATGTGGGATATGGGATATGGGATGTGGGATATGGGATATGGGATGTGGGATATGGGATGTGGGATATGGGATGTGGGATGTGGGATGTGGGATATGGGATGTGGGATATGGGATGTGGGATGTGGGATATGGGATGTGGGATGTGGGATGTGGGATGTGGGATGTGGGATATGGGATATGGGATATGGGATATGGGATATGGGATATGGGATATGGGATGTGGGATATGGGATGTGGGATGTGGGATGTGGGATGTGGGATGTGGGATGTGGGATGTGGGATGTGGGATATGGGATGTGGGATGTGGGATGTGGGATATGGGATGTGGGATGTGGGATGTGGGATGTGGGATGTGGGATATGGGATGTGGGATGTGGGATGTGGGATGTGGGATGTGGGATATGGGATATGGGATATGGGATGTGGGATGTGGGATATGGGATGTGGGATGTGGGATGTGGGATGTGGGATATGGGATGTGGGATGTGGGATATGGGATGTGGGATGTGGGATGTGGGATATGGGATATGGGATGTGGGATGTGGGATGTGGGATGTGGGATATGGGATGTGGGATGTGGGATGTGGGATGTGGGATGTGGGATGTGGGATGTGGGATGTGGGATGTGGGATGTGGGATATGGGATATGGGATATGGGATGTGGGATGTGGGATATGGGATATGGGATGTGGGATGTGGGATATGGGATATGGGATATGGGATATGGGATATGGGATATGGGATGTGGGATGTGGGATATGGGATGTGGGATGTGGGATGTGGGATATGGGATATGGGATATGGGATATGGGATGTGGGATATGGGATGTGGGATGTGGGATGTGGGATGTGGGATGTGGGATGTGGGATGTGGGATGTGGGATATGGGATGTGGGATGTGGGATGTGGGATGTGGGATATGGGATATGGGATGTGGGATATGGGATATGGGATATGGGATGTGGGATGTGGGATATGGGATGTGAGATATGGGGATATGGGATATGGGGTATGGGATAAGGGATGTGGGATATGGGATGTGGGATATGGGATATGGGATATGGGATATGGGATAAGGGATGTGGGATATGGGATATGGGGATATGGGATATGGGGATATGGGATGTGGGATATGGGATATGGGATATGGGGTATGTGATAAGGGATGTGGGATATGGGATATGGGGATATGGGATATGGGGATATGGGATATGGGATATGGGATGTGGGATATGGGATAGGGGGTCCGAGGGTAATGGGGGGCTATGGGTCACCCCATACCCTATATATGACCTGCACCATCCCTGCCCCATAGCTGACAGCCAGAACCAACAGCATCACATCTTCAACGTATACAGGGACCCTTGTAGGGTGGGACCAGGGGAGGACCAGCCCTGGGCCATAGGTGGGGATGGAGACCCCATAGCACAGACCCCATATACCCATGTACCCATATACCCATATACCCATGTACCCATGTACCCATATACCCATGTACCCATATACCCATATCCCCATGTACCCATATACCCATATACCCATGTACCCATATACCCATATACCCATGTACCCATATACCCATATACCCATGTACCCATGTACCCATATACCCATGTACCCATATACCCATATACCCATGTACCCATATACCCATATACCCATGTACCCATGTACCCATATACCCATGTACCCATATACCCATATCCCCATGTACCCATATCCCCATGTACCCATATACCCATATACCCATATACCCATATACCCATGTACCCATATACCCATGTACCCATATACCCATATACCCATATACCCATGTACCCATGTACCCATATACCCATGTACCCATGTACCCTATATACCCATATACCCATGTACCCATATACCCATGTACCCATATACCCATGTACCCATATACCCATGTACCCATGTACCCATATACCCATGTACCCATATACCCATATACCCATGTACCCATATACCCATGTACCCATGTACCCATATACCCATGTACCCATATACCCATGTACCCATGTACCCATATACCCATGTACCCATATACCCATGTACCCATGTACCCATATACCCATATACCCATATACCCATGTACCCATATACCCATATACCCATGTACCCATATACCCATGTACCCATATACCCATATACCCATATACCCATGTACCCATATACCCATGTACCCATATACCCATGTACCCATGTACCCATATACCCATGTACCCATGTACCCATATCCCCATGTACCCATATACCCATATACCCATATCCCCATATACCCATAACCTCCCACCCCATAACCTCAGACCCCATAACCTCACACCCCATAACCTCCCACCCCATAACCTCAGACCCCATATCCCATTCCAGGCACTCTCCTCAACCCCATAGAGCTCCATGAGGATCCTGTGTCCACCCCACAGAAGATGAAGAGGTGACAGGAATGGGGCACAGGGAACCCTCTGCCCCACATCCTGTGTCTATGGGTCCCTGTGCCCCCATCCCATTGATATCCCCACCCCATTGATGCCCCCACCCCCCTGATGCCCTCACCCCATTGGCTGCCCCCAGGACCCTCTCGTCTCCCATTGGTCGCCGTCGGTTCCTGGCGGGTCCCATCCTGACCAATGGGGCTGCAGATTCATCATTCCCGTTCCCGTTCCGGGGTCGGCGCCTGGATTACACCTTGTACCGTCCATGGATGCCCACGGTGAGCACAGCTGTGGGGCAGGCCCAGAGCACTGGGACCCATAGCGGGACCCATGGGACCCATAGCGTGACCCATAACCATGACCCATAGCGGGACCCACAGTGTGACCCACAGCAGGACCCACAGTGGGACCCATAGGACCCATAACCATGACCCACATCGGGACCCATAGCGGGACCCATAGTGGGACCCACAGCGGGACCCATAACGTGACCAATGGGACCCATAACCATGACCCACAGCGGGACCCACACTGTGACCCACAGCATGACCCACAGCGGGACTCATAACCATAACCCCCCTGTTACCCACAGCGTGACCCACACTGTGACCCATAACCATGACCCACACTGTGACCCACACTGTGACCCATAGGACTCATAACCATGACCCACACCGTGACCCACACTGTGACCCACATGTGACCCACACCGTGACCCACATGTGACCCACAGTGGGACCCATAGCGTGACCCATGGGACCCATAACCATGACCCACACTGTGACCCATAGGACCCATAACCATGACGCACATGTGACCCATAGGACCCACATGTGACCCATGTGACCCACAACCATCTCCTCCCCCCAGGAGGTTGTTGGTGTCTCCTTCATCACTGCTCTGGCCCCAAGCTCCGATCACCTCCCAGTGTCCTTGAGCCTGAGGGTGGAGCCCAGAGAGACACAGACACCGGAACCGGCTCCGGAACAACCGGAGCAACACCAGAACACCAGGACTGACACCGGAACCGGTACCGGAACAACCGGAATGGAACCAGAACAATGGGAATGGGACTGGGATCAACACCGGGAATGGCAACAGGACACTGGGACAGACACCAGAACACAAGGACTGACACCGGAACCGGCTCCGGAACAGTGGGAGCAACACTGGGACACCAGGATTGATACTGGGATCAACACCGGGACTGACACCAGAACACCAGGAATGACACCGGAACCGGCTCCGGGACAACCGGAGCAACACTGGGACACTGGGATTGATACTGGGATCAACAACGGGACTGACACCAGAACACCAGGAATGACACCAGAACCGGCACCGGAACAACGGGAATGGAACCAGAACACTGGGAATGGCAACGGGACACTGGGAATGACAATGGGATCGACAATGGGACTGACACCAGAACACTGGGACAGACACAAGGACTGACACCGGAACCGGCTCCGGAACAACGGGAATGGAACCGGGAGCAACACTAGAACAGTGGGATTGATACTGGGAATGGCAACGGGACACTGGGACAGACACCAGAACACCAGGACTAACACTGGGATAGACACTGGGAATGGCACTGGGACACTGGGAGCAACACCAGGACTGACACTGGGAATGGCACCAGGACACCAGGAATGACAATGGGATTGACAATGGGACTGACACCAGAACACTGGGACACTAGGACTGACACTGGGAATGGCACCGGGATCAACACCGGGAATGGCACCGGAACACTGGGACCAACACCAGGACTGACACTGGGACTGACACCAGAACACCGGGAATGGCACTGGGACACAGGGACTGACACCGGGATGAACACTGGGACACTGGGACCAGCACCAGGACACTGGGACAGACACTGGGACAGACACAGACACCAGGACTGGTACCAGGGCTGGCACCAGACAGACACTGGGACACCAGAACTGACACTGGGATCAACACCAGAACACCAGAACAAACACTGGGACAGACACCGGGATCAACACCGGGACTGACAGCAGAACACCAGGAATGGCACCGGGATCAACACCAGGACACCAGGACAGACAGTGGGACTGGAGGTGATGGGGACATGGAACTGGTGCCCATGTGCCATTGATCCATCACTGGTTCAGTATTGATCCAGTGTTGAACTGGGACCAATCCAGCACTGACCCCACATTGATGGGGCATTGATCTGGTATCGACTCAGCACTGACCCAGCACCAGTATGGGATGGATCCAGCACTGACCCAGCACCAGTATGGGATGGATCCTGCATTGATCCAGCACCAGTATGGGATGGATCCAGCACTGACCCAGCACCAGTATGGGATGGATCCTGCATTGATCCAGCACCAGTATGGGATGGATCCAGTATTGACCCAGCACCAGTATGGGATGGATCCTGCATTGACCCAGCACCAGTATGGGATGGATCCAGCACTGACCCAGCACCAGTATGGGATGGATCCAGCACTGACCCAGCACCAGTATGGGATGGATCCAGCATTGATCTAGCACCAGTATGGGATGGATCCAGCACTGACCCAGCACCAGTATGGGATGGATCCTGCACTGATCCAGCACCAGTATGGGATGGATCCAGCACTGATCCAGCACCAGTATGGGATGGATCCGGTATTGATCCAGTACCAGTATGGGATGGATCCAGTATTGATCCAGCACCAGTATGGGATGGATCCGGTATTGATCCAGCACCAGTATGGGATGGATCCAGTATTGATCCAGCACCAGTATGGGATGGATCCGGTATTGATCCAGCACCAGTATGGGATGGATCCAGTATTGATCCTGCATTGATCCTGTATTGATCCTGTATTGATGGGGCATTAATAAGACATTGATCCAGCACTGACCTGGCTCCAGTCTGTTCTATCATAGAGGTCCTGGAGAAGGCAAAGAAGGGGGCATGGCCTGTCGCTTAGGGGGCGTGTCCTCCCTCGGAATGGGCGTGGTCTGTATGGGAAAGGGGCGTGTCCTCCCGCTTAGGGGGCGTGGTCTCTTGCTTAGGGGGCGTGTCCTCTCCGGGGGTATATCCTCCCTCGGAAGGGGCGTGGTCTGCATAGCTAAGTAGGCGTGGTCTGTATCGGCAGGGGGCGTGTCCTCCCTCGGAAGGGGCGTGGTCTGTACAGTCAAGGGGCGTGGCTATCGATACGGGGCCGTGTCCTCTCCCTTAGGGGGCGTGTCCTCCCTCGGAAGGGGGCGTGGTTTGTCTTGGAAGTATACGTAGCCTGTATCGGAAGGGGCCGTAGCCTATAGCTACGGGGGCGTGGCCTGCGTCGGAAGGGGGCGTGGTCTGTATGGGAAGGGGGCGTGTCCTCTCCGGTCGAATAGCCTCCCTCGGAAGGGGCGTGGTTTGTACCGGAAAAGGACGAGTCTGCATCGTTAGGGGGCGTGGTCTGTAGCGGAAGGGGGCGTGGCCTATGGCTACGGGGGCGTGATCTTTAGCTGAAGGGGGCGTGGTCTGTACAGCTAAGGAGGCGTGGCCTGTACCGGAGGGGGCGTGTCCTGCCCCGGAAGTGCTCCCGTCCGCCCCGCTCCGCCATGTCGGCCCCGGAGCTGCTGTCGGATGACGGTTTCCGGTTGGACGGCCGCCGCCCGCAGGAGATCCGGTCAGTGCGCATGCGCAGCTCTCCTCGGGGGTGTGTCCTGTCCCTGCGGGGGGCGTGTCCTGCGTCAGAAGAGGGCGTGGCCTGTCGCATAGGGGGCGTGTCCTCTCTCTACGGGGGCGTGGCCTGTAGGGGAAGGGGGCGTGGCCTATAGCTACGGGGGAGAGGTCTGTGGCTTAGGGGGCGTGGTATACATAGGAAGGGGGCGTGGTCTGTATCAGGAGGGTACGTAACCTATAGCTACGGGGCGTGGTCTGTCGCGTAGGGGGCGTGGTCTATACCGGAAGTAGGCGTGTCAACCCCCGGAAGTGACCGTGCCCTGCCCCGGAAGTGCTCCCGTCCGCCCCTGTCCGCCATGTCGGCGCCGGAGCTGCTGTCGGATGACGGTTTCCGGTTGGACGGACACCGCCCGCGGGAGATCCGGTCAGTACGCATGCGCTGCTCCCTCCGGGGGCGTGTCCTGTCCATGCGGGGGGCGTGTCCTGCGTCGGAAGTGGGCGTGTCCTCCCTCTGCGGGGACGTGGTTTGTAGTGGAAGGGGGCGTGGCCTGTCGCTTAGGGGGCGTGTCCTCCCTCGGAAGGGTACGTAGCCTGTTGATTAAGAGGCGTGGTCTATATGCGAAGGGGGCGTGGCCTGTCCCTTAGGAGGTGTGGTCTGTAGCTGAAGCAAGCGTGGTCTGTATCGGAAAAGGCGTGGTCTATATCGAGAGGGGGCGTGGCTTGTGGCTTATGGGGCGTGTCCTCCCTCGCAGGGGGCGTGCTTTGTGTTGGAAGGGGACGTCGTCTGTATAGGAAGGGGCGTGGTCTGTATCGACAGGGGGCGTGGTCTGTCGCTTAGGGGGCGTGTCCTCTGTCGGAATGGTGTCCTCCCTCGGTAGGGGGCGTGGTCTCTATCGGAAGGGGGCGTGGTTTGTCTCGGAAGTATACGTAGCCTGTATCGGAAGGGGCGTGGCCAATCGCATAGGGGGCGTGGTCTGTATAGCCAAGGGGGCGTGGCCTGTCGCTTAGGGGACGTGTCCTCCCTCGGAAGGGGCGTTGTCTGTAGCTGAAGGGGGCGTGGTCTGCACAGTCACGGGGGCGTGGCTATCGATACGGGGCCGTGTCCTCTCCCTTAGGGGGCGTGTCCTGTCTCGGAAGGGGGCGTGGTCTGTATCGGAAGGGGTCGTAGCCTAATAGCTACGGGGGCGTGGCCTGTCGTTTAGGAGGCGTGGTCTGTACAGCTAAGGAGGCGTGGCCTGTAACGGAAGTGACGGTGTCCTGCCCCGGAAGTGCTCCCGTCCGCCCCTGTCCGCCATGTCCGCTCCGGAGCTGCTGTCGGATGACGGTTTCCGGTTGGACGGCCGCCGCCCGCGGGAGATCCGGTCTCTGCGCATGCGCCTGGGGCTGTTCCCGCGCGCGGACGGATCCGCCTACATCGAACAGGGAAACACCAAAGTTGTGGCCTTAGTGTACGGACCGAGAGAGGTCAGACAGCGACCCCTGACCCTGACCCCTGACCCCAACCCCTGACCCCAACCCCTGACCCCAACCCCTGACCCCAACCCCTGACCCCAACCCCTGACCACAACCCCTGACCACAACCCCTGACCCCCATCCCCCCCCTCCCCCATCCCCCTCCGCAACCCATCCAACCCCTCCCCCACCCCCATCCTCCCCTCCCCCACACTCCCCTATCCCCCCCTCCCCCACCCGTCCTATCCCCCCCCTCCCGTTCCCTTCCTGTCCCCTTCCCATCCCCCCCCGTGTCTGTCCCATCCCCTCCCCCCCCGGCGGTGGGAACACCAGACCCGTGGCTGTCGTATACGGACCGAGGGAGGTCAGAGCCCAGCCCCCACTGCCCCTCCCCCACCCACATCCCCCCGCACCCCCCTCCCCCAACCCCATACCCCACTCCCTCACCCCCATCCCACCCTTCCCCTCCCCCCTCCGCACCTCCCCATCCCCCACCCCCATTCCACCCCTCACCCAACCTCATCCCCCACCCGTGTCCGTCCCATGCTCGTTTCTTCCCATCCCCCCCCGTTCCCATTCCCTCCCCCTCCCTCCCATGCCCATCACGTCCGGTCCCGTTCCCCTCTGACACCTTCCCCCCCGTTCACATCCCCCCCTCTGACCCCTCGCTCCCTCTCCCCATCCCATCCCCATCCCATCCCATCCCATCCCATCCCCATCCCCATCCCCATCCCATCCCCATCCCCATCCCCATCCCATCCCCATCCCATCCCCATCCCATCCCATCCCATCCCATCCCATCCCATCCCATCCCATCCCCATCCCCATCCCATCCCCATCCCATCCCATCCCATCCCCATCCCCATCCCATCCCATCCCATCCCATCCCATCCCCATCCCATCCCATCCCATCCCATCCCCATCCCATCCCATCCCCATCCCATCCCATCCCATCCCCATCCCCATCCCATCCCCATCCCATCCCATCCCCATCCCATCCCATCCCCATCCCATCCCATCCCCATCCCATCCCATCCCATCCCATCCCCATCCCCATCCCATCCCATCCCATCCCCATCCCATCCCCATCCCATCCCATCCCATCCCATCCCCATCCCATCCCATCCCATCCCATCCCCATCCCCATCCCATCCCATCCCATCCCCATCCCATCCCATCCCATCCCCATCCCATCCCCATCCCATCCCATCCCCATCCCATCCCCATCCCATCCCCATCCCATCCCATCCCATCCCCATCCCAATCCCATCCCATCCCCATCCCATCCCCATCCCATCCCCATCCCATCCCATCCCATCCCCATCCCCATCCCCATCCCCATCCCATCCCCATCCCATCCCATCCCATCCCCATCCCCATCCCCATCCCCATCCCATCCCCATCCCATCCCCATCCCATCCCATCCCATCCCATCCCATCCCCATCCCATCCCATCCCATCCCCATCCCATCCCATCCCATCCCATCCCATCCCATCCCCATCCCATCCCCATCCCATCCCATCCCATCCCATCCCCATCCCATCCCATCCCCATCCCCATCCCAATCCCATCCCCATCCCATCCCATCCCATCCCCATCCCATCCCCATCCCCATCCCCATCCCATCCCCATCCCATCCCATCCCCATCCCCATCCCATCCCCATCCCATCCCCATCCCATCCCCATCCCATCCCATCCCCATCCCCATCCCCATCCCCATCCCATCCCCATCCCATCCCATCCCCATCCCCATCCCATCCCCATCCCATCCCATCCCATCCCCATCCCATCCCCATCCCATCCCATCCCATCCCATCCCCATCCCATCCCCATCCCCATCCCATCCCCTCCCCTCCCCCCCCAGGTCCGAGGTCCTCGCTCCCGCTCAGCTCCAGACCAGGCTGTTCTCCGCTGCCGCTTCAGCCTCGCTCCCTTCAGTGGCCCCGAACGGAGGCGGCCAAGGGGGGGGGAGGGGAGAGGCTCAGACCTGGCGCTGAGGCTGCAGCAGAGCCTCGAGGCTGCTGTCCTCACCCACCTCTACCCCCGATCCCAGATCGACGTCTATGTGCAGGTAACGGGGGGGACATATGGGGTCATATGGGGTGAGCATATGGGGAGATGTGGGGTGAATATGGGGTGAACATGGGGAGGGGAGAGGCTCAGACCTGGCGCTGAGGCTGCAGCAGAGCCTCGAGGCCGCCGTCCTCACCCGCCTCTACCCCCGCTCCCAGATCGACGTCTATGTGCAGGTAATGGGGGGGACGTATGGGGAGATGTGGGGTGAACATATGGGGAGATGTGGGGTGAATATGGGGAGATGTGGGGTGAACATATGGGGTGAATATGGGGTGAACATGGGGAGGGGAGAGGCTCGGACCTCACATTGAGGCTGCAGCAGAGCCTCGAGGCTGCCGTCCTCACCCACCTCTACCCCCGCTCCCAGATCGACGTCTATGTGCAGGTAATGGGGGGGACATATGGGGAGATGTGGGGTGAACATATAGGGGAGATGTGGGGTGAATATGGGGTGGACATGGGAGGGGAGAGGCTCAGACCTCACGCTGAGGCTGCAGCAGAGCCTTGAGGCCGCTGTCCTCACCCGCCTCTACCCCCGCTCCCAGATCGACGTCTATGTGCAGGTAATGGGGGGACATGTGGGGAGATGTGGGGTGAACATATGGGGAGATGTGGGGTGAATATATGGGGAGATGTGGGGTGAACATATGGGGACATATGGGGAGATGTGGGGTGAATATGGGGTGAACATTGGGGGGGGGAGAGGCTTTGACCTCGCACTGAGGCTGCAGCAGAGCCTCGAGGCCGCCGTCCTCACCAGCCTCTACCCCCGATCCCAGATCGACGTCTATGTGCAGGTAATGGGGGGACATGTGGGGAGATGTGGGGTGAGCATATGGGGAGATGTGGGGTGAATATGGGGGGAGATGTGGGGTGAGCATGTGGGACATGAGAGGGACACTGGGGAGCGACATAGGGAGGGATGGAGGGTTAATGGTGCTCGGGCATTGCGGGGCCCATTGGTTCTGTGTCCCTGCATCCCTGTATCCATGTTCTGTGTCCCTGTCCCATATCCCTGTCTCTGTATCCATGTACCATGTCCCTACATCCTTTTCCCATATCCCTGCATCCCTGTACCATATCCTGGTATCCCTGTCCCTATATCCATGTTCTATGTCCCTGTATCCCTGTCTCTGTATCCCTGTCCCTGTATCCCTGTCCCTGTACCGTATCCTGGTATCCCTGTCCCTATATCCATGTTCTGTGTTCCTGCATCCCTGTCCCTGTATCCATGTACCATGTTCCTACATCCCTGTCCCTTATCCCTGTTCTGTATCCCTGCATCCCTATCCCTGCATCCCTGTATCCCTGTTCTGTATCCCTGTATCCCTGCATCCCTATCCCTGTATCCCTATCCCATCCCCATCCCTATCTGACTCCCATCCCATTGCCCCACAGGTCCTGCAGTCGGACGGCAGTCACTGCTGCACCGGCACCACCGCGGCGGCTCTGGCAGTGCTGGATGCCTGTATCCCTGTATCCCTGTATCCCTGTATCCCTGTATCCCTGTATCCCTGTATCCCTGTACCTGTATCCCTGTATCCCTGTATCCCTGCATCCTTGCATCCCTGTATCCATGTATCCCTGTATCCCTGTATCCCTGTACCTGTATCCCTGTATCCCTGTGTCCCTGTATCCCTGTATCCCTGTATCCCTGTACCTGTATCCCTGCATCCCTGTATCCATGTTCTATGTCCCTATATCCCTGTATCCCTATCACATCACCCTCACTCCCATCCCATTGCCCCGCAGGTCCTGCAGTCGGACGGCAGTCACTGCTGCACCGGCACCACCGCGGCAGCTCTGGCACTGTTGGATACAGGCATCCCTGTATCCCTGTACCTGTATCCCTGTATCCCTGTATCCCTGTATCCCTGTATCCCTGTATCCCTATCTGACTCCCATCCCATCCCTGCAGGTCCTGCAGTCAGACGGCAGTCACTGCTGCACCGGCACCACCGCGGCGGCTCTGGCAGTGCTGGATGCCGGCATCCCTGTATCCCTGTATCCCTATATCCATGTACCATATCCCATCCCTATCTGACTCCCATCCCATCCCCACAGGTCCTGCAGTCTGACGGCAGTCACTGCTGCACCGGCACCACCGCGTCAGCTCTGGCAGTGCTGGATGCCGGCATCCCTGTATCCCTGTATCCCTGTATCCCTGTACCTGTATCCCTATCCCATCCCTATCTCACTCCTCTCCCATCGCATTCCCCACAGGTCCTGCAGTCAGACGGCAGTCACTGCTGCACCGGCACCACCGCGGCGGCTCTGGCAGTGCTGGACGCCGGCATCCCTGTATCCCTGTATCCCTATATCCCTGTACCTGTATCCATGTATCCCTGTATCCATGTTCTATGTCCCTATATCCCTGTATCCCTATCACATCACCCACACTCTGATCCCATTGCCCCACAGGTCCTGCAGTCAGACGGCAGTCACTGCTGCACCGGCACCACCGCGGCGGCTCTGGCAGTGCTGGACGCCGGCATCCCTGTATCCCTGTACCTGTATCCCTGTATCCCTGCATCCCTATCCCATCCCCATCCCTATCTGACTCCCATCCCATCCCCGCAGGTCCTGCAGTCAGACGGCAGTCACTGCTGCACCGGCACCACCGCGGCGGCTCTGGCAGTGCTGGACGCAGGTATCCCCCTCCGGGACGTGGTATGTGCCGGTTCAGCTGCCCTGGCCGAGGGCACGGCCCTGACTGACCCCAATGGGGCCGAGGAGGCTGCGGTGGGGCCGGGGCTGGCGCTGGCTCTGCTGCCGGCATCGGGGCTGCTGGCGCTGGTGCAGCTCAGTGCCCGTGTGCCCTGCGAGCGCCTGGAGCCGGTGATGGAGGCGGCTGCCGACGGGTGCCGGGAGCTGCACCGGGCGCTGGACAGGGAGCTGAGGAGGAGCCTGCGGGAGAGACATGGGGAGGTGTGAGACTGGGACATGGGACACAGTGACTATGGCATTGCCATGGGATGGGTGCCATGGGTGCCATGGGTGCTATGGGTGCCATGGGTGCCATGGCATGGGATGTGTGCCGTGTATGGCATGGCAGGGGGTCAATAAAGAGCAGGTGCCATGGACTGTGTGCTGTATCCTATGGAATGGGGATGGGATGGGGTCCATGCACATCAGTGCCTATGGCATTGCCATGGGACATGTGCCATGTGTGCCGTGTGTGCCATGTGTGCTATGGCAGGGGGTCAATAAAGGGCAGGTGCCATGGACTGTGTCCTGTATCCTATGGGATGGGGTCCATGTGCCACAGTGCCTATGGCATTGCCATGGTGGCACCAACAATGGGATGTGTGCCATGTATGGCATGGCAGGGGGTCAATAAAGGGCAGGTGCCATGGGATGTGTCCTGTATCCTATGGGATGGGGTCCATGCGCATCAGTGCCTATGGCATTGCCAAGGTGGCACCAGCCATGGGTGCTATGGCATGGGATGTGTGCCGTGTATGGCATGGCAGGGGGTCAATAAAGGGCAGGTGCCATGGGATGTGTCCTGTATCCTATGGGATGGGGATGGGGATGGGAGATGGGGTCCATGTGCCACAGTGCCTATGGCATTGCCATGGGATGTGTGCCATGTGTGCCATGTGTGCCATGGCAACAGATCAATAAAGGGCAGGTGCCATGGACTATGTTCTGTATCCTATGGGATGGGATGGGATGGGGTCCATGTGCCTATAGCATTGCCATGGTGGCACCAGACATGGGACGTGTGCCATGTGTGCCTGACCATGGCATGGGGACGGTGGTTGGGGGATGTGTGCCATGTGTGCCATGTATGCCATGGCATGGGGTCAATAAAGGGCAGGTGCCATAGGATGTGTCCTGTATCCTATGGGATGGGGTCCATGCACATCAGTGCCTATGGCATTGCCATGGTGGCACCAACTATGGGATGTGTGCTGTGTGAGCCTGACCATGGCATGGAACATGTGCCATGTATGGCATGGTGAGGGGTCAATAAACGGCAAGTGCCATAGGATGTGTCCTGTATCCTATGGGATGAGGATGGGATGTGGGGCAGGGATGGGATGGGATGGGATGGGGATGGGATGGGGTCCATGTGCTGCAGTGCCTATGGCATTGCCATGGTGGCACCGACCATGGGATATGGCACATGTGTTCCTGTGCCATGTGGCATCTGGCACAGCCCCTGCTGTGTGTGAGCCTGTGCCCCACATGTGTGGGGTGCTCTGTGCCAATGTGGGGCCCTCAGTGTGTGCCAGGGGCTGCCAGAGCCATGGGGCTCAATGGGGCTCAATGGGGTTGGATGGGGCTCAATGGGGCTCAATGGGGTTGAATGGGGTTGAATGGGGCTCCATGGGGTTGAATGGGTCTCCATGGGGTTGAATGAGTCTCCATGGGGTTGAATGGGGCTCCATGGGGCTGAGTGGGGCTCAATGGGGCTCCATGGGGCTCTATGGGGCTGAATCTGGCTCCATGGGGCTCAATGGGGCTCAATGGGGCTGAATGGGGCTCCATGGGGCTGAATGGGGCTCCATGGGGATGAATGGGGCTCAATGGGGCTCCATGGGGTTGAATGGGGCTCCATGGGGCTGAATGGGGCTCCATGGGGCTCCATGGGGCTCTATGGGTCTCAATGGGGCAGTGGTTATGGGGTGCAGGGGGGGTCCCGGTACTATGGGGGGGGTCCCCATTGGGTCTATGGCACAACCAGGGCCTCGGTTGTGGACTTTGACCCATAGATCAATGGGGCCTTTGTGTGGGTCTGGGCTCGTGGCACCAGCATGTGACTGTGGTGAGGGGGGACAGCACTGGGGGAACTGGGAGGTAATGGGGGGTACTGGGGGTAATGGGGGTACTGGGGGGTACTGGGGGGTAATGGGGGGTAATGGGGGTTACTGGGAGGCACTGGGAGGTGATAGGGGGTACTGGGGGGTGATGGGAGGTAATGGGGGGTACTGGGGGTACTGGGAGGTAATTGGGGAACTGGGAGGTAATGGGGGGTACCGGGGGGGGTAATGGGGGGTGATGGGGGTAATGGGGGGTAATGGGGGGTGATGGGAGGTAATGGGGGGTAATGGGAGGTAATGGGGGTAATGGGGGGTAATGGAAGGTGATGGGGGGTAATGGGGGCAACTGGGAGGTACTGGGAGGTAATGGGGGGTGATGGGGGGTAATGGGGGGTAATGGGGGTAATGGGGGGTAATGGGGGGTAGTGGGGGGTGATGGGGGGTAATGGGGGGTACTGGGAGGTATTGGGGGGTAATGGGAGGTAATGGGGTGTGATGGCGGGTATTGGGGGTACTGGAGGGTAATGGGGGGTACTGGGAGGCACTGGGGGGGTAATGGGGGGTACTGGGGGTTAATGGGAGGTGATGGGGGGTAATGGGGGGTACTGGGAGGCACTGGGCACACTGGGAGGTAATGGGGGTTACTGGGAGGCACTGCGAAGTAATGGAAAGCACTGGGAGGTAATGGGAGGCACTGGGAGATAATGGGAGGCACTGGGGGGTACTGGGAGGTAATGGGGGTTACTGGGAGGTAATGGGAGGTAATGGGAGGTACTGGGGGTAATGGGAGGTAATGGGAGGTGATGGAAGGTACTTGGAGGCACTGGGCACACTGGGAGGTAATGGGGGTTACTGGGAGGCACTGGGAGGTAATAGGAGCAGCACTGGGAGGCAGTGGCCACATTGGGAGGCACTGGGAGGCACTGGGATTTACTGGGAGGTGTTACACCATCACATGTGTGCACATCCCTGGCACCATTACTGGTCCCAGCACCCTTACTGGTCCCAGCACCCTTACTGGTCCCCAGCATTGTTACTGGTCCCAGTACCCTTACTGGTGCTGTGGGTGCTGTGGGTGCTATGGGTTCTATGGATGCTATGGATACTATGGATGCTATGGGTGCTATGGATGCTATGGGTGCTATGGGTGCTATGGGTGCTATGGGTTCTATGGGTGCTATGGGTGCTATGGGTGCTATGGGTGCTATGGATGCTATGGGTGCTATGGGTTCTATGGGTGCTATGGATGCTATGGGTGCTATGGATGCTATGGATGCTATGGGTTCTATGGGTGCTATGGATGCTATGGGTGCTATGGATGCTATGGATCCTATGGATCCTATGGGTGCTATGGATGCTATGGGTTCTATGGGTTCTATGGATGCTATGGATGCTATGGATCCTATGGGTGCTATGGGTTCTATGGGTTCTATGGGTTCTATGGGTGCTATGGATGCTATGGATGCTATGGGTGCTATGGATGCTATGGGTGCTATGGGTTCTATGGGTTCTATGGGTTCTATGGGTGCTATGGATGCTATGGATGCTATGGGTGCTATGGGTGCTATGGATGCTATGGGTGCTATGGGTGCTATGGGTGCTATGGATGCTATGGGTGCTATGGGTGCTATGGGTTCTATGGATGCTATGGGTGCTATGGATGCTATGGATGCTATGGGTTCTATGGGTGCTATGGGTTCTATGGGTGCTATGGGTGCTATGGGTGCTATGGATGCTATGGATGCTATGGATCCTATGGGTGCTATGGGTTCTATGGGTTCTATGGGTTCTATGGGTGCTATGGATCCCATGCTCCCCATTAACTCCTCCATCACCGCATAGCCCACAGGGGGGCGGAGCCGCAGAGGAAGCCCCGCCCCCTTTAACCCCTCCCCGTTAACCCCGCCCCCTTAGCCACGCCCCTTTAGCCCCGCCCCTCCCTTAGCCCCGCCCCCCACTGCGGAAGCGGAGCCGCTGCTGAGCTACCGGTAAGTGGGGATCGGGACCGGGTCCGTTCCCCTCCCCCCCCTCCCCCCATCCCCTCCCCCCCTCCGGTTCGGGTCCGTTCCCCTCCCCCCCCCACCCTTCCTCCCCCCCCATCCCCTCCCTGCACCCCCCCCTCGGGTTCGGGTCCATTCCCCTCCCCCCCCCCCCCATTCCCCCCCCCCGTGGGCAGGGGGGAGGGGCGGGTGGTGCCGCAGAGCGGGGGGGAGGGATGGGGGGATGGGGGGGGACGTGGGGTGCAGTGGGGTGGCTCTATGGGGTGCAATGGGGTGAATGTGGGGTGCAATGGGGGGGCTATGGGGTCTATGGGGTATGTGTGGGGTGCAATGGGGGGGATGGGGGGTGCAGTGGGGTGGCTCTATGGGGTGCAGTGGGGGGGCTATGGGGTCTATTCGGTGTGTGTGAGGTGCAGTGGGGGGCTCTATGGGGTGCAATGGAGGGGATATGGGGGGTCTATGGGGGGCTATGGGGGGACTATGGGGGCTATGGGGTCAATGGGGTGTGTGGGGTGTGGGGCATGTGGGTGCTGATGACTCAGGCTTGGCACAGGCACAGGCTGCACTGCGCTGCCCACACCCGCCCCACACCGCCCCCATAACCCGCCCCATAGCGCCCCCATATCCACCCCATAGCACCCCACACAGACCCACATTGCCCCCACAACCC
Organism: Melopsittacus undulatus; assembly: GCF_012275295.1. Classification (NCBI taxonomy): domain Eukaryota; kingdom Metazoa; phylum Chordata; class Aves; order Psittaciformes; family Psittaculidae; genus Melopsittacus; species Melopsittacus undulatus. The sequence goes on along the minus strand of NC_047527.1, from coordinate 451,994 downwards.
GCCCCATAGCAGCCCACATGCTTGCGGTGCCAACCGGTGCCTTGTGGGTGCCATGGGGTGCTATGGGTTACCATAGGGTGCCATGCAGTGCCATAGGGTGCCGTGGATTACCATAGGGTGCTGTGGGTTACCATAGGGTACCATGCAGTGCCATAGGGTGCCATGCAGTGCCATAGGGTGCTATATGATGCTATATAGTTCCATGAGGGGCCATGGGGTTCTATACGGTGCTATGTGGTTCCGTGTGGTGCTATAGGGTTCTATATGGTGCTGTGTGGTTCCCTGTGGTGCCATAGGGCTCTATATGGTCCCATCTGGTGCCATAGGGCTCTCTATGCTTCCATGCAGTGCCATAGGGCTCTATATTGTGCTCTATGGTCCCATCCGGTGCCATAGGTTTCTGTATGATGCTGTATGGTGCCATAGGGCTCTATATGGTGCTATGTGGCTCCATGCAGTCCCATAGGGCTCTGTATGGTGCTGTATTGTGCCATAGGGTTCTATGTGATGCTGTTTGGTGCCATAGGGTTCTATATGATCCTCTATGGTGCCATAGGGCTCTATATGATGCTGTGTGGTCCCATGCAGTGCCATAGAGCTCTATATGGCTCCATGTGGTGCCATAGGGTTCTATATGGTGCTCTATGGTGCCATAGGGCTCTATAGGGCTCTATATGGTCCCATAGGTTTCTCTATAATGCTGTATTGTGCCATAGGCTTCTATATGATGCTCTATGGTGCCATAGGGCTCTATGTGGTTCTACGTGGTGCCATAGAGCTCTATATGATACTATATGGTACCATAGGGCTCTATATGGTGCTCTATATGACTCCATGCAGTGCCATAGGCCTCTATATGATGCTGTATTGTGCCATAGCGCTCTATATGGTTCTATATGATGCTGTGTAGTGCCATAGGGTTCTATATGGTGCTCTATATGGTGTTCTATATGATGCTGTATTGTGCCATAGGGCTCTATAGGGCTCTATATGGTTCCATAGGCTTCTATATGATGCTATATGGTACCATAGGGCTCTATATGGTGCTCTATATGGTGTTCTATATGATGCTGTATTGTGCCATAGGGCTCTATAGGGCTCTATATGGTTCCATAGGCTTCTATATGATGCTATATGGTACCATAGGGTTCTATATGGTGCTCTATATGGCTCTATATGGTTCTCTATGGTGCTCTATGGTGCCATAGGGCTCTATATGGCTCTATATGGTCCCATAGGGCTCTATATGGTGTTCTATATGGCTCTATATGGTTCTCTCTATGGTCCCATAGGTTTCTATATGATGCTGCATTGACCCCTCCCCCCCCAGGCCCCCTCCGGAGCCGCCGCCAGGGGGAGCTCATGGACGCAGCCGAGAGAGCCGTGACCCGGATCGCAGGTGGGGGAGGGGCCATGGGGGGGGGGGGGGGGGGGGTGGGGGGGGGGGGGGGGGGGGGGGGGGAGGGGGTGGGTATGTGGCAGCTATGGGGCAGCTATGGGGCAGCTATGGGGCAGCTATGGGGTGATGTGTGGGGCGATGCTGTGGGTCCATATGTGTAGGTGATGCTGTGGGGCAGCCATGGGGTGATGCTATCGAGTGATGCTATGGGGTGATGCTATGGGTCCATATGTGTAGGTGATGCTATGGGGTGATGCTGTGGGGCAGCTATGGGGTGATGCTGTGGGGTGATGCTGTGGGTCCCCATGTGTAGGTGATGCTATGGGGCAGCTATGGGGCAGCCATGGGGTGATGCTATGGGGTGATGTGTGGGGCAGCTATGGGGCGATGTGTGGGGTGATGCTGTGGGGCGATGCTGTGGGTCCCCATGTGTAGGGGATGCTATGGGGTGATGCTGTGGGTCCATATGTGTAGGTGATGCTATGGGGCAATGCTGTGGGTCCATATGTGTAGGTGATGCTATGGGGCGATGCTGTGGGTCCATATGTGTAGGGGATGCTATGGGGTGATGCTGTGGGTCTATATGTGTAGGTGATGCTATGGGGTGATGCTGTGGGTCTATATGTGTAGGTGATGCTATGGGGTGATGCTGTGGGTATATTAGGGTGTCCCAGTACACACCAGTGTGTCCCAGTGCAGCTCCAGTGTGTCCCAGTGTGGACCAGTGTGTCCCAGTACACACCAGTGTGTCCCAGTACAGACCAGTGTGTCCCAGTACAGCTCCAGTGTGTCCCAGTACACACCAGTGTGTCCCAGTACAGACCAGTGTGTCCCAGTGTGGACCAGTGTGTCCCAGTACAGACCAGTGTGTCCCAGTACAGCTCCAGTGTGTCCCAGTGCAGCTCCAGTGTGTCCCAGTACAGACCAGTGTGACCCAGTGCAGCTCCAGTGTGTCCCAGTACACACCAGTGTGTCCCAGTACAGACCAGTGTGTCCCAGTGCAGGCCAGTGTGTCCCAGTGCAGCTCCAGTGTGTCCCAGTACAGACCAGTGTGTCCCAGTATACACCAGTGTGTCCCAGTACAGACCAGTGTGTCCCAGTATACACCAGTGTGTCCCAGTACAGACCAGTGTGTCCCAGTGCAGCTCCAGTGTGTCCCAGTACAGACCAGTGTGTCCCAGTGCAGACCAGTGTGTCCCAGTACAGACCAGTGTGTCCCAGTACAGACCAGTGTGACCCAGTGCAGCTCCAGTGTGTCCCAGTGCAGCTCCAGTGTGTCCCAGTACAGACCAGTGTGTCCCAGTGCAGACCAATGCTTACCAGTACAGACCAGTGTGTCCCAGTACAGCTCCAGTGTGTCCCAGTACACACCAGTGTGTCCCAGTGCAGCTCCAGTGTGTCCCAGTGCAGCTCCAGTGTGTCCCAGTACAGACCAGTGTGTCCCAGTGCAGCTCCAGTGTGTCCCAGTACACACCAGTGTGTCCCAGTACAGACCAGTGTGTCCCAGTGCAGACCAGTGTGTCCCAGTGCAGCTCCAGTGTGTCCCAGTACAGACCAGTGTGTCCCAGTGCAGCTCCAGTGTGTCCCAGTACACACCAGTGTGTCCCAGTACAGACCAGTATGTCCCAGTACAGACCAGTATGTCTCACTGCAGCCCCGCTGGGTACGGCACACGCCTCCCCGTGCCCCATAGATGGCTCTGCCCCATAGATTCCCGTGCCCCATAGATTCCCGTGCCCCATAGATCCCCGTGCCCCACAGATCCCCGTGCCCCATAGATGCCCGTGCCCCATAGATGCCCGTGCCCCACAGATCCCCGTGCCCCATAGTGCCCCATAGATCCCCGTGCCCCATAGATCCCCGTGCCCCATAGTGCCCCACAGATGCCCGTGCCCCACAGACGCCCGTGCCCCATAGATCCCCGTGCCCCACAGATCCCCATGCCCCATAGATCCCCGTGCCCCATAGATGCCTGAGCCCCATACATGCCTGTGCCCCATAGATGCCCATGTCCCATAGATGCCCGTGCCCCATAGATCCCCGTGCCCATAGACGCCCGTGCCCCATAGATGGCCGTGCCCCACCTCCGGGGCCGGGCACCGGTGCCTGTCCCTTTAAGGCTCGGTCGGGGCCGCACCGGGTCCGTGTGTCCGTGTCCGTGTGTCCGGTGTTGTGGGTCCGGAGCTGTGGGTCCGGGGGTACCACATACACCGACGGTACCGGACCCACATCGGGGGGTACCGGATACAAAGGGGGTACCGGACCCACCGACGGTACCATATACACGGGGGGTACCGGACCCACCGGACCCACATCGGGGGTACCGGATACAAAGGGGGCACCGGACCCACACTGAGGGTACCGGACCCACCGGACCCACACCGGACCCACACCGGGACCCCCGTCGGTGCCGTCCCCCCCATGGCAGCACCGGTACCGGTACCGGAGGAACAGGAGTTCATCCAGGCCTATGAGGACGTACGGGAGAGATACAAAGGTACCGACCCCGGCCCCATAGAGCCGCTGCCCCATAGAGCCGCTGCCCCATAGAGTCCCGGTCCCATAGAGCCTCAGTCACATAGAGACCCAGCCCCATAGAGACCCAGCCCCATAGAGACCCGGCCCCATAGAGACCCGGTCCCATAGAGCCCCTGCCCCATAGAGCCTCGGTCACATAAAGCCCCGGTCCCATAGAGGCTCGGTCACATAGAGCCTCTGCCCCATAGAGCCTCTGCCCCATAGAGCTCCTGCCCCATAGAGCCTCTGCCCCATAGAGCCTCGGCCCTACAGCAGGCCCCGAGCAGGGCCCCACGCCAGAGCTCTAGCGGCATTCCCATAATAGGGCACAACGGGAGCGAGTGGCACCGGGAGCTGTGGGGCACAGTGAGCTATGGGGCAGGAGAGCCATGGGGCAGGGGCAGCTATGGGGCAGCTATGGGGCAGGGAGAGCCATGGGGCACAGGAGCCATGGGGCAGGGAGAGCCATGTGGCACAGTGAGCCATGGGGCAGGGGCAGCCGTGCTATAGGGCACAGCACCCAAAGGGCCAGGGCCAACCTCTGTGCACCCCATAGCTATGGGGCAGAGCCACCCCACGGTGCACAGGTACTGCACAAGGCACAGCACCACTATGGGGCACAGCAGCTCTATAGGGCACAGCAGATCTATGGGGCACAGCACCTCCATGGGGCACAGAACCTCTATGGGGCACAGCAGCCCTATGGGGCACAGCATCCCTATGGGGCACAGCACCTCCATGGGACACAGCAGCCCTATGGGGCACAGCATCCCTATGGGGCACAGCACCTCCATGGGGCACAGCATCCCTATGGGGCACAGCAGCTCTATGGGGCACAGCATCCCTATGGGGCACAGCAGCCCTATGGGGCACAGCAGCTCTATGGGGCACAGCAGCCCTATGGGGCACAGCAGATCTATGGGGCTGGGACCACGATGTCATGGTGGGGATGGAGGGACCAGTGAGTCCCAGTACAGACCAGTGCTGGGGGGTCTGTACTGGGGGGGTCTGTACTTAATGGGACTCAATGGGACTCAGTGGGACTCAATGGGACTCAATGGGACCCAATGGGACTTAATGGGGTCTGTACTGGGGGGGTCTGTACTGGGGGGGTCTGTACTTAATGGGACTCAATGGGACTCAATGGGACTTAATGGGACCCAATGGGACTTAATGGGGTCTGTACTGGGGGGTTAGGGTGCTGCATGTGGGGGGCAGCAGCACTTGGGGTGCTGGTTACTGGTTACTGGTTGCTGGTTACTGGTTTCTGAGTGTTGGGTGCTGGTTACTGGTTGCTGGTTACTGGGTACTGGTTGCTGGTTACTTGTTACTGGTTGTTGGGTGCTGGTTACTGGTTTCTGGTTTCTGGTTGTTGGTTACTGGTTGCTGGTTACTGGTTACTGGTTACTGTTACTGGTTACTGTTTACTGGTTGCTGGTTGCTGGTTACTGGTTACTGGTTGCTGGTTACTGTTTACTGGTTACTGTTACTGGTTACTGTTTACTGGTTGCTGGTTACTGGTTGCTGGTTACTGGTTACTGGTTGCTGGTTGCTGGTTACTGGTTGCTGGTTGCTGGTTACTGGTTGTTGGTTACTGGTTACTGCTTACTGGTTACTGGTTGCTGGTTACTGGTTACTGGTTACTGGTTACTGGTTTCTGGTTACTGTTATTGGTTCCTGGTTACTGGTTGCTGGTTGCTGTTTACTTGTTACTTGTTGCTGGTTACTGGTTGTTGGTTACTGGTTACTAGTTTCTGGTTACTGGTTACTGGTTTCTGGGTGTTGGTTGCTGGTTACTGGTTGCTGTTTACTTGTTACTGGTTACTGGGTGTTGGTTACTGGTTTCTGGTTACTGGTTGCTGGTTACTGGTTGCTGGATGTTGGTACCATCACTATCACCTCGTGTCCATCACTGTGGTGCTGATTCCGGTATGGACACACATGGATCCTATGGGATGGGGGGGGCGGATGGAGGCCACGGATGGGGACACAGTTGGGCTGTACTGGTGTCCCAGTGCCACCAGTTTGGGGACTGGGCCAGATCCAGTCCCACCAGTTACAGGCCTGGGATGGTTCCAGTTATGGGGCAGGACCCGAGGGGGGGGGGGGGGATGGGGGAGGGGGTGTCCGGACCCGTCCATGCCCCATCCGGGCACCAGAGGAGCAAATATTGACGTTGGTGCGGTCAGAGCCCCTCCCCCCCCGTCCCCCCCCCCCATGGCCCCTCCCCCCCCCCGTTTCCCCCCCCCGCGACCGAGGGGGGGGGGAGAGGGATGGGGAGGGAGGGGGGGGGTGATCCCCGGAGGGGGGAGGGGCACAAAGTGTGGGTTGGCCCCTCCCCTCCCCCCCCCGTCCTCCCCCACCCCCGCCCCCATCCCCGTCCCCCCCCCCCCCCTACGGCAAATCTCAGCCCTGGGGTGGAGCCGGCGCCGGCTGCGGGACGGGACGGACGGGACGGGTTAAACCGGAGCCAGAGGGGCTGAGCTGAGCCCTGTGGGGCTGAACCGGAGCCGTGGGGCTGAGCTGGACCCAGAGGGGCTGAGCTGAGCCTGGAGGGGCTGAACTGAGCCCTGTGGGGCTGAGCTGGACCCAGAGGGGCTGAGCTGAGCCGGGTTTGGCTGAGCTGAGCTGAGCACACGGAGCCAGGTCCCATTGTACGGGACGGGCTGGGCTGAGCTGAGCCTTGAGGGGCTGAGCCGGAGCACACGGAGCCGGGTCCCATTGTACGGGACGAGACGGGGCTGAGCCGGACCCAGAGGGGCTGAGCCGGGTTTGGCTGAGCCGGAGCAGACAGAGCCACGTCCCATTGTACGGGACGGGACGGGACTGAGCCGGACCCATAGGGGCTGAGCTGGGTTTGGCTGAGCTGAGCTGAGCTGAGCTTGGCTGAACCGGAGCAGACGGAGCCGCATCCCATTGTACGGAGCGGTGTTGGAGCCGTCCGAGCCGTGAGTCCTGCGGGTGAACTGGGCTGGACTGGAGTGTACTGGGCTGTACTGGAGTGCACTGGGCTGTACTGGAGTGCACTGGGCTGCTCTGGGCTGGACTGGGCTGCATTGATTTGTGCCAAGCCGTGCCGAGCTGTGAGTCCTGTGGGTGCACTGGACTGTACTGGGCTGGACTGGACTGCACTGGGCTGTGCCGAACTGTGCCATCCATTGAGCCGTGAGACAGGTACCGTGAGCCATACGGGTGTACTGGGCTGGACCGGACTGCACTGGGCTGTGCCAAACCGTGCCACGCATTGAGCTGTGTGCCATACAGGTGCACTGGGCTGGACTGGACTGCACTGGTCTGGATTGGACTGCACTGGGCTGTACTGGGCTGTGTTGAACCGTGCCACGCATTGAGCTGTGTGGGTGCACTGGTCTGAACTGGACTGCACTGGTCTGAACTGGACTGTACTGGTCTGTACCAAACCGTGCCACACATTGACCCTTGTGCCGCATACCACGTACCACGTACCAGTACTGTGCCATACGGGTGCACTGGGCTGAACTGGACTGCAGTGGTCTGGACTGGACTGTACTGGGCTGTGCCAAACCGTACCACTCATTGACCCACGTACCAGGCACTGCGTGCCATACAGGTGTACTGGTCTGAACTGGACTGTACTGGTCTGAACTGGACTACACTGGTCTGAACTGGACTGCACTGGTCTGTACCAAACCGCACCACACATTGACCCTTGTACCACGTACCACATACCAGTACCGGTACCACCGCACAGTCGCAGTGATGCTGATACCCCAGGATCACCTCCGCTCCATCCTGGAGCTGTTGTTCCGTGACGGGGTCCTGGTGGCCAAGAAGGACCCTCGGCCGCGTCGGTGTCACCCGGAGCTACCGGCTGTACCCAACGTGGTTGTGGTGTCTGCCATGAGCTCCCTGCGCGTCCGCGGCCTCGTGCGTGAGACCTTCGCGTGGAGACACTTCTATTGGTACCTGACGGATGCTGGTGTCGAGTATCTGCGGCGGGTGTTGCGGCTGCCGAGCGCGGCTGTACCGCGGTCCATGCGGCGAGGGTACCGTGGTACTGACACCGGTGACACCAGAACCAGTACCAACACCAAAACCGGTGACACCAACACCAGCACCATCCCATGCTCCATGCGGCGAGGGTACCGCGGCACTGACACCGGTGACACCAGAACCGGTACCAACACCGGTGACACCAATACCAACACCAGCACCGTCTCATGCTCCATGCGGCAAGGGTACCGCGGCACTGACATCGGTGACACCAGAACCGGTACCAACACCAACACTGGCACCAGCAACAGGGTTCATACCACCAGCACCACTCGCCATGTGCCTGACACTGGTGACACCAACACCAGCACCGTCCCACGCTCGATGCAGCGCGGATACAGCAACACCAACACCAGCACCAACACCGGTACCAGCACCGGCACCAGCAGGGTTCGTACCACCGGCAACACCCGCTATGTGCCTGACAATGGTGACACCAACACCAGCACCAGCACTGGGAGGCTTCGTACTGCCGACAACACCCGCCACGTGCATGACACCAGTGACACCAGCAGAGACAAGGCCCGCGCCACCAGTGCCACCAGCCACGAGCTTGACACCAGTGACACCAGTGCCAACACCAGCACCAGTAAGGTCCATGCCACCAACCACAAGCTTGACGCCAGCGACACCAGTGCCAGTACTGGGACCAGTAAGGAACGTGCCGCCAGCACCGCAAGCCACGTGCTCGACACCAGTAACACCAGTGCCACCATTGCCACCATTGCCAGTACTGGTACCAGTAAGGCCCGTGCCACCAGCACCACAACCAGTAACACCAGTGCCACCAGTGCCACCAGTGCCGGTGCTGGTACCAGTAAGGCCCACGCCGCCATAGCTGCCAGCCACAAGCCTGATGCCAGCGACACCAGTGCCAGTACTGGGACCAGTAAGTCCCATGCTGCCAGCACCACAAGCCATGTGCCTGACACCGGTAACACCAGTGCCACCAGTGCCAGTATTGGTACCAGTAAGGCCCGTGCCACCAGCACCACAAGCCAAGTGCCCAACACCAGTAACACCAGTGCCACCAGTGCGGATACCAGCACAGCCCATGCTGCTACCACCACCCACCATGTGCCTGACACCAGTGCCACCAGTGCCAGTACTGGTACCACTAAGGAACGTGCCGCCAGCACCATGACCAGTAACACCAGTACCACCAGTGCCACCAGTGCCACCAGTACCACCAGTAACACCAGTACCACCAGTACCACCAGTGCCGGTCCCACCAGTGAGGAAGAGCCCGACCACTGCATGGAGTCCATCACCGTCCCCTCAGGCTCCCCCCAACCCACCCCAGCTCCAGGTACCACTGTACCCTATGGGGGGTAACCCCCCCCCGGGGTCCTGCCCCACAACTTGGGGGTCTCTTGGACCCCCCCATCCATGGGGGTGACTTATGGGGGGTTCAGGGACCCCCACATCAATGGGGTCCCCATGGCCATGTGGGGCGGGGGGGGTCGGTGCTGACTGTGCCTATTGGGGGGGGCTGTGCCTTGTGATGGTGTAGTGTTGGGGGGCTACAATGTGGGGGTCTGTGCTATGGGGGGGGTTGTGTCATTGGGGTCTGTGCTATTGGGGTGCTACAATGTGGGGGGGGGCTGTGTCATTGGTGACTGTTATTGGGGGTCTGTGCTGTTGGGGGGCTACAATGTGGGGGGGCTGTGCTATGGGGGGGGGTTGTGTCATCAATGACTGTACTATTGGGGGGCTACAGTGTGGGGGGGGCTGTGTCATTGGTGACTGTACTATTGGGGTGCTACAATGTGGGGGGACTGTGTCATCAATGACTGTACTATTGGGGAGCTACAATGTGGGGGTCAGTGCCATGGGGGGGTTGTGACATTGGGGTCTGTACTATGGGGGGCTACAATGTGGGGGGGCTGTACCATGGGGGGGCTGTGACATCAATGACTGTACTATTGGGGGGCTACAATATGGGGGGGCTGTACCCCCCCCATTCATCCCCTCCCCCATCTGCCCCATTCATTCCTCCCCCCCCATCCCCCCCCCTCCCCCCCCCCCGTCCATGACTCATCCCCTGCTCTAAGTTTCCATCGGCCGCTCCCAGCGCCGTGAGTCACACCCGGGGGGGGTGTGGGGCAGACCCACATCCCCCCACACCTCCCCCCCCCCCGTGGGGCAGACCCACATCCCCCCCCTTCCCCCCCCCCCCCCATCCGTGGGGCTGCCCCACACCCAACCCCCCTCCTGCAGGTGTGGGGCAGACCCACATCCCCTCCCCCCCCCTCCGTGGGGCTGCCCCATATCCCCTCCCCCTCCTCCGTGGGGCAGACCCACATCCCCCCCCCCCATCCTGCAGCTGTGGGGCAGACCCACATCCCCCCCCCCCATCCGTGGGGCTGCCCCACCCCCCCCCCCCCTTCCTGCTCCCCACACCCCACACGTCGGAGGGGTCCCCCCGAGCTCAGCCTCTGGGGGTGCTATGGGGCAGGGAGGTGCCCATGTGGCGTCGCCGTGGGGCTGGAGCGGGGGGGGGGAGGTGCCTATGGGCTGTGGGGGCCGGATGCTATGGGGCTGGGAGGTGCTTGTGGGGCGTCTCAATGGGGCTGGAGCTGTGGGGCTGGGAGGTGCCCGTATGTCGTCTCAATGGGGCTGGAGTCCCCCAGCCCCACGGGCACCTCCCAGCCCCATAGCACCCGGCCCCCCCCACTCCAGCCCCACAGCACGCGGACTCCCCCCCCCCGCTCCAGCCCCATTGAGACGCCCCACAAGCACCTCCCAGCCCCATAGCATCCCCCCCCCCTCCAGCCCCACATTGGTTCCGCTCCGGGTTTTCCTTCGCTCGGTTCTGTGTTAAATCCCGGTCTGGATCCGGACCCGACGGGGATGGGGTCGCCCCATAGACGGGACCGGAGGGGGGGGGGGGTCCCGTCGGGTCCGCAATAGGGTTAAAGGATCCGGTGTCCCATAGGGGGGTGCGAAGGTCCCGGATGCAGCTTTAAGTCCTCATTAACCCCCCCCCTTTAACCCCTCCGGTACCGTCGAACCCCCCCCCCCCCCCCCTCCCGTTTCACACCCCCCCCCGTTAACCCCTTTGGTACCGTCGAACGGGGGTCACCCCCCCCCCCTTTCCCCCCCCTTTTAACCCCTCCGGTACCGTCGACCCCCCCCTCCCCCCCCCCCCGTTTCACCCCCCCTCCTCCCTCCCCCCCCGTTAACCCCTCCGGTACCGTCTAACCCCCCCCCCCCCCCTCCCGTTTCACCCCCCCCCCCCGTTAACCCCTTTGGTACCGTCGAACGGGGGTGTTCCCCCCCCCTTCCCCCCATCTCCCCCCTCCCCCCCCCTTTAACCCCTTTGGTACCGTCGAACATGGGGTGTGTGTCCGTCCCTCCCCCCCCCCTTAACCCCTCCGTTACCATCTAACGGGGGTCCCCCCCCTTCCCCTCCCCCCATTTCACCCCCCCCGTTAACCCCTCCGTTACCGTCTCCCCCCCTCCCCTCCCCCCCCTCCCATATCATATTCTCTCTGACGGGCTCCGTTATTTATATCAGCCCCCGCCCCCCCCTCCCCCCTCCCCTCCCCCCCCGTCGGTTGTGCCTCGCTCCGCTGCCCGCACCCATGAAGGTCGTACCGGGTACGTGGGGGGGGGATGGGAACGGACGGGGGGGGGGGGATGGGATATGGTATGTACCGGTAATGGTATGAACCGGTAATGGGATGGGGGGGGTTGGGATATGGTATGTACCGGTAATGGTATGAACCGGTAATGGGATGGAATGGACGGGGGGGAATAGACGGGGGGGGTTGGGATATGGTATGAACCGGTAATGGGATGGAATGGACGGGGGGGAATGGACGGGGGGGGATGGGATATGGTATGAACCGGTAATGGTATGAACTGGTAATGGGATGGGGGGGGGGGTTGGATTATGGTGTGTACCGGTAATGGGATGGGGGTTTGGGATATGGTATGTACTGGTAATGGAATGGGGGGGGGGGGGTTGGGGTATGGTATGTACCGGTAATGGAATGGGGGGGGGGGGGTTGGGGTATGGTATGTACCGGTAATGGAATGGGGGGGGGGGGGGTTGGGGTATGGTATGTACCGGTAATGGTATGAACCGGTAATGGGATGAACCGGTAATGGGATGGGGGGGGGGTTGGTAACGGTGTTGCCGGTACCGGACGCAGGAGGTGTCCCAACCCCCCCCACGGAACGGGAGGGGTTAAGGGGCGGGGGGAGGGGCGTTGTGGTGTCCCTGCCCCCCAAGTGGAGCCTGTGCCCCATGGAGGACACGGGGACGTTGTTCCCGTCGCTGGTGGCCGTGGGTCACGCAGCGTCTCTGGCACTGGTTTGGTACTGGAGGCGCCGCAGTGGTACTGGGGACACTGGTGAGTCCGGTCCCATCGGGGCCGATGGCTCCGCCCACAACCGGGGGGGGCGCCCTCTATGGGGCAGGAGGGGGGGGGGGTGCAGGGGGGTTCGCGGTGGGGGGGGTGATGGTGTGATTGATGGTGTTGATGGTGTGGTTGAAGGTGTGGTTGATGGTGTGGGGAATGGTGTGGTTAATGGTGCAATGGTGCGGTTGACGGTGCAGTTGATAGTGAGGTTGATGGTGCAGGTGACAGTGCGGGTGAGGGTGTGGTTGATGGTGCGGTTGACAGTGCTTGTGACAGTGATGGTGATGGTGATGGTATGGGTGATGGTGCAATGGTGCGGTTGATGGTGAGGGTGATGGTGGCGTTGATGGTGCGGGTGACGGTGCGGGTGACAGTGTGGTTGACGGTGCAGTTGATGGTGCGGGTGATGGTGTGGTTGATGGTGCAATGGTGTGGTTGATGGTGCAGGTGATGGTTGATGGTGCGATTGACGGTGCGGTTGACGGTGTGGTTGATGGTGCGGGTGATGGTGCAGTTGATGGTGCAGTTGACAGTGCGGTTGACGGTGCCATGTGTGACTCCATACCCCCCCCAAACCGGCACCACCCCCTACAGCCCTCCATGACACACCCCCCCATGGCCCCCCCATATCCCCCCCATGGTTCCTCCCCCCCCCCCATTGCCCCACAGCAGCTGTTGTGACGGTGACAAATTCCAATGGGAACAGGGATCTGGTGACAGGAGGGGACATGGACACATCCCATAGGAGGCGCAGGGGATGTTGGGATGGGGCCTCAATGGGGCCTCAATGGGGCTCAGGGGGGGTCATAGGGGCAGGAACAGGCAGAGATGCAGTGGGGTCCAATGGGACCCCCACATTGGAGACACTGCAGCTGCGGCCATGGGTATTGATCCATATACATCATCCCTTATCCAGCATCCCTCCATCATCCCTTCATCATCCCCCAATCATCCCTCATCCAGCATCCCCCAATCATCCTCCTTTCATCCCTTCATCATCATCATCCCTTCATCATTCCTGCATCATCCCCCAATCACCTTCATCATCATCATCATCCCTTTCTCCATCCATCCTCATCTCTCTGTCATTCCTCTTCTCCTGCATCCATCCCTGCATCCATCCATCCATCCATCATCCCTGCATCCCTCATGCCTCCATCTCCCATTCATCATCCTTCCTTCATCCCTGCATCCATCCCTTCCTTCCTTCATACTTGTATCCATCCTTTCCTGCATCCCTCTCTTCATCATCCTCCTGCATCCATCCCTGCATCCGTCTGTCCATCCATCCATCCATCATCCCTCCATCCCCTATGCCTCCATCTCCCATTCATCATCCTTCCATCCATCCCTGCATCCATCCCTTCCTTCCTTCATCCCTCCATCATCCTCCAATCATCCCTTCATCATCATTCCTCATCCCTTCCTCCATCCATCATCATCTGTCATTCCTCCTCTCCTGCATCCATCCCTTCATTATCCCACCATCCATCCCTTCCTTCCTGCATCCATCCCTGCATCCCTCCCTCCATCCCCTCTAGTCTGTCCTCCCTCCCCTCCCACGGCCCCATCTGTGTCTGTCTCTCCCCTCAGGCACTTTCCAGGGCGTTGCCTGCGGCTTCCGGCATCGGGCACTGCCAGAAACCTGCCTGTACCCACAGCCAGCACACTGCCTGTACCTACAGCCTGTACCCACTGCCTGTACCCACTGCCTGTAATGTGCTGCCTGTACCCACAGCTTGTGATGTGCTGCCTGTACCCACAGCTTGTGATGTGCTGCCTGTACCCACAGCCTGTGATGTGCTGCCTGTACCCACAGCTTGTGATGTGCTGCCTGTACCCACTGCCTGTGATGTGCTGCCTGTACCCACAGCCTGTGATGTGCTGCCTGTACCCACTGCCTGTACCCAGAGCCTGTGATGTGCTGCCTGTACCCACAGCCTGTACCCGCTGCCTGTACCCTGCCAACACCCTGCCTGCACCCACTGCCAGCAGCCTACCTGTGATGTGCTGCCACCAGCCTGCCTGTCCCCACTGCTTGTACCTGCTGCCTGTCCCCGCTGCCTGTACCCACTGCCTGTACCCACAGCCTGTGATGTGCTGCCTGTACCGGCTGCCCACCACCCTGCCACCAGACCTGTCTGTACCCTGCCTGTCCCCCCGCCTGTACCCGCTGCCTGTACCCTGCCTGTCCCCACTGCCTGTACCTGTTGCCTGTATCCGCTGCCTGTACCCTATCCCTGTACCCACTGCCTGTACCCGCTGCCTGTCCCCGCTGCCTGTACCCACCGCCTGTACCTGCTGCCTGTACCTGCTGCCTCCATCCACTGCCTGTACCCGCTGCCTGTCCCGACTGCCTGTACTCTCTCCCTGCCCACACACACACGGTGTTGGCATCGCCGCCGTCCCTGGCACTGGCCCAGGCCGCGCCCAAGGGCACAACCAAGGTCACAGCTGCCGGAGACTGTCACCCGTGTTCGGCTGTACTGGGCCATGATGGGCTGTACTGGGCTGTACTGGGCTGTGTTGAGCCATGTTGGACCATGTTATGTCATGTTGGGCCATGTTGGGCTGTGTTAGGCTGTACTGGGCCATGTTGGACTGTACTGGGCCATGTTGGGCTGTACTGGGCCATGTTGGACTGTACTGGGCCATGTTGGGCTGTACTGGACCATGTTGGACTGTACTGGGCCATGTTGGGCTGTACTGGGCCATGTTGGGGTGTACTGGGCCATGATGGGCTGTACTGGGCCATGTTGGGCTGTGTTGGACTGTACTGGGCCATGTTGGGCTGTACTGGGCCATATTGGACTGTACTGGGCTATGTTGGGCTGTACTGGGCCATGTTGGGCTGTATTGGGCCATGTTGGACTGTACTGGGCCATGTTGGGCTGTGTTGGGCCATGTTGGGCTGTACTGGGCCATGTTGGGCTGTATTGGGCCATGTTAGGCTGTACTGGGCCATGTTGGGCTGTATTGGGCCATGTTAGGCTGTACTGGGCTATGTTGGACTGTACTGGGCTATGTTGGGCTGTACTGGGCCATGTTGGACTGTATTGGGCCATATTGGGGTTATTCCTGCCTGTACCATACCCCATTGATGGTGTGGGGCTGTGGCACTGGTGCTGCTGTGGTTCAGTGCCATTGTGGGTCTATGGTACTGGTGCTGCTGTGGTTCAGTGCCCAATGTGGGTCTATGGCACCGGTGCTGCTGTGGCTCCGGTCCCAGTGTGGGTCTATGGCACCGGTACCGCTGTGGTTCAGTGCCCATTGCTGGGGCTGTGGTTCCAGTCCCATTGTATGTCCATGGCACTGGTGCCAATGGTATTTGTCCCCCCCCATCCCCCCCCTTCCATCCGCCCCATTCAATGTTTCCACTGTGGTTATGGTTGAGTCACCACCAGAGCCGATGGGGCCACATTAGGGACTATGGCACAGCCGCCCCCCCCCCCCCCCCGGGGCTGCCCCATAGAGCCCTATGGGGGTCCTGGTGAGGGGGTGGGGGTGGGCAATGGGGCATGGACGTGGCATGACCATGGCATGAACCATAATGACCATAGCATGACCATTACATGCATAGCATGAACCATGGCATGAACCATGATGACCATGGCATGACCATAGCATGAACCATGATGACCATAGCATGACCATAGCATGACCATAGCATGACCATGGCATGAACCATGATGACCATGGCATGACCATAGCATGACCATGGCATGAACCATGATGAACATGGCATGACCATAGCATGACCATAGCATGACCATAGCATGACCATAGCATGACCATAGGATCCGTGCCGGTGCTGTGTGTGGTGCCGCGGTACTGGTGCCCCATAGATGCGTGTACTGGTCCCATATCTCTCTGTACTGGTGCTCCCTGCCCCCCCCCAGCTCCTTATCTATGGGGTGCAGCTGTGGGGCAGAGCCGAACAGTGCCACGTTGGGCCCAGCCCCCCACGCCCCAGTGTGTCCCAGTACAGACCAGTGTGTTCCAGTGTGCCCCAGTCTGTCCCAGTGTGTCCCAGTGTGTCCCAGTTGGGCTGCACCAGGGCTGGGTTTTGCCATGGGACCCTCCATGCCCAAGCACCCCCTGCACCCACATTGCTGCTGCCGGTGCCCTGTGCCAGGGGTGACCATGACCATGACCATGCATGTGCCATATCCATACCCATACCCATATCCATATCCATATCCATATCCATACCCATACCCATACCCATATCCATATCCATATCCATATCCATACCCATACCCATACCCATATCCATACCCATACCCATATCCATACCCATACCCATACCCATATCCATGCCCATTCTAATGCCATACCCTAACCATGCCTGTGCTATACCCATGTCCATGCTCATGCCATGACCATACCTGTGTCATACCCATGTCCATCCCATTCCCATCCCATGTCCATCCCGTGTCCATTCCCGTGTCCATCCCATGTCCATCCCATGTCCATCCCGTGTCCATCCCATGTCCATCCCATTCCCATCCCATTCCCATTCCCGTGTCCATTCCCATTCCCATCCCCATTCCCATCCCATGTCCATCCCATCCCCATCCCATGTCCATCCCATCCCATCCCATCCCATTCCCATCCCATCCCATTCCCATCCCATTCCCATGTCCATCCCGTGTCCATCCCATGTCCATCCCATGTCCATCCCATTCCCATCCCATGTCCATTCCCATGTCCATCCCATGTCCATCCCATGTCCATCCCATTCCCATCCCATGTCCATTCCCATGTCCATCCCATGTCCATCCCATGTCCATCCCGTGTCCATCCCATGTCCATCCCGTGTCCATCCCATGTCCATCCCATGTCCATCCCGTGTCCATCCCATGTCCATCCCATGTCCATCCCATTCCCATCCCATGTCCATTCCCATGTCCATCCCATGTCCATCCCATGTCCATCCCGTGTCCATCCCATGTCCATCCCGTGTCCATCCCATGTCCATCCCATGTCCATCCCGTGTCCATCCCATGTCCATCCCGTGTCCATCCCATGTCCATTCCCATGTCCATCCCATTCCCATCCCGTGTCCATCCCATGTCCATCCTGTGTCCATCCCATGTCCATCCCGTGTCCATCCCGTGTCCATCCCATGTCCATCCCATGTCCATCCCGTGCCCATCCCATGTCCATCCCATGTCCATCCCATGTCCATCCCATGTCCATCCCATGTCCATCCCGTGTCCATCCCGTGTCCATCCCGTGTCCATCCCATTCCCATCCCATTCCCATTCCCGTGTCCATTCCCATTCCCATCCCCATTCCCATCCCATGTCCATCCCATGTCCATCCCATGTCCATCCCATGTCCATCCCATGTCCATCCCGTGTCCATCCCATGTCCATCCCGTGTCCATCCCATGTCCATCCCGTGTCCATTCCATGTCCATCCCATGTCCATCCCGTGTCCATCCCATGTCCATCCCATGTCCATCCCGTGTCCATCCCGTGTCCATCCCATGTCCATCCCATTCCCATCCCATGTCCATCCCATGTCCATCCCATGTCCATTCCCGTGTCCATCCCATGTCCATCCCATGTCCATCCCATGTCCATCCCGTGTCCATCCCATGTCCATCCCATTCCCATCCCATGTCCATCCCGTGTCCATCCCGTGTCCATCCCGTGTCCATCCCATGTCCATCCCATGTCCATCCCGTGTCCATCCCGTGTCCATCCCATGTCCATCCCATGTCCATCCCGTGTCCATCCCATGTCCATCCCATGTCCATCCCATGTCCATCCCGTGTCCATCCCATGTCCATCCCATGTCCATCCCATTCCCATCCCATGTCCATCCCATGTCCATCCCATGTCCATTCCCGTGTCCATCCCATGTCCATCCCATGTCCATCCCATGTCCATCCCGTGTCCATCCCATGTCCATCCCATTCCCATCCCATGTCCATCCCGTGTCCATCCCGTGTCCATCCCGTGTCCATCCCATGTCCATCCCATGTCCATCCCGTGTCCATCCCATGTCCATCCCATGTCCATCCCATTCCCATCCCATGTCCATCCCATGTCCATCCCATGTCCATTCCCGTGTCCATCCCATGTCCATCCCATGTCCATCCCATGTCCATCCCGTGTCCATCCCATGTCCATCCCATTCCCATCCCGTGTCCATCCCATGTCCATCCCATTCCCATCCCATGTCCATCCCGTGTCCATCCCGTGTCCATCCCATGTCCATCCCATGTCCATCCCGTGTCCATCCCGTGTCCATCCCGTGTCCATTCCCGTGTCCATCCCATGTCCATCCCGTGTCCATCCCATGTCCATCCCGTGTCCATCCCCATCCCATCCCATTCCCATCCCATGTCCATCCCATGTCCATCCCATGTCCATCCCATTCCCATCCCATGTCCATCCCATGTCCATCCCATGTCCATCCCATGTCCATCCCATGTCCATCCCATCCCATCCCCATCCCATTCCCATCCCATGTCCATCCCATCCCGTCTCCGCTGTTCCGAACCCCCCTCTGTGCCCCCCCACTGGCCGGAGCGTGGGATGGGGCCGGGAATGGGGCCGGGATGGGGCCGGGATGTGGGGTGTGGGTTATGGCTCCGGACGCTCTGAGTCAGCGGCCACAGCCCCAATGCTGCAGTGATGGTTATGGGGCTGTGCTGTGGGGGCTGCTGCGGGGATGGAGGTGGGTGATGGGGATGGGGGGGGATATGGGGGGGATGGGTGATGGGGATGGGAGATGGGGGGGGGGATATGGGGGATGGGGGGGGGTCGGTGCCATGGGGGGGGTCGGGGCAGCCCCCGATGGCTGCTATGGGGGGTGCACGGGGGGTGGGCAGGAGGATGCAGGGGGTGAGGGGGGTCCTACACCAGCCCTATGGGGTGTAGGACATGGATGTACGGCCCTATGGGGTGCACAGTATGGGGTACTGGTGCACAGCATTGGGTACTGGTGCACAGCATCATTGGGTACTGGTGCACAGCATTGGGTACTGGTGCACAGCATCATTGGTACTGGTGCACAGCATCATTGGGTACTGGTGCACAGCATTGGGTACTGGTGCACAGCATCATTGGTACTGGTGCACAGCATTGGGTACTGGTGCACAGCATTGGGTACTGGTGCACAGCATCATTGGTACTGGTGCACAGCATCATTGGGTACTGGTGCACAGCATTGGGTACTGGTGCACAGCATCATTGGTACTGGTGCACAGCATTGGTACTGGTGCACAGCATCATTGGTACTGGTGTACAGCATTGGGTACTGGTGCACAGCATTGGGTACTGGTGCACAGCATTGGGTACTGGTGCACAGCATCATTGGTACTGGTGCACAGCATCATTGGTACTGGTGCACAGCATTGGGTACTGGTGCACAGCATCATTGGGTACTGGGTGCACAGCATCATTGGTACTGGTGCACAGCATCATTGGTACTGGTGCACAGCATCATTGGTACTGGTGCACAGCATTGGTACTGGTGCACAGCATCATTGGTACTGGTGCACAGCATCATTGGTACTGGTGCACAGCATCATTGGTACTGGTGCACAGCATTGGGTACTGGTGCACAGCATCATTGGGTACTGGTGCACAGCATCATTGGTACTGGTGCACAGCATCATTGGTACTGGTGCACAGCATCATTGGTACTGGTGCACAGCATTGGTACTGGTGCACAGCATCATTGGTACTGGTGCACAGCATTGGGTACTGGTGCACAGCATCATTGGTACTGGTGCACAGCATCATTGGGTACTGGTGCACAGCATCATTGGTACTGGTGCACAGCATTGGGTACTGGTGCACAGCATCATTGGTACTGGTGCACAGCATTGGGTACTGGTGCACAGCATCATTGGGTACTGGTGCACAGCATTGGGTACTGGTGCACAGCATCATTGGTACTGGTGCACAGCATCATTGGGTACTGGTGCACAGCATTGGGTACTGGTGCACAGCATCATTGGTACTGGTGCACAGCATTGGGTACTGGTGCACAGCATCATTGGGTACTGGTGCACAGCATCATTGGTACTGGTGCACAGCATCATTGGGTACTGGTGCACAGCATCATTGGTACTGGTGCACAGCATTGGGTACTGGTGCACAGCATCATTGGTACTGGTGCACAGCATCATTGGGTACTGGTGCACAGCATTGGGTACTGGTGTACAGCATCATTGGTACTGGTGCACAGCATCAGGTACTGGTGCACAGCATTGGGTACTGGTGCACAGCATCATTGGTACTGGTGCACAGCATTGGGTACTGGTGCACAGCATCATTGGTACTGGTGCACAGCATCAGGTACTGGTGCACAGCATTGGGTACTGGTGCACAGCATCATTGGTACTGGTGCACAGCATCATTGGTACTGGTGCACAGCATCATTGGTACTGGTGCACAGCATCATTGGTACTGGTGCACAGCATTGGGTACTGGTGCACAGCATCATTGGTACTGGTGCACAGCATCATTGAGTACTGGTGCACAGCATCATTGGGTACTGGTGCACAGCATCATTGGGTACTGGTGCACAGCATCATTGGTACTGGTGCACAGCATTGGGTACTGGTGCACAGCATTGGGTACTGGTGCACAGCATTGGGTACTGGTGCACAGCATCATTGGTACTGGTGCACAGCATCATTGGTACTGGTGCACAGCATTGGGTACTGGTGCACAGCATCATTGGTACTGGTGCACAGCATTGGGTACTGGTGCACAGCATCATTGGGTACTGGTGCACAGCATCATTGGGTACTGGTGCACAGCATCATTGGGTACTGGTGCACAGCATCATTGGTACTGGTGCACAGCATCATTGGTACTGGTGCACAGCATCATTGGTACTGGTGCACAGCATCATTGGTACTGGTGCACAGCATTGGGTACTGGTGCACAGCATCATTGGTACTGGTGCACAGCATCATTGGTACTGGTGCACAGCATCATTGGTACTGGTGCACAGCATTGGGTACTGGTGCACAGCATCATTGGTACTGGTGCACAGCATTGGGTACTGGTGCACAGCATCATTGGTACTGGTGCACAGCATCATTGGTACTGGTGCACAGCATTGGGTACTGGTGCACAGCATTGGGTACTGGTGCACAGCATTGGGTACTGGTGCACAGCATCATTGGGTACTGGTGCACAGCATCATTGGTACTGGTGCACAGCATCATTGGGTACTGGTGCACAGCATCATTGGTACTGGTGCACAGCATTGGGTACTGGTGCACAGCATCATTGGTACTGGTGCACAGCATCATTGGTACTGGTGCACAGCATCATTGGTACTGGTGCACAGCATCATTGGTACTGGTGCACAGCATCATTGGTACTGGTGCACAGCATCATTGGTACTGGTGCACAGCATTGGGTACTGGTGCACAGCATCATTGGTACTGGTGCACAGCATTGGGTACTGGTGCACAGCATCATTGGGTACTGGTGCACAGCATCATTGGGTACTGGTGCACAGCATCATTGGTACTGGTGCACAGCATCATTGGTACTGGTGCACAGCATCATTGGGTACTGGTGCACAGCATCATTGGTACTGGTGCACAGCATCATTGGGTACTGGTGCACAGCATCATTGGGTACTGGTGCACAGCATCATTGGTACTGGTGCACAGCATCATTGGTACTGGTGCACAGCATCATTGGTACTGGTGCACAGCATCATTGGTACTGGTGCACAGCATTGGGTACTGGTGCACAGCATTGGGTACTGGTGCACAGCATCATTGGGTACTGGTGCACAGCCCTATGGGGTGCGCAGCATTGGGGGTTCCGCGCATGCGCACACAGGGTCTATGGGGGGGGGGCTCCCCCCGGTCCCCCCTTCGGTGCCGTCCGTGGGGCGGTGGCAGAGGAGGGGGCGGGGCCAGCGTGGCCCCGCCCATCTCGCCTGGCCCCGCCCACTCCGCTTGGCCCCGCCCATCCCGGCCCCTCCCGTCCCGTCCCGTCGGAGCCGTTCTGCGCTCGGCAGCCCCATAGAGAGCAGCACTAGCCCCATAGAGAGCAGCACTAGCCCCATAGAGGGCAGCGGCAGCCCCATGGACGGCAGCACCTACCCCATAGAGGGCAGCGCCAGCCCCATGGACGGCAGCTCCACCCCTATGGACGGCAGCAGCAGCCCCAGCCCCATAGAGGGCAGGGGCAGCCCCATAGAGGGCAGCACCAACCCCATAGAGGGCAGCGCCAGCCCCATGGAGGGCAGCTCCACCCCTATGGACGGCAGCAGCAGCCCCAGCCCCATAGACGGCAGAACCAGCCCCATAGACGGCAGCGCCAGCACCAGCCCTATGGAGAGCAGCGCCAGCCCTATAGACGGCAGCTCCAGCCCCATGGAGAGCAGCACCAACCCCATAGACGGCAGCACCAACGCCATGGACGGCAGCGGCAGCCCCATAGACGGCGGCCCCATGGACGGCGGCACCAGCCCCATAGAGGGCAGCCCCACCCCCACCCCCATGTGGGGCAGCCCCATAGGGCTCAGCCCCTCCCCCCCCCCGCTATGGGGCAGCCCCGAACGACGGCGGCTCCTGAGCGCGAGGCTCTGCTGCACTGGTGCGAGGGGGGGGGGAGGGGCCTGGGGGGGAGGGGCCTCTGGGGGGGGGAGGGGCATGGGGGGATCCCCCGGGGGGGGAGGGGAGGGGCCTGAGGGGGATCCCCCGGCGGGGAGGGGGGGGGGGGAAGCGGGAGTGGGAGGGGCCACGCCCAACCCCGCGGAGGTCCCGCCCCCCCCCGGAGCTGGGCCGGGCCTGGGCTGGGCTGGGTTGAACTGGCTTAAACTGGGTTGAACTGGGCTGAGCCAAGCTTGAGTTGTGATGAGCTGGGTTAAACTAGAGTGAAGTGTGCTGGGCTGTGCTGAACTGGGCTGAGCTGGGCTGAGCTGGGTTGAACTGGGCTGGACTGAACTGGGTTAAACTGGGCTGAGCTGGGCTGAGCCAAGTTTAGTTGTGATGAACTGGGTTAAACTGGAGTGAAGTGTGCTGGGCTGAGCTGGGCTGAACTGGGATGAACTGGACTGAACTGGGTTGAACTGAGCTGAGCCAAGCTGAGCCAAGCTTGAATTGCAATGAACTGGGCTAAACTGGACTGAAGTGTGCTGAGCTGGGCTGAGCTGGGATTGAGATGAGCTGGGCTGGCCTGAACTGGGCTGAGCCAAGCTTGAGTTGTGATGAACTGGGCTAAACTGGACTGAACTGGGCTGGGCTGGGCTGAACTGGGATTGAGCTGAGCTGAGCTGGGTTGAACTGAACTGGGCTGAGCCAAGCTTGAGCTACAATGAGCTGGGCTAAACTGGAGTGAAGTGAGCTGAGCTGAACTGGGCTAAACTGAACTGGGCTGAGCTGGGCCAAGCTGGGCTGAGCCAAGCTTGAGTTGTGATGAACTAGGTTAAACTGGAGTGAAGTGAGCTGAGCTGAACTGGGATTGAGCTGAGC
This sequence comes from Melopsittacus undulatus, assembly GCF_012275295.1. Classification (NCBI taxonomy): domain Eukaryota; kingdom Metazoa; phylum Chordata; class Aves; order Psittaciformes; family Psittaculidae; genus Melopsittacus; species Melopsittacus undulatus. Next base: position 428,203 of record NC_047527.1, on the reverse strand, counting down.
TGGGCTGAACTGAACTGGGATTGAGCTGAACTGAACTGGTCTGAACTGGGATTGAGCTGTGCTGGGCTGGGCTGAACTGCGCTGAACTGGGCTGAAATAAGCTTGAGTTACAATGAGCTGGGCTAAACTGGACTGAAGTGGGCTGAGCTGAGCTGAACTGGACTGAACTGGGCTGAGCTGAGCTGGGCTGAGCCAAACTTGAGTTGCGCTGAACTGGGCTAAACTGGACTGAACTGGGCTGAGCTGGGCTGAACTGGGTTGAACTGGGCTGAGCCAAGCTTGAGTTGTGATGAACTGGGCTAAACTGGACTGAAGTGAGCTGAGCTGAACTGGGCTGAACTGGGCTGAGCTGGACTGAACAGGGCTGAGCTGGGTTGAACTGGGTTGAACTGGACTGAACTGGGTTACACTGGGCTGAACTAGGTTGAACTGGGCTGAGCCAAGCTTGAGTTGCACTGAACTTGGCTAGACTGGACTGAACGGGGCTGAGCTGGGCTGTACTGAACTGGACTGAACTGGGATTGAACTGAGCTGAGCTGGGCTGGGCTGGGCTGAACTGAACTGAAGTGGGCTGAACTGGAATTGAGATGAACTGAGCTGGGCTGAGCTGGGATTGAGCTGAGCTGGGCTGAATTGAACTGGGATTGAGTTGAGCTGCGCTGAACTGGACTGAACTGGGCTAAACGGGGATTGAGGTGAGCTGGGCCGAACTGAACTGGGTTCAACTGGGATTGATCTGAGCTGAACTGGGCGGTAGCCAGGTGTTTGTCTGGTTCATGTGTCTGTACCTGTACACGTGTGTACCCATGTGTGTACCCATACATGTACTGGTGTGTGTGTGTGCAGTGCACATGTGTGTGTGTGTGTGTGTACCCATGTGTGTACCCATACATGTACTGGTGTGTGTGCAGTGTGTGTGTGTGTGTGTGTACCCATACACGTACTGTATGTGTGTGTGCAGTGTGTGTGTGTGTGTGTGTACCCATGTGTGTACCCATACATGTACTGGTGTGTGTGTGTGTGCAGTGTGTGTGTGTGTGTGTGTACCCCATACATGTACTGGTGTGTGTGTGTGTGCAGTGTGTGTGTGTGTGTGTGTACCCATACATGTACTGGTGTGTGTGTGTGCAGTGTGTGTGTGTACCCATGTGTGTACCCATACATGTACTGGTGTGTGTGTGTGCAGTGTGTGTGTGTACCCATGTGTGTACCCATACATGTACTGGTGTGTGTGTGTGTACCCATGTGTGTACCCATACATGTACTGGTGTGTGTGTGTGTGCAGTGTGTGTGTGTGTGTGTGTGTACCCATGTGTGTACCCATACATGTACTGGTGTGTGTGTGTGCAGTGTGTGTGTGTGTGTGTGTGTGTACCCATGTGTGTACCCATACATGTACTGGTATGTGTGTGTGCAGTGTGTGTGTGTGTGTGTGTGTGTACCCCATACATGTACTGGTGTGTGTGTGTACCCATGTGTGTACCCATACATGTACTGGTGTGTGTGTGTGCAGTGTGTGTGTGTGTGTACCCATGTGTGTACCCATGTGTGTACCCCATACATGTACTGGTGTGTGTGTGTGTGTACCCATGTGTGTACCCATACATGTACTGTATGTGTGTGTGTGTGTGTACCCATGTGTGTATCCATACATGTACTGGTGTGTGTGTGTGTGTGTGTGCAGTGTGTGTGTGTGTGTGTGTGTGTGTGTGTGTGTACCCATACATGTACTGTATGTGTGTGTGTGTGTGTGTACCCATGTGTGTACCCATACATGTACTGTATGTGTGTGTGTGTGTGTGTGTGTGTACCCATGTGTGTACCCATACATGTACTGGTGTGTGTGTGTGTGTGTGTACCCATGTGTGTACCCATGTGTGTACCCCATACATGTACTGGTATGTGTGTGTGTCAGCACACACGTGTACCCCACACACACGTGTGTGAGTGTCCGTGTGCTCCGGCAGCTGCAGAGCCTCCTGCCCATGGGGTTGGCTCCGTGCCGGTGGTGATGCTGGTGGTACCGGTGCTACCGGTGCTGCCAGTGCTGCCTGCACAGCAACCGGTGCCCATGGTGATGGTGGTGCCGCTGGTGCTGTTGGTGTTGCCGGTGCTACCGGTTCTCCCAGTGCCGCCGGTGCAACCGGTGCCGGTAGGTGCCTGTGGGTGCCAGTGATGCCGGTAGGTGCTGGTTGGTGCTGAGAGGATGCCGGTGGTGCTGGTGACTGCTGCTGTTGCCGGTGGGTGTCGGTGGGTGCTGAGGAGATGCCGGTGGTACTGGTGGGTGCTGGTGGGTGCTATGGTGATGCCGGTGGTGCCGGTGGTACCGGTGGTGCTGGTGGTACTGGTGGGTGCCGGTAGGTGCTATGGTGATGCCAGTGTGTGCTGGTGGTGCCGGTGGTGCCGGTGGGTGCTGAGAGGATGCCGGTGGTACCAGTGTGTGCCAGTGGGTGCTGAGGGGATGCTGGTAGGTGCTGGTGGTGCCAGTGGGTGCTGGTAGGTGCTGAGGGGATGCCAGTGGGTGCCGGTAGGTGCCGGTGGTGCTGTGGGTGCTCAGGCAATGCCGGTGGTGCTGGTAGTGCCAGTGGGTGCTATGGGGATACTGGTGGTGCCAGTGGGTGCCTGTGCCTGCCAGTAGGTGCTGAGGGGTTGCCAGTGGTGCCAGTGGTGCCGGTAGGTGCTATGGTGATGCTGGTGGGTGCTATGGGGATGTCGGTGGTACTGGTGGGTGCTGGTGGTGCCAGTGGGTGCTATGGGGATACTCGTGGTGCCGGTGGGTGCCTGTGCCTGCCGATAGGTGCTGAGGGGTTGCCGGTGGTGCCAGTGGTGCTGTGGGTGCTATGGTGATGCCGGTGGGTGCCGGTGTGTGCCGGTCGTGCTGGTGGGTGCTGAGGCGATGGCACTGGTGCCAGTGGATGCCGGTGGGTGCTGACGGGATACTGGTGTGTGCTGGTGGTACCGGTGTGTGCTATGGGGATGCCGGTGGTACCGGTAGGTGCCGGTGGTGCCGGTTGGTGCTATGGTGATACCGGTGTGTACTGGTCGTGCTAGTGGTGCTGCTGGGTGTTGGTGTGTGCTATGGGGATGCCGGTGGTACCGGTAGGTGACAGTGGTGCTGGTACCTGCTGAGGGGGTACCAGTGTGTGCTGGTCGTGCCGGTGGTGCTGGTGTGTGTTGGTTGGTGCCGGTAGGTGCTATGGGGATACTGGTGTGTGCAAGTGGTGCAGGTGGTGCTGGTGGGTTCTGGTGGTACTGGTGTGTGCTGGTGTGTTCTGGTCTTGCTGGTGTTGCTGTTGCCGGTTGCTGCCTTCACCATGAATCACACCCCAACAGTCCCGGTGTCCTCTGGACTCCGGGCAAAGTACAGGCAGCACCAGGTGTGGTACTGGGAGCTGTTGTAATGGGTGTCATGGGTGCTATGGGTGCTATGGATGCTATGGGTGCTATGGGTGCTATGGATGCTATGGGTGCTATGGGTGCTATGGATGCTATGGATGCTATGGGTGCTATGGGTTCTATGGATGCTATGGATGCTATGGGTGCTATGGGTGCTATGGGTTCTATGGATGCTATGGGTGCTATGGGTTCTATGGATGCTATGGATGCTATGGGTGCTATGGGTGCTATGGATGCTATGGGTGCTATGGATGCTATGGGTGCTATGGATGCTATGGGTGCTATGGGTGCTATGGGTGCTATGGATGCTATGGGTGCTATGGGTGCTATGGATGCTATGGGTGCTATGGATGCTATGGGTGCTATGGGTGCTATGGGTGCTATGGATGCTATGGGTGCTATGGGTGCTATGGATGCTATGGGTGCTATGGATGCTATGGGTCCCATGGGTGCTATGGGTCCCATGGGTGCTATGGGTCCCATGGGTGCTATGGATGCTATGGATGCTGTGGGTGCTATGGGTTCTATGGGTGCTGTGGGTGCTATGGGTGCTATGGGTCACCCCCCTATGATACCAGCACCTTTGGGGTCCTGCGGGACCCCCAACCGCTCTATAGGGCTCTGTGCCCCCTAAGTGTGGGTCAGGGGTCTCCTGAGCCCCACATATGTGCGCCCATTGATTCCTATGGAGCTATGGGGCAGGAAGGGGTTAAGGGGCGGATCCTATGGGGCGGAAGGGGGGGGGGGAGGGGGACCCGGCTCCTCCCTGGGGCCGCCCCATAGAGAGCCGCGAGTCGAGTTGGGTGTCAGCGGAGCCGCCGCCATGGCGCGATGGGGCCGCGATGTGGGGCAGGCTATGGGGCAGGCTATGGGGCAGGCTATGGGGCACGATGTGGGGCACGCTGTGGGGCCGGCTATGGGGCACACTAATGGGCACGCTATGGGGCACGATGTGGGGCACGCTAAGGGGCACGCTATGGGGCCGGCTATGGGGCAGGCTATGGGGCAGCGCTCGGGCTCCGAGGACAACCTGTATCTGGCCGTGCTGAGAGCGTCCGAAGGCAAGAAAGGTGCGAGACCCACAGCGATGTGGGGCGGAGGCTGCGGTGTGGGGCGCGGTGGGGCTGGTGTGGGGCGCGGTGGGGTTGGGGTGTGGGGCTGGAGGGGGTTGGGGTGTGGGGCTCTATGGGGTCGTGGTGTGGGGCGCTATGGGGTTGGTGTCTCCATGACCCACTGCAGACCCCCGCTATGGGGCGGTGTCCCCATGCAATGTATGACTCAGACCCCTGTTATGGGGTGGGGCAGTGTCTATAGGGCAGCCTATAGGGCAGACTCCATGTTGGGCGGTGTCTGTGGGACTGGTTATGGTGTGGTGCCTCTAGGGCAGGTTATGGGGCAGGTTATGGTGTGGTGTCTATAGGGCAGACTATGGGGCAGACTCTGTTCTGGGGTGGTGTCTATGGGGCAGACCCTGCACTGAGGCAGTGTCTATGGGGCAGTGTCTATAGGGCAGCCCATGGGGCACACCCTGTTCTGAGGTGGTGTCTATGGGGCAGACATGCCTGAGGCTGCATTTCCCTGTGCTGGCACCAGCCCCATCCCCGCCCCACTGGAGCCGCCGCCGGCTCTGCCCATACACATCCCATACCCATCCCATTGCCTGTACCCATCCCATTGCCTGTACCCATCCCATTGCCTGTGCCTGTCCCATTACCTGTGCCCATCCCATTACCTGTGCCCATCCCATTGCCTGTTCCCATCCCATTGCCTGTCCCTGTCCCATTGCCTGTACCCATCCCATTGCCTGTTCCCATCCCATTGCCTGTGCCTGTCCCATTGCCTGTGCCCATCCCATTACCTGTACCCATCCCATTGCCTGTGCCCATCCCATTGCCTGTGCCCATCCCATTGCCTGTACCCATCCCATTGCCTGTACCCATCCCTGCCCATACCCATCCCATTACCTGTACCCATCCCATTGCCTGTGCCTGCCCCATTACCTGTACCCATCCCATTGCCTGTGCCCATCCCATTACCTGTGCCCATCCCATTACCTGTGCCCATCCCATTGCCTGTGCCTGTCCCATTGCCTGTCCCTGCCCCATTGCCTGTACCCATCCCATTGCCTGTGCCCATCCCATTACCTGTGCCCATCCCATTGCCTGTGCCCATCCCATTGCCTGTACCCATCCCATTGCCTGTGCCCATCCCATTGCCTGTGCCCATCCCATTACCTGTGCCCATCCCATTGCCTGTACCTGTCCCATTGCCTGTACCCATTCCATTGCCTGTGCCCATCCCATTGCCTGTACCTATCCCATTGCCTGTCCCTGCCCCATTGCCTGTGCCCATCCCATTGCCTGTGCCCATCCCATTGCCTGTGCCCATCCCATTGCCTGTGTCCATCCCATTGCCTGTACCCATCCCATTGCCCATCCCATACCCTCAAGTGCCACATTCCTTTGCCGTGGGGCAAATCGTGGCATGTTTGGGCCCTATGGGCACAGCCATTGACTCATGGTTGTGGTTATGGGACCCCTCCTATGGGTACATGGGGCTGTGGTTATGGGACCCCCCTATGGGTACATGGGGCTGTGGTTATGGGACCCTCCCTATGGGTACATGGGGCTGTGGTTATGGGACCCCTCCTATGGGTACATGGGGCTGTGGTTATGGGACCCCCCTATGGGTACATACATGGGGCTGTGGTTATGGGACCCCTCCTATGGGTACATACATGGGGCTGTGGTTATGGGACCCTCCTATGGGTACATGGGGCTGTGGTTATGGGACCCCTCCTATGGGTACATGGGGCTGTGGTTATGGGACCCTCCCTATGGGTACATGGGGCTGTGGTTATGGGACCCCCCCTATGGGTACATGTGGCTGTGGTTATGGGACCCTCCTATGGGTACATACATGGGGCTGTGGTTACCATGTACCCCCCTATGGGTACATGCGGCTGTGCCTGTTCTGTGCCTGGAGCAACAACTTCCTTCCCCATGAGTCAGGCTGTGGGGTTGGCACTGTTGGTTCAGCTCTTCCTGTCGTGCCACTGACGGTGCCGCCCTGAGGGTGTGGTGGGTGTTGGTGAGGTGCCAGATGATGGTGCTGGATCATGGTGCTGTGCCAGTGTTGTGCCACAGTGCTGTGGTGCTGTACCATGGTGCTGGATCATGGTGCTGGGTCAGGATACCATAGTGCCATGCCATGGTGCTGTGCCGTGGTGCTGTGCTGTGGTGCTGGGTCAGGGTGTTGTACCACGGTGCTGTGCCAGGATGCCACAGTGTTGTACTGTGGTGCTGTGCTGTGTTGCTGCTCATGGTGCTGTGCCACAGTGCTGTGCTAGGATACCACAGTGCTGTGGTGCTGGATCACAGTGCCGTGCCATGGTGCTGTGCCAGGATTCCACAGTGCTGGGTCAGGTTGCCATAGTTCCATGCCAGAGTGCTGTGCTGTGGTGCTGGCTCCCAGTGCTGGGCCGTGGTACTCTGCCAGATGCCACAGTGTTGTACTGTGGTGCTGTGCTTGGGATGCTACAGTGCCATGCCGTGGTGCTGGGTCACGGTGCTGTGCCAGGATTCTACAGTGCCATGCCATGGTGCTGGATCAGGGTGTTGTGCTACGGTGCTGTGCCAGATGCCATAGTTCCATGCCATGCTGCTGTGCCACAATGCCACAGTGCTGTGGTGCTGGGTCAGGGTGTTGTGCTGCGGTGCTGTGCTGGATGCCATAGTGCTGTGCCATGGTGCTGGGTCAGGATGGCACAGAGCTGTGCTGTGGTGTTGGATCATGGTGTTGTGTTTGGTGCTTTGCCAGGATGGGCAAAGGGATTGGCACTGTTGGTTCAGTGCTTCCTGTTTGGCTGTGGTGGTGCCACCGATGGTGCTGCCCTGACAGGGTGTTGTGTGGTGGTACTGCTGAGGTGTTGTGATGTGGTGCTGGATGACGGTGCTGTGCTGTGGTGCTGGGTCAGGGTGTTGTGCTGCAGTGCTTTACCAGGATACCACAGTGCCCTGCCATGGTTCTGTGCCGGGATGCCACAGTGCTGTGGTGCTGGGTCAGGATACCACAGTGCCATGCTGTGGTGCTGGATGACGGTGTTGTGCCACAGTGCTGGGTCAGGGTGTTGTGCCATGGTGCTGTGCCGGACGCCATAGTTCCATGCCATGGTGCTGTGCCACAATGCCACAGTGCTGTGGTGCTGGGTCAGGGTGTTGTGCCATGGTGCTGTGCTGCAGTGCTTTGCCATGATGCCACAGTGCCATGCCACGGTGCTGTGCTGTGGTGCTGGATCACAGTGCTGTATCATGGTGCTGTGCTGGATGCCACAGTGCTGTGCTGCAATGCTTTACCAGGATACCACAGTGCTGTGGTGCTGGGTCAGGGTGTTGTGCCACAGTGCTGTGCCAGGATACCATAGTGCTGTACCATGGTGCTGGGTCAGGATACCACAGTGCCATGCTGTGGTGCTGGATCATGGTGCTGTGCCAGGATGCCACAGTGCTATGGTGCTGGGTCAGGATACCACAGTGTTGTGCCACAGTGCTGTGCTGGGATGACACAGTGTTGTGCTGTGGTGCTGGATCAGGGTGCTGTGCCACAGTGCCACAGTGCTGTCTCCCGGTGTTGTACCACAGTGTTACCGGTTGTACCACAATGTTACCGGTTGTACCACAGTGTTACCGGTTGTACCACAGTTTCCCCTCTCACCATCTCTCTCCCCTCTTACAGACGAACGGGATCGTGTCCAGAAGAAAACATTCACCAAATGGGTCAACAAACACCTCATTAAGGTACCGGTACCGCTGTAACGGGAGGGGGGGTCAGAGGTCATCAGTGCCGGAGGGGGGTCAGAGGTCACTGGTGCCGGGGGGGGGGGTACCGGTTTGGTGCCGGTACCGGTGTGGGTTGTGCCATGACTGTGTCTTTGTGCCTCTCCCCGCACAGCACCGGAGAACAGAGGTGGGTCCATGTGTATCACCATGTGTGCCACAGTGTCACCGTGTGTGTCACTGTGTATGTCACCATATGTGTCACTGTGTGTGTGTTACCATGTGTGTCACGTGTGTGTTACCATATGTGTCACCGTGTGTGTCACCGTATGTGCTGCGGTGTCACCGCGCTGCTCCTCACGCACACCCCACTCCCACACCGGCACAGCCGCAGTGCATGTGGCACAGTCACTGGCACTGGGATGGGGGTCAATGGGGGATGTGTGGGGCTGTTGGTGTCACCGGCACTGGCACCAGCACAGGGGGTTCAATGGGGCTGTGTGTGAACCGCGGTCACCGGCACCAGGATGGGCTTGGGGGGTGTTCAATGGGGTTGTTTGGGTCACCGGCACAGGGGGTTCAATGGGATGTGTGGTGCTGTGGTTGTCACCGCACCGGTGCCGTCGGTGCCGCGGTGACACCATCGCGGTTGTTGCCCACAGGCTCAGCGCCATGTCAATGACCTGTACGAGGACCTGCGCGATGGACACAACCTCATCTCCCTGCTCGAGGTGCTCTCGGGGGACAAACTGGTGAGTGCTGAGCCACAACCATCACCAGCATCACCAGCATCACCAGCATCACTGCCATAACTGCCATAGCAGCGCACACCGAGCCCATTGGCACCACCACACACCCATTGGCACCCCCCATATACCCATTGGCACCCCCCAACCATCGGCACCCACCATATACCCATTGGCACCCCCCAACCATTGGCACCACCGCAACCATTGACACCCACCATACACCCATTGGCACCCCCCAACCATCAGCACCACCGCAACCATCAGCACCACCGCAACCATCGGCACCCACCATATAGCCATTGGCACCCCCTAACCATCGGCACCCCCCAACCATCGGCAACCACCATACACCCATTGTCACCCCCCAACCATTGACACCCCCCAACCATTGACACCCGCCAACCATTGACACCCACCATACACCCATTGGCACCAACCATTCACCCATTGCCACCCCCCAACCATTGGCACACCGTATTCAACCATTGGCACCCACCATACACCCATTGGCACCCCCCAACCATTGGCACCCCCCAACCATCGGCACCCACCATACACCCATTGTCACCCCCTATTCAACCATTGTCACCCCCCAACCATTGGCACCCCCCAACCATTGGCACCCACCATACACCCATTGTCACCCCACAACCATTGTCACCCCCCACATCTGCCCCCCACCCCCGCTTGGCACTGCCGGCACCGCGGCTCTAATGTGGGGCCCTCTCTTTGCTTTGGTGCCTCCCTGACCCCCCCCCCCCCCATGGGCTTTGCCACCTGCCCCACGGCTCTATGGGGCAGCCGCGGGAGCGCGACCTCGTCCGGAGCTTGCGGTTGGTGAGTGGTGGCACCAAATGGCACCAAATACACCGCATGGCACCAAATGGGACCAAATGGGACCAAATGGCACCGCGTGTCTGGTGATGTTGCCATAATACCAGTTCCAATGCATGTCCAGTGCTGGTGTCACCAGGAGGTGCCAGCATGGTTGCCATAGGGATGATGTTACCATGGGGTGGTTGCTATGGGGATGGTGTTGTCATGGGTTTCCCTCGTGCCCCATAGCAATGGGTCAGAGCAGACCCTGGTGCATTGGGGGGGTTGGGGGTCCCGGTGTATCCGGTGCTGGTGTCACCAGGAGGTGCCGGATGGTTGCCATGGGGACGGTGTTACCATGGGGACGGTGTTACCATGGGGACGGTGTTACCATGGGGTGGTTGCCATGGGGATGGTGTTACCATGGGGTGGTTGCCATGGGGATGGTGTTACCATGGGGATGGTGTTATCATGGGTTGGTTGCTATGGGGATGGTGTTACCATGGGGTGGTTGCCATGGGGATGGTGTTACCATGGGGTGGTGGCCATGGGGATGGTGTTAGCATGGGGATGGTGTTACCATGGGGTGATTGCTATGGGGATGGTTTTACTGTGGGTTTCCCTGGTGCCCCATAGCCATGGGTCAGAGCAGACCACAGTGGGGTTGGGGGTCTGCAGTGTATGCGGTACTGGTGTTGCTGGGGCTCCATCCCAATGGGCACAGTGTGCGGTGCTACCGCGGTGCTGAGGAAGCACCGGATCCGGTGCCTGTGCCCATTGTCCGGTTGAGCCACACTTCCTGTGGGAGCCATGGGGCTGGGTTGGGGGTTTCCTGTCTCCGGCAGTGCTGTGGTTGTACTGGTGCTGCGATTGTACCGGTACCGCAGTTGTACTGGTGCCACGATGGTGCTGGTGCCGCGGTTGTACTGGTGCTGCGGTTGTACCAGTGCCGCGGTTGTACCGGTACCGCGGTTGTACTGGTGCCGGTACCACCGCACTCATTGCCATATCCCCACAGCCGCGCGAGAAGGGTCGGATGCGTTTCCATAAGCTCCAGAACGTGCAGATTGCCCTGAACTACCTGAAGCACCGTCAGGTGAGGGGGTTTGGTGACACCGGAACCAACCAGTACCATCGCAGTGTCACCGTAACCGTGTGTGTGTTGTAGGTGTCACTGTAACCGTGTGTGTGTTGTAGGTGTCACTGTAACCATGTGTGTTGTAGGTGTCACCGTAACCGTGTGTGTGTTGTAGGTGTCACTGTAACCGTGTGTGTTGTAGGTGTCACCGTAACCGTGTGTGTGTTGTAGGTGTCACCGTAACCGTGTGTGTGTTGTAGGTGTCACCGTAACCGTGTGTGTGTTGTAGGTGTCACCGTAACCGTGTGTGTGTGTGTTGTAGGTGTCACCGTAACCGTGTGTGTTGTAGGTGTCACCGTAACCGTGTGTGTGTGTTGTAGGTGTCACCATAACCCTGTGTGTGTTGTAGGTGTCACCGTAACCGTGTGTGTTGTAGGTGTCACCGTAACCATGTGTATGTTGTAGGTGTCACCGTAACCATGTGTGTGTTGTAGGTGTCACTGTAACCGTGTGTGTGTTGTAGGTGTCACCGTAACCGTGTGTGTGTGTTGTAGGTGTCACTGTAACCATGTGTGTGTTGTAGGTGTCACCGTAACCGTGTGTGTGTGTTGTAGGTGTCACCGTAACCGTGTGTGTGTGTTGTAGGTGTCACTGTAACCATGTGTGTGTTGTAGGTGTCACCGTAACCGTGTGTGTGTGTTGTAGGTGTCACCGTAACCGTGTGTGTGTTGTAGGTGTCACCGTAACCGTGTGTGTGTTGTAGGTGTCACCGTAACCGTGTGTGTGGTGTAGGTGTCACCGTAACCATGTGTGTGTTGTAGGTGTCACCGTAACCGTGTGTGTGTTGTAGGTGTCACCGTAACCGTGTGTGTGTTGTAGGTGTCACCGTAACCGTGTGTGTGTTGTAGGTGTCACCGTAACCGTGTGTGTGTTGTAGGTGAAGCTGGTGAACATCCGCAACGATGACATTGCCGACGGGAACCCCAAACTCACACTGGGGCTCATATGGACCATCATCCTCCACTTCCAGGTGGGGCTATGGGGCTATGGGGCAGGGATGGGGTTGCCATGGGGTGGTTGCCATGGGGATGGTGTTACCATGGGGTGGTTGCCATGGGGATGGTGTTACCATGGGACGGTTACCATGGGGATGGTGTTACCATGGGGTGGTTACCATGGGGATGTTGTTACCATGGGATGGTTACCATGGGATGGTTGCCACGGGGACGGTGTTACCATGGGATGGTTACCATGGCACCGGCTGTAACCGCGGCACCGCCGCAGATCTCGGACATCCAGGTCCTGGGTCAGTCGGAGGACATGACCGCGAAGGAGAAGCTGTTGCTGTGGTCCCAGCACATGGTCCAGGGGTACCCGGGGCTGCGGTGCGAGAACTTCACCGCCAGTTGGCGCGATGGACGCCTGTTCAACGCCATCATCCACCGGCACAAGTACGTGGTACTGGTGCCGGCACCGGCATGGCCATGGCATCCATACCCTCTTCTGGTCCCCATCCCCATCCCATCCCATCCCCATCCCCAACCCATCACCATCATCCACTGGCACAAGTGGGTGTTGCTGGCACCGAGTGTGGCACAACCGCGGCATCCACATCCTCCCCTATATCCTCTTGTCCCTATTACCATTCTATGTCTATCCCCATCCCCTTTCCATCCCCAACCCATCGCCATCATCCACCGGCAAAAGTGGGTGTTGCCGGTACCGGCACCAGCATGGGCATGGCTATGGCATATACATCCTCCTCTGGTCCCTATTCCCATTCCATGTCTATCCCCATCCCCATCCCATCCCCATCACCATCCCAGTGTCCTTGTGCCATTGTCCTGTACCATTGTCCCTGTACCATTGTCTCTGTGTCATTGTCCCTGTGCCATTGTCCTGGTGTTGGTTCCGGTGTTGTTCCCGGTACCAGTATTGGTTCCGGTGTTGGTTCCGGTGTTGACCCCATCTCCCATAGGCCGATGCTGATTGACATGAGCCGCGTCTACAACCAGAGCAACCTGGAGAACCTGGAACAGGCGTTTTCCATTGCCGAGCGCGACCTGGGGGTGACGCGGTTGTTGGACCCCGAAGGTGCCGTGGGGCAGACCCATAACCTGAGCCCCATATCCCCCCTGCCCCACACCCTATAACCTGTGCCCCACACCCCATAACCTGCCCCACACCCCATAACCTGCCCCACACCCCATAACCTGCCCCACACCCCATAACCTGCCCCACATCCCCCCCTGCCCCACACCCCATAACCTGCACCCCACATATCCCCCTGCCCCACACCCCATAACCTGTGCCCCACATCCCATAACCTGTGCCCCACATCCCCCCTGCCCCACATCCCATAACCTGCCCCACATCCCCCCCCTGTGCCCCACATCCCCCCCCTGCCCCACATCCCTCCCGTGCCCCACATCCCCCCCTGCCCCACATCCCCCCCTGCCCCACATCCCCCCCTGCCCCACATCCCCCCCCTGCCCCACATCTCCCCCTGCCCCACATCCCATAACCTGCCCCACATCCCCCCTCCTGCCCCACATCCCCCCATTGCCCCACATCTCCCCCTGCCCCATATCCCCCCCCTGCCCCACATCCCCCCCTGCCCCACATCCTGCCCCACATCTCCCCTGTTGCTGTCCCCAGATGTGGATGTGCCGCAGCCGGATGAAAAGTCCATTATCACGTATGTGTCATCTCTCTATGATGCGATGCCACAAGTGCCACAAGTGCCGCAGGTGCCGGATGGGGCCATGGCCGAGGTCAGTGTGTGACCCACATCCCACATCCCATATCCCATATCCCATATCCCACATCCCACATCCCACATCCCATATCCCATATCCCATATCCCACATCCCACATCCCACATCCCATATCCCATATCCCATATCCCATATCCCACATCCCATATCCCATATCCCATATCCCACATCCCACATCCCACATCCCACATCCCATATCCCACATCCCACATCCCACATCCCATATCCCACATCCCACATCCCATATCCCATATCCCATATCCCATATCCCATATCCCACATCCCATATCCCATATCCCACATCCCACATCCCACATCCCATATCCCACATCCCACATCCCATATCCCATATCCCACATCCCACATCCCACATCCCATATCCCACATCCCACATCCCACATCCCATATCCCACATCCCACATCCCATATCCCACATCCCATATCCCATATCCCATATCCCATATCCCACATCCCACATCCCATATCCCACATCCCACATCCCACATCCCACATCCCATATCCCATATCCCATATCCCATATCCCATATCCCATATCCCATATCCCACATCCCATATCCCATATCCCACATCCCACATCCCACATCCCATATCCCATATCCCATATCCCATATCCCACATCCCATATCCCATATCCCACATCCCACATCCCACATCCCATATCCCACATCCCACATCCCATATCCCATATCCCACATCCCACATCCCACATCCCATATCCCACATCCCACATCCCACATCCCATATCCCACATCCCACATCCCACATCCCACATCCCATATCCCATATCCCATATCCCATATCCCATATCCCATATCCCACATCCCATATCCCATATCCCACATCCCACATCCCACATCCCACATCCCATATCCCATATCCCATATCCCACATCCCATATCCCATATCCCACATCCCACATCCCATATCCCATATCCCATATCCCACATCCCACATCCCACATCCCATATCCCATATCCCATATCCCACATCCCATATCCCATATCCCACATCCCACATCCCACATCCCATATCCCATATCCCATATCCCATATCCCACATCCCATATCCCACATCCCACATCCCATATCCCATATCCCATATCCCATATCCCATATCCCATATCCCACATCCCATATCCCATATCCCACATCCCACATCCCACATCCCATATCCCACATCCCATATCCCATATCCCACATCCCACATCCCACATCCCATATCCCACATCCCATATCCCATATCCCATATCCCACATCCCACATCCCACATCCCACATCCCACATCCCACATCCCACATCCCATATCCCATATCCCACATCCCACATCCCATATCCCACATCCCATATCCCACATCCCACATCCCACATCCCACATCCCACATCCCATATCCCATATCCCATATCCCACATCCCACATCCCACATCCCATATCCCACATCCCACATCCCACATCCCACATCCCACATCCCATATCCCATATCCCATATCCCACATCCCACATCCCACATCCCACATCCCACATCCCATATCCCATATCCCATATCCCATATCCCATATCCCACATCCCATATCCCACATCCCACATCCCATATCCCATATCCCATATCCCACATCCCACATCCCACATCCCATATCCCACATCCCATATCCCCATATCCCATATCCCATATCCCATATCCCATATCCCACATCCCATATCCCACATCCCACATCCCATATCCCATATCCCACATCCAATATCCCATATCCCATATCCCATATCCCATATCCCACATCCCACATCCCATATCCCATATCCCATATCCCACATCCCACATCCCATATCCCACATCCCATATCCCACATCCCACATCCCACATCCCACATCCCACATCCCACATCCCACATCCCATATCCCATATCCCATATCCCACATCCCACATCCCATATCCCATATCCCACATCCCACATCCCACATCCCATATCCCACATCCCACATCCCACATCCCACATCCCATATCCCATATCCCATATCCCATATCCCATATCCCACATCCCACATCCCATATCCCACATCCCACATCCCATATCCCACATCCCATATCCCACATCCCATATCCCACATCCCACATCCCACATCCCATATCCCATATCCCATATCCCATATCCCACATCCCATATCCCACATCCCATATCCCATATCCCATATCCCATATCCCATATCCCATATCCCACATCCCCATATCCCATATCCCATATCCCACATCCCATATCCCATATCCCACATCCCATATCCCACATCCCATATCCCATATCCCATATCCCACATCCCCATATCCCATATCCCATATCCCATATCCCACATCCCATATCCCATATCCCATATCCCATATCCCATATCCCATATCCCATATCCCACATCCCTCATCCCACATCCCATATCCCATATCCCATATCCCACATCCCATATCCCACATCCCACATCCCATATCCCATATCCCATATCCCACATCCCACATCCCATATCCCACATCCCATATCCCCATATCCCATATCCCACATCCCACATCCCATATCCCATATCCCATATCCCATATCCCATATCCCACATCCCTCATCCCACATCCCATATCCCATATCCCATATCCCACATCCCATATCCCACATCCCACATCCCATATCCCATATCCCATATCCCACATCCCATATCCCACATCCCACATCCCACATCCCACATCCCACATCCCATATCCCATATCCCATATCCCACATCCCATATCCCATATCCCATATCCCACATCCCATATCCCACATCCCACATCCCACATCCCATATCCCATATCCCATATCCCATATCCCACATCCCACATCCCATATCCCATATCCCACATCCCACATCCCACATCCCACATCCCATATCCCATATCCCATATCCCACATCCCATATCCCATATCCCATATCCCATATCCCACATCCCACATCCCATATCCCATATCCCACATCCCACATCCCACATCCCACATCCCATATCCCATATCCCATATCCCACATCCCATATCCCATATCCCATATCCCCATATCCCATATCCCACATCCCATATCCCATATCCCACATCCCATATCCCCATATCCCATATCCCATATCCCATATCCCATATCCCACATCCCATATCCCACATCCCACATCCCACATCCCACATCCCACATCCCATATCCCATATCCCATATCCCACATCCCATATCCCATATCCCATATCCCATATCCCACATCCCACATCCCATATCCCATATCCCATATCCCATATCCCCATATCCCACATCCCATATCCCATATCCCATATCCCATATCCCACATCCCACATCCCACATCCCACATCCCATATCCCATATCCCATATCCCATATCCCACATCCCACATCCCACATCCCATATCCCATATCCCCATATCCCATATCCCATATCCCATATCCCATATCCCATATCCCACATCCCATATCCCATATCCCATATCCCATATCCCACATCCCACATCCCACATCCCATATCCCATATCCCACATCCCATATCCCATATCCCACATCCCACATCCCATATCCCATATCCCATATCCCATATCCCATATCCCACATCCCACATCCCACATCCCACATCCCACATCCCACATCCCATATCCCATATCCCACATCCCATATCCCACATCCCACATCCCATATCCCACATCCCACATCCCACATCCCATATCCCACATCCCATATCCCACATCCCACATCCCACATCCCATATCCCATATCCCACATCCCATATCCCATATCCCACATCCCACATCCCATATCCCACATCCCACATCCCACATCCCACATCCCACATCCCACATCCCACATCCCACATCCCACATCCCACATCCCACATCCCATATCCCATATCCCATATCCCATATCCCACATCCCACATCCCATATCCCATATCCCATATCCCACATCCCATATCCCACATCCCACATCCCACATCCCACATCCCACATCCCACATCCCACATCCCACATCCCACATCCCATATCCCATATCCCATATCCCATATCCCACATCCCATATCCCATATCCCATATCCCACATCCCACATCCCACATCCCACATCCCACATCCCACATCCCACATCCCACATCCCATATCCCATATCCCATATCCCATATCCCATATCCCACATCCCATATCCCATATCCCATATCCCATATCCCATATCCCACATCCCACATCCCACATCCCACATCCCACATCCCACATCCCACATCCCACATCCCATATCCCATATCCCATATCCCATATCCCACATCCCATATCCCCTATACCCCATATCCCATACCCCATATGTCCCATATACCCCATATACCCCATATCCCCCCTATCCCCCATAGGACCTGTCCGTCCGCTGGCAGCTGTACTATGAGCTGGTGTCGTCTCTGCTGCTCTGGATGCGCCACAAGAGCCTCGGGTTCGAGGAGCGGAGCCTGCCGGGAGGGTATGAGGAGGTGGAGGTGAGGCCATGACCCCATGACCCCCATGACCCCTCATGGGGAGGTCAGACCAGCACCAAACTGGCACCAAACCAGTGCTAAACCAGTGTCAAACAAGCACTAAACCAGCACCAAACCGGCACCAAACCAGTGCCAAACCAGTGCTAAACCAGTGCTAAACCGGTGCCAAACTGGCACAAATCCAGCACCAAACCAGTGCCAAACCAGTACCAAACCAGTGCCAAACCAGCACCAAATCAGCACTAAACCAGCACCGGCAGCATCCGCACTGGTGCCGTGTGTGGAGCCCATTGCCTCCATGTGTTTGGTATTGCCATGGATGCCAGTGCATTGGCACAGTACTGGTACTGGGCTGTGTTGGGCTGTACTGGGCTGTGCTGGGCTGTACTGGCTGTACTGGGCTGTACTGGGCTGTGTGTGGCTGTGTTGGGCTGTACTGGGCTGTACTGGGCTGTACTGGGCTGTGTGTGGCTGTGTTGGGCTGTACTGGTCTGTACTGGGCTGTGTTTGGCTGTACTGGTCTGTACTGGGCTGTGTTTGGCTGTACTGGTCTGTACTGGGCTGTGTTTGGCTGTGTTGGGCTGTGTGTGGCTGTACTGGGCTGTACTGGGCTGTACTGGGCTGTACTGGGCTGTGTTGGGCTGTACTGGGCTGTACTGGGCTGTGTTGGGCTGTACTGGGCTGTACTGGTCTGTGTTTGGCTGTACTGGGCTGTGTGTGGCTGTACTGGTCTGTACTGGTCTGTACTGGCTGTACTGGGCTGTACTGGGCTGTACTGGTCTGTGTGTGGCTGTACTGGGCTGTACTGGGCAGTACTGGTCTGTACTGGGCTGTGTGTGGCTGTATTGGTGCCAGAGCTGTGGCTGTGCCAACACATGCGGCTGTTGAGTCACAGCCTCAATGAGTCACCGGCACCATCCGGTGCTTCCTGCCTCCCCAGTGCCGGGGGTGCCAGGGGGGGTGTTGGTGCTACGGTTGTCAATGCTGGTGCCATCAATGGTGTCAATGGTGCCGGTACTGGTGCTAATGCTGGTACTGGTGTTGGTGCTGGTGCCGGTGCCATCAATGGTGTTGGTGCCATCAATGGTGCCGGTGCCATTGGGTGTCAATGGTGTTGGTGCTGGTGCCATTGGGTGTCAATGGTGTCAGTGCCAGGGGGTGTCAATGGTGCTGGTACTGGTGCTAATGCTGGTATTGGTACTGGTACTGGTGCTGGTGCCAGGGGGTGTCAATGGTGCCGGTGCCATCAATGGTGTCAATGGTGTTGGTGCCATTAATGGTGCCATCAATGGTGCTGGTACCATCGATGGTGTCAATGGTGTTGGTACTGGTGCTAATGCTGGTACCGGTACTGGTACTGGTGCCAGTGCCATTGGGTGTCAATGGTGCTGGTACCGGTACTGGTGTTGGTGCCATCAATGGTGTCAATGGTACCGGTGCCATCAATGGTGTTGGTACCATCAATGGTGTCAATGGTGCTGGTGCCATTGTGTGTTGGTACTGGTGCTAATGCTGGTACTGGTGCTGGTGCCATCAATGGTGCCAGTGCCAGTGCCATTGGGTGTCAATTGTGTCGGTGCTGGTGCCATTGGGCGTCAATTGTGTCGGTGCCAGGGGGTGTCACTGGTGCTGGTGCCATCAATGGTGCCGGTGCCATCAGTGGTGTCAATGGTGCCGGTACTGGTGCTGATGCTGTTACCGGTACTGGTGTCAATGGTTCCGGTGCCATCAATGGTGCTGGTACCATCAATGGTGTTAATGGTGCCAATGGTGCCGGTGCCATTGGGTGTCAATGGTGTTGGTACTGGTGCTGATGCTGTTACCGGTACTGGTGTCAATGGTTCCGGTGTCCCTCACACCCTCCCCCATTGTCAGCTCCTCTGGCGTCAGTTCCTGCGGTTCAAGGAGTCTGAGCTCCCGGCCAAGGAGGCTGATAAGAACAGATCCAAAGTCATGTTCCAGTCTATGGAGGTCAGTGGGGCACAGACACCATAGGGGCCTATGGGGCTATGGGGCCTATGGGGTCTATGGGGTCTATGGGGCTATGGGGCCTATGGGGGCTATGGGGTCTATGGGGCTATGGGGGCTATGGGGCTATGGGGTCTGTGGGGTCTATGGGATCTATGGGTCTATGGGGTCTATGGGGGCTATGGGGCTATGGGGTCTGTGGGGTCTATGGGATCTATGGGGTCTGTGGGGTCTATGGGGTCTATGGGGTCTATGGGGTCTATGGGGGCTATGGGGGCTATGGGGTCTATGGGGTCTATGGGGTCTATGGGGCTATGGAGTCTGTGGGGGCTATGGGGTTTATGGGGCTATGGGGTCTATGGGGCTATGGGGTCTATGGGGTCTATGGGGCTATGGGGTCTATGGGGCTATGGGGTCTATGGGGTCTATGGGGCTATGGGGTCTATAGGGTCTATGGGGTCTGTGGGGTCTATGGGGTCTGTGGGGTCTATGGGGTCTATGGGGCTATGGGGTCTATAGGGTCTATGGGGTCTGTGGGGTCTGTGGGGTCTATGGGGCTATGGGGGCTATGGGGTCTGTGGGGTCTGTGGGGTCTATGGGGCTATGGGGTCTATGGGGCCTGTGGAGTCTGTGGGTCTATGGGGTCTATGGGGTCTGTGGGGTCTATGGGGCGCTGGGGTGGGGGGGGGCCCATAAGTGGTGTGGGGCACAGGGGTGTGTGTACCACACTCGCTATGGGGCAGCCCCATTGACGCTATGGGTCCGGTACAGGCCGCGGTACATGCTGGTCAGCTGACTGTGCCCCCCGGGTACCACCCCATGGATGTGGAGCAGGAATGGGCAGCTCTGAACACAGCAGTGATGGAGAGAGAGAAGAGGCTGAGGATGGAGTGTGAGAGGTGAGGGTGTGGGGATGGTACAACCGGTAATGGGGTAACCGGTTAATGGTACAGCTGGTCATGGGGTAACCGGATAATGGTACAACCGGTGATGGTACAACCGGATAATGGTACAACTGGTGATGGTACAGCCAGTGATGGTACAACCGGTAATGGTACAACCGGTTAATGGGGTAACCGGATAATGGGGTAATGGGGCAATGGTACAACTGGTAATGGTACAACCGGTAATGGGGTAATGGGGTAACTGGATAATGGGGTAACCGGATAATGGTACAACCAGTAATGGTACAACTGGTTAATGGGGTAACCGGATAATGGGGTAACTGGATAATGGTACAACTGGAGAATGGGGTAACTGGATAATGGTACAACCGGGTAATGGGGTAACCGGATAATGGCATAACCAGATAATGGCATAATGGGATAATGGTACAACCGGATAATGGGGTAACTGGGTAATGTGATAACCGGATAATGGGGTAATCGGATAATGAGGTAACCGGATAATGGGATAATGGGATGTGCCGCGGTGGCAGTGATGGTGTCAACCGTGATGGCAGCGGGAGGGTGGTGTGCGCTGGAGCGGTGATGGGGGGTGATGGGATGCGGTGATGGTGATGGGGGGTGTTGGGATGCACCAGAGTGGTGTTGGGGGATACTGGGATGCACTGGGGCGGTACTGGGGGATACTGGGATCCACTGGAGCGGTGTTGGGGGATACTGGGATGCACTGGGGTGGTACTGGTGCATACTGGGATGCTCTGGGGTGGTACTGGGGGATACTGGGGTGGTGCTGGGGGATACTGGGGTGGTACTGGGGGATACTGGGATGCTCTGGGGTGGTGCTGGGTCATACTGGGATGCTCTGGGGTGGTGCTGGGGGATACTGGGATGCACTGGGGTGGTACTGGGGTATGCTGGGATGAACTGGGGTGGTGCTGGTGGATACTGGGATGCACTGGGGCGGTGCTGGGGGATACTGGGATGCACTGGGGCGGTGCTGGGGGATACTGGGGTGGTTCTGGGGGATACTGGGGTGGTACTGGTTGATACTGGGATGCTGTGGGGTGGTGCTGGGTCATACTGGGATGCACTGGGGTGGTACTGGGGCATACTGGGATGCACTGGGGTGGTACTGGGATGCTCTGGGGTGGTACTGGGAGGTACTGGGATGCTCTGTGGTGGTGCTGGGATGTGCCAGGGCAGTGGTTGTGGATACTGGAATGCTCTTGGGCGGTGGCACTGGTGGAACTGGGCCAGACCCCAGTGAGTCACTGGTGCCGGGAAGCAGACGTGGCCGTTTGAAAGGGGGGGGCCGGAGCCTATGGGGTGAGGGATGGGGAATGGGATGGGATCGGGATGGGAATGGTTGGGGGGCAGGAATGGGAGGGGGATATGGGGCAGGAATGGGGATGGGATATGGGGCAGGAATGGGGAGGGGGATATGGGGCAGGAATGGGGATGGGATATGGGGCAGGAATGGGATATGGGGCAGGAATGGGATATGGGGCAGGAATGGGGAGGGGATATGGGGCAGGAGGAAGGTTATGGGATGGGATGCAGGATGCAGAGGGGGATGGGAATGGGATATGGGGGGATGGGAATGGGAGGGGTTGGGAGCAGGATGGAGACAGGAAGTGTGACTGGGATGGAAAGTGGGATGTGGATGGGGATAGGGGGGACGAGGGGGGAGCAATGGGGCCACTCATCCAGGTACTGCTGCATGTGGGGCAGGATCTATGGGTCAGGATCTGTGGGTCAGGATCTGTGGGGCAGGATCAGTGGGTCTGGATCAGTGGGTCTGGATCAGTGGGTCAGGATGTGTGGGTCAGGATCTATGGGTCAGGATCTATGGGTCAGGATCAGTGGGTCAGGATCTATGGGTCAGCCCCACACTGACCCTGCCCCACACTGACCCTGCCCCACATGACCCTGCCCCTCATGACCCTGCCCCACTGACCCTGCCCCACATGACCCTGCCCCACATGACCCTGCCCCACACTGACCCTGCCCCACATGACCCTGCCCCACATGACCCTGCCCCACACCTCAGGCTGGAGCGGCTCCAGAGTGTGGTCACGAAGCTGCAGATGGAGTCAGGTCTGTGTGAGGAGCAGCTCAATGGGGCAGATGCTCTTCTGCAGTCGGTGAGTGACCCACATGGGACATCCCACATCCCACATCCCATATCCCACATCCCCATATCCCATATCCCATATCCCATATCCCATATCCCATATCCCATATCCCACATCCCATATCCCATATCCCATATCCCACATCCCACATCCCCATATCCCATATCCCATATCCCATATCCCATATCCCACATCCCATATCCCATATCCCATATCCCATATCCCATATCCCACATCCCATATCCCATATCCCATATCCCATATCCCATATCCCATATCCCACATCCCACATCCCCATATCCCATATCCCATATCCCACATCCCACATCCCATATCCCATATCCCATATCCCATATCCCACATCCCATATCCCATATCCCATATCCCATATCCCACATCCCACATCCCCATATCCCATATCCCATATCCCATATCCCATATCCCATATCCCACATCCCACATCCCATATCCCATATCCCATATCCCATATCCCATATCCCACATCCCACATCCCCATATCCCATATCCCATATCCCCATATCCCATATCCCATATCCCATATCCCATATCCCATATCCCATATCCCATATCCCACATCCCACATCCCACATCCCACATCCCATATCCCACATCCCATATCCCACATCCCATATCCCATATCCCATATCCCATATCCCATATCCCCACATCCCATATCCCATATCCCATATCCCATATCCCATATCCCATATCCCACATCCCACATCCCACATCCCACATCCCCATATCCCATATCCCATATCCCATATCCCATATCCCCATATCCCATATCCCATATCCCATATCCCATATCCCCATATCCCATATCCCCATATCCCATATCCCATATCCCATATCCCATATCCCACATCCCACATCCCACATCCCACATCCCACATCCCACATCCCATATCCCATATCCCATATCCCATATCCCATATCCCCATATCCCATATCCCACATCCCATATCCCACATCCCACATCCCACATCCCACATCCCACATCCCATATCCCATATCCCATATCCCACATCCCACATCCCATATCCCATATCCCATATCCCACATCCCACATCCCACATCCCATATCCCATATCCCACATCCCATATCCCATATCCCATATCCCACATCCCACATCCCATATCCCATATCCCATATCCCACATCCCATATCCCATATCCCATATCCCACATCCCACATCCCACATCCCACATCCCACATCCCATATCCCACATCCCACATCCCACATCCCACATCCCATATCCCCATATCCCACATCCCACATCCCATATCCCCATATCCCATCCCCATATCCCACACCCCACATCCTACACCCCGACAGGAGCTGCGGCTGTTGGAGGGGGGTAGGGACCCCCAGAAGGTGTTGGAGGTTGAACGGGACCTGGACAAGGCTGATGGGATGATCCGGACACTGTTTGGGGACGTTCAATGTCTCAAGGACGGGAGACACCCGCAGGGGGAGCAGATGTACCGCAGGTACCGGAACACTGTACATGGCATGGGGTGTACCACAACACCATATACATACCATAGGGTGTACCATAACACCATATACATACTGCAGGGGGAGCAGATGTACCGCAGGTACCGGAACCAACACTGTACATGGTATGGGGTGTACCATAACACCATATACATACCACAGGGGAGCAGATGTACCGCAGGTACCGGAACCAACACCGTGTCCATGCCATAGGGTGTAACATAACACTGTACATCCCATAGGGTGTACCATAACACTGTACATGTCATAGGGTGTACAATAACACTGGACATGGCATGGGGTGTACCAGAACACTGTATATGGTATAGGGTGTACTATAACACTGTACATGGCATAGGGTGTACCATAACACCATATACATACCGCAGGTACCGGAACACTGTACATCCCATCGGTGTACCATAACCATATCCATACCGCAGCTACCATAACACTGTACATGGTATAGGGTGTACATAACACTGTACATGGTATAGGGTGTACCATAACCATATCCATACCGCAGCTACCATAACACTGTACATGGTATAGGGTGTACATAACACTGTACATGGTATAGGGTGTACCATAACCATATCCATACCGCAGCTACCATAACACTGTACATGGTATAGGGTGTACATAACACTGTACATGGTATAGGGTGTACCATAACCATATCCATACCGCAGCTACCATAACACTGTACATGGTATAGGGTGTACCATAACACTTTACATGGTATAGGGTGTACCATAACACTGTACATGGTATAGGGTGTACCATAACACTGTACATGGCATAGGGTGTACCATAACACTTTACATGGTATAGGGTGTACCATAACAGTGTACATGGCACAGAGTGTACCATAACACTGTACATGCCATAGGGTGTACCATAACACTGTACATGGTATAGGGTGTACCATAACACTGTACATGGCACAGTGTGTACCATAACACCATCTCCATGCCATAGGGTGTACCATAACACCATCTCCATGCCATAGGGTGTACCATAACACCATCTCCATGCCATAGGGTGTACCATAACAGCATCCCATAGGGTGTACCATAACACCATCTCCATCCCATAGGGTGTACCATAACACCATCTCCATCCCATAGGGTGTACCATAACACCATCTCCATGCCATAGGGTGTACCATAACACCCTATCCCTACCACAGGGTGTACCATAACACCATATCCATGCCATAGGGTGTACCATAACACCATCTCCATCCCATAGGGTGTACCATAACACCATCTCCATGCCATAGGGTGTACCATAACACCATCTCCATCCCATAGGGTGTACCATAACACCATCTCCATGCCATAGGGTGTACCATAACACCATCTCCATCCCATAGGGTGTACCATAACACCATCCCATAGGGTGTACCATAACACCATCTCCATGCCATAGGGTGTACCATAACACCATCTCCATGCCATAGGGTGTACCATAACACCATCTCCATCCCATAGGGTGTACCATAACACCATCTCCATGCCATAGGGTGTACCATAACACCATCCCATAGGGTGTACCATAACACCATCTCCATGCCATAGGGTGTACCATAACACCATGTCCATGCCATAGGGTGTACCGGCTCCACGAGCGGTTGGTCTCCATCCGCACCGAGTACAACCTGCGCCTCAAGTCGGGTGTACCTGCTCCGGTTGTGACCGCGGCACCATCGGACCCAGCGCTCCGGTACCTGCAGGAGCTGCGGGACTGGGTGAGCGACAATCGGCGCCGGGTGACAACAGCCGGATGGGGCATGGACCAACCATCAATCGAGGCTCTGATTGGCTCTCACCGCGGCATCGACCGCGACATCCGAGACTTCGGGGCCAAAGTGCAGAGAGCAAGAGGGGATGAGGTCAGTGCTATGGGGGACATATGGGTGCTCTATGGGTGCTATGGGTGACATATGGGTGACACATGGGTGATATATGGGGGACATATGGGTGCTATGGGTGCTATGGGTGACATAATGGCTGCTATATGGGTGCTATGGGGGACATATGGGTGCTGTATGGGTGACATGTGGGTGACATATGGGTGCTATATGGGTGCTATGGGTGACATAATGGCTGCTATATGGGTGCTATGGGTGACATATGGGTGCTGTATGGGTGACATGTGGGTGACATATGGGTGCTATATGGGTGCTATGGGTGACATAATGGCTGCTATATGGGTGCTATGGGTGACATATGGGTGCTGTATGGGTGACATATGGGTGCTGTATGGGTGACATGTGGGTGACATATGGGTGCTATATGGGTGCTATGGGTGACATAATGGCTGCTATATGGGTGCTATGGGGGACATATGGGTGCTATGGGTGACATATGGGTGACATATGGGTGACATATGTGTGACATGTGGGTGACATATGGGTGCTATATGGGTGCTCTATGGGTGCTCTATGGGTGCCCTATGGGTGCCCTATGGGTACTCTATGGGTGCCCTATGGATGCTCTATGGGTGCCCTATGGGTGCTCTATGGGTGCCCTATGGGTGCCCTATGGGTACTCTATGGGTGCCCTATGGGTACTCTATGGGTGCCCTATGGATGCTCTATGGGTGCTCTATGGGTGCCCTATGGGTGCTCTATGGGTGCCCTATGGGTGCTCTATGGGTGACATATGGGTGCTCTGTGGGTGCTCTATGGGTGCCCTATGGGTGCCCTGTGGGTGCTCTATGGGTGGTCTATGGGTGCCCTATGGGTGCCCTATGGGTGCTCTATGGGTGCTCTATGGGTGCTCTATGGGTGCCCTATGGGTGTCCTATGGGTGCTCTATGGTGCTCTATGGGTGCTCTATGGGTGCTCTATGGTGCTCTATGGGTGCTCTATGGGTGTCCTATGGGTGCCCTATGGGTGCCCTATGGGTGCTCTATGGGTGCCCTATGGGTGCTCTATGGGTGCTCTATGGGTGCCCTATGGGTGCCCTATGGGTGCCCTATGGGTGCTCTATGGGTGCTCTATGGGTGCTCTATGGGTTCTATGGGTGCTCTATGGGTGTCCTATGGGTGCCCTATGGGTGCCCTATGGGTGCTCTATGGGTGCTCTATGGGTGCTCTATGGGTTCTATGGGTGCTCTATGGGTGTCCTATGGGTGCCCTATGGGTGCCCTATGGGTGCTCTATGGGTTCTATGGGTGCTCTATGGGTGTCCTATGGGTGCCCTATGGGTGCTCTATGGGTGCTCTATGGGTGTCCTATGGGTGCCCTATGGGTGCCCTATGGGTGCCCTATGGGTGCTCTATGGGTGCTCTATGGGTGTCCTATGGGTGCTCTATGGGTGCTCTATGGGTGCTCTATGGGTGCTCTATGGGTGCCCTATGGGTGCTCTATGGGTGTCCTATGGGTGCCCTATGGGTGCCCTATGGGTGCCCTATGGGTGCTCTATGGGTGCTCTATGGGTGACATATGGGTGCTCTATGGGTGCTCTGTGGGTGCTCTATGGGTGCTCTATGGGTGACATATGGGTGCTCTATGGGTGCTCTGTGGGTGCTCTATGGGTGCTCTATGGGTGCTCTATGGGTGCTCTGTGGGTGCTCTGTGGGTGCTCTATGGGTGCTCTATGGGTGTTCTATGGGTGCTCTATGGGTGCTCTATGGGTGCTCTATGGGTGCTCTATGGGTGCTCTGTGGGTGCCCTATGGGTGCTCTATGGGTGCTCTATGGGTGCTCTATGGGTGCTCTATGGGTGCTCTGTGGGTGCCCTATGGGTGCTCTATGGGTGCTCTATGGGTGCTCTATGGATGCTCTATGGGTGCTCTATAGGTGCCCTATGGGTGCTCTATGGGTGCTCTATGGGTGCTCTATGGGTGCTCTATGGGTGCTCTATGGGTGCCCTATGGGTGCTCTATGGGTGCCCTATGGGTGCCCTATGGGTGCTCTATGGGTGCTCTATGGGTGCCCTATGGGTGCTCTATGGGTGCCCTATGGGTGCCCTATGGGTGTCCTATGGGTGCCCTATGGGTGCTCTATGGGTGCTCTATGGGTGCCCTATGGGTGCTCTATGGGTGCCCTATGGGTGCCCTATGGGTGTCCTATGGGTGCCCTATGGGTGCTCTATGGGTGCTCTATGGGTGCTCTATGGATGCTCTATGGGTGCTCTATGGGTGCCCTATGGATGCTCTATGGGTGCTCTATGGGTGCTCTATGGGTGCTCTATGGGTGCTCTATGGGTGCTGCTCTCAGACCCCATTTCCCCCCCACAGGCTCAGCTGCCCCAGAGCTCCCGTGGGGCCTATAGGGAGATCCTGAAGCAACTGGAGCAGGAGTATGGGGAGTTAGTGGTGAGATGTGGGGACAGGGATGGGGAGTGTGGGGCAGAGGGATCTATGGGTCAGGATCTGTGGGTCACACAGATCTATGGGTCAGTATCTCTGGGTCAGGATCAGTGGGTCAGAGGTATCAGTGGGTCAGTATGTCTGTGTCAGTCTCTGTGTGTCTGTGGGTCAGTATCAGTGGGTCAGGATCTATGTGTCACACAGATCTATGGGTCAGAGGTATCTATGGGTCAGGATCAGTGGGTCAGGATCTATGGGTCACATGGATCTCTGGGTCAGAGGTATCTATGGGTCAGACGCTGCCGCTATGGGGCACATGGATCTATGGGTCACACAGATGTGTGGGTCAGAGGTATCAGTGGGTCAGGGTCAGTGGGTCAGTATCTATGGGTCAGTATCTATGGGTCAGGATCAGTGGGTCAGAGGTATCTATGGGTCAGACGCTGCCGCTATGGGGCACACGGATCTATGGGTCACACAGATGTGTGGGTCAGAGGTATCTATGGGTCAGTATCTATGGGTCAGGGTCTATGGGTCAGTATCAGTGGGTCAGGATCAGTGGGTCACACAGATCTATGGGTCAGTATCTATGGGTCAGGATCTGTGGGTCACATGGTGCTATGGGTCACACAGATCTATGGGTCACAGGGATCTATGGGTCAGTATCTGTATGTCTGTGTCAGTCTCTCTGTGTGTGTGTCTGTGGGTCAGGATCTATGGGACACACAGATCTATGGGTCAGAGGTATCTCTGGGTCAGTGTCTATGGGTCAGTATCTCTGGGTCAGACGCTGCCACTATGGGGCACACGGATGTGTGGGTCTGACTGATCTCTGGGTCAGTATCTATGGGTCACAGGGATCTATGGGTCAGAGGTATCTATGTGTCTGTGTCAGTCTCTCTCTGTGTGTGTGTCTGTGGGTCAGGATCAATGGGTCAGGATCAATGGGTCAGGATCAGTGGGTCACACAGATCTATGGGTCAGTATCTATGGGTCAGAGGTTATCTATGGGTCAGTGTCTGTGTCTCTGCCCCCAGGACCTGTCCCGTGAGCGGTTGTGTCTCCTGGAGTCCCTCTGGGGGTTGGTGTCTGAGGTGTCCTCGGAGCTGCTCTGGCTGCAGAGGAGGCAGGAGGAGGAAGTGACCTTTGACTGGAGCCAGCGAGGACCTGACCTGGGGGCCAAGCAGGAGCAGTACTCGGTGAGGGGGGAGGGGAGACACAGACCCACATGTGTGGGTCAGTATCACATGTGTGACCCACATGTGTGGGGCAGAGACCTACATGTGTGGGTCACAGCACTGCATGTGTGGGGCAGCATCAATGTGTGTGTGGGGCAGAGACCCTGACCTGGGGGCCAAGCAGGAGCAGTACTCGGTGAGGGGGGGAGAGAGACCTGCAGGTGTGGGGCTGAGACCCATATGTGTGGGGCAGCATCACTGTGTGTGTGGGGTGCAGCAGACCCATATGTGTGGGTGCAGCAGCCCTCTGCTGACATGTAAATACATGTGTGCATGCACAGACATGTGAACATGCACACATGTGTTCACACATGTACACACATGTACAGACATACACACATGTACACACATACACACGTGTACACACATATACACATGTACACACACATGTACACATGTAGACACATGTACACATATGTTCACACATGTTCACATGTACACACATGTACAAATGTATTAACACATGTACACACATATACACACAAGTTCACACCTGTACACACCTGTACACACATGTACACACATACACACACATGTACACACATGTACATACACACACGTGCACACATGTGCTCACATGTACACACATACACACACGTACACACTTGTACACATATGTACACACGTACACACACATAGACACATGCACACACACAAACACACATGTGCTCACATGTACATACCTGTTCACACGTGTTCACACATGACCACAGGCGCTGATGCAGGAGCTGGAGCTCCGCGAGAGGCACATTCAGCAGCTGCAGAACCAGGGACAGGAACATACACACACATGTACACACATGTACACACACATACATGTACACACATGTTCATACATGTTCACACATGTTCCATGGCCGCAGGCGCTGATGCAGGAGCTGGAGCTCCGTGAGAGGCACATTCAGCAGCTGCAGAACCAGGGACAGGAACATACACACACATGTACACACATGTACACACGTGTTCACACACACACACGTACATACATGTTCACACATGTTCCATGACCACAGGCGCTGATGCAGGAGCTGGAGCTCCGCGAGAAGCACATTCAGCAGCTGCAGAACCAAGGACAGGAACTGATGAGACAGAAACATCCGGCTCAGGACACCATTGAGGTAATGGGGACACGTGTGACATACATGTACATGTGTATGACACGTGTGTCATAGCATGTACATGTGTGTGACATGTGTGTTGTAACCATGTACATGTGTGTGACACGCGTGTTATAACATGTACATGTATGACCCATGTGACATAACCATGTCCATGTGTGTGACAGGTGTGTTATAACATGTACATGTGTCTGTGACACGTGTGTCATACATGTACATGTATGAGCCATGTCCTATAACAATGTACATGTGTGTGACACATGTGTTATAACATGTACATGTGTGTGACATGTGTGACATAACCATGTACATGTCTGACCCATGTCCCCCACACATGTACATGTTGTTCCATGTCCCACGCACATGTACATGTCTGATCTCTGTACATGTATGACCTGTGTACATGTATGACACATGTCCCTGTATGTTCCATGTCCATGTATGTTCTATGTCCATGTATGACACATGTACATGTATGTGACCCATGTCCATGTATGTTCCATGTCCCTCAGTCCTTCCTTGCTGCTCTTCGCACCCAATGGACTTGGCTGCTCCAGTTGTGCTGCTGTGTCGAGACCCATCTGAGGGAGAACGGAGCCTATCACCTGGTATGGGACCCACTCACTGACCCACAACCCACTGACCCATAGCACCATTGACCCCCATTGACTGCCCCATAGCCCCAGTGACCCCCCAGTGACTGCCCCATTGGCCCCAGTGACTGCCCCATTGCCCCCCCATTGACTGACCCATAGCCGCCATTGACTGCCCCATATCCTATAGCCCACCATTGACTGCCCCATTGCACCCCATTGACTGCCCCATTGGCCCCATAGCCCCCCATTGACTGCCCCATAGCCCCACAAGTGACTGCCCCATAGCCCCAGTGACCCCCATTGACTGCCCCATAGCCCCCCATTGACTGACCCATTGCACCCCATTGATTGCCCCATAGGCCCCATTGACTGCCCCATAGACCCCATTAACTGCCCCATTGGCCTTAATGACCCCCATTGACTGCCCCATTGACCCCCATTGACTGCCCCATAGACCCCCATTGACTGCCCCATAGCCCCATTGACTGCCCTATAGCCCCCCATTGACTGCCCCATTGATCCCCATTGATCCCCATTGACTGCCCCATAGCCCCATAGCCCCATTGACTGCCCCATTGGCCTTAATGACCCCCATTGACAGCCCCATTGATCCCATTGTCCCCAGTTCTTCAAGGAGGTGAATGAGCTTCAGCAGCAGCTTCGGGACCTGAGGGAACTTATGGGGCAGAAGCTCAAGTGTGACCTAGAGCAAAGCCCTGATCATGTGGAGGACGTCCTACAGCACAGCAACGTGAGCCCCTGCCCCATAGATCCCTATGGGGGCCCCATAGATCCCTATGGGCACCCCATAGATCCCTATGGGCACCCCTCCTACAGCACAGCAATGTGAGCCCCTGCCCCATAGATCCCTATGGGCGCCCCATAGATCCCTATGGGCACCCCCTCCTACAGCACAGCAACGTGAGCCCCTGCCCCATAGATCCCTATGGGCGCCCCATAGATCCCTATGGGCACCCCCTCCTACAGCACAGCAACGTGAGCCCCTGCC
This sequence comes from Melopsittacus undulatus, assembly GCF_012275295.1. Classification (NCBI taxonomy): domain Eukaryota; kingdom Metazoa; phylum Chordata; class Aves; order Psittaciformes; family Psittaculidae; genus Melopsittacus; species Melopsittacus undulatus. Next base: position 395,268 of record NC_047527.1, on the reverse strand, counting down.
CCATAGATCCCTATCTATGGGGCAGCCCCACACAATCTATGGGTCAGCCCCACACTATCTATGGGGCAGCCCCACAGAATCTATGGGGCAGCCCCACACTATCTATGGGGTAACCCCACACTATCTATGGGGCAGCCTCACACTATCTATGGGGCATCCCCACATTGTCTATGGGGCAGCCCCACACAATCTATGGGGCAGCCCCACACTCTCCATGGGGTGACCCACACTATCTATGGGGTAACCCCACACTCTCTATGGGGCAGCCCCACACAATCTATGGGTCAGCCCCACACTATCTATGGGTCAGCCCCACACTATCTATGGGGCAGCCCCACACAATCTATGGGTCAGCCCCACACTATCCATGGGGCAGCCCCACACAATCCATGGGGTAACCTGCACTATCCATGGAGCAGCCCCACACAATCTATGGGGCAGCCCCACACTCTCTATGGGGCAGCCCCACACAATCTATGGGTCAGCCCCACACTCTCTATGGGGCAGCCCCACACAATCTATGGGGCAGCCCCACACTCTCTATGGGGCAGCCCCACACTCCCCATGGGCTGACCCACCCTCTGCCCCACAGGAGCTGCAGGAGCAGCTGCAGGATGTGGGGCAGCAGATCCAGGCTCTCTCCTCTCGCGCCAATACCATAGTGCAGCTGAAGCCGCGCGCAGCTGGGGCTGCCCTATGGGACCCACAGCGAGACCCACAGCGGGACCCACAGCGAGACCCACAGCAGGACCCACAGCGAGACCCACTGCGGCTGCGGGCAGTGTGTGACTACAGGCAGCTGCAGGTGCTATGGGGATATGGGGTATATGGGGCTATGGGGCAGTATGGGGCTATGGGGGATATGGGGCTATGGGGGATATGGGGCTATGGGGGATATATGGGGCTATGGGGGGTATATGGGGCTATGGGGCAGTATGGGGCTATGGGGGGTATATGGGGCTATGGGGGGTATATGGGGCTATGGGGGGTATATGGGGCTATGGGGGGTATATGGGGCTATGGGGGGTATATGGGGATATGGGGCTATGGGGGGTATATGGGGCTATGGGGGTATATGGGGCTATGGAGGGATATGGGGTTATGGGGGATATGGGGCTATGGGGGATGAGGGGCTATGGGGGGTATATGGGGCTATGGGGGATATGGGGCTATGGGGGATGAGGGGCTATGGGGGGTATATGGGGCTATGGGGCAGTATGGGGCTATGGGGGGTATATGGGGCTATGGGGGTATATGGGGCTATGGGGGGTATATGGGGCTATGGGGTCTAGGGGGCTATGGGGGATATATGGGGCTATGGGGGGTATATGGGGCTATGGGGGTATATGGGGCTATGGGGGGTATGGGGCTATGGGGGGTATGGGGCTATGGGGGTATATGGGGCTATGGGGTATATGGGGTATATGGGGCTATGGGGGTATGGGGCTATGGGGGGTATATGGGGGTATGGGGGTATATGGGGCTATGGGGGGTATGGGGCTATGGGGCTTATATGGGGGTATGGGGCTATGGGGCTTATATGGGGCTATGGGGGGTATATGGGGCTATGGGGGGTATATGGGGCTATGGGGTATATGGGGTATATGGGGCTATGGGGGTATATGGGGCTATGGGGGTATATGGGGCTATGGGTTATGGGGCTATGGGGGGTATATGGGGCTATGGGGGTATATGGGGCTATGGGTTATGGGGCTATGGGGGGTATATGGGGCTATGGGGTATATGGGGCTATGGGGTATATGGGGCTATGGGGGCTATGGGGCTATGGGGGGTATGGGGCTATGGGGGGTATATGGGGCTATGGGGCTATGGGGGGTATATGGGGCTATGGGGGGTATATGGGGCTATGGGGGTATATGGGGCTATGGGGGCTATGGGGCTATGGGGCTATGGGGGATATGGGGCTATGGGGTATATGGGGCTATGGGGGGTATGGGGCTATGGGGGGTATATGGGGCTATGGGGTGTATATGGGGCTATGTGGTATATGGGGCTATGGGGTACATGGGGCTATGGGCCTATGGGGCTATGGGGGGATATGGGGCTATGGGGGGTATATGGGGCTATGTGGGTATATGGGGCTATGGGGTACATGGGGCTATGGGCCTATGGGGCTATGGGGGGATATGGGGCTATGGGGGGTATATGGGGCTATGGGGGTATATGGGGCTATGGGGTATATGGGGCTATGGGGTATATGGGGTCTATGGGGCTATGTGGGGTATGTGCTGACCCCCCTACGCCCTCTGCCCCACAGGTCACTCTGCTCAAGCAGGACACTTGTACTCTGCTCAGCAAGTCTCAGCCCCACAAGTGGAAGGTTCTGATCAATGGGGCAGAGGCCGAAGTCCCCAGTGTCTGTTTCACCATCCTGCCCCCCAACCCCGAGGCCCTGGAGGCCGTCAGGAGGTGAGACCCATAGCGACACTGCCCCATAGCTGCCCCATAGCAAACACTGCCCCATAGCACTGCCCCATAGCACTACCCCATAGAACACACACTGCCCCATAGCACCCCCAACCCCATAGCACCACTAGCCCCATAGCTGCCCCATAGCACCCTCAGCCCCATAGCTGCCCCATAGCACCCCCAGCCCCATAGCACCCCCAGCCCCATAGCACCCTCAGCCCCATAGCTGCCCCATAGCACCCCCAGCCCCATAGCTCCCCCAGCCCCTTAGCACTCCCAGCCCCATAGCAGCCCCAGCCCCATGGCACCCCAGCCCCATAGCTGCCCCATAGCAGCCGCATAACTGCCCCATAGCTGCCCCATAGCATCCCCATAGCATCCCCATAGCAGCCCCATAGCATCCCCATAGCATCCCCATAGCAGCCCCATAGCATCCCCATAGCATCCCTATAGCAGCCCCATAGCAGCCCCATAGCATCCCCATAGCAGCCCCATAGCATCCCCATAGCATCCCCATAGCAGCCCCATAGCATCCCCATAGCATCCCCATAGCAGCCCCATAGCATCCCCATAGCTGCCCCACAGCTGCCCCATAGCTGCCCCATAGCTCCCCCATAGCAGCCCCATAGCATCCCCATAGCAGCCCCACAGCTGCCCCATAGCTGCCCCATAGCATCCCCATAGCAGCCCCATAGCAGCCCCATAGCATCCCCATAGCAGCCCCACAGCAGCCCCACAGCTGCCCCATAGCATCCCCATAGCTGCCCCATAGCATCCCCATAGCAGCCCCACACCTGCCCCATAGCATCCCCATAGCTGCCCCATAGCATCCCCATAGCTGCCCCATAGCTGCCCCATAGCATCCCCATAGCAGCCCCATAGCTGCCCCATAGCATCCCCATAGCTGCCCCACAGCAGCCCCACAGCTGCCCCATAGCAGCCCCATAGCATCCCCATAGCAGCCCCACAGCAGCCCCACAGCTGCCCCATAGCATCCCCATAGCTGCCCCATAGCATCCCCATAGCAGCCCCACACCTGCCCCATAGCATCCCCATAGCATCCCCATAGCATCCCCATAGCTGCCCCATAGCATCCCCATAGCTGCCCCATAGCTGCCCCATAGCATCCCCATAGCTGCCCCATAGCATCCCCATAGCTGCCCCATAGCTGCCCCATAGCATCCCCATAGCATCCCCATAGCTGCCCCATAGCATCCCCATAGCATCCCCATAGCTGCCCCATAGCATCCCCATAGCTGCCCCATAGCTGCCCCATAGCAGCCCCATAGCATCCCCATAGCAGCCCCATAGCATCCCCATAGCTGCCCCATAGCATCCCCATAGCATCCCCATAGCAGCCCCATAGCATCCCCATAGCATCCCCAAAGCTGCCCCATAGCATCCCCATAGCATCCCCATAGCATCCCCATAGCATCCCCATAGCAGCCCCATAGCATCCCCATAGCATCCCCATAGCATCCCCATAGCTGCCCCATAGCATCCCCATAGCATCCCCATAGCATCCCCATAGCTGCCCCATAGCTGCCCCATAGCATCCCCATAGCAGCCCCATAGCATCCCCATAGCTGCCCCATAGCATCCCCATAGCATCCCCATAGCTGCCCCATAGCATCCCCATAGCTGCCCCATAGCTGCCCCATAGCAGCCCCATAGCATCCCCATAGCAGCCCCATAGCATCCCCATAGCAGCCCCATAGCATCCCCATAGCTGCCCCATAGCATCCCCATAGCATCCCCATAGCAGCCCCATAGCATCCCCATAGCATCCCCAAAGCTGCCCCATAGCATCCCCATAGCATCCCCATAGCATCCCCATAGCATCCCCATAGCTGCCCCATAGCTGCCCCATAGCTGCCCCATAGCTGCCCCATAGCTGCCCCATAGCTGCCCCATAGCTGCCCCATAGCATCCCCACACCTGCCCCATAGCCCCTGTGTGTGTGTCAGGTTGGCCGCAGAGCACCAGGACCTGCAGCAGCTCTGGCACCGGCAGCACCAGGAGCTCAGGAGCCTCCAGGTCTGGCACAGCCTGAACCAGAGCATGGAGCAGATCCTGGCCTGGAGCCCGGACACGGTGAGTGCCTGAACCAGCTCACACTGAACACCAGTATATACCAGTACAGACCAGTACAGACCAGTACATACCAGTACAGACCAGTACAGACCAGTACAGACCAGTACAGACCAGTACACACCAGTACAGACCAGTACATACCAGTACAGACCAGTACAGACCTGTACAGACCAGTACAGACCAGTACAGACCAGTATATACCAGTACAGACCAGTACAGACCAGTACAGACCAGTACAGACCAGTACACACACACACTGCACACAGTGTGTACCAGTGCATGCCAGTACATACCAGTACAGACCAGTACATACCAGTACAGACCAGTACACACACACTGCACACAGGGTGTACCAGTACAGACCAGTACAGACCAGTACAGACCGGTACAGACCAGTACAGACCAGTACATACCAGTACAGACCAGTACAGACCAGTACAGACCAGTACAGACCAGTACACACACACTGCACACAGTGTGTACCAGTACAGACCAGTACAGACCAGTACACACACACTGCACACAGTGTGTACCAGTACAGACCAGTACAGACCAGTGCGTCCCAGTACATACCAGTATATCCCAGTACATCCCAGTACATACCGGTACATCCCAGTGCATCCCAGTACATCCCAGTGCATCCCAGTACATACCAGTACATACCAGTACACACACACTGCATCCCAGTACAGACACACTGCATCCCAGTGCACACACACTGCACACACTGCACCCAGTGCATCCCAGTACATCCCAGTGCGTCCCAGTACATACTAGTACACCCACACTGTATCTCAGTGTATCCCAGTACATCCCAGTGCATCCCAGTACATCCCAGTACACCCACACTGTATCCCAGTGTATCCCAGTATATCCCAGTCTATCCCAGTACACTGTATGTCCCAGTTCCAGCCCCAGCAGTGCCACCAGCAGCTCCAGTTCACCCACACTGTATCCCAGTATATCCCAGTATATCCCAGTCTATCCCAGTTTATCCCAGTCTATCCCAGTATATCCCAGTGTATCCCAGTCTATCCCAGTACACTCTGTCTCCCAGTTCCAGCCCCAGCAGTGCCACCAGCAGCTCCAGCTCTCCCACACTGTATCCCAGTATATCCCAGTATATCCCAGTCTATCCCAGTACACTGTATGTCCCAGTTCCAGCCTCACCAGTGCCACCAGCAGCTCCAGCTCTCCCACACTGTATCCCAGTCTATCCCAGTCTATCCCAGTCTATCCCAGTACACTCACACTGTATCCCAGTCTATCCCAGTGTATCCCAGTCTATCCCAGTCTATCCCAGTATATCCCAGTACTCTGTGTGTCCCCCAGTTCCAGCCTCACCAGTGCCACCAGCAGCTCCAGCTCTCCCACACTGTATCCCAGTGTATCCCAGTGTATCCCAGTATATCCCAGTATATCCCAGTCTATCCCAGTCTATCCCAGTATATCCCAGTCTATCCCAGTATATCCCAGTATATCCCAGTATATCCCAGTCTATCCCAGTATATCCCAGTGTATCCCAGTCTATCCCAGTATATCCCAGTCTATCCCAGTACACTGTATGTCCCAGTTCCAGCCCCAGCAGTGCCACCAGCAGCTCCAGCTCTCCCACACTGTATCCCAGTCTATCCCAGTCTATCCCAGTACACTCTGTATGTCCCAGTTCCAGCCTCACCAGTGCCACCAGCAGCTCCAGCTCTCCCAGCATCAGCTCCAGACCTTCCTCCAGTTGAGCCTCAACAGCCAAAGCTTCAGCCCAGACCAGAGGCTCCGGATGCGGCTCCAGTTCCAGGCCTGTGCCCAGCACCATGAGCGCCTGCGCAGCGGGAGGGAGGCAGGTGCGTGGAACAGCCATGGGGGGGGGGGGGGGGGGGAGGCAGGTGCGTGGAACAGCCGGGGGGGGTGTGGGAACAGCCATAGGGATGTGGGGGGGGGGGGTGGGAACAGCCATAGGGATACAGATGGGGGGGGTGTGGGAACAGCCATAAGGATGGGGGGGGAGGGAGGCAGGTGGGTGGAACAGCCATAGGGATGTGGGGGGGGGGAGGGAGAGAGGTGGGAACAGCCATGGGGATGTGGGGGGGGGGATGTGGGAACAGCCATGGGGATACAGAGGGGGGGGAGGGAGGTGGGTGGAACAGCCATGGGGATACGGGGGGGGGGGGGGGGAGGCAGGTGGGTGGAACAGCCGGGAGGGGGGGGGGGGGGTGTGGGAACAGCCATAGGGATGGGGGGGGGAGGGAGAGAGGTGGGAACAGCCATGGGGATGTGGGGGGGGGGGGGGGAGGCAGGTGGGTGGAACAGCAATGGGGATGAGGGGGGGGGGGAGAGAGGTGGGAACAGCCATAGGGATGTGGGGGGGTGATGCATCCATAGGGATGGGAATGGGGGGGGGATAATGACCCATCCCTATGGATGTGAATGGGACATCCCTGACCCATCCCTATGGATGTGAATGGGACATCCCTGACCCATCCCTATGGATGTGAATGGGACATCCCTGACCCATCCCTATGGATGTGAATGGGACCCCCCTGACCCATCCCTATGGATGTGAATGGGACCCCCCTGACCCATCCCTATGGATGTGAATGGGACCCCCCTGACCCATCCCTATGGATGTCAATGGGACCCCCCTGACCCATCCCTATGGATGTCAATGGGACCCCCCTGCCCCATCCCTATGGATGTCAATGGGACCCCCCTGACCCATCCCTATGGATGTCAATGGGACCCCCCTGACCCATCCCTATGGCTACAATAGGACCCCCCTGCCCCATCCCTATGGACACAATAGGACCCCCTGACCCATCCCTATGGATACAATGGGACCCCCCTGACCCATCCCTATGGATGTCAATGGGACCCCCCCTGACCCATCCCTATGGATGTGAATGGGACCCCCCTGACCCATCCCTATGGATACAATGGGACCCCCCTGACCCATCCCTATGGATGTGAATGGGACCCCCCTGCCCCATCCCTATGGATGTGAATGGGACATCCCTGACCCATCCCTATGGATACAATAGGACCCCCCTGCCCCATCCCTATGGCTACAATAGGACCCCCCTGACCCATCCCTATGGCTACAATAGGACCCCCCTGCCCCATCCCTATGGACACAATGGGACCCTCCTGACCCATCCCTATGGATGTGAATGGGACATCCCTGACCCATCCCTATGGATGTGAATGGGACATCCCTGACCCATCCCTATGGATGTGAATGGAGGGGGATGGTGCTGATCCATCCATAGGGATGGGGATGGGGGGGGGGGATGTGGGGGAGGTGGGGAGGGAGGGGGTGATGCATCCATAGGGATGGGATATGGAACCGAATCCATAGGGATGGGGATGGGGGGGTGGTGCTGACCCATCCCTATGGATGTGAATGGGAACAGAGTGGGACACTCCTGACCCATCCATAGGGATGTGGGGAATGGGGGGGGATGGATATGGGATGGGAATAGGGAAGGAGGGGGTGATGCATCCATAGGGGTGGGATATGGAACCGAATCCATAGGGATGGGGGATGGATATGGGATGGGAATAGGGAAGGAGAGGGTGATGCATCCATAGGGATACAGAGGGGGATGGAGAGAGGTGGGATATGAAACCATCCATAGGGATGGGATATGGAACCGGATCCATGGGGATGGGGATGGGGATGGGGGGGGGGGATGCATCCATAGGGATGGGATATGACACTGAATCCATAGGGATGGGGATGGGGGAATGGATATGGGGGGGATGGGGAAGGAGGGGGTGATGCATCCATAGGGATACAGAGGGGGATGGGGCTGATCCATCCCTATGGATGTGAATGGGACCCTCCTGACCCATCCCTATGGATGGGAACAGTGGGATGGTGATGACCCATCCATAGGGATGGGGATGGGGGGGATGGATATGGGATGGGAATAGGGAGGGAGGGGGATGACCCATCCCTATAGATGTGAATGGAGGGGGATGATGACCCATCCCTATGGATGTGGGGAATGGGGGGGCATGGATATGGGGGGGGAATGGGGAAGGAGGGGGTGATGCATCAATAGGGATACAGAGGGGGATGATGCTGACCCATCCCTATGGATACAATGGGAATGCAATGGGACATCCCTCACCCATCCCTATGGATACAATGGGTCCCCCCTGACCCCCCCCATGTATGTCAATGGGTCCCCCCCTGTGTCCCCAGGCGAGCAGGATGAGTCCCGTTGCCAGCAGCTCCTGTCCCAGCTGCAGGAGCTGAGCAGGGACCTGGACCAGTTTGAGACCAGCACCAACCAGAGCCTGAGGCTGCCAATGGAGCAGGAGCCTGAGGCTGAGTGTGAGCAGCGCATCTCACAGCTGCAGGTGAGGGGGGGGGGGATAGGGGTCTATAGGGGAGACATAGGGGGGTATGGGGTACACATAGGGGTGTATATGGGGTGGGCATGGGGGGGGCATGGGGGGTATGGGGGACATAGGGGGGTATGGGGTAACCATAGGGGTGTATATGGGGTGGGCATGGGGGGGACATAGGGGGTATGGGGGCACATAGGGGTGTATGTGGGGATCGGGTGTGGGGCTGGGGGGGGGGCCACATAGGGGTGTATGGGGGTAACCATAGGGGTGTATGGGGTACACAAAGGGGTGTATGGGGGACCCATAGGGGTGTATGTGGGGCTGGGGGTGTGGGGGGGAGTAACCATAGGGGTGTATGGGGTACCCATAGGGGTGTATGCGGCACACATAGGGGTGTATGGGGGACCCATAGGGGTGTATGGGGGGCACATAGGGGTGTATGGGGCACACATAGGGGTGTATGGGGTACACATAGGGGTGTATGGGGCACACATAGGGGTGTATGGGGGACACATAAGGGTGTATGGGGCACACATAGGGGTGTATGGGGGACACATAGGGGTGTATGGGGGCACATAGGGGTGTATGGGGTACACATAGGGGTATATGGGGTACACATAGGGGTGTATGGGGGACACATAGGGGTGTATGGGGTACACATAGGGGTGTATGGGGCACACATAGGGGGGTATGGGGTACACATAGGGGTGTATGGGTGACATAGGGGGGTATGGGGCACCCATAGGGGTGTATGGGGGACACATAGGGGTGTATGGGGGACACATAGGGGTGTATGGGGTAACCATAGGGGTGTATGGGGCACACATAGGGGTGTATGGGGGACACATAGGGGTGTATGGGGGACACATAGGGGTGTATGGGGTACACATAGGGGTGTATGGGGGACACATAGGGGTGTATGGGGTACACATAGGGGTGTATGGGGCACACATAGGGGTGTATGGGGGACACATAGGGGTGTATGGGGCACCCATAGCAGTGTATGGGGCACCCATAGCAGTGTATGGGCACCCATAGCAGTGCTCAGCACCCATAGGGGTGTATGGGCACCAGTATCAGCCCCACACCCTGCCCCTCTGCCCCACAGCAAACCCATATGGAGCAGTGTATGGGGCACCCATAGCAGTGCTCAGCACCCATAGGGGTGTATGGGGCAGGATCAGTGCCCCACACCCTGCCCCTCTGCCCCACAGCAAACCCATAAGCAGCTGGATGGGGCACCCATAGGGGTGTATGGGGCACCCATAGCAGTGTATGGGGCACCCATAGGGGTGTATGGGCACCAGTGTCTGCCCCACACCCTGCCCCTCTGCCCCACAGCAAACCCATAAGCAGCTGGATGGGACACCCATAGCAGTGTATGGGGCACCCATATCAGTGTATGGGGCACCCATAGCAGTGTATGGGGCACCCATATCAGTGTATGGGGCACCCATAGCAGTGTATGGGGCACCCATAGCAGTGTATGGGACACCCATAGCAGTGTATGGGGCACCCATAGCAGTGTATGGGGCACCCATAGCAGTGCTCAGCACCCATAGGGGTGTATGGGGTACACATAGCAGTGTATTGGGCACCCATAGCAGTGTATGGGGTACACATAGCAGTGTATGGGGCACCCATAGCAGTGCTCAGCACCCATAGGGGTGTATGGGCACCAGTATCAGCCCCACACCCTGCCCCTGTGCCCCACAGCAAACCCATAAGCAGCTGGATGGGCTCCGGCAGCGCTTGGCACTGGTGGTGGATGAGGCTCAGCCAGTGCTGGCACTGGAGCAGTCACCAGTATCTGCACCAGTACTGAGGAGCCAACTGGAGCTGACCCAGCAGCGCATGGAGCAGGTCCTGAGCCTCTCCAGTATCTACATGGAGAAGTGAGTCTGGGACTGGGGATACTGGGATGGGATGGGCTGGACTGGGATGGGCTGAACTGGGATGGGATGGACTGAACTGGGATGGGATGGACTGAACTGGGATGGGGATGGACTGAACTGGGATGGGATGGGCTGAACTGGGATGGGATGGACTGAACTGGGATGGGGATGGACTGAACTGGGATGGGATGGACTGAACTGGGATGGACTGAACTGGGATGGGATGGACTGAACTGGGATGGGATGGACTGAACTGGGATGGACTGAACTGGGATGGGATGGACTGAACTGGGATGGGATGGACTGAACTGGGAAGGGATGGGCTGAACTGGGATGGACTGAACTGGGATGGGATGGACTGGGATGGGGATGGACTGAACTGGGATGGGATGGACTGAACTGGGATGGGATGGGCTGAACTGGGATGGGATGGACTGAACTGGGATGGGATGGACTGAACTGGGATGGGGATGGAGCAGGTCCTGAGCCTCTCCAGTATCTACATGGAGAAGTGAGTGTGGCACTGGGGATACTGGGATGGGATGGACTGGGATGGGATGGACTGAACTGGGATGGGATGGGCTGAACTGGGATGGGATGAACTGGGATGGGGATGGACTGAACTGGGATGGGGATGGAGCAGGTCCTGAGCCTCTCCAGTATCTACATGGAGAAGTGAGTCTGGGACTGGGGATACTGGGATGGGATGGACTGAACTGGGATGGGATGGACTGAACTGGGATGGGATGGACTGAACTGGGATGGGGATGGACTGAACTGGGATGGGGATGGAGCAGGTCCTGAGCCTCTCCAGTATCTACATGGAGAAGTGAGTCTGGGACTGGGGATACTGGGATGGGATGGACTGGGATGGGATGGACTGAACTGGGATGGGATGGACTGAACTGGGATGGGATGGGCTGAACTGGGATGGGGATACAGGGATGCAGGGATGGGGATACAGGGATAGGGATACAGGGATGAGGATACAGGGATAGGGATGCAGGGATGGGGATACAGGGATAGGGATACAGGGATAGAGATGCAGGGATAGGGATGCAGGGATAGGGATACAGGGATGGGGATACAGGGATAGGGATGCAGGGATAGGGATACAGGGATGGAGATGCAGGGATGGGGATGCAGGGATGGGGATACAGGGATAGGGATACAGGGATGGGGATGCAGGGATAGGGATGCAGGGATGGGGATACAGGGATGGGGATACAGGGATGGGGATACAGGGATAGGGATACAGGGATAGAGATGCAGGGATGGGGATACAGGGATGGGGATACAGGGATAGGGATACAGGGATGGGGATGCAGGGATAGGGATGCAGGGATGGGGATGCAGGGATGGGGATACAGGGATGGGGATACAGGGATGGGGATACAGGGATAGGGATACAGGGATGGGGATACAGGGATGGGGATACAGGGATAGGGATACAGGGATGGGGATACAGGGATGGGGATACAGGGATAGGGATACAGGGATAGGGATGCAGGGATAGGGATACAGGGATAGGGATGGGGATACAGGGATGGGGATGCAGGGATGGGGATGCAGGGATGGGGATGCAGGGATGGGGATGCAGGGATAGGGATACAGGGATGCAGGGATAGGGATGCAGGGATGGGGATACAGGGATGGGGATACAGGGATGGGGATGCAGGGATAGGGATGCAGGGATAGGGATGCAGGGATGGGGATACAGGGATAGGGATGCAGGGATGGGGATACAGGGATAGGGATGCAGGGATAGGGATACAGGGATAGGGATGCAGGGATAGGGATGCAGGGATAGGGATGCAGGGATAGGGATACAGGGATAGGGATGCAGGGATGTGGATTCAGAGCATCCTCTCCATGGGAATGGGTCCATGTCCTGGCCTGGGTTGGATCTGGATGAGCTTTGAGGTCCCATCCAACCCAACCCATATCATGGTTCTATGGTTGGTGCCAATCTGGTGCCTCCCTCACATCCTATGGTCCGACCCCATCCCCATAGACTGAAGACCCTGCAGCTGGTGGTTCATGGCACCCATAGAGCCGAGCAGCTGATCCAGGTGTATGAGCAGCAGCTCAAGGATGTGCAGGTGGTGCCATCGGAGCTGCCGGCGCTGGAGGCTACACAGGCGGAACTGCAGGTACCGGTGACGGCAACACCGCGGGGGGGGTGTGACGTGAACTGGTGCCTATGGCACCATGGTGGGTGTGTGGTATGAACTGGTGTTGGTAACACCACAGGGGGGGTGTGACATGAACCAGTGATGGCAACACCATGATGGGTGTGTGACATGAACTGGTGTTGGCATCACCACGGTGGGTGTGTGACATGAACCGGTGCTGATGGTGGGTGTGTGGTATGAACTGGTGTTGGCAACACTGCGGTGGGTGTGTGACATGAACTGGTGTTGGCAACACCATGGAGGGTGTGTGGTATGAACTGGTGCTGATGGCACCACAGTGGGGTTATGGTATGAACTGGTGCCGGCAGCACCACGGTGCTGGTGTTATGGTACATCCCAGTGCTGATGGTGCTGCTCCATGTGCTGGCAGCACCGCGGTGGGTGTATGGCATGAACCGGTGCCGGCAGCACCATAGTGGGTGTTATGGCACATCCTGGTGCTGATGGCATCACCATAGTGGGTTATGGTATGAACCAGTGCTGATGGTGCTGCTCCATGTGCCGGCAGCACCATGGTTGTGTTATGGCACATCCCGGTGCTGACGGCACCATGGTGGGTGTATGGCACTGCTGGTGTTATGGCACATCCCGGTGCTGATGGTTCTGCTCCATGTCCCCCAGCGCCTGCAGGCAGAGGCCGAGAGCCACCAACCCCTATTCACCAGCCTGGAGTCCGACCTCGGCAAAGCCAAAGACGCCAGTGAGCGGATGCTTGAGGGGCAGGCGGAGCTGGAGCGGCAGCGGCTGCGGGCGCGGCAGGTGCTGGAGCGCTGGCGCTGGCTCCTGGCACAGGCTGAGCTCCGGCACCGGGACCTGCAGCAGCTGAGCCTGCGGCTCCGGCGCTACCGCGACAGCTGCGCCCGGATGCGGCTCTGGCTGCAGGAGGCCAGGAACAGGCAGGAGGAGATCCAGGAGCTGCCGGTTGGGGAGGTCACTGCAGCCAGGGAGGTGCTGAGGAGGGAGAAGGTAAGGGGGGGGTGGGGTGGGGGTGCCAGATTGTGGTGATGGTGCTGCCAGATCATATGGGGCTGGTGATGCTGGATCCTATGGGGCTGGTGGTACCAGATCCTATGGGGCTGGTGGTGCCGGATCATATGGGGCTGGTGATGCTGGATCATATGGGGCTGGTGGTACCAGATCCTATGGGGCTGGTGGTGCCGGATCATATGGGGCTGGTGATGCCAGATCATATGGGGCTGGCGCTGCAGGATCCTATGGGGCTGGTGATGTCAGATCATATGGGGCTGGTGCTGCTGGATCCTATGGGGCTGGTGATGCCAGATCATATGGGGCTGGCGCTGCAGGATCCTATGGGGCTGGTGCTGCCGGATCCTATGGGGCTGGTGGTGCTGGATCCTATGGGGCTGGTGATGCCAGATCATATGGGGCTGGCGCTGCAGGATCCTATGGGGCTGGTGCTGCCGGATCCTATGGGGCTGGTGTTGCCAGATCATATGGGGCTCATCCCGGTTTGTGCCATAGGAGCTGCTGGAGGAATGCGAGCGCCACAAGGAGCAGGTTGATGAGTGCCAGCTCCATGCCAAGCAGTACATTGATGCCATAAAGGTGTGGGGGGGGGATGGGCTATGGGGGCAGATGTGGGTCCTGGGGGGCAGATGTGGGTCCTGGGGGGTAGATGTGGGTCCTGCAATGGGGCAGATGTGGGTCCTGGGGGGTAGATGTGGGTCCTGCAATGGGGCAGATGTGGGTCCTGGGGGGCAGATGTGGGTCCTGGGGGGCAGATGTGGGTCCTGCAATGGGGCAGATGTGGGTCCTGGGGGCAGATGTGGGTCCTGGGGGGCAGATGTGGGTCCTGGGGGCAGATGTGGGTCCTGGGGGGGCAGATGTGGGTCCTGCAATGGGGCAGATGTGGGTCCTGGGGGGCAGATGTGGGTCCTGGGGGGGGATGGGGCTATGGGGGCAGATGTGGGTCCTGCAATGGGGCAGTTGTGGGTCCTGCAATGGGGCAGATGTGGGTCCTGGGGGGGCAGATGTGGGTCCTGCAATGGGGCAGATGTGGGTCCTGGGGGGCAGATGTGGGTCCTGCAATGGGGCACAGATCAATGGGACCTGTATCCTATGCAGGACTATGAGCTGCAGCTCGTGAGCTTCCAGGCGCAGGTGGAGCCTTTGGCATCACCGGCCAAGAAAGCCAAAGTGCAGTCGGCTTCTGACAGCGTCATCCAGGAGGTGAGGGGAGACTGAGCCTAAACCTGAGCCTAAACCTGAGCCTAAAGCTGAGCCTAAACCTGAGCCTGAGCCTAACCCTAAACCTGAGCCTGAGCCTAAACCTGAGGCTAAACTTGAGCCTGAGACTAAACCTGACCCTGAGCCTAAACCTGACCCTGAGTCTAAACCTGACCCTGACTCTAACCCTGACCCTGAGCCTAAACCTGACTCTAAACCTGACCCTAAATCTATTGACCCCATTCCTAATGGCATCTTCTGGGAGGTGAGAGAATATTACCCCCATGATGAGCATGACAGTGACCCTATACTAAACCTAATCCTAATCTAACAGTTATCTAACCCTTATCTAACACTAACCCTAACCTTAAACATAACCTTAATCTTAACACAAACCCAACCCAACCCTGATCCTAAACCTAACCCATAGAACCATTAGGGTTGGAAAGGACCTTAAGATCATCCAGTTCCACCCTCTGCCATAGGCAGGGACAGCCCACACTAAACCATGGTACCCAGGGCTCAGTCCAGCCTGGCCTTGAAGGAACCCATAACCATAATGATCTCAAGCTCAAGCTTAACCCTAAAGCCACAGCCGTTTCAAAAGGTGGTGGTATAGGCCTGGCCCAAGCACTGCTGGTGTGCCGCGGGGTGCCATGGTGTGCCATGGTGTGCTATGGTGTGCTATGGTGTGCTATGGTGTGCTATGGTGTGCTGTGGTGTGCTGTGGTGTGCTATGGTGTGCCGTGGTGTGCCGTGGTGTGCTATGGTGTGCTATGGTGTGCCATGGTGTGCCGTGGTGTGCTATGGTGTACCATGGTGTGCTATGGTGTGCCATGGTGTGCCATGGTGTGCTATGGTGTGCTATGGTGTGCTATGGTGTGTTATGGTGTGCCATAGTGTACCATAGTGTACCATAGTGTACCATAGTGTGCCATAGTGTACCATAGTGTGCCATAGTGAGCCATAGTGAGCCATAGTGTGCCATAGTGTGCCATAGTGTGCCATAGTGTGCCATAGTGTGCCATAGTGTACCATAGTGTACCATAGTGTGCCATAGTGTGCCATAGTGTCCCATAGTGTGCCATAGTGTACCATAGTGTACCATGGTGTGCCATAGTGTGCCATGGTGTGCCATAGTGTGCCATAGTGTGCCATAGTGTGCCATAGTGTGCCATGCTGTGCCATAGTGTGCCATAGTGTACCATAGTGTGCCATAGTGTGCCATAGTGTACCATAGTGTGCCATAGTGTGCCATAGTGTACCATAGTGTGCCACAGTGTGCCATAGTGTGCCATGGTGTGCCACAGTGTGCCACAGTGTGCCATAGTGTGCCATAGTGTACCATAGTGTGCCATAGTGTGCCATAGTGTGCCATGGTGTGCCATGCTGTGCCATAGTGTGCCATAGTGTACCATAGTGTGCCATAGTGTGCCATAGTGTGCCACAATGTGCCATAGTGTACCATAGTGTACCATAGTGTACCATAGTGTGCCACAATGTGCCATAGTGTACCATAGTGTACCATAGTGTGCCATAGTGTACCATAGTGTGCCATAGTGTACCATAGTGTGCCATAGTGTGCCATAGTGTGCCATAGTGTACCATAGTGTACCATAGTGTACCATAGTGTGCCATAGTGTGCCATAGTGTGCCATAGTGTACCATAGTGTACCATAGTGTACCATAGTGTACCATAGTGTACCATAGTGTGCCATAGTGTACCATAGTGTGCCACAATGTGCCATGTACCCTCCTCTCCTGCAGTACGTGGACCTGCGCACTCAGTACAGTGAACTCACCACCCTCACCAGCCAGTACATCCGGTTCATCACCGACAGCCTGCGGCGCATGGAGCACGAGGAGGTAGGATCCTGGCGGTGACCACATCCCACCAGTGACCAAACTGGGGCTGCTGGTGGGAGGCGGCTGCTGCCATCACTGACACTGCTGTGGGCCTAACCCTGATGCACCCGTGATGGTGGTACCAAGATGCCTGGTGATGGTGGCACCGCGGTGACCATTATGGTGGGACCATGATGCCCATTATGGTGGGACCATGATGCCCATCTCTGGTGTCACCATGATGCCCATCTCTGGTGGCACCATGATGCCCATTATGGTGGGACCATGATGCCCATCTCTGGTGGGTCCATGATGCCCATCTCTGGTGGGACCATGATGCCCATTATGGTGGGACCATGATGCCCATCTCTGGTGGGACCATGATGCCCATCTCTGGTGGCACCATGATGCCCATTATGGTGGGACCATGATGCCCATCTCTGGTGGCACCGGTGGTAGGAGGCACTTCCCATATGCACAGTGCAGGCTCATGGCTGTGGGTTGCCGGCACCGCGGTTCTGCTTTGGTGACCTAAGTCTTGGTTTGTGCCTCCAAGTGGAGATGCTTTACTGGTGCTTTGCCATGGGGGTGTTGGTGGTGGGGAGTAATGGAGGGTGTAATAAGGTCCATGGTGCTCACCCCAAGCATGTCCCATTGCTGCTCCTCACCCTCCTCTGCCTCCGTTCCTCTCCCGGTGCCATCCTGAGGGATGTGGCTCATATGGCACAATGGGTTCTGCTCACTGGCATGTGCCTGGTATGGGGTATGCGCCGTCCTCCCTATGGTGCATGTGGCTTGAGGCTCTATGGCATGGCCACCGAAGGGCCTCAGGTTGGTGTGTGGTGTGTGGAGGCGAGGCCGGAGCTTGTGCTGCTCTACACATCATTTAGGCTTTCCTATTGGCTCCTTCCTCCCACCTCCCTCCATCCCACTCATCCTCATGCTCCATCCCATTCATCCTCATGCTCCATCCCACTCATCCTCATGCTGGTGTGTGGAGGCGAGGCCAGAGCTTGGGCTGCTCACCGCGGTGTTGAGGCTTTCATGGTGGCTCCTTCCTCCCATCTGCTCCCTTCATCCCACTCATCCGGATGCTCCATCCCACTCATGCTCCATCCCCCTCATCCTCATGCTGGTGTGTGGAGGCGAGGCCGGAGCTTGGGCTGCTCTCCACATCATTGAGGCTTTCCCATTGGCTCCTTCCTCCCATCTCCCTCCATCCTCATCCTCATGCTCCATCCCATTCATCCGGATGCTCCATCCCATTCATCCGGATGCTCCATCCCATTCATCTGGATGCTCCATCCCATTCATCCGGATGCTCCATCCCATTCATCCGGATGCTCCATCCCTATGTAGTTGGTGGCTTTTGGCGCTGTTGCCTCCGTTGCGGTGACCCCAATGAGTGCCGGAGGCTCTTGGTTGGCTCTGGCTATGGTGGCTCCATCGCTTTGCTCGCGCTGTTGCTGTTCCTGTCTATGGTGCCTGAGGCTGTGCTGCCGCTGCCGTCCCGGCTGTGTTCTCCGGTGCCACACGTCTCCTGTTGCCGGCGTCACCGCATCCGGTCCCATCCCAGTCCCATCCCGGTCCCATCCCAGTCCCATCCCGGTCCCATCCCAGTCCCATCCCAGTCCCATCCCAGTCCCATCCCAGTCCCATCCCAGTCCCATCCCAGTCCCATCCGGTTGTGATCTCTCTTTCTCCCCTCTCTGTTCCCTGCCCCCCTCAGAAAGCAGCCGAGAAGCTGAAGGAGGAGGAGAGGAAACGTTTGGCAGAGGTGGAGGCTGAGCTGGAGAGGCAGCGGCAGCTGGCAGAGGCTCACGCCAAAGCCAAGGCGCAGGCGGAGGCCGAGGCGCAGGAGCTGCAGAGCCGCATGCGGGAGGAGGTGTCGAGGCGCGAGGCTGTGGCCGTGGACGCGGAGCAGCAGAAGCAGAACATCCACCAGGAGCTGCTGCAGCTGCGCCAGAACTCGGACCTCCAAATGGAGGCCAAGGAGAAGCTGATCGAGGAGGCCGAGTCCAACCGCAGGAAGGTGGAGGAGGAGATCCGGCTGATCCGGCGGCAGCTGGAGGGCACCGAGCGGCAGCGCCGGGAGGCCGAGGCCGAGCTGGGGGAGCTGCGGGCGCGCGCCGAGGAGGCCGAGCGGCAGCGGAGGCAGGCGCAGGACGAGGCCGAGCGCCTGCGGAGGCAGGTGAAGGAGGAGAGGCAGCGGAAGCGCGAGGCCGAGGAGGAGCTGGCGCGGAAGGTGTGCGCCGAGCGCGAGGCCGCGCGCCAGAAGCAGGAGGCGAGGACGGCGCTGGAGGCGCTGAGGCTGCAGGCGGAGGAGGCCGAGCGGAGGCTGCGCGAGGCCGAGGCCGAGAAGGAGAGGCAGATCCTGGTGGCGCAGGAGGCGGCTCAGCGCAGCGCCGAGGCCACCGCGGTGGAGCAGACGGCGGCGCTGGAGCTGTCGCTGCGCCGCGAACACGGAGCCGTGGAGCAGCTGCGGGAGGAGGCAGAGAGGCTGACGCGGAGGCAGCGCGAGGCCGAGGACGCGCGGGAGGAGGCGGAGAAGGAGCTGGAGCGATGGAGGCAGAAGGCGAACGAGGCCCTGAGGCTGCGGCTGCAGGCGGAGGAGGTGGCGCAGCAGAAGGCGCTGGCGCAGGAGGAGGCCGAGAGGCAGAAGGAGGACGCGGAACGTGAGGCTCGGAAGTGCGCCAAGGCCGAGCAGGAGGCTCTGAGGCAGAAGGAGGCTGCCGAGGACGAGCTGCAGAGGCAGCGGCAGCTGGCGGAGGACACGGCCCAGCAGAAGCTGTCGGCGGAGCAGGAGCTGATCCGGCTGAAGGCCGATATGGACAACGCGGAGCAGCAGAGGCTGCTGCTGGAGGAGGAGCAGACGCGGCTCAAGGAGGAGGTGAGCGAGGCCATCGGGAAGAGGAAGGAGGTGGAGGAGGAGTTGGCCAAGATGAGGGCGGAGATGGAGGTGCTGCTGCAGAGTAAGGCTCGAGCCGAGGAGGAGTCGAGGTCCAGCAGCGAGAAGTCCAAGCAGAGGCTGGAGGCCGAGGCCGAGAAGCTGCGGGAGCTGGCGGAGGAGGCGGCGAGGCTGCGGGCGCTGTCCGAGGAGGCCAAGCGGCAGCGGCAGCTGGCGGAGGACGAGGCCGCGCGGCAGCGAGGCGAGGCCGAGCGCATCCTCAAGGAGAAGCTGGCGGCCATCAACGAGGCCTCGAGGCTGAAGGCGGAGGCGGAGATGGCTCTGAAGGAGAAGGAGGCCGAGAACGAGCGGCTGCGGCGGCTGGCGGAGGATGAGATGTACCAACGGAGGCTGCTGGAGGAGGCGGCAGAGCAGCACAAACAGGACATCGAGGAGAGGATCGAGCAGCTCAAGCGCAGCTCCGAGAGTGAACTGGAGAGGCAGAAGGCGCTGGTGGAGGACACGCGGAGGCAGCGGCGGCAGGTGGAGGATGAGATCCGCGCGCTCAAGGCCGGGTTTGAACGAGCCTCCGCCGGTAAGGCCGAGCTGGAGCGGGAGCTGAGCCGCATCCGAGGCGAGGCCGAGGAGGCTCAACGCAGCCGCGAGCAGGCGCAGAGGGAGGCCGAGCGGCAGCGGGCGCTGGCGCTGCAGGAGGAAGGCCGGAGGCGCGAGGCCGAGGACAAGCTGCAGGACATGGTGGCCGCGGAGGAGGAGGCCGCGCGGCAGCGGCGCCTGGCGCTGGAGGAGGTGGAGAGGCTCCGAGCCGCGGTGGAGGACGCGCGGAGGCAGAAGGAGGCGGCAGAGAGGGAGGCCGAGCGGCAGCTGCGGCTGGCGCGGGAGGCGGCACAGAAGCGAGTCGAGGCTGAGGACATGGCGCGCGAGGCCGCGGCGCAGGAGCAGGAGCGGCAGCAGGAGAGGCAGCAGGAGCAGAGCCTGGCGGAGAGGCTGCGGCTCGAGGCCGAGCGCGCGCGCCGGGCGGCAGAGGAGGCCGAGCAGGAGCGAGGCCGCGCCGAGAGGGACGCGGCTCTGTCGAGGCAGCGCGTGGAGGAGGCCGAGAGGCTGAAGCTGCGCGCCGAGGAGGAGGCCGCGGCAGCCGCCAGGGCGCAGGAGGAGGCCGAGGCTCTGCGCAAGGAGGCCGAGGTGGAGGCCGCGCGGCGCGCCAGGGCCGAGGAGGCCGCGCTGAGGCACAAGGAAGTCGCTGATGCTGAGATGGAGAAGCACAAGAAGTTCGCGGAGCAGACGCTGAGGCAGAAGGCTCAGGTGGAGAAGGAACTGACCTCGGTGAGGCTGAGGCTGGACGAGACCGACCGGCAGAAGGACATCCTGGAGGAGGAGCTGCAGAGGCTGAAGGAGGAGGCCGGTGAGGCCGCGCGGCAGAAGGCGCTGGTGGAGGAGGAGCTGCTCAAGGTGCGGGTGCAGCTGGAGGAGCTGGTGAGGCTCAAGAGCCGCATCGAGGAGGAGAACAAGGCTCTGATCCTCAAGGACAAGGACAACACCCAGAAGCTGCTGGCGGAGGAGGCCGAGAAGATGAGGCTGGTGGCCGAGGAGGTGGCGAGGCTGAGCGTGGAGGCTCAGGAGGCCGCGCGCATGCGGCAGCTGGCCGAGGATGACCTGGCGCAACAACGGGCGCTGGCCGAGAGGATGCTGAAGGAGAAGATGCAGGCGGTGCAGGAGGCCTCGAGGCTCAAGGCTGAGGCTGAGATGCTGCAGAAGCAGAAGGAGCTGGCGCAGGAAAGAGCCAAGCGGCTGCAGGAGGACAAGGAGCAGATGCAGCAGAGATTGGCCGAGGAGACCGAAGGCTTCCAGAGGACTCTAGAGGCCGAGCGCAGGAGGCAGATGGAGATGGTGGCCGAGGCCGAGAGCCTCAAAGTGCACGTGGCCGAGATGAGTCTGGCTCAAGCCAAGGCTGAGGACGAGGCCAAGAGGTTCAAGAAGCAGGTGGAGGAGATCAGTGAGCGGCTGCACCAAACCGAGCTGGCCACGCAGGAGAAGATGGTTCTGGTGCAGAGCCTGGAGACCCAGAGGCTCCGGAGCGACCAGGACGCCGAGAGGCTGCGTTGTGCCATAGCCGACCTGGAGCAGGAGAAGGAGAGGCTGAAGGAGGAGGCGAAGGAGCTGCAGCGGAAGGCAGAGGAGGTATTGAGGGATGGGTTCACTTAGTGTTGGTGGCGCCGGGTCCTGGTCACCGTCACCATAACCACTGTGGTGTGGTGGAGATCACCATAACCAGATCACCATAACCACTGTGGTGTGATCACCATAACCACTGTGGTGTGGTAGAGATCACCATAATCACTGTGGTGTGGTAGAGATCACCATAACCACTGTGGTGTGATCACCATAACCACTGTGGTGTGATAGAGATCAGAGATCACCATAACCACTGTGGTGTGGTAGAGATCACCATAACCAGATCACCATAACCACTGTGGTGTGATCACCATAACCACTGTGGTGTGGCAGAGATCACCATAACCACTGTGGTGTGGCAGAGATCACCATAACCACTGTGGTGTGGCAGAGATCACCATAACCACTATGGTGTGATCACCATAACCACTGTGGTGTGGCACAGCCATGGGGCTGGTCCATGCCATGAGCCTCCTCCCGTGTCCATAGCGCAGCCATTGGGTGCATGTGGGGCAGGACCCACAGCATGTGGGTCAGGGGGTGCTTGGAGCCGGCACTGATGCAGTGGGGTCAGGGCAGGACCTTCACCCCCCTGCATGCTCCTGTTATGGGGGTGACCCCAATACCTTTATGGGCTCCTGTGTTCGTCCTCCATTGATCTCTGTGCACAGCTCCTACCTTGGTACCCGACCCCATAGAACCCACAGGCCCATGGGGTGGTTGGAAGGGACCTTAAAGCTCCATCCCTTAATGGGCAGGGACACCTTCCCCTGGAGCAGCTGCCCCAAGCCCCATCCTGGCCTTGGGCACTGCAGGGATGGGGCAGCCACAGCTTCTCCATTCAACCTATTCCAGTGTCCAACCACCCTCATGGTGAAGAACCTTCCCCAAGATCCATCCAATCCATCCCTCTTCCAATTGGAGCCATTTCCCTCATCCCATCCCTGCATCCCTCATCCCATCCCTCATCCCTCATCCCTCATCCCTCATCCCATCCCTCATCCCTCATCCCATCCCTGCATCCTCATCCCATCCCCACATCCCTCATCCCATCCCTCATCCCTCATCCCAAACCCCTCTCCAGGTCCCTTCAGCCCCTTTATTCACTGGAGCTGCTCTGGGGTCTCCCCTTCTCCTCCCCAGGCTGCCCCATCCCATCTCCCATCCTGGCTCTATGGGATCTGCCCCATCCCTGCATCATCCCTGTGGCCTCATCCGGTCTCACTCCACATCCCTCTTGTATTGGGGTCCCAGACCCAAACCTCAGTGTCCATCCCTGCTGGTCCTGCCCCATGTTTGCTGCAGCCTCCTCAGTTCCCATTCACCCCATCCCTGCAATGGGGCCCATGGGGTTGGGTGATGCCATAGCCCTGTGCTGCCACGGTGCATGTCCCCCTCACCACACCCTTGGCACTATATGGTGCCATATAACCGCTCACACCACCACCACGGTACCATATAACCGCTCACACCACCGCCATGGTACAACCGCTCACACCACCACCATGGTACCATGTAACCGCTCACACCACCATGGTACCATGTAACCGCTCACACCACCACCATGGTACCATGTAACCGCTCACACCACCACCACGGTACCATGTAACCGCTCACACCACCACCACGGTACCATGTAACCGCTCACACCACCACCATGGTACAACCGCTCACACCACCACCATGGTACCATGTAACCGCTCACACCACCACCACAGTACCATGTAACTGGTCACACCACCACCACGGTACCATATAACAGCTCACACCACCACCACGGTACCATGTAACCGCTCACACCACCACCATGGTACAACCGCTCACACCACCACGGTACCATGTAACCACTCACACCACCACCACGGTACCATGTAACCGCTCACACCACCACCACGGTACCATGTAACCGCTCACACCACCACCATGTACCATGTAACCACTCACACCACCACGGTACCATGTAACCGCTCACACCACCACCACGGTGCCATGTAACCGCTCACACCACCACCATGGTACAACCGCTCACACCACCACCATGTACCATGTAACCGCTCACACCACCACCATGGTACAACCGCTCACACCACCACCATGTACCATGTAACCGGTCACACCACCACGGTACCATGTAACCGGCCTCTCCTGTCTCCATTGCAGATGCATGTGGCGCAACAGGCGCAGCTCCAACAGGAGACGCAGCTCCTGCAGCATCAGTTCCTGACCGAGAAGGATGAGTTGATGCAGAAGGAGAAGCTGATAGAGGAGGAGAAGCTGAAGCTGGAGAAGCTCTTCAGGGAGGAGGTGGCCAAAGCCGAGAGCCTGAAGCTGGAGCAGGAGCAGCAGCAGAAGGAGATGGAGCAGGAGAGGCTGCACCTGAAGGCTCTGCTGGATGAGGCCATGAGGCAGCAGAGGGAGGCCGAGGACAACGTGAGGCACAAGCAGGAGGAGCTGCAGCAGCTGCAGAGGCAGCGGCAGCACCAGGAGAAGCTTCTGGAAGAGGAGAACCGGAGGCTGCGCGACCGCTTGGAGCAGATGCAGGAGGAGTATAAAGCAGCTTTGGCACAGACACGAGAGATCATGATCCAGACGGATGATGTGCCCATAGAGGCTGTGGTTGCTGTGGCACAACCGCACGTCCACGGTGTGCCCAACGGCAAGGACGTGGTGGATGCCATAGAGCACAATGGTGAGCCCGAGTTGGCCTTCGATGGCATCCGGCAGAAGGTGCCTGCAGGGAAGCTGGTGGATGCCGGAGTCCTGAGCCCGGAGAGCCTGGAGCAGCTGGTGAAGGGTCTGGTGAGTGTGGCAGAGCTGGCACAGAGGGATGAGCTCCGGCGCTACCTGCGCGGCCACAGCAGCATCGCCGGCTTGGTCATCAAACCCACCAATGAGAGGATGAGCATCTATGAGGCCATGAAGCAGAAGATGCTGAGTCCGAGCTTGGCACTGGTGCTACTGGAGGCTCAAGCAGCCTCCGGGTTCATCATGGACCCGGTGAGGAACATGAGGCTGTCGGTGAGTGAGGCCGTACGAGAGGGAATCATTGGCCCTGAGCTGCACCATAAGATGCTGGCGGCCGAGAGAGCTGTAACCGGATACAAGGACCCCTACACCGGCGACCGCATCTCCCTGTTCCAGGCCATGCAGAAGGGGCTGATTGACAAGGACCACGGCATCCGGTTGTTGGAGGCTCAGATCGCCACCGGCGGCATCATCGACCCCATCAACAGTCACCGCATCCCCATTGAGGTTGCCTATGAGCGCGGGTACCTCGATGAGGAGATGAACCGGATCCTGTCCGACCCCAATGATGACACCAAGGGCTTCATTGACCCCAACACACAGGAGAACCTGACCTACACCCAGCTCATGGGTCGGTGTGTGACCGACCCCGAGACCGGCCTCTGCCTCCTGCCCCTCACTGACCAGGCAACCAAAGCCTCAGAGATGCTCTACACCGAGCAGGAAGCCAAAGACGTGTTCAAGAAGGCCACGGTGACCCCACCGGTTGGCACCTTCCAAGGCAGGACAGTGACCATCTGGGAGATCATCAACTCGGAACACTTCACCGAGGACCAGAGACGGGACCTGATCCACCAGTACCGCACCGGGAGGATCACGGTGGAGAAGATCATCAGGATCATCATCACGGTTGTGGAGGAAGGCGAGAGGAAGACTCAGATGTGCTTCGATGGCCTCCGGGCGCCGGTACCGGCCGCGGAGCTGCTGGAGAGCAAAGTCATCACCAAAGACATCTACAATGAGCTGCAGAAGGGCAAGAAGACGGTGAAGGATGTGGTGGAGATGGAGCCCGTGCGGCAGTACCTGAAGGGAACCGGTGTCATTGCCGGGGTGTTGGTGGAGTCAACCGGACAGAAGTTCACCTTCTATGATGCCCTGAAGAGGAACCTGTTGAAGCCGGAGGTGGCCGTGGCCATGCTGGAGGCACAGGCAGCAACCGGCTACATCATAGACCCGGTGAGGAACACCCTGTTCTCGGTGGATGAGGCAGTGAAGGCTGAGGTGGTGGGACCGGAGCTGCACCAGAAGCTGTTGTCGGCAGAGAAGGCAGTCACCGGATACAAGGACCCCTACACGGGTCAGACGGTTTCCCTGTTCCAGGCGCTGAAGAAAGGCCTCATTCCCGGTGACACCGGCGTGCGGTTGTTGGATGTACAGCTCTCCACCGGCGGTATCATCGACCCCGTCCACAGCCATCGGCTGCCGCTCGACGTCGCCTACAAACGGGGGTACTTTGAGCCGGAGATGAACGAGGCCATGGCCGAGCTCCGCGATGAGGCCAAGGGTTTCTATTGCCCCAACACCCAGGAACACCTCAGCTACAGCCAGATGCAGAAGAGCTGTCGCCGCGACAAGCAGACCGGGTTGTACCTGCTGCCGCTGTCTGATGCAGCCATTCAGGCGCAGCAGGAGGAGGTGTACTCAGACAGCCAGGCCAAGGAGTGCTTCACCAAGACAACCGTGGAGGTGCCGGTGGGCACCATGAAGGGCCAGACCATGACCATATGGGAGCTGATCCACTCGGAGTACTTCACCGAGGAGCACAGGCGGGAGCTGCTCCGGCAGTACAAGACCGGTAAGGTGACCATAGAGAAGATCATCAAGATCATCATCACCATCATCGAGGAGGCCGAGGCCAAGAAGCAGGAGAGGCTGACGTTCAGTGGGCTCCGCGCTCCTGTTCCGGCCGGTGAGCTGGTGGAGTCCAACATCCTCACCAAAACCCAGTACCAACAACTGAAGGAGGGCAAGAAGACGGTGAAGGACTTCTCGGACACGGAGGCAGTGAGAAGGTTCCTGCATGGCAGCGACTGTATTGCTGGTGTCTATGTGGAGGCCACCAAGGAGAAGCTCAACCTCTATGAGGCCATGAAGAGGAACCTGCTGCAGCGCGGTACAGCCGTGGTCCTCCTGGAGGCACAGGCGGCCACCGGCTTCCTCATCGATGCCGTCAAGAACCGTAAGCTCTATGTCAATGAGGCCGTCAAGGCTGGTGTGGTGGGACCGGAGCTGCACGAGAAGCTGTTGTCAGCCGAGAAGGCTGTAACCGGATACAAGGACCCCTATTCAGGCAACACCATCTCCCTGTTCCAGGCCATGCAGAAGGGGCTCATTGCCAAGGCTCACGGCGTCCGACTGTTGGAGGCTCAGATCGCCACCGGCGGCATCATCGACCCCGTGCACAGCCACCGCCTGCCCATTGAGGTCGCCTACAAGCGCGGGTACCTCGATGAGGAGATGAACCGGACCCTGTCCGACCCCAATGATGACACCAAAGGCTTCATTGACCCCAATACACAGGAGAACCTGACCTACACGCAGCTGAAGGAGAAGTGCATCGAGGACCCTGAGACCGGCCTCTACCTCCTGCCGCTGCGGGAGGCAGAGAGGCCGGCGGTGGTGGAGGCCACTCAGGTGTACACCGAGGCCGAGACGAGGAAGGTGTTCGAGGAGACGCAGGTGGACATCCCTGTGGGCAGCCGAGCGGGTTCATCCATGTCCCTATGGGAGATCATGCAGTCGGACCTGCTGCCCGAGGAGCAGCGGAGGCAGCTGATGGAGGAGTTCAGGTCCGGCCGCGTGTCCAAGGAGAGGATGATCATCATCATCATCGAGATCATCGAGAAGACTGAGATCATCAGGCAGCAGAACCTGACGTCCTATGACCACATCCGACGCCGAATCACAGCCGAGGAGCTCTACGAGGCCAAGATCATCACCCAGGACATCTACAACCTGCTCAAGGAGGGATCCAAGAGCTTCCGCGAGCTCCTGGAGGTGGAGACCGTCTGGAAGTACCTGTATGGGTCGGGTTGTGTGGCCGGGATCTACCTCCCGTCCTCCAAGCAGAAGCTCAGCATCTACCAGGCGCTGAAGAAGGGTTTGATCAGCTCCGAGGTGGCAAGATCCCTCCTGGAGGCTCAGGCTGCAACCGGCTTCATGATAGACCCCATAAAGAACGAGATGCTGACCGTGGATGAGGCCGTCAGGAAAGGGGTCGTGGGGCCGGAGATCCACGACCGGCTCCTGTCAGCCGAGAGGGCTGTAACCGGATACAGAGACCCCTACAGCGAGCAGAAGATCTCCATCTTCCAGGCCATGAAGAAGGAGCTCATCCCCAGCGAGGAGGCTCTCAAGCTCCTGGATGCTCAGATCGCCACCGGTGGTGTCATTGACCCACACTTGGGCTTCCATATACCCCTGGATGTGGCAATTCAACGCGGCCTCATCACCAGGGACACCTATGACATGATGTCCGAGCCCAGTGAGGTTCGCAGCTTCCTGGACCCCAGCACAGAGGACAGGCTGAGCTACAGGCAGCTGCTGAAGAGGTGTCACCGCGACGAGGGCACCGGAGTCCTGCTGCTGCCGCTGGGTGACGCACCGAACCTCACCTTCCGCGGCCTCCGCAAGCAGATCACGGTGGAGGAGCTGGTGAGGTCGCAGGTGATGGACGAGGCCACCGCGCGGCGGCTGCGCGACGGCCTCGCCTCCGTCGAGGAGGTCACCCAGCACCTGAAGAAGTTCCTGGAAGGCACCAGCTGCATTGCCGGCGTCCTCGTGGACTCCACCAAGGAGAGGCTCTCGGTGTACCAGGCCATGAAGAAAGGCATCATCCGTCCCGGCACCGCCTTCGAGCTCCTGGAGGCTCAAGCAGCCACCGGCTACGTCATTGACCCCATCAAGGGGCTGAAGCTGACGGTGGAGGAGGCCGTGCGCATGGGCATCGTGGGGCCCGAGTTCAAGGACAAGCTGCTGTCTGCCGAGAGAGCCGTCACCGGATACCGCGACCCCTACACCGGGAAGCTCATCTCCCTGTTCCAGGCCATGAAGAAGGGGCTGATCCTCAAGGACCACGGAATCCGCCTGTTGGAGGCTCAGATCGCCACCGGCGGCATCATTGACCCCGAGGAGAGTCACCGTCTGCCCGTGGAGGTGGCCTACAAGAGGGGTCTGTTTGACGAGGAGATGAATGAGATCCTGTCCGACCCCAGTGATGACACCAAAGGTTTCTTCGACCCCAACACGGAGGAGAACCTGACTTACCTACAGCTCATGGATCGGTGTGTGACCGACCCTGAGACCGGCCTCTGCCTCCTGCCCCTCAAGGAGAAGAAGAGGGAGAGGAAGACGTCGTCCAAGTCGTCCGTCCGCAAGCGCAGGGTGGTCATCGTGGACCCCGAGACGGGCAAGGAGATGTCAGTGTATGAGGCTTACCGCAAGGGGCTCATTGACCACCAGACCTACCTGGAGCTGTCGGAGCAGGAGTGTGAATGGGAGGAGATCACCACATCCTCCTCCGATGGTGTGGTCAAGTCCATGATCATCGACCGGCGCTCGGGGCGTCAGTATGACATCGATGACGCCATCGGCAAGGGGCTGATCGACCAGTCGGCGCTGGACCAGTACCGCGCCGGCACACTCTCCATCACCGAGTTCGCCGATATGCTCTCCGGTAACATGAGCGGCTTCCGCTCGCGGTCATCCTCCGTGGGCTCCTCCTCCTCCTATGGCGTCAGCCCCACACCGGTGAGGACACCGGTAACCATGTGGACAGACCCCACCGAAGAGACGGGGCCGGTTGCCGGCATCCTGGACACCGACACCCTGGAGAAGGTGTCCATCACCGAAGCCATGCGCCGCAACCTGGTGGACAACATCACCGGGCAGCGGCTGCTGGAGGCTCAGGCCTGCACCGGCGGCATCATCGACCCCGTCACCGGCGACAAGTGCACCGTGGCCGACGCCGTCACCAAGGGCCTGGTGGACAAGATCATGGTTGACCGCATCAACCTGGCGCAAAAGGCGTTTTACGGCTTCGAGGACCCGCGCACCAAGACCAAGATGTCGGCGGCTCAGGCGCTCAAGAAGGGTTGGCTCTATTATGAGGCCGGGCAGAGGTTCCTGGAGGTTCAGTACCTGACCGGAGGCCTGATCGAGCCGGATGCCGCCGGGCGCGTGTCGCTGGATGTGGCGCTGCAGAAGGGAACCATTGACGCCCGTACGGCACAGAAGCTCCGCGACGTCAACACCTACTCCAAGTACCTCACCTGCCCCAAGACCAAGCTCAAGATCTCCTACAAGGATGCCATGGACAGGAGTATGGTGGAGGACGGCACCGGTTTGCGCCTGTTGGAGGCCTCCTCCCAGTCCAGCAAAGGGTATTACAGCCCTTACAACGTCAGCAGCGCCGGCTCCGCGTCCGGCTCCCGCACCGGATCCCGCACCGGATCCCGCTCCGGCTCCCGGCGCGGCAGCTTCGACGCCACCGGATCCGGCTTCTCCATGACCTTCTCTTCCTCCTCATACTCCTCCTCGAGCTTCGGGCGCAGATACACTGTGGGTGCCACAGAGGCTGCGGTTTGGTGCTGTGGGATGGATGCCGGCACCGAGCACACCGCGGTGCACCGGCTGCCACCACCGCGCGTGGCCTGAGCCACCGGCCCCTGCGTGAGGAACCTGCTGCCGCTCGCTCCGCATGTGGCAAAGCTGCTGCTGCTCCATAGGACTGATCTGCTGTTACTGGTTGAATGTGGTGATGACCTTGCCGAAGCCTTAACCAAAACTAACCCGGTGTGGTCCAGGGGGTGTGTGTGTTGAAAGGGGAATCAGCCGGCGCATGGCTGCAAACAGGCGACTCAACATAGGAAAACCCATAGGAAAACACATAGGAAACCACCAGAAAACCACCAGGAAACTACCAGGAAACCCATAGGAAAACACCAGAAAACCCATAGGAAAACACCAGGAAAACACCAGGAAAACACCAGAAAACCACCAAGAAACCAGGAAAACTGTTTCTATCTTTTGGATCTAACCACTTAGAGACTCTTTTATAACTAACTCGCTGCTTCATCCTGCTCCCCAAGGAGGAGACGACCCTATAGCCACGGCTGTGCTGGCGCAAGGAGGAGGTCACTGCCAGCACCATGCACCTGACACCAAACAAGCACCGGAGCCAATGCTCTGCCATAGCCCCAGCATGACCGCGGCACCACCGTAAGTGCCACAGCACCAGTGGTCCCAGTATGCTCCAGTGCTTCACCCGCCAGGACCCGCCGCCTCCGCCAGCCTATGGCCACCGCTTCGGCTCCGGCACCGCAACCGGTTCCAATGGGAGCTGCCGCCGCCGCCGCCTGCTGCCCGTGTATATGGGATGTGCTTCATGCAATGATGCTAATGCAGCTTTAATGAGTTACCAAGGACTTAAGAAGGACTTAGCAAGGAATTACTAACCAGGAATGAGTTGGCATCTGCCAGAGCCGGTGCCGGACTCGGTGATGCCAAACTCAACCCGGCTCCATGCGCGGTTCATGCACCGCGTCACCCTCACCGCGGGGGTTCATTGAGGGGTGTGGAGGCCATAGGACCCCACAACATGGGGGGTGGTGGTCACCACCGCGCTCCGTGTTGGGGATGCCGCGGTCCTGTTACCCTGGTGGCGGTTACCGGTGCCGGTGCCGCGGTAACAGCCTCTCTCTCCGGCAGACGTCTGTCCCCACTGGGGTCATTGTGGCACCGCTGGGAGAGCTCCTCACATGGGTCTCTGGTGTCGGCAACACACGGACGGGCTCGAGGGGACGTTGGGATGCGGTGACGGCTCCGCCGCGCTCACCGGCACAGGTAACACTGACGTCTGTGGTTGTTGTCTATGGGGCTGTTGGTGCTGTGGGGTTGGTGCTGGGGCTTCAGCCGGTGCCGCGCTCCATGTGTACCTACACCGCGACATCCGCGGTTGTTCCCTCTATGGGGCTGTTGGTGCTATGGGGTTGGTGCTGGGGCTTCAGCCGGTGCCGCGCTCCATGTGTACCTACACCGCGGTGACTGCGGTTGTTCTCTATGGAGCTGTTCGTTGGTGCTGGGGCTTCAGCCGGTGCCGCGCTCCATGTGTACCTACACCGCGACGTCCGCGGCTGTCGGTGTCCTCCGGGCTCTGCCATGGGCACCGCTCGGCACAGGCTGGCACTGCCGGTGTGGGCTCAGGCTCCATCCCATTGTCTCATCCCATCTCTCTGTTCGCTCTGTTGTAGTGTGCGGATGTTCATCCCAACCCCCTCACCGGAGCCCCAGAGCCGGCACCAGGCTGAGGACACCGGGAGCGGTGCTGGTGCTGCCGGGGCACCTCTGCCGGCCCCGGTGATGCCATTACCACTTCTCCTCCTTCCGCTGCTCCCATTGCCACGTGTCTGTCCTTCCTCCGCATCCCTTATTAACATGATGATGATGATGATGATGATGACTCTCATTGTGTGTTTTGCTTCCGCGGGTGTTGCCGGTGGTTGTGCCGCCCATTGGGGTCCTGGCACTGCCATATGGGGCAGTAAAGGGTGTTCCAACCAGCGGCACCTCCATGTGCTCTGGTCAACCCAGTGCTGCTCTGGTGACACTGGTGCTGGTTGGGGGTGTCCGGATGCTCTTTGGGCTGTGGGATGCAGTGGGTTGTGGTGCAGCATTGTGGGGTTGGGGCAGTGCTGGATGTGGGGGTAGATGGGGAGATGGATGTGGGTTGGATGTGGGGCTGGATAAGGGGCTGGATGTGGGGCTGGATGCAGTTCTGGATGCAGTGTTGGATGTGAGGTTGGATGTGGGGTTGGATGTGGGGCTGGATGTGGGGTTGGATGTGGGGCTGGATGTGGGGTTGGATGTGGGGTTGGATGTGGTGCTGGATGTGGGGTTGGATGTGGGGTTGGATGTGGGGCTGGATGTGAGGTTGGATGTGGGGCTGGATGTGGGGCTGGATGCAGGGATGGATGCAGTGATGGATGTGGGGTTGGATGTGGGGCTGGATATGAGGTTGGATGTGGGGCTGGATATGAGGTTGGATGTGGGGCTGGATGTGGGGCTGGATGTGGGGTTGGATGTGGGGCTGGATGTGGGGTTGGATGTGGGGCTGGATATGAGGTTGGATGTGGGGCTGGATATGAGGTTGGATGTGGGGCTGGATGTGGGGCTGGATGCAGACAGTGGGTGGGGTCTGTAGTGCCTATAGGGGATCTCAGGTTGGGTCCCACAAAGGCTGTTCCTGGACCCAGACTTCCCAAACACTGACCCCCCCAAACCCTCCCCACATCCCTGGCACCCCGAGTACCTGCTGTGCTTTGGGGTCAGCTCCTGCCCCACTGAGGCTCCTGCACCATCCATGGGGAGCTCTGCCCCACACATCCCTCACCCTGAGCTGCACTGACCTTTGGGTCCCTGTCCATGCACCTCCTGTGCCACCCCCATCACCCTCTGCTCTATGGGGTGTCCGACCCCAAAGCAGAGCCCCATAGACGGCAGTGTCCGGCTGTGGGGCAGCACCAGAGGGACATGGAGATGATGGGGAGAGGCAATGGTGATGCTGGGATCACTGGTGCAGCTCTGGAGCCAGGAGCTGGAGGAGCTTTAGGGTCCCTTCCAACCCAAACCAGACTGGGGTTCTATGCAGTGTATAGGGGTGACAGCCCCATTGCATCCTATGGGGGGGACACTGTGTCTATGTGGGGTTCAGGGTGTGAGGTGCAGGGTGTGAGGTTCAGGGTGTGAGGTGCAGGGTGTGGGGTTCAGGTTATGGGGTCCAGGGTGTGGGGTTCAGGGTGTGGGGTTCAGGGTATAGGGTTCAGGGTATGGGGTTCAGGTTATGGGGTTCAGGGTGTGGGGTTCAGGTTATGGGGTTCAGGGTATGGGGTTCAGGGTGTGAGGTTCAGGTTATGGGGTTCAGGATATGGGGTTCAGGTTATGGGGTTCAGGTTATGGGGTTCAGGGTGTGGGGTTCAGGGTATGGGGTGCAGGGTATGGGGTTCAGGGTGTGAGGTTCAGGTTATGGGGTTCAGGGTATGGGGTTCAGGGTGTGAGGTGCATGTTATGGGGTTCAGGGTGTGGGGTTCAGGTTATGGGGTTCAGGTTATGGGGTTCAGGGTGTGGGGTTCAGGGTATGGGGTGCAGGGTATGGGGTTCAGGGTGTGAGGTTCAGGTTATGGGGTTCAGGTTATGGGGTTCAGGGTATGGGGTTCAGGGTATGGGGTTCAGGGTATGGGGTTCAGGTTATGGGGTTCAGGTTATGGGGTTCAGGGCATGGGGTTCAGGGTATGGGGTGCAGGGTGTGAGGTTCAGGGTATGGGGTTCAGGTTATGGGGTGCAGGGTGTGGGGTTCAGGGTATGGGGTTCAGGGTATGGGGTGCAGGGTGTGAGGTTCAGGTTATGGGGTTCAGGGTATGGGGTGCAGGGTGTGCATCGCAGGTCACCCATCCTTGCTCCAGTCCTGTGCTCAGCATCACCACCACAACCATCACCACCACCATCAGCTCCATGGCACCACCTCACACCATGTTCACCCCCTGTTCCCGGTGCCCTCCCAGCAGCACCCGCGTTACTGTGTCCATGGGGAGCATCCGTCATCCTCCTCTTGGTTGTGCCGGTACTGCTGTTGTCTGATGGTCACATCCTGTCACCGTCACCATCAGTGCCCTGTGGTGTGTCCATGGGGATCATCCTTCACCCTCCTCTTGGTTGTGCCGGTACCACCGCGGTCTGATGGTCACATCCTGTCACCGTCACCATGTGCCCTATGGTGTGTCCATGGGGAGCATCCTTCATCCTGCTGTTGCCTGTGCCGGTACCACTGTGGTCTGATGGTCACATCCTGTCACCGTCACCATGTGCCCTATGGTGTGTCCATGGGGAGCATCCTTCATCCTGCTGTTGCCTGTGCCAGTACCGCTGTTGTCTGATGGTCATGGCACAACCCGACACCGTCACCATGTGCCCTATGGCAGGTCCATGGCATGGGCCTGGTGTCCCCATGGCCCCACATGTGCTTTCCCTCAGCCCCACAGCTCTGCTGAGGCCACCGGACCCACAGGAGCCACCATTGAGGGGTCAGCACCGGATGGGGAGCCCACGGTGAGGTAATGGCACAGCCGCAGTGGGGTCAGTGGGGTCAGGGTGTGTATGGGGCACTGCAGGTGTGGGGCACGGTGGGGAACAGCCATGGGGTGAGAGGAGATGTGTGGGAGCAGCCCCATAGACCCATCACAGCCCCACTGCAGCCCCATAGCCCCACTGCAGCCCCACTGCAGCCCCATAGCCCCACTGCAGCCCCATCACAGACTCATAGCCCCACTGCAGCCCCATAGCCACATCACAGCCCCACTGCAGCCCCATAGACCCACTGCAGCCCCACTGCAGCCCCATAGCCCCATCACAGCCCCACTGCAGCCCTATAGCCCCACCACAGCCCCACTGCAGCCCCATAGCCCTACTGCAGCCCCATAGCCCCATCACAGCCCCATCACAGCCCCACTGCAGCCCCATAGCCCCATCACAGCCCCACTGCAGCCCCATAGCCCTACTGCAGCCCCATAGCCCCATCACAGCCCCACTGCAGCCCCATAGCCCCATCACAGCCCCACTGCAGCCCCATAGCCCCACCACAGACTCACAGCCCCACTGCAGCCCCATAGCCCTACTGCAGCCGCACTGCAGCCCCATAGCCTCTTCACAGCCCCACTGCAGCCCCATAGCCCCATCACAGACTCACAGCCCCACTGCAGCCCCATAGCCCCATAGCCCCACTGCAGCCCCATAGCCCTACTGCAGCCGCACTGCAGCCCCATAGCCTCTTCACAGCCCCACTGCAGCCCCATAGCCCCATCACAGCCCCACTGCAGCCCCATAGCCCCACTGCAGCCCCATAGCCCCATCACAGCCCCACTGCAGCCCCATAGCCCCATCACAGACTCACAGCCCCACTGCAGCCCCATAGCCCCACTGCAGCCCCATAGCCCCATCACAGACTCACAGCCCCACAGCAGCCCCATAGCCCCACTGCAGCCCCACTGCAGCCCCATAGCCACATCACAGCCCCACTGCAGCCCCATAGCCCCACTGCAGCCCCATAGCCCCATCACAGACTCACAGCCCCACAGCAGCCCCATAGCCCCATCACAGACTCACAGCCCCACTGCAGCCCCATAGACCCACTGCAGCCCCATAGCCCCACCACAGCCCCACTGCAGCCCCATAGCCCCATCACAGACTCACAGCCCCACTGCAGCCCCATAGACCCACTGCAGCCCCATAGCCCCACCACAGCCCCACTGCAGCCCCATAGACCCACAGCAGCCCCACTGCAGCCCCATAGCCCCACTGCAGCCCCACTGCAGCCCCATAGCCACATCACAGCCCCACTGCAGCCCCATAGCCCCACTGCAGCCCCACTGCAGCCCCATAGCCACATCACAGCCCCACTGCAGCCCCACTGCAGCCCCATAGCCCTGGTGTCCCCATTGTCACCGTGTCCCTGCAGTGCGCGGCTGCAGGTGCAGCACCAGCTACAGGCGCTGCGGCACTGGTTGGATGCACTGGAGCAGCAGCTGCCGGCACTGCAGGTATGGCAATGGGGGACACTGGCATGGACAACTGGGGACAGGTCAGTATGGTGCTGGTGGTACTGGTGACATGATCCTGCTGGTGACATGGTGCTGGTGGTGACATGGTACTGCTGGTGACATGGAGCTGCTGGTGACATGGTGCTGGTGGTGACATGGTGCTGGTGGTACTGGTGACATGGTGCTGGTGGTGATGTGGTGCTGCTGGTGACATGGTACTGCTGGTGACATGTTGCTGCTGGTGACATGGTACTGCTGGTGACATGGTACTGCTGGTGACATGGTACTGCTGGTGACATGGTGCTGCTGGTGACATGGTACTGCTATTGACATGGTGCTGCTGGTGACATGGTACTGCTATTGACATGGTGCTGCTGGTGACATGGTGCTGCTGGTGACATGGTGCTGCTGGTGACATGGAGCTGCTGGTGACATGGTGCTGGTGGTGACATGGTGCTGGTGGTGACATGGTGCTGGTGGTACTGGTGACATGGTGCTGGTGGTGACGTGGTACTGCTGGTGACATGGTCATTGATGGTGACATGGTGCTGTGATGATGCTGGGATGATGCTGTTCTGTGTTGATGCTGTTCTGTTTGATGTTGTTCTCTCCCTGTTGTCTCTGCTGTTGTGTCAATGGTGTCTCCGGTTCATTACCGGTCTCAGTCACCTCTGCTCCGGTTCAGCCCCAGTGTGTCCCCGTGTGGCTCCGCCGGTGGGGGCGGGGTTAAGGAGGATGTGGGCGTGGCCTGTGTGGGGTGGGAGGGGCGGCGCCGGTTGTGGGCGTGGCCTGGGTGGGGCGATGGGCGTGGCCTGCTGTGGGCGGGGCCGTCGGTGCTGGCTGAGCCCCGGGGGTTTCCCCGGTAACGGCTCCGGCTCGCGGGGGGGGGGGGAGGGGCTGGGGTCGGGGGGGGGGGAGGGGCGGGGTCAGGGGGCAGCGCCGGTACCGGAGCCTCCCGGGGGCCCCTCCCCCCGCGCCAGGGAACAAAGGCGGATCCGCCCCTCCCCCCACCCCCCCCCCCACCCCCCTCCGGTACCGGAGACCCCCCCGGAGACCCCCCGAGCACCGGAGCTGTGGTGAGTGAGGGGGGAGGGGCCGAGGGGAGAGAGCGGACGGGGGGGGGGGGGGGGGGAGGGGATGGGGCTGGATGTGGGGTTGGATGTGGGGCTGGATGTGGAGCTGGATGTGGGGTTGGATGTGGGGTTGGATGTGGGGTTGGATGTGGGGTTGGATGCAGTGATGGATGTGGGGCTGGATGTGAGGTTGGATGTGGGGTTGGATGTGGGGCTGGATGTGGGGTTGGATGTGGGGCTGGATGTGGGTTGGATGTGGGGCTGGATGTGGGGCTGGATGTGGGGCTGGATGTGGGGCTGGATGTGGGGCTGGATGTGGGGTTGGATGTGGGGTTGGATGTGGGTTGGATGTGGGGTTGGATGTGGGGTTGGATGTGAGGTTGGATGTGAGGTTGGATGTGGGGCTGGATGTGGGGCTGGATGTGGGGCTGGATGTGGGGTTGGATGTGAGGTTGGATGTGAGGTTGGATGTGGGGCTGGATGTGGGGCTGGATGTGGGGCTGGATGTGAGGTTGGATGTGAGGTTGGATGTGGGTTGGATGTGGGGCTGGATGTGGGGCTGGATGTGGGGTTGGATGTGGGGTTGGATGTGGGGCTGGATGTGGGGCTGGATGTGGGGTTGGATGTGGGTTGGATGTGGGGCTGGATGTGGGGTTGGATGTGAGGTGGATGTGGGGCTGGATGTGGGGCTGGATGTGGGTTGGATGTGGGGCTGGATGTGGGGTTGGATGTGGGGTGGATGTGGGGCTGGATGTGGGGCTGGATGTGGGGCTGGATGTGGGGCTGGATGTGGGGCTGGATGTGGGGTTGGATGTGGGGTTGGATGTGGGGCTGGATGTGGGGTTGGATGCAGTGATGGATGTGGGGCTGGATGTGGGACTGCATGCGGCATGGGTCCATCCCGGTGCACACATGTGGGGTACCCATCCCACTGCCCCCATCCCCTGCTCCATCTCTGCATCCTCCGTTCAGCCTCTGGCCCCACATCCTCAGCCCCACACCCTCCACGTGCCCCACAGCAGCAGTGGCTGTGATGAGGCTCCACTCTAACCCATGGGCACAAGCTGGCACCAACCGGGAGCCTCTGCCTGGTGCTGGTGCCGTCGGTGTCACCTTGTGCATTGAGTGGCACTGATGGCATCAGACCCTGGTTCGGTGCCGGTGACCCCTGTGCCTGGCACTGCGGTGGCTCCGGTAACATGTATCCTTATGGCTCCTTGCAGGCTGGAGCTGCTGCCGGTGCCATGGGGAACTCGGTGACCAGGCCTGGCTGCCTGGGCCACAGGCGCCGGCGCTCGGCGGTGCCGGACGCGGTACCGGACGCGGTGCCGGACGCGGTGCCCAACGGCTGGAGTGTGGCACCCGGTGCCACCGGGAGCCTGAAGCACAGTGTGGTACCGGTACCGGTGCCGAACGGCAGCACCGCGAGTGTGCTGGTGCCGGCTGTGCCATGGACACCCCCCGCACACTGTGGCACATGGGGTTGGACACCCGGCACCCGGCGGGAGGTGACGGAGGTGACGGAGGTGACCGAGACCATCGTCACCGAGATCGTGGAGGTGACGCAGTATCCGGGCGCCGAGGCCGCGCTCACCGGCACCGGCACCGCAGATGCCATAGAGGTGACCGCGGGCAGGGATGGTTGTCACCGGCAGCACCACGATGGGACCCTCGGCCATTGGCTCACGTGGTTGCGGTGCAGGGACCGGTGGTGCCATAGGATGGGTCCAGCCCTGGCGCCGGCTGTGCCTTCATCCGCTGAGGATGAGTGTGGCTGTGCCGGGACTGAGGGCTCAGCCCCATGTCCCCACAGGTGGTGCCGGAGGAGCCGGTGTTGCCGGTGCTGGTGTCGGTGGATCGGGGGCAGGACACACCAGAGGCACTGCTGGAATGGGTGGTTGACATGGAGGAGCTGGTGGGTAACCAGAGGCCACCATCGGCTGAGGCCAAGGTGGTGAAGGCACAACTGGAGGAGCAGAAGGTGAGGAGATGGCACAGCCACAGTGTCCATGGCACTGTGGTGTGTGTGGCTGTACCTGCAGTGTGTCCATGGCAC
Source organism: Melopsittacus undulatus (assembly GCF_012275295.1). Classification (NCBI taxonomy): domain Eukaryota; kingdom Metazoa; phylum Chordata; class Aves; order Psittaciformes; family Psittaculidae; genus Melopsittacus; species Melopsittacus undulatus. Next base: position 355,670 of record NC_047527.1, on the reverse strand, counting down.
TGTGGTGTGTGTGGCTGTACCTGCAGTGTGTCCATGGCACTGTGGTGTGTGTGGCTGTACCTGCAGTGTGTCCATGGCACTGTGGTGTGTGTGGCTGTACCTGCAGTGTGTCCATGGCACTGTGGTGTGTGTGGCTGTACCTGCAGTGTGTCCATGGCACTGTGGTGTGTGTGGCACAGCTGCAGTGTGTCCATGGCACTGTGGTGTGTGTGGCACAGCTGCAGTGTGTCCATGGCACTGTGGTGTGTGTGGCTGTACCTGCAGTGTGTCCATGGTGCTGTGGTGTGTGTGGCTGTGGTTGTATCACCATATCCTGCCGTGTTGTAGCTGCTGCAGCGGTTGTTGGAGGAGCGGCGGCCGCGCATGGAACTGGTGCTGCAGGATGGATCCGGTGCCCTGGCACATGGCACCGGTACCGGCACCGGCACCAACACCCTCAGCCAGAGGTGGGAGTCTCTGGTGCAGGAGGCAGGAGCCAGGTGGGTTTGGTTGGGCTGCGATGGTTGCCCCGGTGCATTAGTGCCATGGTGGCACCATCCCCATCCATGGCTAACACTGGTCCCACCAGATCCAAGCAGCTGGAGCAGATCCTACCGGCAGCTCTGAGCTTCCAGGAAGCTGCCGATTCCTTCCAGGACTGGTTGGGAGCCGCGGAGAGGAGGTTGGCACAGCTCTGGCACAGCGATGGCTGCGGCAACATGCAGGACGCCCATCGGCAAAGCCAGGTGGGGGGGACGGGTGTGGTGTGGGTGCAGCACCCATGGGTGCTGTGGGGTGTGAGCTGGCACCGGTGCTGCTGCGGTGACCGCATTGTGCCATAGGAGCTGTGCCAGGAGGTCAGTGCACGGCTGGGGGAGCTGGATGGTGCTTTGGCAAGTGGGCAGCAGGTCCTGGCTATGGTCACAGGTGAGTGGGGATGGGCACTGGGTCTGCTGGGGTCTGTTGGCACTGATGGTGGTGGTTCCGCTGCTGATGGTGGCACCGCTGCTGATGGTGGTGGCACCACTGCTGATGGTGGTACCGCTGTTGATGGTGGCACCGCTGTTGATGGTGGCACCACTGCTGATGGTGGCACCACTGCTGATGGTGGTACCACTGCTGATGGTGGTGGTACCGCTGCTGATGGTGGTACCGCTGTTGATGGTGGTGGTACCACTGCTGATGGTGGTGGTACCACTGCTGATGGTGGCACTGCTGCTGATGGTGACACCACTGCTGATGGTGGTGGCACCACTGTTGATGGTGACACCACTGCTGATGGTGGTACTGCTGTTGATGGTGGCACCACTGCTGATGGTGACACCACTGCTGATGGTGGTGGCACCACTGTTGATGGTGACACCACTGCTGATGGTGGTGGCACCACTGCTGATGGTGGTACCGCTGTTGATGGTGGTACCACTGTTGATGGTGGTGGTACCACTGCTGATGGTGGTACCGCTGTTGATGGTGGCACCACTGCTGATGATGGTGGCACCACTGCTGATGGTGGTGGCACCGCTGTTGATGGTGGTGGCACCGCTGTTGATGGTGGCACCGCTGTTGATGTTGGTGGCACCACCACTGCTGATGGTGGTACCGCTGTTGATGGTGGTACCGCTGCTGATGGTGGTGGCACCACTGCTGATGGTGGCACCACTGCTGATGGTGGCACCGCTGTTGATGGTGGTGGTGACACCACCACTGCTGATGGTGGCACCACTGCTGATGGTGGTACCGCTGTTGATGGTGGTACCACTGTTGATGGTGGTGGTACCACTGCTGATGGTGGTACCGCTGTTGATGGTGGCACCACTGCTGATGATGGTGGCACCACTGCTGATGGTGGTGGCACCGCTGTTGATGGTGGTGGCACCGCTGTTGATGGTGGCACCGCTGTTGATGTTGGTGGCACCACCACTGCTGATGGTGGTACTGCTGTTGATGGTGGTACCGCTGTTGATGGTGGTACCGCTGCTGATGGTGGTACCGCTGCTGATGGTGGTGGCACCACTGCTGATGGTGGCACCACTGCTGATGGTGGCACCGCTGTTGATGGTGGTGGTGACACCACCACTGCTGATGGTGGTACCACTGTTGATGGTGACTGCGGTTGTGCCGCAGGGGAGGAGGCACAGGCGGTGCAGGACAAGCTGGAGTCACTGCGCACGCGGTACCTGACCGTGTGCCGGAGCAGCACCGATGCCACACAGCGACTGGGGCAGACACTGGAGGCCTCATCCCGCATGGACATGGTGCAGGATGAGCTGCTGCTGTGGCTGAGCCGCATGGAGCAGGAGCCGGACGGTGGTGATGGTGCCGAGCAAGGAGAGAAGGTGCCGGATGTGGTGGGGGCTCCGTGCCGCAGTGGGGTGGTAGTGGTGATGGTGGTGATGGTGGTGATGGTGTCACTGTGCCACAGTGTGACTGATGGTGGTGATGGTGTCACTGTGCCACAGTGGTCACAGTGTGACTGATGGTGGTGATGGTGTCACTGTGCCACAGTGGTCACAGTGTGACTGATGGTGGTGATGGTGTCTCTGTGCCACAGTGGGGTGGGTGGTCACAGTGTGACTGATGGTGGTGATGGTGTCCCTGTGCCACAGTGTGTGGCTGCTCCCAGTGTAACTGATGGTGGTGATGGTGTCCCTGTGCCACAGTGGGTGGGTGGGCACAGTTTGACTGATGGTGGTGATGGTGTCCCTGTGCCACAGTAGGGTGGGCACGGTGGTCACAGTGTGACTGATGGTGGTGATGGTGTCCTTGTGCCACAGCTGGAGCAGCTCCTGGAGGCACAGTTGGGCTCCATAACCACACTCGCCGCACTCATGGAGCCGCCGGCGCCGGTGCCTCTCGATGCCGCGGTGCTGCGTGTGCAGCTCAATGAGCACAAGGTGGGTCTGCACCAAAGCACTGCCTACAACCCCTGCCCATGGCACCGGCACCAATACAACCACCGCATGTCCTGCAGCTGCTGTCAGCCGAGGTCCTGCACCGCCGCGCGCTGGTGGAGCGACTGTTGCATGTCACCGAACCGCTGCTGTGCCGCATCCCGGAGCCGCTGCGGCAGTGCCTGCAGGTGAGTGGTGCCGGTGGTGCCAGGAGGATGCGGTGGTGGTGCCATTGTGTGCCCTGTGCCGTGTGTGTGTGTGTCACTGTGCCCTGTGCCATGAGTGTGTCCGCAGCCGTCAGCGCAGGCGCTGCAGGAGCGCATGGAGCAGCTGTGGCAGCGCCTGTGGTTGAGCTGTGCCGCGGTGCCAGGGAGGATGTGATGGTGATGCCATTGCAATGCCCTGTGCCATGTGTGTGTCTGCAGCCATCAGCACAGGCGCTGCAGGAGCGCATGGAGCAGCTATGGCAGTGCTGTGGTTGAGTGGTGCCGCGGTGCCGGTGAGGATGTGATGGTGATGCCATTGCAATGCCCATGCCATGTGCCATGCATGTGCTTGCAGCCATCAGCACAGGCTCTGCAGGAGCGCATGGAGCAGCTATGGCAGAGCTGTGGTGCCCGTGGTGAGCGGCTGGAGCAGGCACAGCTGCTGTTGGCACAGTTCACCGAGGCACAGGAGGAGCTGCAGCCCTGGCTGCAGGAGGCACAGGCGGCCGCAATGCGGCTGACACCCAACACCATTGACTGCAATGGGTTCAAGGAGCAGCAGCAGATGCTGCAGGTGAGGAGGTGATGGGCATGGGGTGGTGATGGCAATGGGGCAATGGGAGTGCTGGTGAGGAGCAGCTGCAGCTGCAGGTGAGGTGGTGATGGGCATGGGGCAGTGATGGCAATGGGGCAATGGGAGTACTGGTGAGGAGCTGTGGTGAGCATGGGGTGGTGATGGCAATGGAAGTGCTGGTGAGGAGCTGCTGCAGGTGGGGTGGTGGTGATGGGTATGGGGTGGTGATGGCAATGGGGCAATGGGAGTGCTGGTGAGGAGCTGTGGTGGGCATGGGATGGTGATGGCAATGAGGCAATGGGAGTACTGGTGACGTGGTGATGGGCATGGGATGGTGATGGCAATGGGAGTGCTGGTGAGGAGCTGCTGCAGGTGAGGTGGTGATGGGTGTGGGGCTGTGATGGCAATGGGGCAATGGCAGTGCTGGTGAGGAGCTGTGGTGAGCATGGGACAGTGATGGCAGTGGCAGTGCCATTGTCAGCCCTGGCAATGCCCTGTGCCGCAGACCCTGCGCGAGGCCCTGGCCGAGCACCGTCCGCTGCTGGGGAAGCTGCAGCGCGTTGTGGCACAGCTGCAGGAGCTGAGCCCGGAGCCGGCGGCTCCGTTCCGGCAGCGCTATGGTGATGCCGAGGAGCTGTACAACCGCATCCGGCAGTGCCTGTGCCGCGCGGCCGCGCTGCTCGAGGATGCTCTGCCGCGGTACAGCCAGGTACGGAGCTGCGCCGGTGCCGGTACCATAGGGGCACACACACTGCTCACCATAGCAGTGACCGGTGCTGTGCCCGCAGCTGTCGGAGCGCATGGATGTGCTGCAGCAGGGCCTGCAGCGGCTGCAGCGCCGCCTGCATTGCCAGCCTGGCACACGGGGGGATGTGGTGCAGCTGCGGGAGCAGCTCCAGGACAACGCGTTGGCGCTGGCGGAGCTGGAGCAGCTCAGCGCTGGCCTGGCCACGGTGCAGGCACAGGCACAGGAGCTGCTGGGCAGTGTGAGCGATGCCGGCGGTGGTGCCGCGGCTGAAGGTGTGTATGTGATGTGGGGTGGAGAGGGGTCCTTGTGCCGGGGGCAGGATACCGGTGCTGGGGCAGGGTTGTAGGTGACCTACAACCCCCTGTTGGGTTGTGGTTGGATTGTGGTTGGGTTGTGGTTGGGTTGTGGTTGGGTTGTAGTTGGGTTGTGGTTGGGTTGTGGTTGGGTTGTGGTGCTAGTCCTGGTGCAGGATCCCGGTGTTGCTGCAGGATCCCAGTCCCAGTGTGGGGTGGTAGTACAGGGTGTGATGTGCTGGTGCGAGGTGCTGGGGCAGGGTTGTAGGTCACAGTGTGGGGTCCCAGGGTGGGGTTGCAGGGTCTCAGTGCTGCTGTGGGGTTGTGGTGTGTGGTGCTAGTCCTGGTGCAGGGTCCTGGTGCAGGGTTGTATGTGACCTACAACCCCCTGTTGGGTTGCTGCTGTTGGGTTGCGGTTGGGTTGTGGTTGGGTTGTGGTTAGGTTGTGGTTGGGTTGTGGTGCTGGTCCTGGTGCAGGTCCTGGTGCCGGTGCCAGTCCGAGCCACAGTACTGGTGCTGCCCCTGTCCCCGCAGTGCTACAGGAGAGGCCAATGCAGCTACAGGCGCAGTGGGTGTCCCTGCAGCAGCAGTGCCAGGAGCGGCAGCGGTGGCTGCAGGAGGTGTTGCCGCTGGCAGAGCGGTTCTGGCAGGGCCTGGCTGAGCTGGCAGCGGCTCTGAGTGACACCCAACATGTGCTGCTGGCACTGGAGGATGGTGCTGGTGACACCGAGGACACCCCTGAGCCTGATGCCATCCGTGCGCGGCTGCGATCCATGCAGGTATGGGCAGTGCCGCAGTGTGGGCACAAGTGCAGCCATGTAGTGTGGGTAGCACCATGGCACAGGCAACGCCAGCAGTGCCGTGACACTGGCAGTGCCGCCACATGGCACTGGCAGTACTCCTATGGCACTGGCAGTACTGCCTATGGCACTGGCAGTACTGCCTATGGCACTGGCAGTGCTGCCTATGACATCAGCGGTGCTGCCTATGGCACCAGTGGTGCTGCCCATGGCACTGGCAGTACTGCCTATGGCACCAGTGGTGCGGCCCATGGCACTTGCAGTACTGCCTATGGCACCAGTGGTGCTGCCCATGGCACCAGTGGTGCTGCCCATGGCACCGGCAGTACTGCCTATGGCACCATCGGTGCTGCCCATGGCACAGCTCCTCCCCCTGTGGCACTGCAGGCGCTGCGGGAGGATCTGGACGCGCTGCAGGTGGAGCTGGACACACTCGGCAGTGTTGGTGTGGATCTGGCAGCCGCATGTGGTGACACCGGCAAACCTGACGTCACCAGGAGCATGGACGATGTGAGTGTGTGGTTGTACCGGGAGCCCCGTGTGGTGTCACCAATACACCCCCGTCCATGAGTGCTGACAACCACCCAACACCCGCAGCTCTACCGCTCATGGCACAGCCTCAGCCAGGCCTGGAGCCGGCGCTTCGGCCGCCTGGAGGAGCAGCTCCAAACCGCGGTCACACACCAGGACACCGAGCAGGTGGGACCCAAACCGGGTGTGCCATGGGGTGTGCCATGGGGTGACCCTGTGCCGGGTGTGCCCATGGGGTGACCCTGCACCAGGTGTGGGGTGTGCCATGGGGTGTGCCATGCACCGGGTGTGCCATGGGCTGACCCTGTGCCGGCTGTGCCATGGGGTGACCCTGCACCGGGTGTGGGTCTGGGGTGTCCCTGCCCATGGTTTGTGTGCATGGGGTGGGCAGTGGATCAGGTGGTGTGGGGCAGCAGGGGTGTGGGGCAGGCTGGGGTATTGCCTCATGATGCTGCTTTGCCTGTGGGGCCTATGGGGCAGGATGTGATGGTGCAGTGGGGTGGGCTGTGGGGTACAGGTGATGGTGCAGTGGGGTGTGCTGTGGGGTACATGGTGATGGTGCAGTGGGGTACAGGTGATGGTGCAGTGGGGTACATGGTGATGGTGCAGTGGGGTACAGGTGATGGTGCAGTGGGGTGGGCTGTGGGGTACAGGTGATGGTGCAGTGGGGTGAGCTGTGGGGTACAGGGTGATGGTGCAGTGGGGTACATGGTGATGGTGCAGTGGGGTACATGGTGATGGTGCAGTGGGGTACAGGTGATGGTGCAGTGGGGTGGGCTGTGGGGTACATGGTGATGGTGCAGTGGGGTGTGCTGTGGGGTACAGGTGATGGTGCAGTGGGGTGGGCTGTGGGGTACAGGTGATGGTGCAGTGGGGTGGGCTGTGGGGCACAGGGTGATGGTGCAATGGGGTGTGCTGTGGGGCACAGGGTGATGGTGCAGTGGGGTACATGGTGATGGTGCAGTGGGGTGTGCTGTGGGGTACAGGTGATGGTGCAGTGGGGTGGGCTGTGGGGTACAGGTGATGGTGCAGTGGGGTGTGCTGTGGGGTACATGGTGATGGTGCAGTGGGGTGTGCTGTGGGGTACATGGTGATGGTGCAGTGGGGTGGGCTGTGGGGTACATGGTGATGGTGCAGTGGGGTGGGCTGTGGGGTACAGGTGATGGTGCAGTGGGGTGTGCTGTGGGGTACATGGTGATGGTGCAGTGGGGTGGGTTGTGGGGCACAGGTGATGGTGCAGTGGGTTGGGCTGTGGGGTACATGGTGCAGTGGGGTGGGCTGTGGGGCACAGGGTGATGGTGCAGTGGGGTGGGCTGTGGGGTACAGGTGATGGTGCAGTGGGGTACATGGTGATGGTGCAGTGGGGTGTGCTGTGGGGCACAGGTGATGGTGCAGTGGGGTGGGCTGTGGGGTACATGGTGATGGTGCTGTGGGGTACAGGTGATAGTGCAGTGGGGTGTGCTGTGGGGCACAGGTGATGGTGCAGTGGGGTGGGCTGTGGGGTACAGGTGATGGTGCCATGGCCGCGCTGTGGTGACACCGTGTGGGGTGCGGATGGGGACATGAATGGGTCCTGCCCCACATGTCACCCCCATCCTCGGCCTCAGCGTCTCTGTGGGTGGTTGGATGCGGCCGAACTGCGTCTGGCAGAGGAGTTCCTCATTGGTGGGGATCTGGTGGTGCTGCAGCGGCAGCTGATGGAGCTCAAGGTGTGTACCGGCCCCGGCTGTGCCATACGGTGCCATAGTGTGTCATAGTGTGCCATAGTGTGTCATACTGTGTCATACTGTGCCATACTGTGCAATACAGTGTCATACTGTGTCATACTGTGTCGTACTGTGTCATACTGTGTCATACTGTGCCATAGTGTGTCATACTGTGCCATACTGTGTCATACTGTGCCATACTGTAGCATACTGTGCCATACTGTGTCATACTGTGTCGTACTGTGTCATACTGTGTCATACTGTGCCATACTGTGCCATACTGTGTCATACTGTGTCATACTGTGTCATACTGTGCCATACTGTAGCATACTGTGTCATACTGTGTCATACTGTGTCATACTGTGTCATACTGTGCCGTACTGTGCCATACTGTGTCATACTGTGTCATACTGTGTCATACTGTGTCGTACTGTGTCGTACTGTGTCGTACTGTGTCATACTGTGTCATACTGTGTCATACTGTGTCATACTGTGCCATACTGTGTCATACTGTACCATACTGTGTCATACGGTGTCATACTGTGCCATACTGTGTCATACTGTGCCATACTGTGTCATACGGTGTCATACTGTGCCATACTGTGTCATACTGTGTCATACTGTGCCATACTGTGTCATACTGTGTCATACTGTGTCATACTGTACCATACTGTGTCATACTGTACCATACTGTGTCGTACTGTGTCGTACTGTGCCATACTGTGCCATACTGTGCCATACTGTGTCATACTGTGTCATACTGTGCCATACTGTGTCATACTGTGCCATACTGTGTCATACTGTGCCATACTGTGTCATCCTGTGCCATACTGTGTCATACTGTGTCATACTGTGCCATACTGTGTCATACTGTGTCATACTGTGTCATACTGTACCATACTGTGTCATACTGTACCATACTGTGTCGTACTGTGTCGTACTGTGCCATACTGTGCCATACTGTGCCATACTGTGTCATACTGTGTCATACTGTGTCATACTGTGTCGTACTGTGCCATACTGTGTCATACTGTGTCATACTGTGTCATACTGTGTCATACTGTGCCATACTGTGTCATACTGTGCCATACTGTGTCATCCTGTGCCATACTGTGTCATACTGTGTCATACTGTGCCATACTGTGTCATACTGTGTCATACTGTGCCATACCGTGTGCCCTGTGCCAAACCATACTCGGCTCTGCCCTCTGGTGCCGCGGCACAGCCGGTGCCAGCCCTGCCCCATCTCCACCTCAGGAGTTCAAGAAGGAGCTGTACCAGTGCCGGGTGGATGTGGAGACTCTGCGGCAGCACCGGCACCAGCACCAGCACCAGCACCAGCCTGGCACAGGGGTCATGGCCAATGGGGACCCCCCGGCTGTGGTTCCTGACTTCCGGCAGCGCTGGGACCGTCTGGAGGAGGAGATCGGCAGCCGGCAGGTACCGGGCACAGTATCCACCATATGGATGGATAGCACCATACCCGTGCTGTGGGTGCTGTGCGGTGCCAGGGAACCGGGTGGGTGCCATGCGGTGGGTGCCATGCGGTGGGTGTCATGCGGTGGGTGCCATGCGGTGGGTGTCATGCGGTGGGTGCCATGCGGTGGGTGCCATGCGGTGGGTGCCATGCGGTGGGTGTCATGCGGTGGGTGCCATGCGGTGGGTGCCATGCAGTGGGTGCCATGCAGTGGGTGTCATGCAGTGGGTGCAGTGGGTACCATGCAGTGGGTGCCATGCGGTGGGTGCCATGCGGTGGGTGCAGTGCAGTGGGTGCCATGCGGTGGGTGCCATGCAGTGGGTGCAGTGGGTGCCATGCAGTGAGCTCCCAGTCACACCCCCATTCCCGTCCCAGCACGAACTGGAGTCTGCACTGTTGGGACTGGGGCAGTTCCAGCACCAGCTGCAGGAGCTGCTGCTCTGGTTGTCGCGCACATCCGAGACCCTGCAGTGCCCATTGGTGCTGCGGCCGGACCTGCAGAGCTGCGAGGTGGAGCTGGCCAAGCACACGGTGAGCAGGGGTATGGTACAGCCGGAACACCGGGATGGGGGGTATGGTACAGCCGGAACACCGGGATGGGGGGTATGGTACAGCCGGAACACCGGGATGGGGGGTATGGTACAGCCGGAACACTGCGGGGAGGGCTGCGGTACCGGCGCAGGGATGGGGGGTATGGTACAGCCGGAACACCACGGTGAGGGCTGTGGTACCGGCGCAGGGATGGGGGGTATGGTACAGCCGGAACACCGCGGTGAGGGCCGCGGTACCGGCGCACGGATGGGGGGTATGGTACAGCCGGAACACCGGGATGGGGGGTATGGTACAGCCGGAACACCGCGGTGAGGGCTGCGGTACCGGTGCTGGGATGGGGGGTATGGTACAGCCGGAACACCGCGGTGAGGGCTGTGGTACCGGCGCAGGGATGGGGGGTATGGTACAGCCGGAACACCGCGGTGAGGGCTGCGGTACCGGCACAGGGATGGGGGGTATGGTACAGCCGGAACACCGCAGTGAGGGCTGCGGTACCGGCACAGGGATGGGGGGTATGGTACAGCCAGAACACCGCGGTGAGGGCTGTGGTACCGGCACAGGGATGGGGGGTATGGTACAGCCAGAACACCGCGGTGAGGGCTGCGGTACCGGCGCAGGGATGGGGGGTATGGTACAGCCGGAACACCGCGGGGAGGGCTGTGGCACCGGCGCTGGTGCCGGCTGTGACCGCGGTGCCCATGGCAGGTGCTGCGGAACGATGTCCTGTGCCACGAGCTGACGGTACAGGCGGTGAATGAGGCGGCTCAGGGGCTGCTGCTCTGCAGTGTGGGGCACAGTGAGCAGGGGCTGCGGCACCGGCTGCACCAGCTCAACCAGAGCTGGGAACTGGTGCGGGGTGAGACCGAGACCAGGCAGCTGCAGCTGGAGAACAACCTCAGCCAGGTACTGGGTCTGCCTGTCATGGTGATGCTGTACTGGTGCTGCTGGTCCCAGTGCTGTGTGTGCTGGTGCTGTGTGTGCTGGTGTTGGTGGTACTGGTGCTGCTGTACTGGTGCTGTGTGTGCTGGTGCTGTGTGTGCTGGTGCTGCGTGTGCTGGTGCTGCTGGTCCTGGTGCTGTGTGTGCTGGTGCTGCTGTACTGGTGCTGCTGTACTGGTGCTGTGTGTGCTGGTGCTGTGTGTGCTGGTGCTGTGTGTGCTGGTGCTGCTGGTCCTGGTGCTGTGTGTGCTGGTGCTGCTGTACTGGTGCTGTGTGTACTGGTGCTGCTGTACTGGTGCTGCTGTACTGGTGCTGTGTGTGCTGGTGCTGTGTGTGCTGGTGCTGTGTGTACTGGTGCTGTGTGTGCTGGTGCTGCTGTACTGGTGCTGCTGTACTGGTGCTGTGTGTGCTGGTGCTGCTGTACTGGTGCTGTGTGTACTGGTGCTGTGTGTGCTGGTGCTGCTGTACTGGTGCTGCTGTACTGGTGCTGTGTGTGCTGGTGCTGCTGTACTGGTGCTGTGTGTGCTGGTGCTGCTGGTCCTGGTGCTGTGTGTGCTGGTGCTGTTGTACTGGTGCTGTGTGTACTGGTGCTGTGTGTGCTGGTGCTGCTGTACTGGTGCTGCTGTACTGGTGCTGCTGTACTGGTGCTGTGTGTGCTGGTGCTGCTGTACTGGTGCTGTGTGTACTGGTGCTGTGTGTGCTGGTGCTGTGTGTGCTGGTGCTGCTGTACTGGTGCTGCTGTACTGGTGCTGTGTGTCCTGGTGCTGCTGTACTGGTGCTGTGTGTGCTGGTGCTGCTGTACTGGTGCTGTGTGTACTGGTGCTGTGTGTGCTGGTGCTGCTGTACTGGTGCTGCTGTACTGGTGCTGTGTGTGCTGGTGCTGTGTGTACTGGTGCTGTGTGTGCTGGTGCTGCTGTACTGGTGCTGTGTGTGCTGGTGCTGCTGGTCCTGGTGCTGTGTGTGCTGGTGCTGTTGTACTGGTGCTGTGTGTACTGGTGCTGTGTGTGCTGGTGCTGCTGTACTGGTGCTGCTGTACTGGTGCTGTGTGTACTGGTGCTGCTGTACTGGTGCTGCTGTACTGGTGCTGTGTGTACTGGTGCTGTGTGTACTGGTGCTGCTGTACTGGTGCTGTGTGTGCTGGTGCTGCTGTACTGGTGCTGTGGGTTCTGGTGCTGCTGTACTGGTGCTGCTGTACTGGTGCTGTGTGTACTGGTGCTGCTGTACTGGTGCTGCTGTACTGGTGCTGTGTGTACTGGTGCTGTGTGTACTGGTGCTGTGTGTGCTGGTGCTGCTGTACTGGTGCTGCTGTACTGGTGCTGCTGTACTGGTGCTGTGTGTACTGGTGCTGTGTGTGCTGGTGCTGCTGTACTGGTGCTGTGTGTGCTGGTGCTGCTGTACTGGTGCTGTGTGTACTGGTGCTGTGTGTGCTGGTGCTGCTGTACTGGTGCTGTGTGTGCTGGTGCTGCTGTACTGGTGCTGTGTGTGCTGGTGCTGCTGGTCCCAGTGCTGTGTGTGCTGGTGCTGTTGTGCTGGTGCTGTTGTACTTGTGCTGTGTGTACTGGTGCTGTGTGTACTGGTGCTGTGTGTGCTGGTGCTGCTGTACTGGTGCTGCTGGTGCCAGCGCTGTGTGTGCTGGTGCTGCTGTACTGGTGTTGCTGGTCCTGGTGCTGCTGTACTGGTGCTGCTGTACTGGTGCTGCTGTACTGGTGCTGTGTGTGCTGGTGCTGCTGTACTGGTGCTGCTGGTCCCAGTGCTGTGTGTGCTGGTGCTGCTGTACTGGTGCTGTGTGTACTGGTGCTGCTGTACTGGTGCTGTGTGTGCTGGTGCTGTTGTACTGGTGCTGCTGGTATCGGCACTGTGTGTCCTGGTGCTGCTGTACTGGTGCTGCTGGTACTGGTGCTGTGTGTGCTGGTGCTGGTGTACTGGTGCTGCTGGTATCGGCACTGTGGCCCCATGCTGGTGCTGCCGGTGCCGGTGCTGCCAGTGCTGCCTGTGCTGGTGCTGCCAGTGCCAGTGCTGCTGGTGCTGGTGCTGCTGGTGCCGGTTCTGGTGCTGCCGGTCCCGGTGCTGCCAGTGCTGCCTGTGCTGGTGCTGCCAGTGCTGCTGCTGCCGGTGCTGCCGGTGCTGGTGCTGCTGGTGCCGGTGCTGGTGCTGGTGCTGGTGCTGCCGTGGTGCTGACCCCATCCCTTTGTCAGGTGCAGGACCTCACTCTGGAGCTCACGGAGCTGCTGCAGTGGCTGGAGCAGGTGGAGCTGCAGCTCTTCTTCTCCAAGCCAGCCTGGGGTAACCCGGACAGCACCAAAGAGATGCTCATGGTGCATCTGGTGAGCACCGGGGCTGCCATGGGGGGGCCTGGGGGGGGTCTGGGTTTCCCATGGCACTGAGGGTCCAGGACCCATCTCTGCCATCTACCCCTTGCAGAGCAGGCAGAGACCTCCTGTGTCCCCAGCGACACTGGGATGCAGTGGGAACATCCTTACCCCCATCCCTATGACACTATTCATGTATCCATCCCAGTCCATACATCCACACCCCTGTGTTGGTCCCTATGCCCATTCCAGTGTCCATCCCTGTCCCCATTCCCATCACTTTCCCCATGTCCCCATCCCTATGACACTATCCATGTATCCATCCTAGTCCATACATCCACATCCCTGTGTTGGTCCCTATGCCCATCCCTGTCCCCATCTCCATCCCTGTCCCCATGTCCCCATCCCTATGACACTATCCCAGTCCCTATCTCCCCATCCACATCCCTGTGTTGGTCCCTATGCCCATCACTGTCCCCATCCCATCCCTGTCCCCATCCCAGTCCCCATGTCCCCATCCCTGTCCCCATCCCCATCCCCATCCCAGTCCCCATGTCCCCATCCCATCCCCATCCCAGTCCCCATGTCCCCATCCCATCCCCATCCCCATCCCCATCCCAGTCCCCATCCCAGTATGACTGTTGCTGCTGTGTCCCCGCAGGAGCTGTGCAGGGAGCTGGACTCCAAGCAGGACACCTACAGCAGCCTGCGGGAGCGGCTGCAGCGGCTGCTGGGCCCCACAGGTGTGGGGCAGACCTGCAGCACAGAGCATGGGATGAGGATGCTGCAGACCAAGTGGGAGAGCGTCCGAGCCGAGGCACAGGAGAGGAAGGTGAGGGGGGAGGGATGGGATGGGGATGGGATGGGATGGGATGGGATGGGGATGGGATGGGATGGGATGGGGATGGGATGGGGATGGGATGGGATGGGATGGGATGGGGATGGGATGGGGATGGGATGGGGATGGGATGGGGATGGATGGGGATGGGATGGGGATGGGATGGGGATGGGATGGGATGGGATGGGATGGGGATGGGGATGGGATGGGATGGGGATGGGGATGGGATGGGATGGGGATGGGGATGGGATGGGATGGGGATGGGATGGGATGGGATGGGATGGGATGGGGATGGGATGGGATGGGATGGGATGGGATGGGGATGGGATGGGATGGGGATGGGATGGGGATGGGATGGGGATGGGATGGGATGGGATGGGATGGGGATGGGATGGGATGGGGATGGGATGGGATGGGATGGGGATGGGATGGGATGGGATGGGGATGGGATGGGGATGGGATGGGGATGGGATGGGGATGGGATGGGATGGGATGGGATGGGGATGGGATGGGATGGGGATGGGATGGGATGGGATGGGGATGGGATGGGATGGGATGGGGATGGGATGGGATGGGATGGGGATGGGATGGGATGGGGATGGGATGGGATGGGATGGGATGGGGATGGGATGGGGATGGGATGGGATGGGGATGGGATGGGATGGGATGGGGATGGGATGGGATGGGATGGGATGGGGATGGGATGGGGATGGGATGGGGATGGGATGGGATGGGATGGGATGGGATGGGGATGGGATGGGATGGGGATGGGATGGGATGGGATGGGATGGGATGGGGATGGGATGGGATGGGAGTGATGCACTGGGAGTGATGCACTGGGAGTGATGCACTGGGAGTGATGCACTGGGAGTGATGCAGTGGGAGGGATGCACTGGGAGTGATGCACTGGGAGGGATGCACTGGGAGTGATGCAGTGGGAGGGATGCACTGGGAATGATGCAGTGGGAGTGATGCACTGGGAGGGATGCACTGGGAGTGATGCACTGGGAGTGATGCACTGGGAGTGATGCAGTGGGAGGGATGCACTGGGAGGGATGCACTGGGAGGGATGCAGTGGGAGTGATGCAGTGGGAGTGATGCACTGGGAGTGATGCACTGGGAGTGATGCAGTGGGAGGGATGCAGTGGGAGGGATGCACTGGGAGGGATGCACTGGGAGGGATGCAGTGGGAGGGATGCACTGGGAGTGATGCAGTGGGAGTGATGCACTGGGAGGGATGCACTGGGAGGGATGCACTGGGAGGGATGCAGTGGGAGGGATGCACTGGGAGGGATGCACTGTGGATGTGGATGGCAGTGATGCAGTGTGGATGCGGCTGTAGCTGCGGCTGTTGCCGTCACCCGTCCCCTCCATCCCCATGTGCACCCACAGGACAGCCTCACCGAGGGGGTAACCGTCAGCACCGAGTTCCATGGCACCGTTCAGGAGCTGCTGCGCTGGGTGTCCCATGCAGAGGAGCAGCTTGGGGACCCCTCACCCCCCAGTGTCATCCTGGACACCGTCACCATGCAGCTGCAGGAGCACAAGGCAAGAACCGGGATGGTGCTGGTGCTGGTGTTGGTGCTGGTGCTGGTGTTGGTGCTGGTGTTGGTGCTGGTGCTGGTGCTGGTGTTGGTGTTGGTGCTGGTGTTGGTGCTGGTGTTGGTGCTGGTGTTGGTGCTGGTGTTGGTGCTGGTGTTGGTGTTGGTGCTGGTGTTGGTGCTGGTGTTGGTGCTGGTGTTGGTTCTGGTGCTGGTGTTGGTGCTGGTGTTGGTGTTGGTGCTGGTGTTGGTGCTGGTGTTGGTGCTGGTGTTGGTGTTGGTGCTGGTGTTGGTGCTGGTGCTGGTGTTGGTGCTGGTGTTGGTGCTGGTGTTGGTGCTGGTGTTGGTTCTGGTGCTGGTGTTGGTGCTGGTGCTGGTGTTGGTGCTGGTGCTGGTGTTGGTGCTGGTGCTGGTTCTGGTGCTGGTGTTGGTGCTGGTGTTGGTGCTGGTGTTGGTGCTGGTGCTGGTGTTGGTGCTGGTGTTGGTGCTGGTGCTGGTGCTGGTGTTGGTGCTGGTGTTGGTGCTGGTGCTGGTGCTGGTGTTGGTGCTGGTGTTGGTGCTGGTGCTGGTGTTGGTGCTGGTGCTGGTGTTGGTGCTGGTGCTGGTGCTGGTTCTGGTGCTGGTGTTGGTGCTGGTGTTGGTGCTGGTGTTGGTTCTGGTGCTGGTGTTGGTGCTGGTGCTGGTGCTGTGGTAGCACCAGGGATACATCCAGCTCCGGCTCCGGCTGATCTGCCCCTGTCCATGCAGGTGCTGGTGAAGGAGGCCAGTGCCCATGGTGAGAAGCTGTCGGCGCTGGAGGCTGTAGCCAACAGGCTGAGGGACTACAGCCGGAAGCAGGATGGGGCCGTGATCCAGAGCCTGGTGCTGGGGGCCAGGGAGCGCATGGGGAAGGTGATGCAGCGGATGGCAGAGCGCGGGCAGGCGCTGGAGCAGGCCAGGAAGCGCTGCAAGCAGGTATGGGGCTGGTACTGGTACCAGTGTGAGCTGTGGGGCTGGGATGGGTCAGGATCAGTGGGTCTGGGATGGGTCAGGATCAGTGGGTCTGGGATGGGGCAGGATCAGTGGGTCTGGGATGGGTCAGGATCAGTGGGTCTGGGATGGGGGCAGGATCAGTGGGTCTGGGATGGGGGCAGGATCAGTGGGTCTGGGATGGGGTCAGGATCAGTGGGTCTGGGATGGGGCAGGATCAGTGGGTCTGGGATGGGGCAGGATCAGTGGGTCTGGGATGGGGCAGGATCAGTGGGTCTGGGATGGGGCAGGAGCTGTGGGTCTGGGATGGGGTCAGGAGCTGTGGGTCTGGGATGGGGCAGGAGCTGTGGGTCTGGGATGGGGCAGGAGCTGTGGGTCTGGGATGGGGTCAGGATCAGTGGGTCTGGGATGGGGCAGGATCAGTGGGTATGGGATGGGGTCAGGATCAGTGGGTCTGGGATGGGTACAGGAGCTGTGGGTCTGGGATGGGATCAGGAGCTGTGGGTCTGGGATGGGGGCAGGATCAGTGGGTCTGGGATGGGGCAGGATCAGTGGGTCTGGGATGGGGTCAGGATCAGTGGGTCTGGGATGGGGCAGGAGCTGTGGGTCTGGGATGGGTACAGGAGCTGTGGGTCTGGGATGGGGCAGGATCAGTGGGTCTGGGATGGGTACAGGAGCTGTGGGTCTGGGATGGGGCAGGAGCTGTGGGTCTGGGATGGGTACAGGAGCTGTGGGTCTGGGATGGGGCAGGATCAGTGGGTCTGGGATGGGATCAGGATCAGTGGGTCTGGGATGGGGCAGGATCAGTGGGTCTGGGATGGGGCAGGAGCTGTGGGTCTGGGATGGGGCAGGATCAGTGGGTCTGGGATGGGGCAGGATCAGTGGGTCTGGGATGGGGCAGGATCAGTGGGTCTGGGATGGGGCAGGAGCTGTGGGTCTGGGATGGGGCAGGAGCTGTGGGTCTGGGATGGGGCAGGATCAGTGGGTCTGGGATGGGGCAGGATCAGTGGGTCTGGGATGGGATCAGGATCAGTGGGTCTGGGATGGGAGCAGGAGCTGTGGGTCTGGGATGGGGTCAGGATCAGTGGGTCTGGGATGGGGCAGGATCAGTGGGTCTGGGATGGGAGCAGGAGCTGTGGGTCTGGGATGGGGTCAGGAGCTGTGGGTCTGGGATGGGGGCAGGAGCTGTGGGTCTGGGATGGGGTCAGGAGCTGTGGGTCTGGGATGGGAGCAGGAGCTGTGGGTCTGGGATGGGGGCAGGATCAGTGGGTCTGGGATGGGAGCAGGAGCTGTGGGTCTGGGATGGGAGCAGGAGCTGTGGGTCTGGGATGGGGTCAGCCCCAGTGTGAGCTGTGGGTCTGGGATGGGGCAGGAGCTGTGGGTCTGGGATGGGAGCAGGAGCTGTGGGTCTGGGATGGGGCAGGATCAGTGGGTCTGGGATGGGGCAGGATCATTGTGAGCTGTGGGTCTGGGATGGGTCAGGATCAGTGGGTCTGGGATGGGTCAGGATCAGTGGGTCTGGGATGGGGTCAGGAGCTGTGGGTCTGGGATGGGGCAGGAGCTGTGGGTCTGGGATGGGGTCAGGAGCTGTGGGTCTGGGATGGGGCAGGAACTGTGGGTCTGGGATGGGGGCAGTCCCAGTGTATCCCAGTCTATGGGGTCAGGTTCCCACCATCCCATCCCTGTGCCCCAGTTCACTGAGTCCCGGCAGCTGCTCCTGGACTGGATGGCAGAGGCTGAGCAGAGCCTGGAGCTGCCCTCGGACACCAGCACCAGTCAGGAGGAGCTCAAGTCCCAGCTGGCTGAGCACAAGGTGGGAGTGTACTGGGGATACTGGTTCCTGTGTACTGGGGATACTGGTTCCTATGGGGCTCTGTGTACTGGGGATACTGGTTCCTGTGGGGTTCTGTGTACTGGGGATACTGGTTTCTATGGGGCTCTGTGTACTGGGGATACTGGTTCCTGTGGGGTGTGCATTGGGTTCTGTGTACTGGGGATACTGGTTCCTATGGGGCTCTGTGTACTGGGGGTACTGGTTCCTGTGGGGTGTGCATTGGGTTCTGTGTACTGGGGATACTGGTTCCTGTGGGGCTCTGTGGGGTGGGGGTACTGGTTCCTGTGGGTGTGCATGGGGCTCTGTGGGGTGGGGGGGCCTGGGATGAGGAGCATCAGCACCACAGGGTGCCCTGCAGCACTTGGGGTGGAAGGAGTGTCCCCATGCCCATGTGCCCATCCCCATTTCCCATGTCCCATCTCCCATGTCCGTGTGCCCATCTCCCATGTCCCCATGCCCATGTACTCATCCCATATCCCATGTCCCCGTGCCCATGTGCCCATCCCCATTTCCCATGTCCCTGTGCCCATGTACCCATCTCCCATGTGCCCGTACCCATGTCCCATCTCCCATGTACCCATGTTCCCATCCCATCTCCCATGTCCCTGTGCCCATGTCCCCATCTCCCATCTCCCATGTCCCATCTCCCATGTCCCATGCCCATGTCCCCATCCCATCTCCCATGTGCCCATGTGCCCATCCCATCTCCCATGTACCCATCCCATCCCCCATCTCCAATGTCCCTGTGCCCATGTACCCATCCCATATCCCATGTACCCATCCCATATATCCCTGTGGCCATATACCCATCCCATCTCCCATGTCCCTGTGCCCATGTACACATCCTACCCTCCATGTCCCCATGTCCCTGTGCCCATCCCATCTCTCATGTCCCATCTCCCATGTCCCTTTGCCCATGTACCCATCCCATATGTCCCCATCCCATGTACCCATCCCATCTCCCATCTCCCATCTCCCATCTCCCATCTCCCATCCCCCATGTCCCCTGTGCAGGCGTTCCAGAAGGTTCTGCGCTGCAAGCGGCCGGTGCTGGAGGCCACACTGCGCAGTGGGCGAGCGCTGAGGGAGGAGGCTCAGCTGGAGCAGGACATGGAGCTGATGGAGGAGCTGCTCAGGGACCTCAAGGACAGATGGGATCTGCTGTGTAACCACAGTGCGGAGAGGTGGGAGGGGATGGGATGGGATGGGATGGGATAAGGTGTGACTTTATGGGATGGCACTGGATGTAGTGGGATGACAATGAGGATGGGGATGAAGGTGGAGATGTGATGGTTGTAGGGACAGAGACGGCATTGGGGATGGGATAAGGTGAGATGGGATCAAATGGGGTGTCCCCTGCATCCCATATGGCTCCAGGTAAAGGCCTGGCCTCACCATTCCTCCCTGGGCATCCAACTCCTGGCTTTGACCCCTATCCCAGCACCATAGTGCTGGGTCCCATGTGCATCCATTCCTTCCCCATGGTACCAGCTCTGGTTCTGCAGCATCACCTGCCCCATGTACCAGCTCTGGTGCTGCAGCATCACCTGCCCCATGGTACCAGCTCTGGTGCTGCAGCATCACCTGCCCCATGTACCAGCTCTGGTGCTGCAGCATCACCTGCCCCATGTACCAGCTCTGGTGCTGCAGCATCACCTGCCCCATGGTACCAGCTCTGGTGCTGCAGCATCACCTGCCCCATGGTACCAGCTCTGGTGCTGCTCCATCACCTGCCCCATGTACCAGCTCTGGCGCTCACCATCACCTGCCCCATGGTACCAGCTCCGGTACTCACCATCACCTGCCCCATCGCCCCACAGGCAGCACCAGTTGGAGGAGCGGCTGTTGCTGTCAGGGAAGTTCTCGGAGGCCCTTCAGGCTCTCCTGGATTGGTTGTACCGAGCTGAGCCACAGCTGAGCGAGGATGTGCCTGTTGGTGGTGACCGAGACCTGGTCAGTGACCTGATGGACAAGCACAAGGTTGGTGTCCTGTCCCCATCACTGTCCCCATCCCTGTCCCTATAACCTCCCCATTGTGATCCCATCCCTTGTGGTGCTCACTGCTGCAGTGGTACCTGTGCTGCAGTGGTGTCTGTGCTGCGGTGGTGTCTGTGCTGCAGTGGTGCCTGTGTCAGTGCTGCGGGTGTTGCAGTGGTACAGGTGTTGCAGTGCTTTAGCTGTTGCAGTGCTGTAGCTGTTGCAGTGCTGCAGGTGTTGCAGTGCTGCAGGTGTTGCAGTGCTGTAGCTGTTGCAGTGCTGCAGCTGTTGCAGTGCTGCAGGTGTTGCAGTGCTGCAGGTGTTGCAGTGATGCAGGTGTTGCAGTGCTGCAGGTGTTGCAGTGCTGTAGCTGTTGCAGTGCTGCAGCTGTTGCAGTGCTGCAGGTGTTGCAGTGCTGCAGGTGTTGCAGTGCTGCAGCTGTTGCAGTGCTGCAGCTGTTGCAGTGCTGCAGGTGTTGCAGTGCTGCAGGTGTTGCAGTGATGCAGGTGTTGCAGTGCTGCAGCTGTTGCAGTGCTGTAGCTGTTGCAGTGCTGCAGCTGTTGCAGTGCTCTAACTGTTGCAGTGCTGCAGGTGTTGCAGTGCTGCAGCTGTTGCACTGCTGTAGCTGTTGCAGTGCTGCAGGTGTTGCAGTGCTGTAGCTGTTGCAGTGCTGCAGGTGTTGCAGTGCTGTAGCTGTTGCAGTGCTGCAGGTGTTGCAGTGCTGTAGCTGTTCCAGTGCTGCAGGTGTTGCAGTGATACAGGTGTTGCAGTGGTGTCAGTGTTGCACTGCTGCAGGTGCTGCAGTGGTGTCAGTGCTGCAGTGCTACAGTCTCATACATCCCTCCCATTGTCTCTGTCCCCTCCAGGCCTTCCAGAAGGAGCTTGGCAAACGCGCTGGGTGTGTTCGGGCCCTGACGCGCTCGGTTCGGGATCCGGCACATGGGGACTCCCTGTGGCTGCGGCGGCAGCTGGAGGAGCTCAGCCAGCGCTGGGACCTGGTCTGCCGACTGTCCCTGGGCCGGCAGGCGCGGCTGGAGGCGGCGCTGCGGCAGGTGATGGTAGGGGGTATGGGGATGGATGGGGATGTATGGGGTGTATGGGGTGTATGGGGGTGTATGGGACACAGCTGCATGGGGCTGCATGCGGCAGGTGATGGCAGCGGGTGTATGGGGATGTATGGGGATGTATGGGGCAGGGCTGCATGGGGCTGCATGGGGCTGCATGGGGCAGGGCTGCATGGGGCTGTATGAGGCTGCATGGGGCTGCATGGGGCAGGGCTGCATGGGGCTGTATGGGGCTGCATGGGGCAGGGCTCTATGGGGCTGCATGGGGCAGGGCTGCATGGGGCTGTGTAGTGTGCCTGGCTGATGGGTGGTCATGTGCTGCTTTGGTGCCTGGGCTCTATGTGTACCTGTGCTGTGGGTGTTGCATGGGGTGCCCATATCCCCGTGCCCATGTGCCCATCCCATCTCCCATGCTCTGTGTGTGGTGTCTGGCTCTGCACATGGTTGTGCCGCAGGCTGCTGTGTGTGGCCCTGCAGCTCTGTGTGTGGCTGTGCCACAAGCTGCCATGCCCACGTACCGCGCTGGGTGCTGCAGGTGCCAGGGGAAGGTGTTGTGTGCTGGTGCTCCAGGGGGGGTCCTGGTGGGGCTGTGGTGTCAACCATGGTCCTGGTGGGGCTGTGGTGTCACCATGTGGAGGTCCTGGTGTGGTTGTGGTGTCACCATGGACAGGTCCTGGTGGGGCTGTGGTGTCACCCCATGGTCCTGGTGGGGCTGTGGTGTCACCATGGGGGGGTCCTGGTGGGGCTGTGGTGTCACCCCATGGCAAACACCATCCCCTGTCCTGCTGCAGACGGCAGCCAGGCTGGTGGCAGCTCCGGGCACTGGTGCTGCCATAAGTCACACGTGCCGGGTGCCGGAGCAGCCACAGGCTCTGGTTGGGGGTCTGTAGGGTTAGTCTATGGGGCTGTGGTTGGGGGTCTGTAGGGTTAGTCTATGGGGCTGTGGTTGGGGGTCTGTAGGGTCAGTCTATGGGGCTGTGGGTCTGTAGGGTTAGTCTATGGGGCTGTGGTTGGGGGTCTGTAGGGTCAGTCCATGGGGCTGTGGTTGGGGGTCTGTAGGGTTAGTCTATGGGGCTGTGGGTCTGTAGGGTTAGTCTATGGGGCTGTGGGTCTGCAGGGTCAGTCTATGGGGCTGTGCCCACACATGGGGCTGAGCAGGTCCCATGTCCACTGCAGGCTGAGGAGTTCCATGTCCTGGTGCAGTCGTTCCTGCGGCGCCTGGGGCAGGGGGAGCAGAGCCTCAAGTATGGGGCAATACCTGAGGAGGAGGCAGATGTGGGGCAGAGCCGGGACCTGCTCCAGGTTAGTGCATCCGGGTCTGGTGCATCCTGGTGCTGGGGTCACATTGCAGCCGGATATGGGGTGTCCTGGGGTGGGGGTCCCATGCACCCACACACGGGTTTGGGGTGCCATGGGGTGGGGGTCCCATGCACCCACACAGGGGTTTGGGGTGCCATGGATGGGGGTCCCATGCACCCACACATGGGTTTGGGGTGCCATGGAGTGGGGGTCCCATGCACCCACACAGGGGTTTGGGGTGCCATGGATGGGGGTCCCATGCACACACACACAGGTTTGGGGTGCCATGGATGGGGGTCCCATGCACCCACACAGGGGTTTGGGGTGCCATGGGGTGGGGGTTGGGGTCCCATGCACCCACACACGGGTTTGGGGTGCCATGGGGTTGGGGTCCCATGCACCCACACACGGGTTTGGGGTGCCATGAAGGGGGGGTCCCATGTACCCACACACGGGTTTGGGGTGCCATGGGGTTGGGGTCCCATGCAACCACACACGGGTTTGGGTGCCATGGGGTTGGGGTCCCATGCACCCACACACAGGTTTGGGGTCCCATGGGGGAGGTTGGGGTCCATGCACCCACACCCATGGTGGTGACACAGTGCCATGGGTGCAGTGGGTGCTCCTATGGTGCACCCTAACACTAACCTAACCCTAACCCTAACCCTAAACTAACCCTAACCTAACCCTAACCCTAACCCTAACCTAAGCCTGGTGCACCCGCAGGAGCTGCTGCAGTCGCTGCAGTGCCAGCAGCTGGAGCTGGAGTGCATCATGTCCCTGGGGGAGGAGATCCTGTCCTGCTGCCATCCCGATGCCATCGTCACCATCCGCTCCTGGCTCACCGTGGCCAAGAGCCGGTTCCAGGAGGTGAGATGGGAGCCAGGGCCAGGGGTGGTCAATGGGGATGGTGCCATGTGCCAGGGGAGGTCATGGATGTGCCAGGGATGGAGACAGGGGATGAAGCTGTTCCCTGTGAGGGTGCTGAGGCGCTGGCACAGGGTGCCCAGAGAAGCTGTGGCTGCCCCATCCCTGGCAGTGCTCAAGGCCAGGTTGGACTCATCCTGCTCCAGTGGAAGGTGTTGGGTTTGGGGCTGAGGAGCTTTAAGGTCACCCCAACCCAAACCCCTCCATGGTTCCATCATCTCCTGGTCTGGACATTGGCCACATCCATCTCCTCCTGCCCTCTGAGCTGTGGCACATGTGGCTTCCACCATCACCGCGGCCTCCATGGTCCTGCTGATGGTGGGGGCTCATTCCCATGGTTGCCCCTAGCCCAGGCAGGGATCCGAGTCCAGGATCCCCATCCCAGAGGGTTCCCACATGGAGGCTGTGCCGGATGGGTCAGACTGGTTGTGCCGGTACCTGCCTGATCCCTGCCTGCTCCAGAGGGGAGGTCAGAGATACTGGGATCTGATCTGGAGCCGCTGCAGGTCCTGCAGACAGGACATGGCACAGCCACACCGGTAGCACCAGTTCACAGTGGTACAGACACTGGTAGCACCAGTTCACAGCAGTACAGACACCGGTAGCACCACTTCACAGCAGTACAGACACTGGTGCTGGCACGTGCCACAGGCACGGACCCAGGACCGGAGCTCCATGCACCTGCCCCATAGCCATGGGGGCTGCTGGTGGGGGTCCCTGCCCCATGTCAGGGCTGGGAGCCCCCATGGTGCTGCCCCATATCCCTGCCCCATGGCCATGGGTTCTGCTGGCTGCAGGTCCCTGTGCCTGCCCCATGGCAGGAGGGCACCATACGGGGCTGTTCTCAGTGATGCCATGACCCTGTGTGCCCGGCTGCAGTCACCATGTGTGCAGCCCATGCTGTGCCGCAGGTGCAGCCATAGCCCCCATGGTGTATACAGCCATACAGCCCATACTGTGCCGCAGGTGCAGCCATAGCCCTGGTGTATGCAGCCATACAGCCCATGCTGTGCCGCAGGTGCAGCCATAGCCCCCATGGTGTATACAGCCATACAGCCCATACTGTGCCGCAGGTGCAGCCATAGCCCCGGTGTATACAGCCATACAGCCCATGCTGTGCCACAGGTACAGCCATAGCCCCGGTGTATACAGCCATACAGCCCATGCTGTGCCACAGGTACAGCCATAGCCCCCATGGTGTATACATCCATACAGCCCATACTGTGCCGCAGGTACAACCACAACCCCCATGGTGTATGCAGCCATACAGCCCATGCTGTGCCGCAGGTACAGCCATAGCCCCCAGTGTGTACACCCATACAGCCCATACTGTACCGCAGGTACAGCCATAGCCCCGGTGTATACAGCCCATACTGTGCCGCAGGTGCAGCACTGGGCGCAGCAGCAGGAACAGCGGCTGCAGGCTCAAGCATCACGGTTGGCAGCCGAGCGGGAGGATGCAGAGCAGCTCCTGGAGTGGATGGCGGCGGCCGAGGAGGCTCTGGCGCTGCAGGACATGGAGCCTCTGCCGCAGGACATGGAGCCGCTGCGGGAGCTCAGTGCACAGCATGAGGTAAGGGGCTTGGTGTGATGTGTGTGTGCCATAACCTGTATCAGTGCCAGTGAGGCTGCAGCCATGCATGGAGCTGTGTGTGTGCCATCACCTGCACCAACACCAGCGGGTGCTGCAACCATGCATGCTGTGTGTGTGCCATCACCTGCATCAACACCATTGCTCTCCCCAGGTCTTCATGGAGGAGCTGAACCACAAGCAGCCGGACGTGGAGAGGGTGACCAAGAGCTGCAAGCAGAAGCTGCCCACGGAGCTGGGCCCACAGGTTGCGCGCCGGCTGACAACACGTAAGGACCCTGTGTACCGCATGGCACTGACTGCGGTACCGGCTGTGTGTCATGGTGTATGTACCGGCTGTGTGTCATGGTGTATGTACCGGCTGTGTGTCATGGTGTGTGTACCGGCTGTGTGTCATGGTGTGTGTACCGGCTGTGTGTCATGGTGTATGTACCGGCTGTGTGTCATGGTGTATGTACCTGCTGTGTGTCATGGTGTGTGTGCCGGCTGTGTGTCATGGTGTATGTACCGGCTGTGTGTCATGGTGTGTGTACCGGCTGTGTGTCATGGTGTGTGTACCGGCTGTGTGTCATGGTGTGTGTACCGGCTGTGTGTCATGGTGTGTGTACCGGCTGTGTGTCATGGTGTATGTACCGGTTGTGTGTCATGGTGTGTGTGCCACCTGTGTGTGCTGGCTGTGTGTGCCGCCTGTGTGTCATGGTGTATGTACCGGCTGTGTGTCATGGTGTATGTACTGGCTGTGTGTCATGGTGTATGTACCGGCTGTGTGTCATGGTGTATGTACCAGCTGTGTGTCATGGTGTATGTACCGGCTGTGTGTCATGGTGTGTGTACCGGCTGTGTGTCATGGTGTATGGACCGGCTGTGTGTCATGGTGTGTGTGCCGGCTGTGTGTCATGGTGTGTGTGCCGGCTATGTGTCATGGTGTATGTACCGGCTGTGTGTCATGGTGTATGTACCGGCTGTGTGTCATGGTGTATGTACCGGCTGTGTCATGGTGTATGTACCGGCTGTGTGTCATGGTGTATGTACCGGCTGTGTCATGGTGTATGTACCGGCTGTGTGTCATGGTGTATGTACCGGCTGTGTGTCATGGTGTATGTACCAGCTGTGTGTCATGGTGTGTGTGCCGGCTGTGTGTCATGGTGTATGTACCAGCTGTGTGTCATGGTGTATGTACCAGCTGTGTGTCATGGTGTGTGTGCCGGCTGTGTGTCATGGTGTATGTACCAGCTGTGTGTCATGGTGTGTGTTGGCTGCAGGGCACCGCAGCACCGGGAAGGCACCGGCGGAGCTGCCTGGAGCACTGGAGCCCCAGAGCCCACTCACAGCACAGGTTCTGCAGCGATGGCAGCAGCTCTGGCTCCTGGCACTGGACAGGCAGTACCGGATAGAGACGGCCATGCAGCGTCTGCGGGAGGTATGGTGGGTGCTGAGCATGGGGTGGTGCAGGGGGGATGCACTGGGTGCTGCATGGGCACTGGGTGCACTGGGTGCTGCATGGGCACAGCAATGCACTGGGTGCTGCATGGGCACTGGGTGCACTGGGTGCTGCATGGGCACTGGGTGCACTGGCTGCTGCATGGGGAGGACAATGCACTGGCTGCTGCATGGGCTCTGGGTGCTGCATGGGCACTGGGTGCACTGGTTGCTATATGGGCACTGGGTGCATTGGGTGCTGCATGGGCACTGGGTGCTGCATGGGCACTGGGTGCACTGGTTGCTCTATGGGCACTGGGTGCACTGGGTGCTGCATGGGCACTGGGTGCACTGGGTGCTGCATGGGCACTGGGTGCATTGGGTGCTGCATGGGCACAGCAATGCACTGGGTGCTGCATGGGCACTGGGTGCACTGGGTGCTCTATGGGCACTGGGTGCACTGGATGCTGCATGGGCACTGGGTGCTCTATGGGCACTAGGTGCACTGGTTGCTCTATGGGCACTGGGTGCACTGGGTGCTGCATGGGCACTGGGTGCTGCATGGGCACTGGGTGCACTGGGTGCTCTATGGGCACTGGGTGCACTGGGTGCTCTATGGGCACTGGGTGCACTGGGTGCTCTATGGTCTCATTCCCATCTGTGCCCCTCGGAGCTGGAGGACTTGGCTCACTTTGACTTCGGGCTCTGGCGCAAACGCTACATGCACTGGATTGGGCAGATGAAGTCTCGAGTCCTTGACGTGTTCAGGGGCATCGACCGCGACCAGGACGGACGCATCAGCCAGAGGGAGTTCATCGACAGCGTCCTCGCCTCCAGTGAGAGCATAGGGAGCCTATGGGATACACTCGGACACACTGGGAGCAGTGGGGCTGTGCTGGTGGGGATGGGGATGGATGGGGTCTGCCTGTGGGATCCAGCCCAGGCTGCAGGGAACGTGGAGAGGGGCTTGGGACAATGGCAGATACAGATGGGATGAGGATAACAGCTTCTGTGTGGAAGATGGAACAGTCCCTTGAGGGTGGGAACAGTCCCATGAGGGTGGGAACAGTCCCATGAGGGTGGGAACAGTCCCATGAGGGTTGGAACAGTCCCATGATGGTGGTGGAACAGTCCCATGAGGATGGTGGAACAGTCCCATGTGGGTGGGAACAGTCCCATGAGGGTGATGGAACAGGTCGGATGGAGAAGCTGTGGCTGCCCCATCCCTGGCAGTGCTCAAGGCTGAACAGGGTTTGGAGCATCCTGCTCCATGATGGGTGTCCCTGCCCATGTCAGTGCATTGGAACTGGATGAGGTGTTAAGGTCCCTTCAAACCAAACCATTCCATGACCCCCTCTTTGGTGGCCATGGTTCAGCGCCGGCACCATCCCCCTCGGCACAATGAGTCCCATTCCCACCCAGAGTTCCCCACCAACGTCCTGGAGATGAAAGCTGTCGCCAGCATCTTTGACATGAACGGCGACGGCTTCATTGACTACTGTGAGTTCGTCAGTGCCCTACACCCCAACCGGGACCTGTTGCGCCGCGGTGCCGACGCCGACCAGATCCAGGATGAGGTGCGGCTGTAGCCAGGATGGGGCATCCCATAGGCAGGGTCCTTTGGGGTCTGACCCTCATGCTCACCCTACAGGTGAACCGGCAAGTGGCTCAGTGCAACTGTGCCAAGCGGTTCCAGGTGGAGCAGATCAGTGCCAATAGGTACAGGGTAAGTGTTGGCTGTGCCGCAGTACTGGTGCATGGCCTTCACTATGCCGGGTACTGCAGCTCCATGCACCACTGTGTCTGCACATCCCCATGTCCTATGGGCCCCGTGGTGCTCTGTGCTGCTCAATGGGATGGATAGGACCCAATGCCTTGGTGATGGGCACAGCTGGTTGCTGGCACTGCTCCGGCACCGCCGGCACCCAGCCTGGCAAACCCATTGACCCCTCCTGCCTTACCCCCCATGGTGTCACCACAGTTTGGTGAGTCCCAGCAGCTGCGGATGGTGCGCATCCTGCGCAGCACCCTCATGGTGCGGGTCGGTGGTGGTTGGATCGCGCTCGATGAGTTCCTGGTGAAGAACGACCCCTGCAGAGGTGGGGATGGGCACTGCCCACACCCTGGTACCCATACCCAGTGCCGGGGGGCACTGCGGTGGGATGCGGCCCCATTCCCACCCCATAACTGCCTCCATCACCGCAGTGAAGGGAAGGACCAACCTGAAGATCAATGAGAAGTACCTGAGCGCGGAGGCCTTCGGAGGCAGCACATCCTCACCCTCATCCAAAGCCCTGTCCCCAACCCGCTCCGGCTCCAGCCTCAGCCTCTACAGCAGTGCCTCTGCCCCCTGCAGCCCCATGGCCAGGAAGGTGAGAGCTGCAGGACCCCCCGGCCTCACCCCCGGTGCCTCCTGGCCTCACCCACGGTGTCCCCCAGCCTCACCCCCGGTGCTCCCCGGCCTCACCCCTGGTGCCTCCTGGCCTCACCCCCAGTGCCCCCCGGCCTCAAACCTGGTGCCTCCCGGCCCCATAGCGAGCGCTGCCCCTCTGTGCTTGCAGTCGGTGCAGCGCAGGACACGCTCTGGTGACCGGTGCCCTCGTGCCCGTGGCTGCCTCCTGCCTGATGCAGCTGAGCTGCAGCTACCCTCGGCTGAGCCGAGGCTGGCTGCAGCACCGGGAGGTGAGGCTGCAGCACCAGGAGGTGAGGCTGCGGCACTGGGAGGTGAGGCTGCGGCACCGGGAGGTGAGGCTGCAGCACCAGGAGGTGAGGCTGTGGCAGCAGGAGGTGAGGCTGCGGCACCGGGAGGTGAGGCTGCGGCAGTGGCAAGTGAGGCTGCAGCACCGGGAGGTGAGGCTGCTGCAGCGGCGGGTGAGGCTGCAACACTGGCAGGGGAGGCCACAGCACTGGGAGGCGAGGCTGCAGCAGCAGCAAGTGAGGCCGCAGCACTGGCACATGAGGCTGCAGCACCAGCGGGTGATGCCGCAGCACCGACAGGCGAGGCCGCAGCACTGGGAGGTGAGGCTGCAGCACCGGCAGGCGAGGCTGAAGCACTGGCACGTGAGGCTGCAGCACCAGCGGGTGAGGCTGCAGCACCTGGAGATGAGGCTGCAGCACCTGGAGATGAGGCCACAGCACTGGGAGGCGAGGCCGCAGCACCGGCAGGTGAGGCTGCAGCACCGGCAGATGAGGCCACAGCACCAGGAGGTGAGGCCGCATCGCTGCAGGCCCCCACTGCTGCTCTGGATGTTGCTGCAAGCTGCACCCAGCTGCACCCAGGGCAGCCGCAGCATGTGGGGCAGGCCGTGGGTCTGGCAGCACCGTGCAGCTCCAGCCCCTCTGTGCCCATAGAGCAACCCGAGGGGTCCCCCCCACAGCGGTGCAGCCCCTGCCGCTGACCCCCTGCACCAGCACCCTCGGCCTGCCCCACTCAGGACCCTTCTGTCCGCTCCAGGATAGCGGAGCTGCAGCCATGTGCCCATAGGTCTGACCCACACTGCTGTGGTGTGTGTGCGACCCCCTGCCCCACAGCAACCCCTGCCCCACAACTACCCCCTGCCCCACAGCAACCCCCTGCCCCACAGCACCCCCGTGCCTCACAGCACCCCCTGGTCCAGCTGCTGCAGCCCCTGCCCCACTGCACCCCAGTGATGAGCTCTGAGCACCCACTGCAGCTGCAGTATTGGGGGCAGTGGGGCTGGGGCAGCCCAGACACCACCGTGATGGGCTCTACCCCTCGGGGTGGCTACCGGTGCCACTGGTGCTGGGTTAGGGGTCCCCCCCAGTGCTATTGGTGCTGGGTTAGGGGTCCCCCCAGTGCCGTCAGTGCTGGGTTAGGGGTCCCCCCAGTGCCGTCAGTGCTGGGTTAGGGGTCCCCCCAGTGCCATCAGCGCTGGGTTAGGGGTCCCCCCAGTGCCGTCAGTGCTGGGCTAGGGGTCCCCCCATTGCCATCAGTGCTGGGTTAGGGGTCCCCCCATTGCCATCAGCGCTGGGTTAGGGGTCCCCCCAGTGCCATCGGTGCTGGGTTAGGGGTCCCCCGAGTGCCATCAGTGCTGGGTTAGGGGTCCCCCCATTGCCATCAGTGCTGGGTTAGGGGTCCCCCCAGTGCCATCAGTGCTGGGTTAGGGGTCCCCCCAGTGCCATCAGTGCTGGGTTAGGGTTCCCCCCATTGCCATCAGTGCTGGGTTAGGGGTCCCCCCATTGCCATCAGCGCTGGGTTAGGGGTCCCCCCATTGCCATCAGTGCTGGGTTAGGGGTCCCCCCATTGCCATCAGTGCTGGGTTAGGGGTCCCCCCTGTGCCATCAGCGCTGGGTATAGGGTCCCCCCATCCCACTGCCCACATCCCAGTGGGCCATGGCTGGTCTCGGTGCCTTCACTGGTGGCACAACTCTGGTACTGGTGCTAACCCGTTCCCTGTCGGTACCTGCACTGGGGCTCTGGCTGCAGCCATCCCAATCCCAATGGGGCTGGGGCTGCCGGGGGGTCCTGCACCCACACCCCCCGGCACAGGTCCCGGCCCCATTGCCGCATGCTGCCCCCTAACCGAAGAGCAGTAGAGCTGAATGTAACCCTGGCTGGGGCTGCCCCACCAGCACCAATAAACGGTAGATGGTTTTCTATGGGTCCCAGTGGTTGTGGGTCTGTGTGTCCATCCCTGGCCCTATGGCACATTGCGGGTGTGGTGTGACACCGGCACCGGTGCCAGGCGCTGTGGTGCTGCCAGCGGGCACTGTGCCGGTTCCAGCTCCAAACTGGGATGCATCACTGGCATTCCTATGGGAGCACACACCCAGAGCGGCTCCAGCGGCTCCATGTCCTGAGTGCTGCTCCATAGGCTCCCATTATGGAGCCTGCTCCAGGATGGACCAAAAAGGGTCCATACATGAGCCCTTTATGTCCCATTGTCACCTGGTAAGGACCAGAGCACACACACAGGGTTCAGCCCCACACACACACAGGGTTCAGCCCCACACACACAGGGGTTCAGCCCCACACACACACACAGAGGGTTCAGCCCCACACACACACACAGGGTTCAGCCCCACACACACACACAGGGTTCAGCCCCACACACACACACAGGGTTCAGCCCCACACACACACACAGGGTTCAGCCCCACACACACACACAGGGTTCAGCCCCACACACACACACAGGGTTCAGCCCCACACACACACACAGGGTTCAGCCCCACACACACACACAGGGTTCAGCCCCACACACACACACAG
The DNA here is from genome assembly GCF_012275295.1 of Melopsittacus undulatus. Classification (NCBI taxonomy): domain Eukaryota; kingdom Metazoa; phylum Chordata; class Aves; order Psittaciformes; family Psittaculidae; genus Melopsittacus; species Melopsittacus undulatus. Next base: position 323,974 of record NC_047527.1, on the reverse strand, counting down.
GGTTCAGCCCCACACACACACAGGGTTCAGCCCCACACACACAGAGGGTTCAGCCCCACACACACACACAGGGTTCAGCCCCACACACACACAGAGGGTTCAGCCCCACACACACACACACACACAGGGTTCAGCCCCACACACACACACAGAGGGTTCAGCCCCACACACACACAGGGTTCAGCCCCACACACACACAGGGTTCAGCCCCACACACACACACAGGGTTCAGCCCCACACACACACACAGGGTTCAGCCCCACACACACACACAGGGTTCAGCCCCACACACACACACAGGGTTCAGCCCCACACACACACACAGGGTTCAGCCCCACACACACACACAGGGTTCAGCCCCACACACACACACAGGGTTCAGCCCCACACACACACAGGGTTCAGCCCCACACACACAGAGGGTTCAGCCCCACACACACACACAGGGTTCAGCCCCACACACACACAGAGGGTTCAGCCCCACACACACACACACACACAGGGTTCAGCCCCACACACACACACAGAGGGTTCAGCCCCACACACACACAGGGTTCAGCCCCACACACACACAGGGTTCAGCCCCACACACACACACAGGGTTCAGCCCCACACACACACACAGGGTTCAGCCCCACACACACACACAGAGGGTTCAGCCCCACACACACACACAGGGTTCAGCCCCACACACACACAGGGTTCAGCCCCACACACACACACAGGGTTCAGCCCCACACACACACACACGGGGTTCAGCCCCACACACACACACAGAGGGTTCAGCCCCACACACACACAGGGTTCAGCCCCACACACACACACAGGGTTCAGCCCCACACACACACACAGGGTTCAGCCCCACACACACACACAGGGTTCAGCCCCACACACACAGGGTTCAGCCCCACACACACACAGGGTTCAGCCCCACACACACACAGGGTTCAGCCCCACACACACACACAGGGTTCAGCCCCACACACACACACACAGGGTTCAGCCCCACACACACACAGGGTTCAGCCCCACACACACACACAGGGTTCAGCCCCACACACACACACACAGGGTTCAGCCCCACACACACACACAGGGTTCAGCCCCACACACACACACAGAGGGTTCAGCCCCACACACAGGGGGTTCAGCCCCACACACACACACAGGGTTCAGCCCCACACACACACACAGGGTTCAGCCCCACACACACACACAGGGTTCAGCCCCACACACACACACAGAGGGTTCAGCCCCACACACACACACAGAGGGTTCAGCCCCACACACACACACACAGGGTTCAGCCCCACACACACACAGGGTTCAGCCCCACACACACACAGGGTTCAGCCCCACACACACACACAGAGGGTTCAGCCCCACACACACACACAGAGGGTTCAGCCCCACACACACACACAGAGGGTTCAGCCCCACACACACACACACACACACAGAGAGTTCAGCCCCACACACACACACACACACACAGGGTTCAGCCCCACACACACACACAGGGTTCAGCCCCACACACACACACAGGGTTCAGCCCCACACACGGGGGGTTCTGGCTGCAGACACCTCTGTGCTGCTGTGACACCTCACACAGCTCACGTGTACGGGTGTTCCAACACCCAGAACTGGGGCACAGACCCAGTGCCTCATCCCACCTCATCCTGCAGCCGTGCCCCATCCCTGCCCCATCCCTGCCCCATCTATCTGCCCCATCCCACCTGCCCCATCCCATCTGCCCCATCCCATCTGCCCCATCCCTGCCCCATCCCATCTGCCCCATCCCAGCTGCCCCCAGCACAGGACCAGGCAAGAGGACCCAGCACTGCAGGGGATCCCATGAACACCCTGGTGCCCTCATGGCTGTGGGTGGGCAGCACATGGGGATGGGGCAGCAGCACCAGAGGGATGTGGAGCTGTGGGAACAAGTCCGGATGAGGCCATGGGGATGCTGTGAGGGCTGGAGCAGCTATGCTCTGGAGCCAGGCTGAGAGAGCTGGGCTGGGGCAGCCTGGGGAAGAGAAGGCTCCTGAAGGGGAGACCTGAGAGCAGCTCCAGTGCCTAAAGGGGCTGCAGGAAACCTGGAGAGGGGCTTGGGACAAGGGATGTAGGGACAGGCCAAGGGGAATGGCTTGAACCTGCCCAAGAGAGGGGAGACTGAGCTGAGCTCTGAGGCAGAAGCTGTTCCCTGTGAGGGTGCTGAGGCGCTGGCACAGGGTGCCCAGAGCAGCTGTGGCTGCCCCATCCCTGGCAGTGCTCATGTTGGACACAGGGGCTTGGAGCAGCTGCTCCAGGGGAAGGGGTCCCTGCCCTGGCAGGGGTTGGAGCTGGAGGAGCTTTGAGGTCCCTTCCAGCCCAAACCACTCCATGACTCCCTATTTCCATAACCCAAGCCAGTTCTGTGCCATGCCATGCTATGCTATGCTGTGCCATGCTGTGTGTGCCTTGCTATGCTGCCAGCTTGCCAGGCCAGACCCACGCCTGGATTCCGGCACCCGTCCAGACAACACACTCCCACACCCGTCAACAGCTCCAGGCAATGCTCATCCACATCCATTCATCACCATATCACCTTGGTGCTGGTGCTCCACATCCATCCCTTCCTACCTGTATCATGGTGCTGGAGCTGTGCATCCACATCCATTCATCACCATATCACCCTTGGTGCTCCACATCCATCCCATCCTACCTGTATCAGTGCTGGAGCTGCTCATCCACATCCATTCATCACCATATCACCCTTGGTGCTGGTGCTCCACGTCCATCCCATCCTACCTGTACCACTGATGGTGCTGGAGCTGTGAATCCACATCCATTCATCACCATATCACCCTTGGTGCTGGTGCTCCATGTCCATCCCTTCCTACCTGTGTCACTGTGCTGGAGCTGTGCATCCACATCCATTCATCACCATATCACCTTGGTGCTGGTGCTCCACATCCATCCCATCCTACCTGTATCACAGTGCTGGAGCTGTGCATCCACATCCATTCATCACCATATCACCTTGGTGCTGGTGCTCCACATCCATCCCATCCTAACCATATCACAGTGCTGGAGCTGTGCACCCACATCCATTCATCACCATATCACCTTGGTGCTGGAGCTCCACATCCATCCCATCCTACCTGTATCACAGTGCTGGAGCTGTGCATCCACATCCATTCATCACCATATCACCCTTGGTGCTGGTGCTCCACATCCATCCCTTCCTACCTGTATCATGGTGCTGGGGCTGTGCACCCACATCCATTCATCACCATATCACCCACAGTGCTGCTGGTGTGACCCCTGCAGCACCCAGTGCTCCCAATCATGATGTGCGGTGCCCATGGCACTGTTGGAACCCCCATGGCACTGTTGGAACCCCCATGGCACTGTTGGATCCACCATGGCACTGTTGGAACCCCCATGGCACTGTTGGAACCCCCATGGTACTGTTGGAACCCCCATGGCACTGTTGGAACCCCCATGGTACTGTTGGAACCCCCCCAGTCCCCATGGCTCTGTTGGAACCCCCATGGCACTGTTGGAACCCCCCCTGTCCCCATGGCACTGTTGGAACCCCAATGGCACTGTTGGAACCCCCATGGCACTGTTGGAACCCCCATAGCACTGTTGGAACCCCCATGACACTGTTGGATCCCCCATGGCACCGTTGGAACACCCATGGCACTGTTGGAACCCCCCCAGTCCCCATGGCACTGTTGGAACCCCCATTGGCACTGTTGGAACCCCCCCAGTCCCCATGGCACTGTTGGAACCCCCATGGCACTGTTGGAACCCCCCCAGTCCCCATGGCTCTGTTGGAACCCCCATAGCACTGTTGTTGGAACCCCCATGGCACAAGGGGAAGGATGCTCAGGTGCAGCAGGCGCTGGGTGTGGGGCTGGGTGTGGGGTCTGGGCAGAGGGTGTGGGGCTGGTGACGGAGGCAGGGCCAGGGTGTTGGGATGACTCAGGTGGCAACGGGGCCGTTTGGGCATGTTTGGGGTAATTTAGGCTGTGGGGATGTGGGTGATACTGGGGTGGGGAGTGGGGAAGGGTCCCCCCCACTGCACCCACTGCTGGGGTGGGGAGCAGGGAAGGGTCCCCCCCAACTGCACCCACTGCTGGGGTGGGGAGCAGGGAAGGGTCCCCCCCAACTGCATCAGATGCTGGGGGGGGGAGCAGGGAAGGGACCCCCCCAACTGCACCCACTGCTGTGTAGGGGGTCAGGCCCCAGTGCTGCAGCCCCAGGTCCAGTTCAACAGCCCCAGTGCAAACCGGCCATGCCATAAGCTGGGGTGGGCATGGGGGAGAGGAACCGGGTGGGACAGGGTGTAGGGACACTGCTGGGTGATGGGATGCCCATGATGGTGATGGGTGATGGGAAGGATGAGGTGCTTGTGGTGAGCAAGGGGGATCAGTGGCTGGAGCATCTCCCATATAGAACCAGGCTGAGGGTATTGGGGCTGTTCAGCCTGGAAAGCAGAAACCCTAATGGAGACCTCTGAACAGCTTCCAGTGTCTGAAGGGGGTACAGGGATGCTGGGGAGGGACTGTTCATTAGGGACTGTAGGGATAGGACAAGTGATGGGTTCAAACTGATGCTCAGGCTGCATATAGGGAACATGTTATTCCCTATGAGGGTGCTGAGGCACAGGGTGCCCAGAGCAGCTGTGGCTGCCCCATCCCTGGCAGTGCTCAGGTTGGACACAGGGGCTTGGAGCAGCTGCTCCAGGGGAAGGTGTTGGGGTTGGGACTGGAGGAGCTTTAAGGTCCTTTCAACCCCAAACATCCCATGATCCTATCACAGCAGCCCCATTGGTGTCTCCTTCCCTTGCCCCCCTCACAGTGTCTCTGCCCAAGCACTTGGTTGCCAGGACATGGTCACCTCCTGCACCGGAGCTGTTATGGGGCAGTGAACCCGTGTCCATCACCTTGCATTGGTTGTGCCCCCCATGGCCCAGCACAGGGAGGGCTGTAATGGGATGCTGCATACAGGGGGACCCTGCACATGGGGACCGGGGACCCTGCACATGGGGACCGGGGACCCTGCACATGGGGACCGGGCACCCCGGGAGGGTGGGGAGGGCCCCAGTGTTACCGATGGGGCTGGGCCCGTGTGTCATCCCCGGGGCGGGGAAGGGTGAGGTTTAAACGGGCTGCGGTCGGGGCAGGAAGCTGCGGTGGAACAACGGGGCTGTGGGTACCGGTGGGAGAGGTGAGGCCTCCGGTGGGCACCGGTTGTGAGAGCCTGTCCTGTGAGCACCGGCTGTGAGAGCCTGTCCGGTGGGCACCGGTTGTGAGAGCCTGTCCTGTGGGCACCGGCTGTGAGAGCCTGTCCTGTGAGCACCGGTTGTGAGAGCCTGTCCGGTGGGCACCGGTTGTGAGAGCCTGTCCGGTTAGCACCGGTTGTGAGAGCCCCTCCGGTGGACACCGGTTGTGAGAGCCCGACCGGTGGGCACCGAGGGCACGGAGGACAGGTCCTGGTTGCCAGCGGCTGTGCCAGCACCGCAGCAGACGAGGCGGATCTCAGGTATGTGAGGAATGTGGTGTGGCTGCACCCGCTGCCTGCAGTGTGGTGTGGGGTGGGACGTGGGATATGGGGTAACACCGCACGGTGCTGTGGTGTGCTGGGGATGGAGGGTGGTCTGAAGCCTCAGCATGAGCCAGGGGAAGGGGCAGGCACTGGGCAGCACAGGCTGGGGCTGGCAGCACCATTCCATGCTTCCCAGTGCTGTGGGATGGACCCAGGGAGCAGCCGCAGCAGCAGCAGTCACTAACGGCCTCATTGGTGGGATGTGGGCACTTGTGTCCCATCCATGGCAGCTGTGCAGGCAGCACTGCTCAGGGCAGGGACCCCCAAGTGCCCCCTCTGCCCTCTGCATCCCTGTCATCCTTCAGGTGCTGCCTGTTCTTCAGGTGCTGCCTGTTCTTCAGGTGCTGCCTGTTCCTCAGGTGCTGCCTGTTCTTCAGGTGCTCCTGTTGTTCCCCCCTTCACCCCATCCCACCAGAGCCCCCCAAGTGCTCTGTCTGCCCTCTCCATCCCTGTCAGCCTTCAGGTGCTGCCTGTTCTTCAGGTGCTGTCCCATCTCCTGTTGTTCCCCCCTTCACCCCATCCCACCAGACCCCCCTTCCCATCCCTCCCAGCTCTCACCCTAACCCCAGCCCCTTCCCCAGCCGATGCCTCCTCCAGCACTCCCGTTCTCAGACCGTGACCTCCAGCCCACCAGTAAACCCAGTCCCTTCTCCCAGCGCTTCCCCATTGCCCCGGCAGCCAGTGCTGCACTGGGAGTGTGCAGGTTATCCCATGCAGCCAGAGCTGCACTGGGAGTGCACACGTGTAGGGTCATCCCATGCAGCCAGAGATGCAACAACGTCCATGGCACTGGGTGCACATGGAAGGGGCTCCACAGTGACCTGGAGACAGTGCCCAGAGCAGCTGTGGCTGCCCCATCCCTGGCAGTGCTCAGGGTTGGACACAGGGGCTTGGAGCAGCTGCTCCAGGGGAAGGGGTCCCTGCCCTGGCAGGGGTTGGGACTGGAGGAGCTCCAGGTCCTTCCCATCCAAACCTGTCCGTGATTTACGGTCGGTAACTGGCGCAGGCTGAGCTGAGTGGGACGGGGCAGGGGGAGCACCGGAGAATCCGGTTCGCAGGCAGGAGCCCCACCCCCCGCCCGGCCCCCCCCCCCCAGCCCCCCCCCCGCCCCGCGGGCGATGACGTGAACTTTCCATGGAGCTGACGCGTGGGGAAAGCAGCCGAGCCCTTCCCTGCCCGCGGCACCGGGATCCCTGCCCGCACCTGCGCACGGCACCGGGATCCCTGCCTGTACCTGCGCACGGCACCGGGATCCCTGCCTGTACCTGCGCACGGCACCGGGATCCCTGCCCGCACCTGCGCACGGCACCGGGATCCCTGCCTGTACCTGCGCACGGCACCGGGATCCCTGCCCGCACCTGCGCACGGCACCGGGATCCCTGCCCGTACCTGCGCACGGCACCGGGATCCCTGCCTGCACCTGCGCACGGCACCGGGATCCCTGCCTGTACCTGCGCACGGCACCGGGATCCCTGCCTGCACCTGCGCACGGCACCGGGATCCCTGCCTGTACCTGCGCACGGCACCGGGATCCCTGCCTGCACCTGCGCACGGCACCGGGATCCCTGCCTGTACCTGCGCACGGCACCGAGATCCCTGCCCGCACCTGCGCACGGCACCGGGATCCTGCCTGTACCTGCGCACGGCACCGGGATCCCTGCCTGTACCTGCGCACGGCACCGGGATCCTGCCTGTACCTGCGCACGGCACCGGGATCCCTGCCTGTACCTGCGCACGGCACCGGGATCCCTGCCTGTACCTGCGCACGGCACCGGGATCCCTGCCCGCACCTGCGCACGGTACCGGGATCCCTGCCCGTACCTGCGCACGGCACCGGGATCCCTGCCTGTACCTGTGCACGGCACCGAGATCCCTGCCTGCACAGTGCTGCCAACGGCACTGAGCTCCCTGCCCGCACCTGCGCTGCCCGCACACCGAGCTCCCTGCCTCCGTGGTCCTGCTGCGGCCCCACAAAGCCCCGACGGTAACGGGGCTGCCGCAGCTCTGTGGGAGCCATGACCCAAACCCCCTCCGAGCCCTGGTGTTGGTGCTGGTTCGGGAACGGGGCACGTGTGGATCCGCCTTGGGGTCTGCAGTGACTGCAGCCACTTGGTGCTGCCACAGCCTGTGCCAGGCTGGGGGCTGGAGGAGAGCAGGCTGCGTGGAGACCTCAGAGCAGCTTCCAGTATCTGAAGGGGCCTATAGGGATGCTGGGGCAGGACTAATCATTAGGGACTGCAGTGACAGGACAAGGGGTAATGGGTTGAAACTTAAGCAGCAGAGGTTTAGATTGGATATAAGGAAGAGATTCTTTCCTGTGAGGGTGCTGAGGCACTGGAATGGGCTGCCCAGGGAGGTTGTGAATGCTCCATCCCTGGCAGTGTTCAAGGCCAGGCTGGACGAAGCCTTGGGTGATATGGGTTAGTGTGAGGTGTCCCTGCCCATGGCAGGGGTTGGAACTGGATGATCTTAAGGTCCTTTCCAACCTGAACTATTCTATGATTCTATGACCCAGCTCCTCCCAGAACAGCATCTTCTGAGGCCCCTAACCCAGGGGAAGGGCTCTGCCATCCCCCATGTGTGTCCTTGTGTGTGGCGCAGGCTCAGGGCTGCCAGCACTGAGTAAGATATGGAGGGTGCATGTACCTGGTGTAAGGTATTCACCTGGTGTAAGATACGCACCTGGTGTAAGATATGCACCGGGTGTAAGATACACACCTGATGTAAGATATGCACCCGGTGTAGGGTATGCACCTGGTGTAAGGTATGCACCTGGTGTAAGGTGTGCAGGGACACAGCTCCCAGCCTGTGGAACAGGATCCTCGCCCTCCAGCCCCACACCAGGCAGACCCCCGGACCCTGGCTCTCCTCCCCACACACACCCGGCTCCGGGAGGCCCATCCCAGGGGCAGCACCAGCACGTCCAGTCCCGTCCCATCCCGTCCCACACCACATCCACACATCCACACCTGGCGTCAGCCGCAGCCCCGAACCTGCCAACACAAACAGGGTTGTCTGGGCAGATCCCAGCACTGACATCACCCTTGGACGGGGTGGGAGGGGTGGGACAGGGTGGGGAGGGGTGGGAGGGGTGGGTAAAGGGTGGGACAAGGGGGAACAGCTGTGAAATAGCTGAGGGTGGATTTAATGAGACGCTGAGAGCTGGGCTGGGGCAGCCTGGACAAGAGAAGGCTCCTGAAGGGGAGAGCTGAGAGCAGCTCCAGTGCCTAAAGGGGCTGCAGGAAACCTGGAGAGGGGCTTGGGCCAAGGGATGTAGGGACAGGCCAAGGGGAATGGCTTGAACCTGCCAGAGGGGAGACTGAGCTGAGCTCTGAGGCAGAAGCTGTTCCCTGTGAGGGTGCTGAGGCGCTGGCACAGGGTGCCCAGAGAAGCTGTGGCTGCCCCATCCCTGGCAGTGCTCAAGGCCAGGTTGGACACAGGGGCTTGGAGCAGCTGCTCCAGTGGAAGGGGTCCCTGCCCTGGCAGGGGTTGGAGCTGGAGGAGCTGTAAGGTCCCTTCCAGCACAAACCAGTCTGGGATAGATGGAGCCTGTTGGCACCGTTCCCTGGCATCCAGCCTGGAGCACTGCGGAGACAGAGGAGCCCTTGTGAGCAGACGTTGTTGGCACAGCCCAAGGGACATGGGACAAGCTGGAGTGAACACAGTGCATGTACTGGGACAGTCCTGCTCCGGCTGTGTCCATGCGGCTGTGTCCATAGGTGCCCATGGGCAGCACCGTGACCTGCACAGCCTCAGGTGCTGCAGCCCTTGATGCTGTGGCTCTGTAGGGTCAATCCAGCCCTGACATTGCTCACCCTGGTGCCAGGCATCTGCAGTGATGGACTATGGAGCCATCTCTGCTCCTGCACCCATTCTGCTCCCTCCTCAGCCCTACTCCAGCCCCAGAGCAGGTCTGACTGTAGTTCCTGAGCATGGACCTGCTGGCACAGGGCTGTGCACAATGAGTCTCCTCTCCTACACCCACAGCCCTGTGGATGGGCTCTGTGGGCTCTGCACAGCCTGTACTGGCCACAACCATCCTCAGACCTCTGGTGCCCACAGCCTGTCTCATTCTCCCTCCGGCACCATGGTCTGATTGTACAATGGGTGTACTGGGGTTGTTCCCAGTGCAGACAGCAGCTCTTCAGCCCTGCTGCAGCAGCCAGGTCTGGGTGTGCTCCACATGGGATGTGCTGCACCCTCCTGCTGGAGTCTCTCCATCACCTTGTGAATGAGGCAGGAGGGCAAACACCCTCCTGCAGCAAAGAGCCTCCAGGGATGCTCCTGGTGCTCTATGGCTGCATCCCCTTCCCCAGCCCTGCTCAGCGTAGGATCCTGGAGAGGTTTGGGTTGGGGTGACCTTAAAGCTCCTCCAGCTCCAACCCCTTCCCCTGGAGCAGCTGCTCCAAGCCCCTGTGTCCAACCTGGCCTTGAGCACTGCCAGGGATGGGGCAGCCACAGCTTCTCTGGGCACCTGTGCCAGTGTTTTACCAACCTCATTGTACATAATTCCTTCCTCACATCCAGCCTGAAACTCCCTCTTTTAGTGTAAACCCATCTCCCCTTGTCCTGCCATAAGATGCTCTGCTAAAGTCTCTCCCCATCTCTCTTATGGGCCTCTTTAAGTCCTGAGAGGCTGCTCTGTCTCCCCAGAGCCTTCTCCTCTCCAGCTGAACAAGCTCAGCTCTATCTGCTGTTCCTCACAGAGGTGCTCCAGCCCTAACATGTTTGTGTGACCCTTCTCTGGGCCCTCTCCACCAGGTCCATGTCTTTCCTGTGGTGAGGACTCCGGAGCTGGAGGCGAGGCCGCAGGTGGGGGGTTCAGGGACAAGCGCGTGGCCCTGGGCAAGCTCAGCCTGTGGCTCTCATGTCCTCCTGATGGGAGGAGTTTCTTCTCCTTTTCCCTATGCTGTATTAGGTGTGAAGTCAATGGCAAAGCTGATTTCTCACTGAGCTGTCCCATTATCTTGGCAGAGCTTTGCCAGCAGCGGGAGCAGATCAGAGTGAGGATGGAGACCAAACCTGCAGTGAACGGCCATGCAGCCCCCATGTCTCCCCAGGAGGACACCCCAGGAGCCAACCACTGGTGCCAGGATGTGCTGGAGAACAAGGGGACCAAACTGATGGGGATGGATGGTCCCATTGAGCGCTCAGCCACAGCCGGCAGCATTGCTGGAGTGTATGTGGAGGCTTCCAAGAGGATGATGGGGTTTTATGATGCCACCAGGGAGCACCTCCTGAGTCTGGACTCGGCTCTGTGCCTCCTGGAGGCCCAGGCAGCCACAGGCTTCCTGGCTGACCTGGTGAAGAACAAGTGGGTGCCTGTGGCAGAGGCTGTGCAGAGGGGGCTGGTGGGGCTGGAGCTCAAGGACAAGCTGCTCTCTGCAGAGAGAGCTGCTACCGGCTTTGTGGACCCCTACACGGAAGAGAAGATCCCTCTGTTCCAGGCGATGCAGAAGGAGCTGGTGGGGAGGGATCGAGGCATCCGCCTGCTCCAGGCCCAGATGGCCACCGGTGGCGTCATTGACCCCAGCACCGGCCACCGGCTCCCGGCAGATGTGGCTTGTGAGAGAGGATACTTAGATGAAGAGATGAACCAGCTCCTCTCTGATCCAAGCAATGAGGATGGCAAAGGTTTCCTCCACCCCAGCACCATGGAGAGGGTCACATACATGGAGCTGATGCGGAGCTGTGTCATTGAGCCGGGCTCAGGCTTCCTCCTCTTGCCCCTGCAGATGACATTCACAGGGCTGGGAGGGCAGGTGAGCAGCAGGGACCTGCTGGACTTGGGCATCATCAGCTCCGACACCTTCCGAGCTCTGGAGGAAGGAAGAGTCTCTGCCCAGGAGGTGGCAGAGACTGACTCAGTTGAGCGGTTCCTACATGGGACAAGGACTGTGGCTGGTGTTGTTCTGCCTTCGGGTGAGCAGAAGAGCCTTTACCAGGCTCTGAGGGAGCATCTCCTCATGCCTGGCACTGCCCTGATGCTGCTGCAGGTCCAGGCCTCCACCAGCAGCCTGGCAGACCCCATCCAGAACAGAAGCTACCCTGTGGATGAGGCTGTTAGAGTCGGGCTCGTTGGCCCTGAGCTCCATGAGAAGCTGTCTTCAGCCGAGAAGACCATCACAGGCTACAGGGACCCCTGCACTGGAGAACTGCTCTCTCTGTTCCAAGCCATCAGGAAGGGCTTTGTTGCCAGGGATCATGGTCTCTGCCTTCTGGAGGCTCAGGTAGCCACTGGTGGGGTAATTGCTCCGGGAAGACACCTCCGTGTCCCCATGGAGACAGCCTGCAAGTGGGGGTACCTGGACGAGCCCACGAGGCAGCTCCTCTGCACTCCTACCAATGACATGAGGAGGTTCTTGGACCCCATCTCCAAGGAGAAGATGACCTACACGGAGCTGCTCAAGTGCTGTGTGACTGACCCCAGCTCTGGGCTCCTGCTGCTGCCCCTCGGAGGGGACAGCAGAGAGGAGCTCAATGGAACCCACCTCTTCTTTGACCACAGGACACAGGCAGCTCTGGAAAGCACACGGGTACCTGTTGCTTGGGGCAAATACAAGGGGAAGTCCATGTCTCTATGGAAGCTTCTCTTCTCAGACTACATCCCGAGCGAGCAGAGAGCTGCTCTGTCCCAGCAGTACCTTACAGGAACACTGTCCATGGACGAGCTGAGTCAGGCTGTCAGTGCCACCATTGAGGAGATGGCTTCCCATGCTAACATCACCTTTGAGGGACTGCGGGACCGGGTGACTGCTGACCAGCTCCTGAGCTCGGAGATCATCAACCAGGATTTGTTTAAGAGACTCAAGGAGGGGGAAACGTTGGCCAAAGAGGTCACCAGCATGGACACGGTCAGGAAGTACCTGCAAGGAACAGGCAGCATCGGTGGTCTCCTGCTTCCTGACTCCCAGGAGAAGATCAGCATCTACCAGGCGAAGCGGAAGGGGCTTCTGAGGCCAGGAACGTCCCTGATCCTCCTGGAGGCTCAGGCTGCCACAGGGTTCATCATTGACCCGGCTGCCAACAGGAAGTACTCCGTGGATGAGGCTCTTCGAGCGGGTGTCATCGGCCCTGATGTCTATGACAAGCTTCTGGCTGCAGAGAAATCAGTCACCGGCTACAGAGATCCCTACTCAGGGGACACCATCTCCCTGTTCCAGGCCATGCAGAAGGAGCTCATTGTCAGGGAACACGGCATCCGCCTGTTGGAGGCTCAGATCGCCACCGGTGGTATCATCGACCCCGTCAACAGCCACCGCATCCCCGTTGAGGTCGCCTACAAACGTGGGTACTTCGACAAGAAGATGAACCTGATCCTGTCGGACCCCAGCGATGACACCAAAGGCTTCTTCGACCCCAACACCCACGAGAACCTCACCTACCTGCAGCTGAAGGAGAAGTGCATCACGGAGCCGTCCACGGGGCTCTGCCTGTTGCCCCTGAACAGCAGAAGGCGTCAGTTCGTGGATGGAGCCACCAGAGAGGTGTTCAGGAGCTCCTGGATGCCTGTCAGGTTCGGGCGGTTGCGGGGAGCGAAGGTGTCCGTGTGGGACCTGCTCAACTCCGAGTACTTCAGCGAGGGGAAGCGCAGGGAGGTCTTCACCCATTACCAGCTGAGGAAGATCAGCCTGGAGCAAATCCGGGCGATGCTGGAGGAGGAAATGAAGAGATGGGCACCCATCAAGTTCCCGGCCATGAGGGGCAGTGTCAGCGCCTACCACCTGATGGAGACGGGTGTCATTGACAGAGCCCTGTTTGAGAGGCTGCTGGAGGGAGCTGTGAAGCCAGAGGATGTCCTGCACATGGACTCTGTCAGGAAGTACCTCTATGGCTCTGGCAGCATTGGGGGCATCGTTCTCCAGCCGTCAAACCAGAGGATAAGCATTTACGAGGCCATGAAGCAGAACATCATGTTACCTGGAATGGCCCTTCCGCTGCTGGAGGCTCAGGCTGCCACAGGCTTCATCATCGACCCAGTCAACAACCAGAAGCTCTGTGTGGATGATGCCATCAAGGAGGGAGTCATTGGACCAGAGATCCATGAGAAGCTGCAGCATGTGGAAGGGGCTGTCACCGGCTACAAGGATCCTTTCACAGGCAAGAAGATTCCCCTCTTCCAGGCAATGAAGAAAGGGCTGATCGCGGACAAACAGGCCATGCAGTTGATGGAGGTGCAGATGGCTACAGGAGGCATCATTGACCCAACCTGTGGCCACTACATCCCCATTGAGTCCGCCCAGAAACGAGGGTGCCTGGATGAGGACACGAGCAAGGCTCTTCTGAAGCCCAGTGATGACAACAGAGCCTTCTGCATCCCAGACAGCAAAGAGGCCATGAGCTATGCGGAGCTCATCAAGCGCTGCCAGAAGGACGAGGTCTCCGGCTTCCACTTGCTGCCTGTGGCACAGGCAGCTGCTCCTGCCCGCAGTGATGGAGAGATCCAGCGCATCCTTAAGGAAACCATGGTGACGGAGAGAGGGGTCTCCCTATGGGAGCTCATCCACTCCGGGTATTTCACTGAGGAGCAGAGGAGGGACCTTGTGGAGAGGTTCAGGTCCGAGGGGATCTCACTGCAGGAGCTGGTTGCTCTGGTGCTGAGGTTGGTTGAGGAGATGGAGATGAAGGCTCGTACCCAGATCAGCTTGGAGGGGCTGCGGGGCAGGGTCCCGGCCGTGTGGCTGTTGGATGCCGGCATCATTACAAAGAAGACGTTTGAAGAGCTGGCCCAGGGCATACGGACTCCTGAGGAGGTGGCTGCGATGGAGGGTGTGAGGAGTTACCTGCAGGGCACAGGCAGCATCGCTGGGGTGTTCATACAGGCATCCAAAAGGAAGATGAGCTTTTATGATGCCATGAAGAACCATCTCCTCCTGCCTGGGGCTGCGCTGAGGCTGCTGGAAGCTCAGGCAGCCACAGGGTATCTGAGTGACCCAGCAACGAACCAGAGGCTGAGTGTGAGGGATGCAGTGAGAGCTGCTGTGGTGGGTGAGGAGCTCACTGAGAAGCTCCTCCTGGCCGAGCGGGCAGTGACCGGATACACAGACCCCTACACTGGGAACTCCATCTCCCTGTGCCAAGCGCTCCGGAAGGAGCTGGTTCCTCTGGGAGAGGCTGTTCCCTTGGTGCAGGCTCAGTTGGCCACCGGAGGGGTCATTGATCCCATTCACCACCTCCACCTTCCGCTCCAGGCCGCATACAGGTATGGTTTCTATGATGAGGACCTCAACCAGACCCTGTCCCAGCCGGATGACAGCACCAAAGTCTTCTTTGACCCCAACACAAAGGAGAACGTGACCTACCAGCAGCTGAAGGACAGATGCTTCCAGGAGCCCGAGTCAGGTCTCTGGCTCCTTCCCCTGTCCGAAAACGCCATGTTCTGTGTGGATGAACAGACCATGGAGGTGCTGAAGTCTGTGACCGTCTGTGTCAACATAGGGCGCTTCAAAGGACAGACGGTGTCAGTCTGGGACCTCCTCAACTCTGAATACCTCTCAGACAGCAAAAGGAGAGAGCTGGTGCAGAGGTACAAAGAGGAGAACACTGAAGTGCTGCATGAAATCATAGCGATTGTCACCACGATCATCAAAGAGACAGAGACACAAGGGAAGAAGTTTGCATTCAAGGGCCTGCGGAAAAGGGTTTCTGCCAGTGACCTCTTCCAGTCCCAACTGATAGACAAGAAAACCCTCGATGAGCTCAACCAGGGGAAGAAAACAGTCAAAGAGGTGACTGAAATGGACTCTGTCCGCAGGTACCTGGAGGGCAGCAACTTCATAGCAGGGGTCCTCATACAGCCAAGCAATGTGAAGATGAGCATCTACCAGGCCATGAGGAAGGGCATCCTGAGGCCAGGGACAGCCCTGGTGCTGCTGGAGGCTCAGGCTGCCACCGGCTACATCATTGACCCGGAGAAGAACCAGAAGCTGTCGGTGGAGGAAGCGTTTGCTGCAGGTCTCATTGGAGGGGAGGTGTTTGACAAGCTGCTCTGTGCAGAACGAGCCGTCACCGGCTACACCGACCCCTACACCAAAGCCCCAATGTCCCTGTTTGAAGCCATGAACCAAGGGCTGATCGTGAAGAGCCACGGCATCCGGTTGTTGGAGGCTCAGATCGCCACCGGTGGCATCATTGACCCCATCAACAGCCACCGCATCCCAGTTGAGGTTGCCTACAAACGTGGGTACTTCAACCAGGAGATGAACCAGATCCTGTCGGACCCCAGCGATGACACCAAGGGCTTCTTCGACCCCAACACCCATGAGAACCTCACCTACATGCAGCTGCTGGAGAGGTGTGTCCAGGATCCAGAGACTGGGCTGTACATGCTACAGGTTGTACAGGAGGGAGGGAGGTACTTGTACATTGATGAGCTTACGAAGCAGGACTTGCGCTCAAAGCCTCTGAACATCAAAGTTGGGAAGTTTAAGGACCAGACAGTTTCCATCTGGGACATTCTCTGCTCCCATTACATCTCCGAGCAGAGAAGGAAGGAGCTGGTGATGCAGTACAAGTGCAAGACCCTAACACTGGAGGGTCTTACAGCCCTTCTCTTGAGAGTCATTGAGGACACAGAGCAAAGAGCAGGAGCCCTGAAGGTGAAAGGACTCTGGGGGGATGTGTCGATATCAGAACTGTTTGACTCTGAGATCATTGACAAGAAGACTCTGGAGCAGCTCCAGGATGGAAGTCTCACACTTACCAACCTCACCAACAGGGACACCATCAGGAGGTACTTAGAGGGCACTGGATGCATTGCTGGGGTTGTACTCCCATCGAGGAAAGAGAAGATGAGCATCTACCAGGCCCTGAAGAAGGGTCTGCTGACAGAGCAGTGTGCTCTGGGGCTGCTGGAGGCACAGGCTGCCACTGGTTTCCTCATTGACCCACTGGGAAACAAGAGGCTCTCTGTGGACGAGGCCATCTCATCTGGACTGGTGGGGAGCAGCTTCCAGAGGCAGCTGCTGTCAGCAGAGAGAGCTGTGACGGGATACACAGATCCCCAGACAGGAAAGACAATGTCCCTGTTTCAGGCCATAAAGCAGAAGGTAACACCCAAGGACCATGGCATCCATCTGCTCGAGGCCCAGATTGCCACCGGCGGCATCATTGACCCCATGCACAACCACCGCCTGCCCTTGGAGGTGGCCTACAGGCGCGGACACCTGGATGAGGACATGTTCCTCTTGCTGTCTGATGCTGACCATGGTACCAAAGGGTTTATAGACCCAAACACTCATGAGAAGATCAGTTACAGTCAACTCCTGCAGAGGTGTTCCAAGGACAGAGAAACCGGCTGGTACCTGCTGCAGGTCATGGAGAAGGATGATGACTATTTCTACATTGACAAGCAAACAAAAGCAGCTCTGTTGTCTACAGAGGTGCAAGTGCCTGTTGGGAAATACAAAGGACAAGTGTTGTCACTATGGGAACTTCTCTGCTCTGAGTACATCACAGAGGAGAAGAGGAAAGAACTGGTGAAAAAATACAAAGAGGAATCTCATCACATCATCCAAGGGATCATTGAAACCATACTAACCATCATTAAAGAGAAGGAGGAAGGCAGAAGGGATGTGTGGTTCCAAGGACTCAGACAACAGATCACAGCATCAGAGCTGCTCAGAGCACAGATAATTACAGAGGAAACGATGGAAAAGCTCCAGAAAGGAAGAGAAACAGCAGAAGAAATATCTCAGATGGACAGTGTGAGACAATACCTGGAAGGCACCGGCTGCATTGCCGGCATCCTGGTGCCATCCAAAGCTGACCCCGGTAAGATGGAGAAGATGAGCATCTACCAGGCCATGTGGAAGGGCATCCTGAGGCAGGGCACGGCCCTGGTGCTGCTGGAGGCACAGGCGGCCACCGGCTTTGTCATTGACCCAGTCAACAACAAGAAGATGTCAGTGGATGAAGCTGTGTCCTCAGGGCTGGTAGGGAGTGAACTGCACAAGAAGCTTCTGTCTGCAGAGAGATCCGTGACAGGTTACACCGACCCCTGCACGGGACAGAAGCTCTCCCTGTTCCAGGCGCTGCAGAAGGAGCTCATCGTCAAGGACCACGGCATCCGGTTGTTGGAGGCTCAGATCGCCACCGGCGGCATCATCGACCCCGTGCACAGCCACCGCCTGCCCGTGGAGGTGGCCTATGAGCGCGGGTACCTCGATGAGGAGATGAACCGGATCCTGTCGGACCCCAGCGATGACACCAAGGGCTTCTTCGACCCCAACACAGAGGAGAACCTCACCTACATGCAGCTCCTGCGCCGCTGCCTGCCCGACCCGGACACGGGGCTGCTGATGCTCCATGTGATGGACAAGGGCTCTGTGGTCCATCAGCTCAGTAAAGATGCTCGGCAAGCCCTGCAGGGCACCCGCACCACAGTCAGCGTGGGGCTGTTCCAGGGGCAGAGCGTCACCCTCTGGGAGCTGCTGTTCTCCCGGTACGTGCCCGATCACCGGCGCCAGGAGCTGCTGCGCCGGTACCAGGATGGGAGCGTCAGCGTCTCGGAGCTGAGCACCCTGCTCAGCACCATCATCAGTGAGGCTGAGCAGCAGGAGGCTCCGGCGCCGCTGCCCACCCCCAACGGCGAGGCCGTGAGCTCATGGCAGCAGCTGGAGCTGGAGCTGGAGCGGTCCCTGCGGTGCCGCAGCGCGGAGGTCCCGGCCGGCAGCTTCCGCGGCACGAAGGTGTCCCTGTGGGAGCTGCTGTTCTCCCGGTACGTGAGCGAGGCCAAGAGGCAGGAGCTGCTGGGGCTGCTGCGCGCCGGGAGCCTGGCGCTGGACCAGCTGGCAGCGGCGCTGGTGGCGCTGGTGCGGGAGGCGCTGGAGCTTGGCAGCGCCGTGAAGTTCACCGGGCTGCGGAGGCAGGTGAGCGCCGCGGACCTGGCGGACTCGGGCATCCTGGACAAGGAGACGCTGGCCGAGCTGGTGCAGGGCACCAAGACCGTGGCGGAGGTGACGGAGATGGCCTCGGTCAAGCGCTACCTGGACGGCACCGGCTGCATCGCCGGCGTCCTGGTGCCCTCCAAAGCAGACCCCGGCAAGCTGGAGAAGATGAGCATCTACCAGGCCATGTGGAAGGGCATCCTGAGGCAGGGCACGGCCCTGGTGCTGCTGGAGGCACAGGCGGCCACCGGCTTTGTCATTGACCCCGTCAACAACCAGAAGCTGTCAGTGGATGAAGCTGTGTCCTCGGGGCTGGTAGGGAGTGAACTGCAGGAGAAGCTGCTGTCGGCCGAGCGCGCGGTGACCGGATACACCGATCCCTACACCGGTGAGCGCATCTCCCTGTTCCAGGCGCTGCAGAAGGAGCTCATCGTCAAGGACCACGGCATCCGGTTGTTGGAGGCTCAGATCGCCACCGGCGGCATCATCGACCCCGTGCACAGCCACCGCCTGCCCGTGGAGGTGGCCTATGAGCGCGGGTACTTCAATGAGGAGATGAACCGGATCCTGTCGGACCCCAGCGATGACACCAAGGGCTTCTTCGACCCCAACACCCACGAGAACCTCACCTACATGCAGCTCAAGGATCGGTGTGTGCCCGACCCGGACACGGGGCTACTGATGCTCCATGTGATGGACAAGGGCTCTGTGGTCCATCAGCTCAGTAAAGATGCTCGGCAAGCCCTGCAGGGCACCCGCACCACAGTCAGCGTGGGGCTGTTCCAGGGGCAGAGCATCACCCTCTGGGAGCTGCTGTTCTCCCGGTATGTGCCGGATCACCGGCGCCAGGAGCTGCTGCGCCGGTACCAGGATGGGAGCGTCAGCGTCTCGGAGCTGAGCACCCTGCTCAGCACCATCATCAGTGAGGCTGAGCAGCAGGAGGCTCCGGCGCCGCTGCCCACCCACAACGGCGAGGCCGTGAGCTCATGGCAGCAGCAGGAGCTGGAGCTGGAGCGGTCCCTGCGGTGCCGCAGCGCGGAGGTCCCAGCCGGCAGCTTCCGCGGCACGAAGGTGTCCCTGTGGGAGCTGCTGTTCTCCCGGTACGTGAGCGAGGCCAAGAGGCAGGAGCTGCTGGGGCTGCTGCGCGCCGGGAGCCTGGCGCTGGACCAGCTGGCAGCGGCGCTGGTGGCGCTGGTGCGGGAGGCGCTGGAGCTTGGCAGCGCCGTGAAGTTCACCGGGCTCCGGAGGCAGGTGAGCGCCACGGACCTGGCGGACTCGGGCATCCTGGACAAGGAGACGCTGGCGGAGCTGGTGCAGGGCACCAAGACCGTGGCGGAGGTGACGGAGATGGCCTCGGTCAAGCGCTACCTGGACGGCACCGGCTGCATCGCCGGCGTGTTGGTGCCCTCCAAAGCTGAGCCCGGCAAGCTGGAGAAGATGAGCATCTACCAGGCCATGTGGAAGGGCATCCTGAGGCAGGGCACGGCCCTGGTGCTGCTGGAGGCACAGGCGGCCACCGGCTTTGTCATTGACCCCGTCAACAACCAGAAGCTGTCGGTGGATGAAGCTGTGTCCTCGGGGCTGGTAGGGAGTGAACTGCAGGAGAAGCTGCTGTCGGCCGAGCGCGCGGTGACCGGATACACTGATCCCTACACCGGTGAGCGCATCTCCCTGTTCCAGGCGCTGCAGAAGGAGCTCATCGTCAAGGACCACGGCATCCGGTTGTTGGAGGCTCAGATCGCCACCGGCGGCATCATCGACCCCGTGCACAGCCACCGCCTGCCCGTGGAGGTGGCCTATGAGCGCGGGTACTTCAATGAGGAGATGAACCGGATCCTGTCGGACCCCAGCGATGACACCAAGGGCTTCTTCGACCCCAACACCCACGAGAACCTCACCTACATGCAGCTCAAGGATCGGTGTGTGCCCGACCCGGACACGGGGCTGCTGATGCTGCAGCTGATGGACAAGGGCTCTGTGGTCCATCAGCTCAGTAAAGATGCTCGGCAAGCCCTGCAGGGCACCCGCACCACACTCAGCGTGGGGCTGTTCCAGGGGCAGAGCATCACCCTCTGGGAGCTGCTGTTCTCCCGGTACGTGCCGGATCACCGGCGCCAGGAGCTGCTGCGCCGGTACCAGGATGGGAGCGTCAGCGTCTCGGAGCTGAGCACCCTGCTCAGCACCATCATCAGTGAGGCTGAGCAGCAGGAGGCTCCGGCGCCGCTGCCCACCCCCAACGGCGAGGCCGTGAGCTCATGGCAGCAGCAGGAGCTGGAGCTGGAGCTGGAGCTGGAGCGGTCCCTGCGGTGCCGCAGCGCGGAGGTCCCGGCCGGCAGCTTCCGCGGCACGAAGGTGTCCCTGTGGGAGCTGCTGTTCTCCCGGTACGTGAGCGAGGCCAAGAGGCAGGAGCTGCTGGGGCTGCTGCGCGCCGGGAGCCTGGCGCTGGACCAGCTGGCAGCGGCGCTGGTGGCGCTGGTGCGGGAGGCGCTGGAGCTTGGCAGCGCCGTGAAGTTCACCGGGCTGCGGAGGCAGGTGAGCGCCGCGGACCTGGCGCACTCGGGCATCCTGGACAAGGAGACGCTGGCGGAGCTGGTGCAGGGCACCAAGACCGTGGCGGAGGTGACGGAGATGGCCTCGGTCAAGCGCTACCTGGACGGCACCGGCTGCATCGCCGGCGTGTTGGTGCCCTCCAAAGCAGACCCCGGCAAGCTGGAGAAGATGAACATCTACCAGGCCATGTGGAAGGGCATCCTGAGGCAGGGCACGGCCCTGGTGCTGCTGGAGGCACAGGCGGCCACCGGCTTTGTCATTGACCCAGTCAACAACCAGAAGCTGTCAGTGGATGAAGCTGTGTCCTCGGGGCTGGTGGGCAGTGAACTGCACGAGAAGCTGCTGTCGGCCGAGCGCGCGGTGACCGGATACACCGATCCCTACACCGGTGAGCGCATCTCCCTGTTCCAGGCGCTGCAGAAGGAGCTCATCGTCAAGGACCACGGCATCCGGTTGTTGGAGGCTCAGATCGCCACCGGCGGCATCATCGACCCCGTGCACAGCCACCGCCTGCCCGTGGAGGTGGCCTATGAGCGCGGGTACTTCAATGAGGAGATGAACCGGATCCTGTCGGACCCCAGCGATGACACCAAGGGCTTCTTCGACCCCAACACGGAGGAGAACCTCACCTACATGCAGCTCCTGCGCCGCTGCCTGCCCGACCCGGACACGGGGCTGCTGATGCTCCATGTGATGGACAAGGGCTCTGTGGTCCATCAGCTCAGTAAAGATGCTCGGCAAGCCCTGCAGGGCACCCGCACCACAGTCAGCGTGGGGCTGTTCCAGGGGCAGAGCATCACCCTCTGGGAGCTGCTGTTCTCCCGGTACGTGCCCGATCACCGGCGCCAGGAGCTGCTGCGCCGGTACCAGGATGGGAGCGTCAGCGTCTCGGAGCTGAGCACCCTGCTCAGCACCATCATCAGTGAGGCTGAGCAGCAGGAGGCTCCGGCGCCGCTGCCCACCCACAACGAAGAGGCCGTGAGCTCATGGCAGCAGCAGGAGCTGGAGCTGGAGCGGTCCCTGCGGTGCCGCAGCGCGGAGGTCCCGGCCGGCAGCTTCCGCGGCACGAAGGTGTCCCTGTGGGAGCTGCTGTTCTCCCGGTACGTGAGCGAGGCCAAGAGGCAGGAGCTGCTGGGGCTGCTGCGTGCCGGGAGCCTGGCGCTGGACCAGCTGGCAGCGGCGCTGGTGGCGCTGGTGCGGGAGGCGCTGGAGCTTGGCAGCGCCGTGAAGTTCACCGGGCTCCGGAGGCAGGTGAGCGCCGCGGACCTGGCGCACTCGGGCATCCTGGACAAGGAGACGCTGGTGGAGCTGGTGCAGGGCACCAAGACCGTGGCGGAGGTGACGGAGATGGCCTCGGTCAAGCGCTACCTGGACGGCACCGGCTGCATCGCCGGCGTGTTGGTGCCCTCCAAAGCAGACCCCGGCAAGCTGGAGAAGATGAGCATCTACCAGGCCATGTGGAAGGGCATCCTGAGGCAGGGCACGGCCCTGGTGCTGCTGGAGGCACAGGCGGCCACCGGCTTTGTCATTGACCCAGTCAACAACCAGAAGCTGTCGGTGGATGAAGCTGTGTCCTCGGGGCTGGTGGGGAGTGAGCTGCACGAGAAGCTGCTGTCGGCCGAGCGCGCGGTGACCGGATACACCGATCCCTACACCGGTGAGCGCATCTCCCTGTTCCAGGCGCTGCAGAAGGAGCTCATCGTCAAGGACCACGGCATCCGGTTGTTGGAGGCTCAGATCGCCACCGGCGGCATCATCGACCCCGTGCACAGCCACCGCCTGCCCGTGGAGGTGGCCTATGAGCGCGGGTACTTCAATGAGGAGATGAACCGGATCCTGTCGGACCCCAGCGATGACACCAAGGGCTTCTTCGACCCCAACACCCACGAGAACCTCACCTACATGCAGCTCATGGGTCGGTGTGTGCCCGACCCGGACACGGGGCTTTACTTTCTCAGTGTTTCTAGAATGTAGATTTCTGACTTTTCCCATTTTTGCCCCGTTTCGGTGCTGATTTTTTTGCATGTTTCTGGTTTGTTTTTCATTGTTTTCTTTCTTTTTTATATCGTATTTTATAAACTTCTACTCCCATTGAAACAGTTTCATTATTATTGTCTATAACCTACTTCGGGCAGAGCTTTCCTATGTCTCCCCTAAGCCCTGTGCTACTGTGCGTTAAGCTCTTGCCTTCCCCAGTCTGTGTTTAACACAGGGATCAGCTTGGGTTATCTCAGGTCACTTTGATGGCATACGGTGCCCTCATTTCCCTCATCCATTTGTGCTGTGTGAGCTGTAGTGTGAACGGGGGTTTTATTCACCTATTCTCTTATGCATGAAGAACATTCTTCCTGTCATATTTGCAGGGCATTGTTGGTATTGGAGGTTTCCATGCTTGGATGTCGCCATGATCAGGTTTCCATGCAGGCACTTTCCAGGCTGGGCTTAGGTGGTCCTGGCATGGAATACGTTACCTTTGCTTACTCAATCTCTCACCCTCTATAGTTTTCCAGTGGTGTCTGGTCTATAGGCAGCCTCACCTCAGAGCAGTGTGGTCTCAGTGGTGTGTACCCTCAGTTCACTTTCAGGCTGTGCTTTACTCTGCTTCTCCATTGAGCCCCTCTAGAGCTCTGCTCCAGGCTTCATGCTGTTGTGCCTTGTTCTTGTTCTGACCTGATCCATGTGCTGCACTCCTGGAGCAGTGACAGCCCCAGAACCACTCTGCTGTGGAGGTCAGGGCTCAGTAACTCTACTACTGCTATTAGAAGGAAGCTGACTCCCCTTAAGTGCCTGACCCTGGGTCATTTGCCTCAATTAACCAAGTAATGTCCTGGAAAATGGGTTTCTCTACCACAGCTTGTACAGCTGGAAACAGCCGTAGCCATGAAACTCCTGCCATAACTGGTTGTGTAGCCTGGAGGTTTGCACAGGCTGGCAAAGCAATGGGAGAAATCAGCAGGAGTCACAGAAACCAGATTGGTTTGGGTTGGAAGGGACCTTACAGCTCCTCCAGCTCCAACCCCTGCCAGGGCAGGGACACCTTCCATGGAGCAGCTGCTCCAAGCCCCTGTGTCCAACCTGAGCACTGCCAGGGATGGGGCAGCCACAGCTGCTCTGGGCACCCTGTGCCTCAGCACCCTTGTTGTACAAAGTTTCCTCCTCACATCCAGCCTGAATCTCCCCTGGTTTAGTTTAACCTCATCACCCCTTATCCCATCCCTACATCCCTTGTCCCAAGCCCCTCTCCAGGTTTCCTGTAGTCCCTTTAGGCTCTGGAGCTGCTCTCAGCTCTCCCCTTAGGGCACCGTCTCCAGGCTCAGTTATCACAGATTACTGATGTGTGTTCAGCAGTGGTCAGGATAAACCACAGGTTAGGATTAGGGAGGGAACATGTCCACATCAGGAACATGTCCACATCAGGAACATGTCCACATCAGGAACATACCCACATCAGGAACCCACATCAGGAACATACCCACATCAGGAACATACCCACATCAGGAACATACCCACACAGCACAGAAGCTGTGTCCATCCAAAGGCACCTCATAACACAGAGCTCCTTCATGGGGCTTTGAGTGGGTCTCAGCACTGGTGGTCACTGGGGCTTTGCTGTTGCAGGGCAGTAGTAGGAGGATATCTGCTCCTTTGAGGTATTTGGTCACAAAGCCACCAAAACCAGCACAGGAGTAAACCTGGTTGACAAACGACTGACGCGGTGATGGGAACCAACCTGGCCAGTCACACCAGTCAGTCAGGGTAGCTGGAGTGAGGAGAGGCTTGTTTGTCTGTTAGGGGGATGGAAGAACCAAAGGCAGACAGATAAAACCTGAGCAATTAGTGTTGATGATGATGATGATGATAACCAGAAACAAGCCTGGCACTAACTGATGGGCTGTCAAGAAACCACAGTCGTACCAGGGCTTTCCAGTGCAACGGGTGGAACCATGAGGGTCCCTACACAGTATCTGGGGGGGGGGCTCAGCTCTCTGGGTTCTGGGAGGGTCCCACAGTCAATGTTCCAAACACTGCATCTCCTGTTGGTCTGGTACAAGTGAGGGTTCCACACCAGGGGCTGGAGTGAGACTGTGCATCACAGCCGGTGTGGGTGGTGCTGTGGGGGCATCTCCCCAGTCCTGGCTGTGAGCAGGAGACCCATAGGTGAGGATGTGGGGTGCAGGCAGAGGGGCTGCTGACTGGGTGTGAGCAGGAGACCCATAGGTGAGGATGTGGGGTGCAGACAGAGGGGCTGTGCTGACTGGGTGTGAGCAGGAGACCCATAGGTGAGGATGTGGGGTGCAGGCAGAGGGGCTGCTGACATGTCCCTGTGTGATGTACTCGAGGTTACCCTGCTCCTGCAGGGGTTGGACTGGATGAGCTCTGAGGTCCCTTCCAAGCCTTGGGATTCAGAGGAGCTGAGCTTTAAAGGTCCCTTCCCATTCAAACCAGCCTGTGATCCTGACTCATGGTGCCAGCCAGAGCTGTACCAGGGAGCTGTACCTGTGCATCAGAGCAGGCAGCTGTACCTGTGCCATCAGCTGTACCTGTGCCATCAGCTGTACCTGTGCCATCAGAGCAGGCAGCTGTACCTGTGCCATCAGAGCAGGCAGCTGTACCTGTGCATCAGAGCAGGCAGCTGTACCTGTGCATCAGAGCAGGCAGCTGTACCTGTGCATCAGCTGTACCTGTGCCATCAGAGCAGGCAGCTGTACCTGTGCCATCAGCTGTACCTGTGCCATCAGCTGTACCTGTGCCATCAGAGCAGGCAGCTGTACCTGTGCCATCAGCTGTACCTGTGCATCAGCTGTACCTGTGCATCAGAGCAGGCAGCTGTACCTGTGCATCAGAGCAGGCAGCTGTACCTGTGCCATCAGCTGTACCTGTGCCATCAGCTGTACCTGTGCCATCAGAGCAGGCAGCTGTACCTGTGCCATCAGCTGTACCTGTGCATCAGAGCAGGAGCTGTACCTGTGCCATCAGCTGTACCTGTGCATCAGAGCAGGCAGCTGTACCTGTGCATCAGAGCAGGCAGCTGTACCTGTGCCATCAGCTGTACCTGTGCCATCAGCTGTACCTGTGCATCAGAGCAGGCAGCTGTACCTGTGCATCAGAGCAGGCAGCTGTACCTGTGCCATCAGCTGTACCTGTGCCATCAGCTGTACCTGTGCATCAGCTGTACCTGTGCATCAGAGCAGGCAGCCGTACCTGTGCCATCAGCTGTACCTGTGCCATCAGCTGTACCTGTGCATCAGAGCAGGCAGCTGTACCTGTGCCATCAGCTGTACCTGTGCATCAGAGCAGGGAGCTGTACCTGTGCCATCAGCTGTACCTGTGCATCAGAGCAGGGAGCTGTACCTGTGCCATCAGCTGTACCTGTGCATCAGAGCAGGGAGCTGTACCTGTGCCATCATCTGTACCTGTGCCATCAGAGCAGGCAGCTGTACCTGTGCCATCAGAGCAGGCAGCTGTACCTGTGCCATCAGCTGTACCTGTGCCATCAGAGCAGGCAGCTGTACCTGTGCCATCAGAGCAGGCAGCTGTACCTGTGCCATCAGCTGTACCTGTGCATCAGAGCAGGCAGCTGTACCTGTGCATCAGCTGTAGCTGTGCATCAGAGCAGGCAGCTGTACCTGTGCATCAGCTGTACCTGTGCCATCAGAGCAGGCAGCTGTACCTGTGCCATCAGCTGTACCTGTGCCATCAGCTGTACCTGTGCCATCAGCTGTACCATCAGCTGTACCTGTGCATCAGAGCAGGCAGCTGTACCTGTGCATCAGCTGTACCTGTGCATCAGAGCAGGCAGCTGTACCTGTGCCATCAGCTGTACCTGTGCATCAGCTGTACCTGTGCATCAGAGCAGGCAGCTGTACCTGTGCATCAGAGCAGGCAGCTGTACCTGTGCCATCAGCTGTACCTGTGCCATCAGAGCAGGCAGCTGTACCTGTGCCATCAGCTGTACCTGTGCCATCAGAGCAGGCAGCTGTACCTGTGCCATCAGCTGTACCTGTGCATCAGAGCAGGGAGCTGTACCTGTGCATCAGAGCAGGGAGCTGTACCTGTGCATCAGCTGTACCTGTGCCATCAGCTGTACCTGTGCATCAGAGCAGGCAGCTGTACCTGTGCATCAGAGCAGGCAGCTGTACCTGTGCCATCAGCTGTA
The DNA here is from genome assembly GCF_012275295.1 of Melopsittacus undulatus. Classification (NCBI taxonomy): domain Eukaryota; kingdom Metazoa; phylum Chordata; class Aves; order Psittaciformes; family Psittaculidae; genus Melopsittacus; species Melopsittacus undulatus. Next base: position 296,782 of record NC_047527.1, on the reverse strand, counting down.
CCTGTGCCATCAGAGCAGGCAGCTGTACCTGTGCCATCAGCTGTACCTGTGCCATCAGCTGTACCTGTGCCATCAGCTGTACCTGTGCATCAGCTGTACCTGTGCCATCAGCTGTACCTGTGCCATCAGCTGTACCTGTGCATCAGAGCAGGCAGCTGTACCTGTGCATCAGCTGTACCTGTGCCATCAGCTGTACCTGTACCATCAGAGCAGAACACCCCTCCCCTGTTCATAACCACACATCCTTCTCCTGTTCCCAGGAATTGCCGAGGGGAATCTCCAGGCAGGTGGGAAGCCAGTTCATTGGTGGCAGAGCAGTCGGAGCCATGGCAGAACCCCAGCATCCAGTTTCTCTTCCTCCCCACCCCAGCCAGTGACCTGAGGCACCAGTACAAGTGCTGCCGATCCCTGTTTCCTTGGAATCACGTGTGGGGGTAGAGGATGTTTGAGAGCTTCTTTCCCACAGGGATCCAGGTTGTGCAATCATGTCCCTCCAAGGGGATTTTTGACTCTTCTGTTTGCCCACTGCTGCCTGCCCCTGCCCATCCCTGCCCCCTGCCCCATCCCTGCTCCTGCCCCATCCCTGCTCCTGCCTATCCCTGCTCCTGCCCATCCCTGCCCCTGCCCATCCCTGCCCCCTGCCCATCCCTGCACCTGCCCCTGCCCCTGCCCATCCCTGCCTCCTGCCCTTGCCTGGCTCCTGCCCCATCCCTGCCCCTGCCCATCCCTGCCCCTGCCCCATCCCTGCTCCTGCCCCATCCCTGCCCCTGCCCCATCCCTGGCTCCTGCCCCATCCCTGCCCCTGCCCATCCCTGCCCCTGCCCCATCCCTGGCTCCTGCCCATCCCTGCCCCTTCCCATCCCTGGCTCCTGCCCCTGCCCATCCCTGCCCCTGCCCATCCCTGCTCCTGCCCTTGCCTGGCTCCTGCCCCTGCCCATCTCTGCCCCCTGCCCATCCTTGCCCCTGCCCCATCCCTGCCCCCTGCCCATCCCTGCCCCTGCCCCTTCCTATCCCTGCTCCTGCCCCTGCCCATCCCTGCCCCTTCCCATCCCTGCCCCTGCCCCTGCCCATCTCTGCCCCCTGCCCATCCCTGCCCCTTCCCATCCCTGCCCCTGCCCCATCCCTGGCTCCTGCCCCTGCCCATCCCTGCCCCTGCCCATCCCTGCTCCTGCCCCTGCCCATCCCTGCCCCTTCCCATCCCTGCTCCTGCCCTTGCTTGGCTCCTGCCCCTGCCCATCCCTGCCCCCTGCCCATCCCTGCCTCCTGCCCTTGCCTGGCTCCTGCCCCATCCCTGCCCCTTCCCATCCCTGCTCCTGCCCCTGCCCATCCCTGCCCCTTCCCATCCCTGCCCACTGCCCATCCCTGCCCCTGCCCATCCCTGCCCCTGCCCATCCCTGCTCCTGCCCCTGCCCATCCCTGGCTCCTGGCACCTTCTGGAAGGGAATGGATTTGTTCTTGTCCCCAACAGCATCGCTCAGCTGGGTGGGAGCAGGAGGAGCCCATGGGAAGCTCCCAGCTCCCGAGGCAGCTCCGCACCTGCCAGCAGCACCCACACAGCTGCACGGGTGGCTCCATGCCTGGGATGTGCTTCCATTGGGAGTCCTGGTGTGGTAGCTCCACACAGCGGATAGCACTGGGGAACCTGCTGGTGATGGAAACCACATCCCTGCCTGTACCAGCCCCAGGGCAGCAGCAGGGCCAAGGCAGGATTGTGTCCCTGCACTGGGCACTGCTGAGGCTGCACCTCAGGTCCTGGGTTCAGTTCTGAGCCCCTCACTGCAAGAGAGACCTTGAGGGGCTGGAGCGGGGCCAGAGAAGGGCAATGGAGCTGGAGCAGGGCCTGGAGCCCAGGGGTGATGGGGAAGGGCTGAGGGATCTGGGGGGTTCAGATGGAGAAGAGAAGGCTCAGGGGGGACCTGATGGCTCCTCCAAGTGCCTGCAGGAGGATGGAGCCAGGAGGGGCTGGGCTCTGCTCCCAAGGAACAAGGGATGGGACCTTGCACTTGGCATGGTTAAACTCCATGAGGTTGGCATCAGCCACCTCACAAGTGTGTCAAGGTCCCTCTGGATGGCATTCCTTCCCTCCAGCCGATCAACAGAACCACACAGCTTGGTGTCATTGGCAAACTTGCTGAGGGCACACTCAATCCCACTGTCCATGTCACTGACAAAGGTGTTGAACAAGACCTGTCCCAACATCGATCCCTGAGGACACCACTTGTTACTGGTTTCCAGCTGGACATTGAGCCATTGACCACAACTGTTTGCATGTGACCATCCAGCCAGTTCTTTATCCACCGAGTGCTCCACCCATCAAATTGATGTCTCTCCAATTTAGAGACAAGGATGTCATGTGGGACAGTGTCAAACACTCTGCACAAGTCCAGGTAGATGACATCAACTGCTCCACCCTGTCCATCAGTTCTGTAGCCCCATCATAGGTATAACACAAATCACTACTGCTACTAATAATAATAGTGATAAAGGGAATAACAAGTGAAGAGAATACAACACCTCACCAGCCGCTGACTGATAACTCACTCCACCCCACCTGCCCGAGCACCGACTGATACCTCCTCCAACCCCCCAGAGCTCCAGCCCTTCCGGGTAACTCCCAGTTACATCCTGGGCAGGATGTGCTATGGTATGGAATACCTCTTTGGCTAGCCTGGGTCAGGTGTCCTCTCTGCTTCCTCCCTAACCCTAACCCCTCCTCCCTGGCAGAGCATGAGGCTCAGAAAGTCCTTGGCCAGACCAAACCTTTGAGCAGTAACTACAACCATCGGTGCTGTCAGCACCGTTCCCAGGCCGAAACCACAGCCCTGCACCAGCTACCAAGGAGAAAACATGACTGCTACTGCTGAACCCAGGACACCAACACAGCTGATTCTGACTCCTCCAGTTCACATTGTCCCTGCTGTGTGCAGGGTGTGCCCATACAGCTGTGTCCTCACAGCACTGCCCAAGCACAGGGCTGCCCTCTCCATGGCATACATGAGGCTGTTTCCTGCTCTATGATCCCAGCTCTGCTGGCACCTGCAGCCCATGTCCCTGCACACAGCCCTGAGGCTGCAGGGGTCGTCAGCACCAAGAAGGTTCCCACAACAACATCCCTAAATGCTGCAGAACACTTGTACATGCATCTCCTGTATCTGTGGTGTGGTTCAGGGCTGCTTCAGCCACCGACACCCACAGCTCCTGCAGGGGAGGTCAAGCCACTGACCAGGCTGTAGATCCCATTGACCAGGCTGTAGATCCCACTGACCAGGCTGTAGATCCCATTGACCAGGCTGTGGATCCCATTGACCAGGCTGTGGATCCCACTGACCAGGCTGTAGATCCCATTGACCAGGCTGTAGATCCCACTGACCAGGCTGTAGATCCCATTGACCAGGCTGTGGACCCCACTGACCAGGCTGTGGATCCCATTGACCAGGCTGTGGATCCCATTGACCAGGCTGTGGATCCCACTGACCAGGCTGTGGATCCCACTGACCAGGCTGTAGATCCCATTGACCAGGCTGTGGATCCCACTGACCAGGCTGTAGATCCCACTGACCAGGCTGTAGATCCCATTGACCAGGCTGTGGATCCCATTGACCAGGCTGTGGATCCCACTGACCAGGCTGTAGATCCCATTGACCAGGCTGTAGATCCCACTGACCAGGCTGTAGATCCCATTGACCAGGCTGTGGACCCCACTGACCAGGCTGTGGATCCCATTGACCAGGCTGTGGATCCCATTGACCAGGCTGTGGATCCCACTGACCAGGCTGTGGATCCCACTGACCAGGCTGTAGATCCCATTGACCAGGCTGTGGATCCCACTGACCAGGCTGTGGATCCCACTGACCAGGCTGTAGATCCCACTGACCAGGCTGTAGATCCCATTGACCAGGCTGTGGCTCCCACAGACCAGGCTGTGGATCCCATTGACCAGGCTGTAGATCCCATTGACCAGGCTGTGGATCCCATTGACCAGGCTGTAGATCCCACAGACCAGGCTGTGGATCCCACTGACCAGGCTGCGGATCCCATTGACCAGGCTGTAGATCCCAAAGCTCCTGTGTCTCTGTGCCAGGATTCCAGGGAAGCTGCAGGACCCACTGGTGAGTCATGGAATGCAGTGAGGATGGGGACACGTATGGGTCTGCCCCATGGCTTTGTTCTCCATGGGGCTGCAGTGAGGGGCACTCAGAGGTGGAGGCATTAGGGTTACCACATGTAGGGGTCCTGGAATCCAGCACCACATGTAGGGGTCCTGGAATCCAGCACCACATGTAGGGGTCCTGGAATCCAGCACCACATGTAGGGGTCCTGGAATCCAGCTCCACATGTAGGGGTCCTGGAATCCAGCACCACATGTAGGGGTCCTGGATGCAGCACCACATGTAGGGGTCCTGGATGCAGCACCACATGTAGGGGTCCTGGAAGGCAGCACCACATGTAGGGGTCCTGGAATCCAGCACCACATGTAGGGGTCCTGGATGCAGCACCACATGTAGGGGTCCTGGAATCCAGCACCACATGTAGGGGTCCTGGATGCAGCACCACATGTAGGGGTCCTGGAATCCAGCACCACATGTAGGGGTCCTGGATGCAGCACCACATGTAGGGGTCCTGGAATCCAGCACCACATGTAGGGGTCCTGGAATCCAGCACCACATGTAGGGGTCCTGGATGCAGCACCACATGTAGGGGTCCTGGAATCCAGCACCACATAGACCTGTGGACTGGTTTGGGTTGCAAAAGACCTTAAAGCTCCTCCAGTTCCACCCCTGTCATCTGTCACATGCCAGAGGCAGGGAGGGAGGTGCAGGATTAACTCACTCCTCATTGGGGAACATGGAGCCTTGTTCTCTAAAGGGGACAGTCAGGAGGGGGTCGAGGTATCCACATTTCCATGTAGTCCTGCTGTGTTGGAGCCATGTGGTGCATGTGGGGCTGATGGGGCAGCTCAGACCTGCACACTCAGGTGAGGTTCCAGGCCTGATTCACCACAGATGTTTGGGTCACCCCATCTGCAGCCAAGCAGAGAAGGTCCCAGGGACCATCATCTGCTGTATGTACACATCCTACAAAGAGGTGTACATGTGGCCATAGGAGTCCTGCTTGGGGCTGGGGGAGCATCTTGGTGTGTTCTCCATGGCTCTAACGGGACCTGGGCTCCAGCTCAGGATGAGACCTCAGAGATAAACCACAGCCTTGGTTTGACAGATGCAGCTTTGAGGGCAGCCACCAACCAGAGGGGTCTGGATGAGCTGGGACAGCTCCAGATGTGCTCCAGGGTCAGTGGTAGGGATCAGAGAAGCATCCCAGTGTGAGGAGCTGGGGGGTCCCTGTGTGAGGAGCTGGGGGGGGGGTCCCTGTGTGAGCAGCTGAGGGGTCCCTGTGTGAGGAGTTGGGGGGTCTCTGTGTGAGGAGCTGGGGGGTCCCTGTGTGAGGAGCTGGGGGGTCCCTGTGTGAGGAGCTGGGGGGGGGTCCCTGTGTGAGGAGCTGGGGGGTCCCTGTGTGAGGAGCTGGGGGGGGGGTCCCTGTGTGAGCAGCTGGGGGGGGGTCCCTGTGTGAGGAGCTGGGCGGTCCCTGTGTGAGGAGCTGGGGGGGTCCCTGTATGAGGAGCTGAGGGGTCCCTGTATGAGGAGCTGGGGGGTCCCTGTGTGAGGAGCTGGGGGGTCCCTGTGTGAGGAGCTGGGGGGTCCCTGTGTGAGGAACTGGGGGTCTCTGTATGAGGAGCTGGGGGGTCCCTGTGTGAGGAGCTGGGGGGTCTCTGTGTGAGGAGCTGGGGGGTCCCTGTGTGAGGAGCTGGGGGGTCCCTGTGTGAGGAGCTGGGCGGGGGTCCCTGTGTGAGGAGCTGGGGGGTCCCTGTGTGAGGAGCTGGGGGGTCCCTGTGTGAGCAGCTGAGGGGCCCACACAGAGCAGCACCTTGTGAGTGTTCATCTGTGCAGTTTTGGGTGCTCAGGGGCACTGGACCCTCCTGCCTGGCACAGACACCATCTGCATCCCTGCCTGGATGCAGCCAGAATGAAGCTCCTGCTGCAGCCCAAAGCTGAACACACAGAGAAGAGCAATTAGTGGAGCTGATTGTGCTGCAATTAGGAAGTGCCTCCTAGCACAGGCTGCAGAGGTGTCAGGCCAGGACTACAGGGGACTCAGGACAACACAAGTGGGTCTGTGACCACCTTACCCTGAGAGCAGGGACCTCCTGCCTGGGTGTGTTCCCAGACCAGGCTCAGTGAGTCAGAGTGTGGATCAGCCAGTCTGGCAGCACCTACGCAGGCAGGAATGTGCACCCAAAGCAGGACACGGGCAAGGACGGGCAGGGGCAGCACCTCCTGCACACAGGAACACTGTCACATACACCCACATGGACCAGGGACATCCACACACACAGCACATGCTCACCCTGCATAGGCACAGCCTGTCCCTTGCACACACAAGCCTGTCCCTTGCACACACACACACTGTCACACGTGTAGAGTTGTGCACACACAGTCACCCACAGGCAGAGGCAGGGACATGCATGGACTTGATGGGAACACACACACAGTCATCAACACACGTGGCCATAGACAGGGTTGACAGCCAAGCACACACACAGCTATGTGAGTGCTGACATACCAGGACATCCCAGCCCAGTGTGTTAGGGAAGCAGGCACCAGAACAAGGGTGTTGTTCACTGGTGCTGTGGCTGAGGTCTGATGGTCTGTGGCACATCCCACATCAACACAGAGCTAAACATGAAGATCAGCCCAAAGGTGCCAGAGCAGAACCTGCCTCTGCCAGCAGCACAAGTGATAGAACCATGGGAATGTGGAACAGTTTGTGTTGGAAGGGACCTCAAAGCTCCTCCAGCCCCAACCCCATGGGCAGGGACCCCTTCCATGGAGCAGCTGCTCCAACCCCTGTGTCCAACCTGAGCACTGCCAGGGATGGGGCAGCCACAGCTGCTCTGGGCACCCTGTGCCTCAGCACCCTCCCAGGGAACAGCTTCCTCCATCTCTGCAGCCTGTCCAGGTGTTCCTGGATCCCATCTCTCCCCTCCAGTCCTCGCAGGTCTCCAGGTGCCCAAAGCCTCTGTGCAGATGCAGGTTGCAGCATGGGGCTCATCGGGAGCATCACAGGTTTCCATCCTGGGGCTGCTTCATCCGGCAACACTGAGCACTCCATCCACACACCATGAGCACAACCATCACAGCCCTGGGGTCTTCATGGTCATGAGCACAGCCGGAGCCAGGGACAGGCTCAGCCTCTGTCCTGGCTGCAGGGGCAGCTGCAGGGCAATGGGTACAGAGCAGGGGCAGCTGCAGGGCAATGGCTGCAGAGCAGGGGCAGCTGTAGGGCAATGGGTGCAGAGCAGGGGCAGCTGTAGGGCAATGGCTGCAGAGCAGGGGCAGCTGTAGGGCAATGGGTGCAGAGCAGGGGCAGCTGTGGGGCAATGGGTGCAGAGCAGGGGCAGCTGTAGGGCAATGGGTGCAGAGCAGGGGCAGCTGCAGGGCAATGGCTGCAGAGCAGGGGCAGCTGTAGGGCAATGGGTGCAGAGCAGGGGCAGCTGCAGGGCAATGGCTGCAGAGCAGGGGCAGCTGCAGGGCAATGGCTGCAGAGCAGGGGCAGCTGCAGGGCAATGGGTGCAGGGCAGGGGCAGCTGCAGGGCAATGGCTGCAGAGCAGGGGCAGCTGTAGGGCAATGGGTGCAGAGCAGGGGCAGCTGTAGGGCAATGGGTGCAGAGCAGGGGCAGCTGCAGGGCAATGGCTGCAGAGCAGGGGCAGCTGTAGGGCAATGGGTGCAGAGCAGGGGCAGCTGTAGGGCAATGGCTGCAGCTCCTGGCCCCAGTGAAGGAACTCAGCTGCAGTTATTCAGTCTGGAGAAGGCTCAGGGGGGACCTGATGGCTCCTCCAAGTGCCTGCAGGAGGATGGAGCCAGGAGGGGCTGGGCTCTGCTCCCAAGGAACAAGGGATGGGACAAGAGGGAACAGCCTCAAGCTGCACCAGGGCAGGTTCAGATGGAGCTGAGGAACAATTCCTGCCCCATAGGGTGCTGAGGCATTGGAACAGGCTGCCCAGGGCAGGGCTGCAGTCATGGACCCTGTGAGTGCTCACACACTATGGAGACGAGGCCTCAGTGCCATGGGGCAGTGGTGGCCTTAGCAGTGCTGGGGTAAGGGCTGGACTTGATGATCTCGAAGGTCTTTTACCCCCCAGCTGATCCCATGGTTCTATAGGGACAGACTGAACAAGCCCAGCCCCATGGAGGGCTCCGTGGCAGCCACAGCACAGGCAGATGCTCCACAAGCAGCTGTGCTCAACAGCTGCCAGGAGAAGGTGATGGCAGAGCCAGGACCTCCCCACACATCTGCTCTCTAACCCTAACCCTAACCCTAACCCACCACCACCTCTGTTCCAGGCTCCAGTAAGGACCATGCCCCATGTTCCAGGGCTGGTGCTGTCCCCCAGCCCCTCTGACCCCAGCCAGGCTCCTGGGGCTGCTGTGATGCTGATGTCTGATTGTCAGCTGTGGTTCTGCACTGCAGGGCAGGGTCACTTTGTCATCCCAAGGGCGGGGAAGGAAGGATTTAAATGGGGCTCTTGCCTGGGCTGCTCATCCAGGCTGAGCAGCAGGAGGAGCAGGAGGAAGAGGAGGAGGAGGAGGACCAGAGCCTGCTGGGATTCAGCTGCCCTGGATACATGTCCAGCAGGTAGGACAGAGCCTGGGGTGGGCACCGGGGCCACCACAGAGCCCCGGGTTGGCACCTGCAGGTATCAGGGGTCTGTAGGGAGGGCAGGGACCTTGCATCCACCCCAAACCCCAGTGTTCAGAAGGCAGCTCCACAGTGGTCTGCTGAGCATAAGGTCTCCGGATGGGATGTGGTCTGCTGAGCATAAGGTCTCCGGATGGGATGTGCTCCTTCCCAAGAAGGGTCAGTGTCAGTGCAGCACCAGGGCTGGATGGAGCTGTGTCCCCATCACTTCAGATGGGACACTGGGATGTGGGAGGGAAGCAGCCAGAGCTGAGGGACCTGCCTGAGCCTGCAGGAGCCTGAGGCAGAACATGCGGCTTCTGGTGGGTCTGGGCTGGAGCTGAGCACTGAGATGGGGGGGACAGCACCAGTTCCCCCCCAGCATGAGCGGGGATGGAGACTGTGGCTTGGCCGGTAGCCCTGCTCCCATTTGGGCTGGGCTGCTGGGACAGCATGAGAGGAGAACCGGGTCCTGCCCCAGGAGCTGCAGCCAAGCCCCAGCACCAGGAGCTCTGATTAGAGACCAGCTAATGACAGATCACACTTGGGCAATGGCTTTGGTGTTTACACGACATCCACGTCCTCCATAGGTGTTGCCTGCTCTGGGGTGTGACACAGCTCATCCCATCCCAGTGTCCCCAGCCCATCACCTCCTGAAGGGCTCAGCTGCATTGGGGGGCCAGGAAGGGAAGGGAAGAGGAGCTGCTCCCTTGGGCTGGTTAAGCAGAGCCGCTGGCTCTAGAGAGCCTGGAGGCATGGACATGGTCTCTAAAGAGGCTGGGGCTGGTCTGTAGCTGCTGGGATGAGCCTCTGCCCATCGTGATCAACCAGCATCAATCCAGTATTTCAATGGCTCAGAAGCACTGACTCAGAGACTTTCAGACCAGTCAGGTGAAGAGGAAGAGCTAAAGCTGTGACCCTCCTAAGGAGCTGAACGTGTCATTAATGTCACTCACTGCAGGCTGTAGGAGATGGGTGTTCCCCAGGCAATGGTTTGGGTTTCGGTTTGGCTGTTTTCACAAGGCCTCATCACCCTGCAATGCTGGAGGTGCTGACAGTGTCCATGCTCCAGAGACTGACGGCATGTGGGACATCCCTCAGGGAGGACACACGTCCAGGTCCAGCTCAGTGGGATCCCCTGAGCTCAAAACAAAGGTTGACTTAGAGACTGGGGAAGTATCTCACATGTTGTGTGTGTCCCTTCATCCTTCCATTGTCTGCTTATGGCTCAGGGTGGACAGAAGACTCTGTCGCTGCTTCCCCTGGACCATCTCACACAGGCAACCAGGGTTGGGGGATGCAGCATTCCCATGGTGAGGGTGACCCAGGATTGACCATCGCTGGTCACACTCATTCCAAAACATCATGTGTGGATGGGAGAGAGCAGCCAAAGCTCCTTGGGGCACCCGCTCACTAACCTTCACTTAAATACATCCCATTGAACCCACCATTTACCCACATGGCAATTAGCTCATGGCAAAGAGTGACCAGTTCTCCTGTCCTGCGGCACAGGAGCTCCTGGGAAACACTTTACCTGCAAGATGTGGTTAAGCCACAGGCCCAGTGCCACCGAACCCATGAGGGATGGGTCCCTGCAGGGCAGCCTGTGGTGGCCACAGGGTGAGCCTGGACCTGATACAGAGCACCATGTGCCACAGGGCTCAGCCAGAGCATCCCAAACCCCTTGTTCCTGTTTCCCTACATATCTGCAGAGAGCACTGGGTCAGACAAAGCTTCCCAGTGACTCTGCCTTGTCCTCAGTTGCTGGAACTGGTTAGGATGGTCCTGGGGTGGTGTCTGGCACCGTGAGCCCTCTCATGGACAGGGCTGGTGCACAGTCCATGGGGCAGGACTGGTGCCAGCACATCTACAACAGCAGAGCCCAGTTTTGGTGGACAGAGGAGTGTAACAGGATGGGGCTGGAGGCTCTGACAACCCAATGGCCTTAGTACAAGCAGAGACCCAGCACTAATGGGCTGTGATGAGCCAGAACCCCACATGTTGTGGGCTGCACCCTTAGAGTGTGAGCAGCAGCTCAGGGGGGGATCCTGCCCCTCTGCTGCAGGAAGGGGAGAGCTGAGAGCAGCTCCAGAGCCTAAAGGGGCTGCAGGGAACCTGGAGAGGGGCTTGGGACAAGGGATGTAGGGACAGGCCAAGGGGAATGGCTTGAACCTGCCCGAGGGGAGACTGAGCTGAGCTCTGAGGCAGAAGCTGTTCCCTGGGAGGGTGCTGAGGTGCTGGCACAGGGTGCCCAGAGCAGCTGTGGCTGCCCCATCCCTGGCAGTGCTCAGGTTGGACACAGGGGCTTGGAGCAGCTGCTCCAGTGGAAGGGGTCCCTGCCCTGGCAGGGCTGGAGCTGGAGGAGCTTTAAGGTCCCTTCCAACACAAACCAGTCTGGGATTCTGTGATTTACACACATCATGAAAACTGCACAAGAACATCTCACAGAACCTCTATCTCACAGAACCTCTATCTCATAGAACCTCTATCTCACAGAACCTCTATCTCACAGAACCTCTATCTCACCAGAACCTCTATCTCACAGAACCTCTATCTCACACAACCTCTATCTCACAGAACCTCTATCTCACAGAACCTCTATCTCACAGAACCTCTATCTCACAGAACCTCTATCTCACAGAACCTCTATCTCACAGAACCTCTATCTCACCAGAACCTCTATCTCACAGAACCTCTATCTCACCAGAACCTCTATCTCACAGAACCTCTATCTCACAGAACCTCTATCTCACAGAACCTCTATCTCACAGAACCTCTATCTCACAGAACCTCTATCTCACCAGAACCTCTATCTCACAGAACCTCTATCTCACCAGAACCTCTATCTCACAGAACCTCTATCTCACAGAACCTCTATCTCACAGAACCTCTATCTCACCAGAACCTCTATCTCACAGAACCTCTATCTCACCAGAACCTCTATCTCACCAGAACCTCTATCTCACCAGAACCTCTATCCCACCAGAACCTCTATCTCACCAGAACCTCTATCTCACCAGAACCTCTATCTCACAGAACCTCTATCTCACCAGAACCTCTATCTCACCAGAACCTCTATCTCACCAGAACCTCTATCTCACAGAACCTCTATCTCACCAGAACCTCTATCTGACCAAGACATTTCTTTCTCCTCAGACAAACCTGGTGCCCGCAGTAGCAGAGCTGTTCCCCAGAGTCAATGCAGAAGATGAGTGGACCCTCTCAGGACAATAAGTCAACTGACATGGGAAGTAACCTGGTTGAGGATGAGCACAAAGAGAGGGGTGTTGGTGGGAGCAGCTTCATAGCTGGAGTCTTCCTCCAGTCCATGAGTAAGAAGATGAGTATCTATGATGCCATGATAAGGGGGCTGCTGACACCTGGCACAGCCCTGGTGCTGCTGGAGGCACAGGCTGCTTCAGGGCTCCTCACTGACCCCGTGAGGAACCAGAAGCTGTCGGTGGAAGAGGCGTTGATGGAGGGACTCATCGGCAGTGACTTCTATGAGAAGCTGCTGTCGGCCGAGGGAGCTGTCACCGGCTACACGGAGCCTTACACAGGTGATCGCATCTCCCTGTTCCAGGCCATGCAGAAGGAGCTCATCGTGAAGGAGCATGCTGTCCGTCTGCTCGAGGCCCAGATCGCCACCGGCGGCATCATTGACCCCATGCACAACAACCGCATCTCGGTGGAAGCAGCCCATGAGTGTGGGTACCTTGACCAGGAGATGTGTCAGTTCCTTTCTAACCCCAAGAACCAAACAAGAAGCTGCTTTGACCCCAACACCCACGAGAACCTCACCTACACACAGCTCCTGCGCCGCTGCCTGCCCGACCCGGACACGGGGCTGCTGATGCTCCATGTGATGGACAAGGGCTCTGTGGTCCATCAGCTCAGCAGAGATGCTCGGAAAGCCCTTCAGGCCACCCGCACTACAGTCAGTGTGGGGCTGTTCCAGGGGCAGAGCATCACCCTCTGGGAGCTGCTGTTCTCCCGGTACGTGCCCGAGCAGCAGAGAGAGGAGCTGCTGAGGAAGTACAAGTCAGGGACAGTCACCATCCCAGAGATGAGCACCCTCCTCACCACCAGCATCACTGGGGCAGGAAGGAACAATGAGCATCTGAGCTCATCCACAGTTACAGCCAACAACAAGGTGGGAGCATCACACCCATCACAACCAGCTCAGGACATGCACTCCCAAGAGCAACAGCTGAGAAAGTCCCTCAAGTCTGCAACCGTCTATGTCACTGCTGGTGAATTCCAGGGGCAAAAGGTTTCCTTGCTGGATCTGCTCTTTTCCAGACATATCCCACAAGGGAGGCGGCAGGAGCTGCTGGAGCTGTACAGAGCAGGGATACTGACCACAGAACAAGTGGCCATGGTGGTCACCACCATCATAAACAGAACTGCAGCTGCTAATGCCACACTTAGGGCCGGTGCCAGAGGTCCACACAGGGCAGTGACAAAAGCAGAGGAGGATGGAGGTGATTCTTCAACACAATATGAACAACTAGATAACACCTTGAAGTCCACCACCATTGATGTGCTAGCTGGTGAGCTGCAGGGGAGGCAGGTGTCTGTGTGGGACCTGCTTTTCTCTGATTACATCCCTGAGGAGAAAAGGCAGGAGCTGCTGGAGCTGTACCATGACAGGCTGTTAACTCTGGAGCAGATGATAACTGTTGTCACCACTGTCATCAAGAAAAAGGAATCTACAGGCAGGAAATTCCATGTTGCAGCCAAGGCTTCCAACAAGGACACAGCAACAGCAGCAGAAGAGAAGGATGGTGACTCCACCAAAGAACCATCGGAAACAGCCTTGAAAACCACAGTCGTTGACTTGGGTGTTGGCCAGTACCGAGGCCACAAGGTCTCAGTGTGGGACTTGCTGCACTCCAAGTACATCCCCGAGGAGAACAGGAAGGAGCTCCTGGAGCTGTACCAGGCTGGAGAGTTAACCCTTGACCAGGTGAAGATGGTGGTGAGCACCATAGTGTCAAAGGCAGAAGCAGCGAGGGTGAAGGAGAACAGTCCCAGGGCAGAGTCAACAGGAGCTGAACACACTGAGCTGCAGGAGGACGGGGCCTGGGAAGAGACCCTGAGGACCACCACAGTCGAGGTGTCAGCAGGTGATTTCGAGGGGGGACAGGTCTCGGTGTGGGACCTGCTCTTCTCTGATTATATCCCTGAGGAGAAAAGACAGGAGCTGCTGGAGCTGTACCGCGACAGGACACTGCCCTTGGAGCAGTTAATAGCTGTTGTCACCACACTCATCAAGAAAAAGGCATCTACAGGCAGGAAATTCAATGTCACAGCCAAGGCTTCCAACAAGGACACAGTGACAGCAGCAGAAGAGAAGGATGGTGACTCCACCAAAGAAGAACCATCGGAAACAGCCTTGAAAACCACAGTCGTTGACTTGGGTGTTGGCCAGTACCGAGGCCACAAGGTCTCAGTGTGGGACTTGCTGCACTCCAAGTATATCCCTGAGGAGAACAGGAAGGAGCTCCTGGAGCTGTACCAGGCTGGAGAGTTAACCCTTGATCAGGTGAAAACCGTGGTGAGCACCATAGTGTCAAAGGCAGAAGCAGCGAGGGTGAAGGAGAACAGTCCTAGGGCAGAGTCAGCAGGAGCTGAACACACTGAGCTGCAGGAGGACAGGGCCTGGGAAGAGACCCTGAGGACCACCACAGTCGAGGTGTCAGTGGGTGACTTTGAGCAGGGACAGGTCTCTGTGTGGGACCTGCTCTTCTCCAACAGCATCCCTGAGGAGAAAAGACAGGAGCTGCTGGAGCTGTACCGCGGCAGGACACTGCCCTTGGAGCAGTTAATAGCTGTTGTCACCACACTCATCAAGAAAAAGGAATCTACAGGCAGGAAATTCCATGTTGCAGCCAAGGCTTCCAACAAGGACACGGTGACAGCAGCAGGAGAGGAGGATGGTGACTCCACCAAAGAAGAACCATCGGAAACAGCCTTGAAAACCACAGTCGTTGACTTGGGTGTTGGCCAGTACCGAGGCCACAAGGTCTCAGTGTGGGACTTGCTGCACTCCAAGTACATCCCCGAGGAGAACAGGAAGGAGCTCCTGGAGCTGTACCAGGCAGGAGAGTTAACCCTTGATCAGGTGAAGACCGTGGTGAGCACCATAGTGTCAAAGGCAGAAGCAGCGAGGGTGAAAGAGAACAGTCCCAGGGCAGAGTCAACGGTTGTAGGAGCTGAACACACTGAGCTGCTGGAGCTGTACCGTGCTGGGACAGTCACCATGCAGGACCTGTTGAGCGCTGCCGGCAGCATGGAGACAGGCAGCAAGGAAGGTCATCTCCTAACCCTTCCCCAGCAGACAGTGGAGCTCCTGCAGTCTGAGGGCTCCTACATCACCTATGGGCCGCTCCAGGAGCAGAGGGTTTCCGTGTGGGACCTCCTCTCCTCCAAGCAAGTCTCCGAGTACAAGCGAGAGGCACATCTTGACAGTTACGGTACAGGCGGACTGACGGTGAACAAGATCACCATCACCACGACTGTCACCACAGGCCCTCAGCTCCAGGAGAGACACTGCCAGGACCACTGACACAGCCCCAGAGGAGGCACAGGCTTCAGCCCCAAGGCTTCCTCCCATATAACTCAGTGATGGGCATGAAGAGGTGACAGGTCTGTGTGTGGACGGGGCTGACACCCAGTTAAACTTGCTGGTGTCCCAACCGCTGTGTGCCTGTGTTTCTTTTGCACAGCAGAGCTTCTCAGAAGGCTCCTGGGGAGGGTCCAGTCTGGTGGTTGCTGGTTTTGGTAGGGCACACACAGGCACAGGGTAATGCAGCACCAACATCAAGCTGGTTGTGATGGTGAGTGCCAGGGTGAGGCAACAACCCCAGTGCAGGAGCTGTGGCAGCATCACTGCAGCACCAGGGGATGCCGGTACCGGTGCCTATAAGGGTCACTGCCTGTCACAGGGGCAGGAGCACCCATGGAGCACCCCCATGGTCAGTGCATTGGGAGGCAAACGGGGGTCCCTGCCCAAGCCCCTGCTTACATGCACAGAACCACATGCACAGGGGTGCACAGCACAACACTGTGCATGTATGTGCTGCAGAACCACGCTCTGTGGCCACACGTGTGCCACATAGGTGCATGTTGTAGGGCTGTGCACACACATGTCATGCCATGCGTGCACCAGGCTGCACACACAAGGACTGCAGAGCCATGTACCACCACAGTCATGCACATGTGTGTGCACATCAATGATCCATGTGCTGCGGGGAATGATGAGGGACACACACATGGACAAACCTGAGGGGTGTCTGAGTATGTGCGTCCCTGTTACCTGTTCTGTGTGTGTGTGTCCCTGTTACCTGCTGTGTGTGTGTACATCCCTGTTACCTGCTCTGTGTGTGTGCATCCCTGTTACCTGCTCTGTGTGTGTGTCCCTGTTACCTGCTCTGTGTGTGTGTCCCTGTTACCTGCTCTCTGTGTGTGCATCCCTGTTACCTACTCTGTGTGTGTGCATCCCTGTTACCTGCTCTGTGTGTGCATCCCTGTTACCTGCTCTGTGTGTGCATCCCTGTTACCTGTTCTGTGTGTGTGTCCCTGTTACCTGCTCTGTGTGTGTGTGCATCCCTGTTACCTGCTCTGTGTGTGTGTGCATCCCTGTTACCTGTTCTGTGTGTGCATCCCTGTTACCTGCTCTGTGTGTGTGCATCCCTGTTACCTGCTCTGTGTGTGCATCCCTGTTACCTGTTCTGTGTGTGCATCCCTGTTACCTGCTCTGTGTGTGCATCCCTGTTACCTGCTCTGTGTGTGTGTCCCTGTTACCTGCTCTGTGTGTGCATCCCTGTTACCTGCTCTGTGTGTGTGTGTCCCTGTTACCTGCTCTGTGTGTGCATCCCTGTTACCTGCTCTCTGTGTGTGCATCCCTGTTACCTGCTCTGTGTGTGTGTGTGCATCCCTGTTACCTGCTCTGTGTGTGTGCATCCCTGTTACCTGCTCTGTGTGTGTGCATCCCTGTTACCTGCTCTGTGTATGTGCATCCCTGTTACCTGCTCTGTGTGTGTGTCCCTGTTACCTGCTCTGTGTGTGTGCATCCCTGTTACCTGCTCTCTGTGTGTGCATCCCTGTTACCTGCTCTCTGTGTGTGTGCATCCCTGTTACCTGTTCTGTGTGTGCATCCCTGTTACCTGCCCTGTGTGTGCATCCCTGTTACCTGCTCTGTGTGTGCATCCCTGTTACCTGCTGTGTGTGCATCCCTGTTACCTGCTCTGTGTGTGTGCATCCCTGTTACCTGCTCTGTGTGTGTGTGCATCCCTGTTACCTGCTCTGTGTGTGCATCCCTGTTACCTGCTCTGTGTGTGTGCATCCCTGTTACCTGCTCTGTGTGTGCATCCCTGTTACCTGCTCTGTGTGTGTGCATCCCTGTTACCTGCTCTCTGTGTGTGTGCATCCCTGTTACCTGCTCTGTGTGTGTGCATCCCTGTTACCTGCTCTGTGTGTCTGCATCCCTGTTAACTGCTCTGTGTGTGCATCCCTGTTACCTGCTCTGTGTGTGTGTGTCCCTGTTAACTGCTCTGTGTGTGCATCCCTGTTACCTGCTCTGTGTATGCATCCCTGTTACCTGCTCTGTGTATGTGCATCCCTGTTACCTGCTCTGTGCGTCTGCATCCCTGTTACCTGCTCTGTGTGTGTGCATCCCTGTTACCTGCTCTGTGTGTGTCCCTGTTACCTGCTCTGTGTGTGTCCCTGTTACCTGCTCTCTGTGTGTGCATCCCTGTTACCTGCTCTCTGTGTGTGCATCCCTGTTACCTGCTCTCTGTGTGTGTGCATCCCTGTTACCTGCCCTGTGTGTGCATCCCTGTTACCTGCTCTGTGTGTGCATCCCTGTTACCTGCTCTGTGTGTGCATCCCTGTTACCTGCTGTGTGTGCATCCCTGTTACCTGCTCTGTGTGTGTGCATCCCTGTTACCTGCTCTGTGTGTGCATCCCTGTTACCTGCTCTGTGTGTGTGTGTCCCTGTTACCTGCTCTGTGTGTGTGCATCCCTGTTACCTGCTCTGTGTGTGTGTGTCCCTGTTACCTGCTCTGTGTGTGTACATCCCTGTTACCTGCTCTCTGTGTGTGCATCCCTGTTACCTGCTCTCTGTGTGTGCATCCCTGTTACCTGCTCTGTGTGTGTGCATCCCTGTTACCTGGTCTGTGTGTACATCCCTGTTACCTGCTCTGTGTGTGTGCATCCCTGTTACCTGCTCTGTGTGTGCATCCCTGTTACCTGCTCTCTGTGTGTGCATCCCTGTTACCTGCTCTGTGTGTGCATCCCTGTTACCTGCTCTGTGTGTGTGCATCCCTGTTACCTGCTCTGTGTGTGCATCCCTGTTACCTGCTCTGCGTGTCTCCCTGTTACCTGCTGTGTGTGTGCATCCCTGTTACCTGCTCTGTGTGTGCATCCCTGTTACCTGCTCTGTGTGTGCATCCCTGTTACCTGCTCTGTGTGTGCATCCCTGTTACCCAAGCGCTCCCTGAAGCCGGGTCCTGGGGAGCTTCTGCTCCCCCAGCCCCCCAAGTGCTGCTCCTCACTCTCCATCCCCTCTCCCAAGCCTGGCTCTGTGCTGGAATTGCCCTGAGCCTGTTTGAGCCCCAAGAGGTTCCCACCTCCCCAGTCTGTTCCAGCTCCTTTCAGCACTGGGCAGCACTCGCTGTGTTCCTGCACACTCGCTGTGCTCCTGCACACTCACTGTGTTCCTGCACACTGGCTGTGTTCCTGCACACACTGTGTTCCTGCACACTGGTTGTGTTCCTGCACACTCTGTGTTCCTGCACACTCGCTGTGCTCCTGCACACTCTGTGTTCCTGCACACTGGCTGTGTTCCTGCACACTCACTGTGTTCCTGCACACTGGCTGTGTTCCTGCACACTGGCTGTGTTCCTGCACACTCACTGTGTTCCTGCACACTGACTGTGTTCCTGCACACTCTGTGTTCCTGCACACTGGCTGTGTTCCTGCACACTCTGTGTTCCTGCACACTCTGTGTTCCTGCACACTCGCTGTGTTCCTGCACACTGGCTGTGTTCCTGCACACTCTGTGTTCCTGCACACTGGTTGTGTTCCTGCACACTGGCTGTGTTCCTGCACACTCTGTGTTCCTGCACACTGGTTGTGTTCCTGCACACTGGTTGTGTTCCTGCACACTCTGTGTTCCTGCACACTGGTTGTGTTCCTGCACACTGGCTGTGTTCCTGCACACTCTGTGTTCCTGCACACTCTGTGTTCCTGCACACTCTGTGTTCCTGCACACTGGCTGTGTTCCTGCACACTGGCTGTGTTCCTGCACACTCTGTGTTCCTGCACACTGGTTGTGTTCCTGCACACTGGTTGTGTTCCTGCACACTCTGTGTTCCTGCACACTGGTTGTGTTCCTGCACACTGGCTGTGTTCCTGCACACTCTGTGTTCCTGCACACTGGTTGTGTTCCTGCACACTCTGTGTTCCTGCACACTCGCTGTGTTCCTGCACACTGGCTGTGTTCCTGCACACTGGCTGTGTTCCTGCACACTGGTTGTGTTCCTGCACACTGACTGTGTTCCTGCACACTCTGTGTTCCTGCACACTGGCTGTGTTCCTGCACACTCTGTGTTCCTGCACACTGGCTGTGTTCCTGCACACTCTGTGCTCCTGCACACTGGCTGTGTTCCTGCACACTGGTTGTGTTCCTGCACACTCGCTGTGTTCCTGCACACTCTGTGTTCCTGCACACTCGCTGTGTTCCTGCACACTGGCTGTGTTCCTGCACACTCTGTGTTCCTGCACACTCGCTGTGTTCCTGCACACTGGTTGTGTTCCTGCACACTCTGTGTTCCTGCACACTCGCTGTGTTCCTGCACACTCTCTGTGTTCCTGCACACTCTGTGTTCCTGCACACTGGCTGTGTTCCTGCACACTGGTTGTGTTCCTGCACACTGGCTGTGTTCCTGCACACTGGCTGTGTTCCTGCACACTCTGTGTTCCTGCACACTCTGTGTTCCTGCACACTCTCTGTGTTCCTGCACACTGGTTGTGTTCCTGCACACTGGCTGTGTTCCTGCACACTCTGTGTTCCTGCACACTGGCTGTGTTCCTGCACACTCTGTGTTCCTGCACACTCTGTGTTCCTGCACACTCTGTGTTCCTGCACACTGGCTGTGTTCCTGCACACTGGCTGTGTTCCTGCACACTCACTGTGTTCCTGCACACTGGCTGTGTTCCTGCACACTGGCTGTGTTCCTGCACACTGGCTGTGTTCCTGCACACTCTGTGTTCCTGCACACTCTGTGTTCCTGCACACTCTGTGTTCCTGCACACTGGCTGTGTTCCTGCACACTGGTTGTGTTCCTGCACACTGGTTGTGTTCCTGCACACTGGCTGTGTTCCTGCACACTGGTTGTGTTCCTGCACACTGGCTGTGTTCCTGCACACTCTGTGTTCCTGCACACTCGCTGTGTTCCTGCACACTGTGTTCCTGCACACTCTGTGTTCCTGCACACTGGTTGTGTTCCTGCACACTGGCTGTGTTCCTGCACACTCACTGTGTTCCTGCACACTGGCTGTGTTCCTGCACACTCTGTGTTCCTGCACACTCTGTGTTCCTGCACACTCTGTGTTCCTGCACACTGGTTGTGTTCCTGCACACTGGCTGTGTTCCTGCACACTCACTGTGTTCCTGCACACTGGCTGTGTTCCTGCACACTGGCTGTGTTCCTGCACACTCTGTGTTCCTGCACACTGGCTGTGCTCCTGCACACTGGCTGTGTTCCTGCACACTGGCTGTGTTCCTGCACACTCTGTGTTCCTGCACACTCTGTGTTCCTGCACACTCTGTGTTCCTGCACACTCGCTGTGTTCCTGCACACTCTGTGCTCCTGCACACTCGCTGTGTTTCTGCACACTCTCTGTGTTCCTGCACACTCGCTGTGTTCCTGCACACTGGCTGTGTTCCTGCACACTGGCTGTGCTCCTGCACACTGGCTGTGTTCCTGCACACTGGCTGTGTTCCTGCACACTCACTGTGTTCCTGCACACTCACTGTGTTTCTGCACACTCGCTGTGCTCCTGCACACTGACTGTGTTTCTGCACACTCGCTGTGCTCCTGCACACTGACTGTGTTCCTGCACACTCGCTGTGTTCCTGCACACTCTGTGTTCCTGCACACTGGCTGTGTTCCTGCACACTCTCTGTGTTCCTGCACACTGACTGTGTTCCTGCACACTGGTTGTGTTCCTGCACACTGGCTGTGTTCCTGTACACTGGTTGTGTTCCTGCACACTCGCTGTGTTCCTGCACACTGGCTGTGCTCCTGCACACTCGCTGTGCTCCTGCACACTGGCTGTGTTCCTGCACACTGGCTGTGTTCCTGCACACTGGTTGTGTTCCTGCACACTCTCTGTGTTCCTGCACACTCACTGTGTTCCTGCACACTCGCTGTGTTCCTGCACACTGGCTGTGTTCCTGCACACTGGTTGTGTTCCTGCACACTGGTTGTGTTCCTGCACACTCGCTGTGTTCCTGCACACTCTGTGTTCCTGCACACTCACTGTGTTCCTGCACACTCTGTGTTCCTGCACACTCGCTGTGTTCCTGCACACTCGCTGTGCTCCTGCACACTGGCTGTGTTCCTGCACACTGGTTGTGTTCCTGCACACTCTCTGTGTTCCTGCACACTGGTTGTGTTCCTGCACACTCACTGTGTTCCTGCACACTGGCTGTGTTCCTGCACACTCTGTGTTCCTGCACACTCTGTGTTCCTGCACACTGGCTGTGTTCCTGCACACTGGCTGTGTTCCTGCACACTGGTTGTGTTCCTGCACACTCACTGTGTTCCTGCACACTCACTGTGTTCCTGCACACTGGCTGTGTTCCTGCACACTGGTTGTGTTCCTGCACACTCTGTGTTCCTGCACACTCGCTGTGTTCCTGCACACTGGTTGTGTTCCTGCACACTGGCTGTGTTCCTGCACACTGGTTGTGTTCCTGCACACTCACTGTGTTCCTGCACACTGGCTGTGTTCCTGCACACTCACTGTGTTCCTGCACACTGGCTGTGTTCCTGCACACTGGTTGTGTTCCTGCACACTCGCTGTGTTCCTGCACACTCTGTGTTCCTGCACACTCTGTGTTCCTGCACACTCTGTGTTCCTGCACACTCACTGTGTTCCTGCACACTCTGTGTTCCTGCACACTGCCTGTGTTCCTGCACACTCTCTGTGTTCCTGCACACTCACTGTGTTCCTGCACACTGGCTGTGTTCCTGCACACACTGTGTTCCTGCACACTGGCTGTGTTCCTGCACACTCGCTGTGCTCCTGCACACTCACTGTGTTCCTGCACACTGGCTGTGTTCCTGCACACTGGCTGTGTTCCTGCACACTCGCTGTGTTCCTGCACACTCTGTGTTCCTGCACACTCTGTGTTCCTGCACACTCTGTGTTCCTGCACACTCTCTGTGTTCCTGCACACTCACTGTGTTCCTGCACACTGGCTGTGTTCCTGCACACTCTGTGTTCCTGCACACTCTGTGTTCCTGCACACTCACTGTGTTCCTGCACACTGGCTGTGTTCCTGCACACTCTGTGCTCCTGCACACTCTCTGTGTTTCTGCACACTCTCTGTGTTCCTGCACACTCACTGTGTTCCTGCACACTGGCTGTGTTCCTGCACACTCGCTGTGCTCCTGCACACTGGCTGTGCTCCTGCACACTGGCTGTGCTCCTGCACACTCACTGTGTTCCTGCACACTGGCTGTGTTCCTGCACACTGGCTGTGTTCCTGCACACTCTGTGTTCCTGCACACTCACTGTGTTCCTGCACACTCACTGTGTTCCTGCACACTCTGTGTTCCTGCACACTCTCTGTGTTTCTGCACACTCTCTGTGTTCCTGCACACTGGCTGTGTTCCTGCACACTCTGTGCTCCTGCACACTCTCTGTGTTTCTGCACACTCTCTGTGTTCCTGCACACTGGCTGTGTTCCTGCACACTCGCTGTGTTCCTGCACACTGACTGTGTTCCTGCACACTGGCTGTGTTCCTGCACACTGGTTGTGTTCCTGCACACTCTCTGTGTTCCTGCACACTCACTGTGTTCCTGCACACTCACTGTGTTCCTGCACACTCTGTGTTCCTGCACACTCGCTGTGTTCCTGCACACTCGCTGTGCTCCTGCACACTGGCTGTGTTCCTGCACACTGGTTGTGTTCCTGCACACTCTCTGTGTTCCTGCACACTGGTTGTGTTCCTGCACACTCACTGTGTTCCTGCACACTGGCTGTGTTCCTGCACACTCACTGTGTTCCTGCACACTCACTGTGTTCCTGCACACTGGCTGTGTTCCTGCACACTGGTTGTGTTCCTGCACACTCGCTGTGTTCCTGCACACTCTGTGTTCCTGCACACTCACTGTGTTCCTGCACACTGGCTGTGTTCCTGCACACTGGTTGTGTTCCTGCACACTCTGTGTTCCTGCACACTCGCTGTGTTCCTGCACACTGGTTGTGTTCCTGCACACTGGCTGTGTTCCTGCACACTGGTTGTGTTCCTGCACACTCACTGTGTTCCTGCACACTGGCTGTGTTCCTGCACACTCACTGTGTTCCTGCACACTGGCTGTGTTCCTGCACACTGCCTGTGTTCCTGCACACTCTGTGTTCCTGCACACTGGCTGTGTTCCTGCACACTCTGTGTTCCTGCACACTGCCTGTGTTCCTGCACACTCTCTGTGTTCCTGCACACTCACTGTGTTCCTGCACACTGGCTGTGCTCCTGCACACTGGCTGTGTTCCTGCACACTCGCTGTGTTCCTGCACACTCTGTGTTCCTGCACACTCACTGTGTTCCTGCACACTGGCTGTGTTCCTGCACACTCTGTGCTCCTGCACACTCTCTGTGTTTCTGCACACTCTCTGTGTTCCTGCACACTGACTGTGTTCCTGCACACTGGCTGTGTTCCTGCACACTCGCTGTGCTCCTGCACACTGGCTGTGTTCCTGCACACTGGCTGTGCTCCTGCACACTGGCTGTGTTCCTGCACACTCGCTGTGTTCCTGCACACTGGTTGTGTTCCTGCACACTGGCTGTGTTCCTGCACACTGGCTGTGTTCCTGCACACTCTGTGTTCCTGCACACTGGCTGTCTTCCTGGACACTCGCTGTGTTCCTGCACACTGGCTGTGTTCCTGCACACTCACTGTGTTCCTGCACACTGGCTGTGTTCCTGCACACTGGCTGTGTTCCTGCACACTCTGTGTTCCTGCACACTCACTGTGTTCCTGCACACTCACTGTGTTCCTGCACACTGACTGTGTTCCTGCACACTGGCTGTGTTCCTGCACACTCTGTGCTCCTGCACACTCTCTGTGTTTCTGCACACTCTCTGTGTTCCTGCACACTGGCTGTGTTCCTGCACACTCGCTGTGTTCCTGCACACTGGCTGTGTTCCTGCACACTGGTTGTGTTCCTGCACACTCTCTGTGTTCCTGCACACTCACTGTGTTCCTGCACACTCTGTGTTCCTGCACACTCTCTGTGTTCCTGCACACTGGCTATGTTCCTGCACACTCGCTGTGTTCCTGCACACTGGTTGTGTTCCTGCACACTCTCTGTGTTCCTGCACACTGGTTGTGTTCCTGCACACTCACTGTGTTCCTGCACACTCTGTGTTCCTGCACACTGGCTGTGTTCCTGCACACTGGTTGTGTTCCTGCACACTCGCTGTGTTCCTGCACACTCTGTGTTCCTGCACACTGGCTGTGTTCCTGCACACTGGTTGTGTTCCTGCACACTCGCTGTGTTCCTGCACACTCTGTGTTCCTGCACACTCGCTGTGTTCCTGCACACTGGTTGTGTTCCTGCACACTCTCTGTGTTCCTGCACACTGGTTGTGTTCCTGCACACTCACTGTGTTCCTGCACACTCTGTGTTCCTGCACACTGGCTGTGTTCCTGCACACTGGTTGTGTTCCTGCACACTCGCTGTGTTCCTGCACACTCTGTGTTCCTGCACACTCGCTGTGTTCCTGCACACTCGCTGTGCTCCTGCACACTGGCTGTGTTCCTGCACACTGGTTGTGTTCCTGCACACTCTCTGTGTTCCTGCACACTGGTTGTGTTCCTGCACACTCACTGTGTTCCTGCACACTCTGTGTTCCTGCACACTGGCTGTGTTCCTGCACACTGGTTGTGTTCCTGCACACTCGCTGTGTTCCTGCACACTCTGTGTTCCTGCACACTCGCTGTGTTCCTGCACACTGGTTGTGTTCCTGCACACTGGCTGTGTTCCTGCACACTGGTTGTGTTCCTGCACACTCTGTGTTCCTGCACACTCGCTGTGTTCCTGCACACTGGTTGTGTTCCTGCACACTGGCTGTGTTCCTGCACACTGGTTGTGTTCCTGCACACTCACTGTGTTCCTGCACACTGGCTGTGTTCCTGCACACTCACTGTGTTCCTGCACACTGGCTGTGTTCCTGCACACTGGTTGTGTTCCTGCACACTCGCTGTGTTCCTGCACACTCTGTGTTCCTGCACACTCTGTGTTCCTGCACACTCTGTGCTCCTGCACACTGGCTGTGTTCCTGCACACTCTGTGTTCCTGCACACTGCCTGTGTTCCTGCACACTGGTTGTGTTCCTGCACACTCACTGTGTTCCTGCACACTGGCTGTGCTCCTGCACACTGGCTGTGTTCCTGCACACTGGCTGTGTTCCTGCACACTCGCTGTGTTCCTGCACACTGGTTGTGTTCCTGCACACTGGCTGTGTTCCTGCACACTCTGTGTTCCTGCACACTCTGTGTTCCTGCACACTCTGTGTTCCTGCACACTCTCTGTGTTCCTGCACACTCACTGTGTTCCTGCACACTGGCTGTGTTCCTGCACACTCTGTGTTCCTGCACACTCTGTGTTCCTGCACACTCACTGTGTTCCTGCACACTGGCTGTGTTCCTGCACACTGGCTGTGTTCCTGCACACTGGCTGTGTTCCTGCACACTGGCTGTGTTCCTGCACACTGGCTGTGTTCCTGCACACTCTGTGCTCCTGCACACTCTGTGTTCCTGCACACTCGCTGTGCTCCTGCACACTGGCTGTGTTCCTGCACACTGGCTGTGCTCCTGCACACTCGCTGTGTTCCTGCACACTGGCTGTCTTCCTGGACACTCGCTGTGTTCCTGCACACTGGCTGTGTTCCTGCACACTCACTGTGTTCCTGCACACTGGCTGTGTTCCTGCACACTGGCTGTGTTCCTGCACACTCTGTGTTCCTGCACACTCGCTGTGTTCCTGCACACTGACTGTGTTCCTGCACACTGGCTGTGTTCCTGCACACTCTGTGTTCCTGCACACTGGCTGTGTTCCTGCACACTCTGTGTTCCTGCACACTCACTGTGTTCCTGCACACTGACTGTGTTCCTGCACACTGGCTGTGTTCCTGCACACTGGTTGTGTTCCTGCACACTCTGTGTTCCTGCACACTGACTGTGTTCCTGCACACTCGCTGTGTTCCTGCACACTCTGTGCTCCTGCACACTCTCTGTGTTTCTGCACACTCTCTGTGTTCCTGCACACTGGCTGTGTTCCTGCACACTCGCTGTGTTCCTGCACACTGGCTGTGTTCCTGCACACTGGCTGTGTTCCTGCACACTGACTGTGTTCCTGCACACTGACTGTGTTCCTGCACACTGGTTGTGTTCCTGCACACTCGCTGTGCTCCTGCACACTCACTGTGTTCCTGCACACTGACTGTGTTCCTGCACACTGGCTGTGTTCCTGCACACTGGTTGTGTTCCTGCACACTCTGTGTTCCTGCACACTCACTGTGTTCCTGCACACTGACTGTGTTCCTGCACACTCTGTGTTCCTGCACACTGACTGTGTTCCTGCACACTGGCTGTGTTCCTGCACACTCGCTGTGTTCCTGCACACTGTGTTCCTGCACACTGGCTGTGCTCCTGCACACTCGCTGTGTTCCTGCACACTGGCTGTGTTCCTGCACACTGGCTGTGTTCCTGCACACTGGCTGTGCTCCTGCACACTGGCTGTGTTCCTGCACACTGGTTGTGTTCCTGCACACTCTGTGTTCCTGCACACTGGCTGTGCTCCTGCACACTGGCTGTGTTCCTGCACACTGGCTGTGTTCCTGCACACTCTGTGTTCCTGCACACTCTGTGTTCCTGCACACTGGCTGTGCTCCTGCACACTGGCTGTGTTCCTGCACACTGGCTGTGTTCCTGCACACTCGCTGTTGGCTGGGGCCCGGTTGCAGTTGGATTCACACACAATCCATCCCCTCCGTGTTCGTGCTTCTGGGAGGGGGTTGGCACCAGGCTGCGGCAGTGGCTATGGGGTGGACGGGGGCAGCAGGGGATGGAGCCGGTGCCAGCCCAGCCTGCCCAGGGCTGGAAGCTTCCAGACGGTTCCCAGGACTCAGCTCCCACTCCCGCAGGAGCTGCTCAATACCCAAAAGAGAAGCTGAAAGGAAATGGGGCAGGGTGAGGGGAAAGCCGCATACATCTGCATAGCGATGAGCTGGCTCAGCGCACTGCTCGGAGCGGCAGCGGAGCATCGGGAGGCTGCTGCCTGCGCTGCTGCCTGCGCTGCTGCCTGAGGGAACATCGCTCCTCAGTGGACACGCTGAGGAACTTCTTGCTATGATGGGGAAAGTCGGGTTGAGAGAATCGTGGAATCATGGAACCAAATGGTTGGAAAAGACCTTTAAGCTCATCCAGTCCAACCGTTCCCAGCCCTGCCAAGGCCACCCCTAACCCATGGCACTGAGGCCTCATCTCCGCGGTGTGTGAGCAGGAACGTGCAGCTCTGCCCTGGGCAGCCTGTTCCAATGCCTCAGCACCCTATGGGGCAGGAATTGTTCCTCAGCTCCATCTGAACCTGCCCTGGTGCAGCTTGAGGCCGTTCCCTCTCATCCCATCCCTTGTTCCTTGGGAACAGAGCCCAAGCTTTGGGGCCATGCCCCCCATGACAGTGCCCTCAGTGAGGGTCAGCCAGGCCTTGTACCCAGCTGGAGCACTTCACCCCCAGTGTGGCCGTCAGTGTGCTCACAGCTTCCAGCTCCTGCAGCACGGGCAGGGTCCCTGCTCCTCTGTGGCAGGACTCATCCCACGCTGCTCCTGCAGCAGCTCAAGCATCCTCCCAGCTCTCAGCCAGCTCACACCAATCACCTCCCATGCAAATGCACCCATCAGCTCCAGCAGATCTGCTGCTGTCCCCTGTCCTGTGCTGATAACCCCCTGGGCAGCCTTATCTCCCCTCCACACCTGCTCTGCCTGCACCTCCAGCTACGGGGCTCTCAGCACCATCTGCATTCCCTCAGGAGCTCTTCTCTGCACCTTCTCTATGACTAAACCTGTCTTTCAGTGTGGCTGGTGCATGATCTGTAGGTACAACCCTGGCACCATCTCCCCCCCAGAAACACGTCCCAGTGGATTAAGGAGGTACCACTGCCATCTATAGCAGCATCCTGAGCTGCTGAACACACACAGACCTTTTCTCCTCTACTCACTTCCAAATCAGGAGCCTAATTCATGGCACAAATGTTTGTTCAGCGGCTCCAGGGCATGACTTTGCATTTTGTACTGTTCCATTTCCTCTCATGACTTAGCTCAGCCTCAATGTCACCAGTGCCCTGGACATTGTCCCAGGCCTCTGCCACCTCCCTGCCTGTTGCTAAGCTCAGGCCATCACCTGATACTTTATGCCACAGTCACTGATAAAAGCATTACATTCATTTGCCTCCAGAGTCCTATTCTCTGGATCCCCCTTTCAGCACAATCCCATCTCCCAGTGGGTGGCAGAGCCTGGAATGTGTCCCAGGTCCTGCCCCAGCCAGGCTGCTGCAGGAGACAGGAGCTGCTCTTTTGGCTGCTGTGATCTGCTGCTATGTGCAAACGTCTTGGGTTTGTCCTCACAGCACAGAGCAGAGCTCCACCAACAGCACAGTCAGCTCAGCTGAAAGCCTCTGAGCTGCTGCGAACCAAGATCAAAGAGAAAAGGAACAAAAGACATTGTTCTGATGGGAGCTTTTATTAACTCCCCACTTAACTGGTTCTCCTCCTTAGGAAAAGGTGAAAAAAGGGTTTAAAAGCTTTTGGAACTGGGAACTCCCCAGTTAAACTGTGACAGCCCAAGCGGCTCTTAACTCCTGGCTGCTCCAGCAGCAAAGGCAGGGTAAGAACAAAGCCCAGCTGGGGAGAGGGGCTGGAGCCTGAGGAGCAGCACTTGGGGGGCTGGGGGGGGAGAAGCTCCCCAGGACCCGGCTTGAGCCCAGACCCCCCCGTGTGCTGGGTGCAGCCCAGAGCAGGAGCAGCGGCTCTGGGAGGGGATCCTGCCCCTCTGCTGTGGGAAGGGGAGAGCTGAGAGCAGCTCCAGAGCCTGAAGGGGCTGCAGGGAACGGGGAGAGGGGCTTGGGACAAGGGAGGCAGGGATGGGAGGAGGAGGAACAGCTCCGACTGGGAGAGGGAAGAGTTGATGGGATCTTGGGATGAAGTTCTCCCCCATGAAGGTGCTGGGACACAGGAAAGGGTCAAAAGGAGAAGCTGTGGCTGCCCCATCCCTGGCAGTGCTCAAGGCCAGGTTGGATGGGGCTGGGAGCACCCTGCTCCAGTGGAAGGTGTCCCTGCCCGTGGCAGGCGCTGGAGCTGGATGAGCTCTAAGGTCATCCCCCCAGCACAAACCAGTGCATGATGTGATGATTCTAAAGGAACCAGCTCGGATTTACCGAAGGAAACCATGGCCTCAGGAGCAGGAAATTCCCTGGCAGCAGAACACAGGAGTTTGGGCCATGGAAAGCCTGGGATTGGTCCCAGCCGAGCTCAGCTCAGGCTGTGCTGAGGCACTGAACGTGCTGTGCTCCACCAGCAGCATCCCCTGCAGCCAGGTTCCCTCTTCGGAGAGGCTGGACTCGGGAGGTGGGATCGGGTCTCCTGCCAGGGATGTGGAGCAGGATCCTGCCAACACAGTGGAAGCAGCATCAAGGTCTGAGACAAACCAGACTCCCTTTGTCATGACCAGCTCCAACACAAAGTCCTGCTCCTGTGGTGGACCTGGAGGCAGCTACTGATACTGCTCCATCCCACCAGCCCCTGTCATCCCTGCCCTTGTCCCTGCTCCCTGCATGCCCCATCCCACAGCTCTGTGCCACCTCCTTCAGCCACACAGGGAAACCTCAGAATCATTGAATAACAATCATGGGATGGGTTGGGTTGGAAGGGAGCTCCGAAGCTCATCAGTCCAACCCCCTGCAATGAGCAGGGACATCTTAAACATCTGAACATCCTCTGCCAGGGGAGCCATGTCCTGCCCTGCCCTTCACCCCATTCCTGGGGCTCTCCTGCTCCCTCCTCTGGGATGGGGTATTCCTGCAGGAAGCAGCACTGCCATCACTGGCAGCATCAAGGGCCCATATGATGCCCTGGGCAGGATGAACCCTCCCTCCACCTCCATGAGACAGTCACTGAGCCCACACAGGAAAGAGAATGTGAGGTACAGACTGAGATGCCTCATGGCAGCTGTTCACTGCCCAATGGGCACCACAAGGTGCCAGTACTGGTACCAGTAGTGTGACTGCTGCCGCTGCCTGCTCTGCCTGCCTGACCCCCAGCAGCTGGGTCCAGTTCCTCCATCACCCAGTCACTGTCCTGCATCCCATGGGATGCTCTCACATCAAAGCTTGTCCATTGCTTTGCCCCACACAGGAGCCTGGCTGTGGCCCCTGCACCCTCACAGACAGAGCATTCCAAGCAGGTTCAAACCATCCCAGTTTAGCAGTGAGCTGTGACCAGTCCCAGCCGGTGCCTCATCCCAGCACACCCACACATCCTACCTCTGTAGTCACATTCGCCTCCTGTCACACGCTGCCTCTTTCCACTTATGGAAGCACTTATGGAAGGGCTGGATACGTGTTCCCTGCACTGTGTGGAATCTGCCAGAGGGAATACAGGCAGAGCTCCAAGGAGCTTACAGGGGCTGGGAGTCAGCAGCCCCTCACCAAGCTCTCTGGCCTGTCCTCTGCTGCTGTATGTGCCTCCCGGGGGTGACATGGAAGATGCTGTATGTGCCTCCCGGGGGTGACATGGAAGATGCTGTATGTGCCCCTCAGGGGTGACACAGAAGATGCTGTATGTGCCTCCCGGGGGTGACAAGGAAGATGCTGTATGTGCCTCCCTGGGGTGACATGGAAGATGCTGTATGTGCCTCCCGGGGGTGACATGGAAGATGCTGTATGTGCCTCCCAGGGGTGACATGGAAGATGCTGTATGTGCCTCCCAGGGGTGACATGGAAGATGCTGTATGTGCCTCCCGGGGGTGACATGGAAGATGCTGTATGTGCCTCCTAGGGGTGACATGGAAGATGCTGTATGTGCCTCCCGGGGGTGACACAGAAGACGCTGTATGTGCCTCCTAGGGGTGACATGGAAGATGCTGTATGTGCCTCCTGGGGGTGACATGGAAGATGCTGTATGTGCCTCCCAGGGGTGACACAGAAGATGCTGTATGTGCCTCCCAGGGGTGACACGGAAGATGCTGTATGTGCCTCCCGGGGGTGACATGGAAGATGCTGTCAGCGGTTACTGTTGGGAGAAGTGGTTTCAAGAGCTGCTCCATGTAATTCCCAGGGCACGCTCTGCTCCTGCAACACTTGCTGCATGCTGGGCTCCCTCCCGTGACTTCACACATCAGATCACACGCTGACAGCAGCAGGTTACACATGTGTGTGGGTCATGATGCATGTGGGGAGCTGCAGAGCAGGGAAGGGGAGACCCTGATGTGTGAGGAACAGAAACAGGCTCCTGAGGAGCTGCAGTTTCCCTGCGGAAGCCACCATGGAACAGGCTGGGAAGCCAGAGCAGGGACCGTGGGGGGTATAGAGGAGCAGGGTGACACCTCCTGAACTTCACACTGTCACTAAGTGCAGGTTGTGCTGCACACATGGAGCTGATGCGTCAGCCACTGGTGAAAAGAGATGGTGAGTTCAGAGGGGCTCCTGGCCAGGAGAGGGAGGGAGACATGGGGGCACCAGCACCAGCCCAGCCCTGGAGCAGGATTGTTGTGGGACAGCCAGTGAATAGGAGAGTGAATATGAACAGCTCAGACAAATGTGCTCTACTGCAGAGTATCCTTATTACTTCTTATGAGGAACGATGGGGTACCTGAGGGGTTCAGATGGAGAAGAGAAGGCTCAGGGGGGACCTGATGGCTCCCTCCAAGTGCCTGCAGGAGGATGGAGCCAGGAGGGGCTGGGCTCTGCTCCCAAGGAACAAGGGATGGGACAAGAGGGAACGGCCTCAAGCTGCACCAGGGCAGGTTCAGATGGAGCTGAGGAACAATTCCTGCCCCATAGGGTGCTCAGGCATTGGAACAGGCTGCCCAGGGCAGGGCTGCAGGCATTGACCCTGTGAGTGTTCACACACGGTGGAGACGAGACCTCAGTGCCATGGGTTAGGGGTGGCCTTGGCAGTGCTGAGAGCACTTGGCCTGTGTGAGTTCTTTTCCAACCTCACTGATTCTGTGATTCTATGATCCAGTAAAGCCAAAGGAAGTCATAGAAGGGAGATCAGAAACTTACTCTGATGTGGATGAGGCTTTGAGGATGCTGGGATGAGGAAAGAGGTAGTGTGATACTGAGGCATTGTCTGGATGGGGATGGTTGGGCACTGATGATACCAGGGATGGTCACTGCTGAGGGAACACGCATGGATCCTGCATCCTGTCATCCCTATGGTCACAGAATCACGGGGTGGTTAAAGTTCATCCCAATCTCCCCTCTGTCAGGTTAAAGCCATTCCCCGTTATCCTGTCCCCACAGGCCCTTGTTCAAAGCTCCTCTCCAGTTTTCATGTCAGCCTGTGCAGTTCCTGTACCCAGAGAAACTGAAAGCATCACATTGTGACAATGCTGCACTCAGGGTGGTTGAGCCTGACCGGAGGGTCATGGGTCCAGAAACTGCTGCTGGTGAAAACCATTTACCTTCCTCAAAGGATCTTCAAAGCTCACGTCTGAGCCACCTGAGCAGTGTGGCCACAGCAACATCCAGCTCTGGACACCTCCAGCACACTGACATGGAGCAGCCGTGTCCGCAGGGAATGTGTGAAGGCCAAAAGTGCTTTGTGCTCACACACAGGGAGCAGAGTGAGAGCAGCTCCTCCAGGTCAGGCTGAGCCCTGCACATCCCTGCACTCCTTGGCAAGCTGCTGACTACATCCCAAGAGGAGGAGCACAGGAACCTGTGTTTCATCATCTGCAGCCTCTCAGCTTTGAGAAGCTGCAGCTTGGAGCCCTCTGGAGCCAGAGGCCTCGGCTGCGGCTGCCTTTAAAAGCCCAGATCAATTCTTCTCCCACAGATCTGCCTAATGGCTTTTAAAACCCTTTTCTCCTTGGCCGCTGTGAACACCCTGGGGCAGTGAATTCCTCCATGTGGCACCGGCCTCACCAGGCGTCCCAGCTACTGATCTGTGTGACACGTGTGGCATCCTGTGTGCTCTCCCCACACCTCTCATGGGCTCTTGCTCTGTGTGTCTGACCTGCACATCAAGGTTCATGTGAAACCTTGTCCATGACACGGTTCCTGTGTCACCAGAGCCTCTGTGGCTCTTTGGAGGTGACTGTCCTCAAGAGCTGGTGTCATCAGTCAACTGCAGCTCCTTCATCCCTCCTGGGTTGTTGAGGAGCTGTTGGAAAGCTGGACCTGGCACTGACTCTGCCCATTTACTGTGGGATAAGCTCTGCCCATTTGACATTCACCATCTGCCAAACATCTCCAGCAACTTGTCCCCATTGTCATTGACTTGGTTTATAACATGTACTTTTGTCACCTCGCCTGGAGGCAATTCCCCTGCCTGTTGTCTTACAAGGGAGGGCTTCCTGCAGAGTAAATGTCACAGCAGAGAATGAACTGTGGGCTTTTTGTGTGTCTCATAGAATCCCAGACTGGTTCGTGTTGAAAGGGACCTTAAAGCTCCTCCAGCAACCTGCTGTAGTGGGAGATGTCCCTGTCCATGGCAGGAGGTTGGAACTGAATGAGCTTTAAAGTCTCTTCCAACCCAAACCATTCCACGTTTCCATGTTTCCCAGCCAAACCTTTGCCTTTCACTTTGATAAGAACCAGTACTTTACTTTCCTACAGGTCCTGCCTGGCAGGCCCAGCACAAGGTCACTGTGGGGTACCTGGGACTGGCAGCAGGGGGGTACAGTGGGGGGTGCTGGAGGTGACTGCTGCCTCCAGCAGTACCCAGTAGTGGCCCACACAAGGAAAAGCTTCCTGTCCCTTATGCTGCACTTCAGGGAACAGTGTGCAACCCTCCACCGGTGCCTCCTCATCCAGCAGCCACTCACCATGGTCCATCCTGGTTAACCACAGGCTAAAAGCAGTAACAGGGTTGGAGGGAAAGAACATGTCCCACATGTCAGGCACTGGCACGTCAGGGAGGCCCTGGAAAAGGTAATGAACGTGCTAAAAGCAGCCGGAGCTGGCCAGGAAGAGAAGGAAAAACATCAAATGAGCCAGAGAGTGGCCAGAGGAAGGAAAACAGCAGCGAGGCTCATGGCTGGGAGCTGGGGGGCTGTTCTGGGGTAGGCTGGGGAGCTCTGCCTGGGGTGCAGGACCAGCACCAACACCAGCACCAACACCAGCACCAACACCAGCATCAACACCAACACCAGCACCAGCACCAACACCAGCACCAACACCAACACCAGCACCAACACCAGCACCAGCACCAGCACCAACACCAACACCAGCACCAACACCAGCACCAACACCAGCACCAGCACCAACACCAGCACCAACACCAACACCAGCACCAACACCAACACCAGCACCAACACCAGCACCAGCACCAGCACCAACACCAGCACGAACACCAACACCAGCACCAACACCAGCACCAGCACCAGCACGAACACCAACACCAGCACCAACACCAGCACCAGCACCAACACCAGCACCAACACCAGCACCAACACTGGGGCTTCAGCGCTGCAGGACAGACCCCACTTCCCTCCACCACGGGCTGTGCTGTCCTTGTGGCTGCCCCTGTCCCGGCCCCGGTGCTCGGGGCTCCTCTCGGGGGTTCGGGGCGGGGTGTCCCGGTACCGGGGCGGGGCGTGCGCGGCCGCACGTCCGGAGCGGGGCGGGACGGGGCAGGAGCGGGAGCGGCGCTGTCCGCCCGTGGCTCGGAGCGGAGCGGTGCGGAGCGGAGCCGAGCGGCTCGGTTCGGAGCGGTGCGGAGCGGCTCGGTTCGGCTCTGTTCGGCTCGGCTCGGTTCGGCTCGTCTCGGGATGGCGGTGGCGGAGCCCGAGGCGCGGCTGTCGCAGGAGAAGGAGGAGGAGAGCGAGGAGGAGAGCGAGGTGCTGGAGGAGAGTCCCTGCGGCCGATGGCACAAGCGCCGTGAGCAGGTTCGACCCGACGTGCTGGTGCTGGTGCTGGTGCTGGTGGTGATGGTGCTGCTGGTGCTGCTGGTGCTGCTGGTGCCGGGGCCTGGGGGGCACCGAGCGCTGCTCCTGGCCGGGGCCGGGGCCGGGGTTGGGGCTGGGACCGGGGCCGGGGCAATGGCCGCGGCCGGAGGCCGGTGTGGAGCTGCTGCTGCTGGAAGGGGTGGGGAGAGCCTCCGGGAGCGGCCCGTGGCACAGCGTGACCGGTGCGGGAGCCTCGGTGCGGGGAACGGGACTGATCGTGCTCCGGTGCTGGAGCCTCGGTGCGGGGAACCGGGACTTATCGTGCCCTGGTGCGGGAGCCTCGGTGGGGGGAACGATCATGCTCCGGTGCGGGAGCCTCGGTGCGGGGAACGGGGACTGATCGTGCCCTGGTGCGGGGAACGGGGACTGATCGTGCTCCGGTGCGGGAGCCTCGGTGCGGGGAACGGGGACTGATCGTGCTCCGGTGCGGGGAACCGGGACCGATCGTGCTCCGGTGCAGGAGCCTCGGTGCGGGGAACGGGGACTGATCGTGCTCCGGTGCGGGGAACCGGGACTGATCGTGCCCTGGTGCGGGAGCCTCGGTGCGGGGAACGGGACTGATCGTGCTCCGGTGCGGGAGCCTCGGTGCAGGGAACGGGGACTGATCGTGCTCCGGTGCGGGAGCCTCGGTGCGGGGAACGGGGACTGATCGTGCCCTGGTGCGGGGAACGGGACTGATCGTGCCCTGGTGCGGGAGCCTCGGTGGGGGGAACGATCATGCTCCGGTGCGGGAGCCTCGGTGCGGGGAACGGGGACTGATTGTGCCCTGGTGCAGGGGGAACCGGTCCGGTCCCCGAGGAGAGGGGCAGTCCCGAGCATGCGGAGGCCCCGGTACCCTCGGGAGCAGCCGGTGCTGCCGGAGCCAGCGTGCAGCCGAATCCTGGCAGCTCCGGCGGGCCCGGCCCTGGTGCGGTGTGGGAACCTCAGGGCTCTGGGGCTGCAGAACCCGGTTCCTCTGCTCCAGACAAGGAGCTTGGACCCTTTCCGTTTATGTTCCCAGCCCAGGGCTCCAGCAGCCTGTCCAGAGGGGTTTGCAGCATCCCACCATTGTCACCCCCTGACCTCCCTCCTCTGGATGTGTGCCCTTTATCAGTGCAGTGTCCCTCACCCCCAAAAGCGGGACCAGGCTTCCCATCCCTGCCAGGGCACCCAGGGATGAATCCTGACCACAGGCAGGGGTGGGACAGTGCTGACAGATGCTGTCATCACACAGACAGCACAGGCACTGTCAGCTCCTGAGAGGCAGAGGGGTCCATCCAAGGGCCCTTTATCTCCCACTGTCACCTGTTAAGGACCGGAGGTCTCGGGTCTGGCTGGAGGATGCCCATGATTTAGGCTGTTTGCCCAGTCCAGCCTTTGCTGAGATCCCAGTAACCTGTTAGAGAATTATAGAAGCTGCTCTCAGGTCTCCCCTTCAGGAGCCTTCTCTTGTCCAGGCTGTCCCAGCCCAGCTCTCAGCCTGGCTCCAGGGCAGAGCTGCTCCAGCCCCTGCAGCATCCCCATGGCCTCATCTGGACTTACTGCAGCAGCTCCACATCCCTCTGGTGCTGCTGCCTCAGAGCTGGACACAGGAGGGGGCTCCCCAGAGCGCAGCAGAGGGGCAGGATCCCTGCCCTGAGCTGCTGCTCACGCTCTGGAGGCACAACCCAGCACATGGGGGGGTTCTGGGCTCAAGCACTCACTGAAGGCAGGTCACAGGGAGCTTCTTCTCACCCACCACCCCAAGTCCTGCTCCTCAGTCTGCTCCAGCCCCTCTCCCTCAGCCTGGGTCTGTGCTGGGGTTGCCCTGACCCAGGGGCAGGACCTTGCCCTTGGCCTGGTTTGCACCACTCCAGCCTGTGCAGGTCCCGTTCAGGGCTCAGGATCTGTAATGCTGCTGTGACAAAAGGCACATGAGCTTGAACAAGGAAGTGGCAGCGCTGCCTGAGTTGCAAAGTGAAGGAAGTTTTGTGTAAGAGGTTTATTTGTTACAAATCATAGATACTTATGTACCAGGAAGGGAAACACCTTTTGCTGTTCGTGAGCTGTCGACAGGGACCTTGTCGCACAGGGACTGAGCCTTTGTTTTCACACGACCCCACTGTGCATTGCTGTAGGTACAGACCCAGCAGCTAAACGGTGCTGCGATCTTAATGCTGGGCTGTGTCTGGTGGTGCCCATTTCCCTTCACAGATTCCTTTGCCTGTTTAGGATGCCCAAATTCATTGTGGATAATGGAGTTAGAGATTGACATGAGCAGTTCAGGAAATCACTGAATCCCAGACGGGTTTGGGATGAAGGGACCTTAAAGCTCCTCCAGCTCCAACCCCTGCCAGGGCAGGGACCCCTTCCCCTGGAGCAGCTGCTCCAAGCCCCTGTGTCCAACCTGGCCTTGAACACTGCCAGGGATGGGGCAGCCACAGCTTCTCTGGGCACCCTGTGCCAGCGCCTCAGCACCCTCCCAGGGAACAGCTTCTGCCTCAGAGCTCAGCTCAGTCTCCCCTCGGGCAGGTTCAAGCCATTCCCCTTGGCCTGTCCCTACATCCCTTGTCCCAAGCCCCTCTCCAGGTTCCCTGCAGCCCCTTTAGGCACTGGAGCTGCTCCAAGGGCTGTGCTTAAGGAGCCTTCTCCAGGCTGCCCCAGCCCAGCTCTCTCGGCCTGGCTCCAGTTTCAGAACATAAAGCACTTACAGCATCTCCACAACATATGTGGAGGAAGAGCCACGTGAATCCTTTAGAGACCTCGTGTTTGGTGTCAGCACATGCACTGCTCTGCCTCTTCCATTAGTGTGGAAGTGGCACAGAGGAATGCTGCTGCTGTCGACTTTTCCGTGTAGGAAGATATGTGTTTTACAGCGTGGGTTTGATGACTTCATTTGTGTTTTTCTACCCACCTTGTGGAGTATGAGTAGTAAGGAAGGAGGAACCTGGTTTACTGCTTGTGTCCAAGGTTTTACAACTTCCCTTGTGGAATACAGGCTCCTGAATGAACCCCAGCCCCTTGCTACTGAGGTCAGACTGGTTCTATCCCCACTGCTTTGCTTTAGCAAACCCCCTATTAGGAAAAGGGACTGTTATGACTGCTAGATACTTTATCCAGATTGCCTTTGGCATTCCCCAGGGCCCGTTCCTGTAGGACCAGAGCCTGTGCTTGTCATGGCTCTCAGGACTGAAGTTTACAGTTGGTTTTCACTGGTATTAGTACATTGCTCCCCTTTTGGTCACCTGCTTTGGTGACAGGGTGTGTGTGTACTGATGCAGAGCCCTTGAACGGAGCTTCAGCTTCTAAATCCAGCAGGATGAAAGGTGAAAAGGGAAACCAGAAATCCTGAAGCAGAATGTAAAGACATTAAAGATGTTAATGACAGAACCTGCGGGGAGGGGGTTTGGAAGTGCTGCTCCATGTTCCCACCGGTCAGAACAAGACACCAATAACCTCAGCATCCGGCTGTGGGAGGTGCAGGGTCCCTGGATGAGGTGCTGGCTGTGCTCAGGCTGTGCTCAGTGCACGGAGGGGCTGGGCAGCCTGGGCTGGAGGCTCTGGAAAGGGCAGCCTGGGCTGGAGGCTCTGGAAAGGGCAGCTTGGGTTGGAGGCTCTGGAAAGGGCAGCCTGGGCTGGAGCCTGGAAAGGGCAGCCTGGGCTGGAGGCTCTGGATAGGGCAGCCTGGGCTGGAGGCTCTGGATAGGGCAGCTTGGGCTGCAGTCTGGAAAGCAGCCGCTATTCCATATTTGCCACCAGGGTTATTTTTAAAGGCTGCTTTGTTACCAGCCCTCCCAGGAGACTGGATCCGTCCGGGCACTGTGCTCAGGATCCGTGCTCAGGATCCGTGCTGAGGATCCGTACTGAGGAGCAGCTCACACAGGATCTGTGCTGAGGAGCAGCTCACACAGGATCCGTGCTCAGGAGCAGCTCACACAGGATCCGTGCTGAGGAGCAGCTCACACAGGATCCGTGCTCAGGAGCAGCTCACACAGGATCCGTGCTGAGGAGCAGCTCACACAGGATCTGTGCTGAGGAGCAGCTCACACAGGATCCGTGCTGAGGAGCAGCTCACACAGGATCAGTGCTGAGGAGCAGCTCACACAGGATCCGTGCTCAGGAGCAGCTCACACAGGATCAGTGCTGAGGAGCAGCTCACACAGGATCCGTGCTCAGGAGCAGCTCACACAGGATCTGTGCTGAGGAGCAGCTCACACAGGATCCGTGCTCAGGAGCAGCTCACACAGGATCAGTGCTGAGGAGCAGCTCACACAGGATCCGTGCTGAGGAGCAGCTCACACAGGATCCGTGCTGAGGAGCAGCTCACACAGGATCCGTGCTGAGGAGCAGCTCACACAGGATCTGTGCTGAGGAGCAGCTCACACTGGATCCGTGCTGAGGAGCAGCTCACACAGGATCTGTGCTGAGGAGCAGCTCACACTGGATCTGTGCTGAGGATCTGTGCTGAGGAGCAGCTCACATAGGATCTGTGCTGAGGAGCAGCTCACACAGGATCCGTGCTCAGGAGCAGCTCACACAGGATCCGTGCTCAGGAGCAGCTCACATAGGATCTGTGCTGAGGAGCAGCTCACACAGGATCTGTGCTGAGGAGCAGCTCACACTGGATCTGTGCTGAGGATCCGTGCTCAGGAGCTGTGCTCAGGAGCAGCTCACACAGGATCCGTGCTGAGGAGCCTTTCCCAGCTCACACGGGATCTGCGGAAGAACCCGGCTCTTTCCCTTCCCTGAATCCACTCTCCTCTGCCCCTTCCTGGCTTTGCTGCTGTTTCAGTGCTGGGATGCTGCTGTTTCAGTGCGGGGATGCTGCTGTTTATCAGCCTGCTGAGCAGACAGGTTCCTATTTAGAGGCTCCAAATGGGCCGTGGGGCCTCTCACCTGCAGGTCTCACCTGGTTCTAATGGAGGTTTTAGTTGCCAGAGCAGGATGAAATGCTCTCAAGTAAGGGGGCAGAACTCCCCATGGTTGCTAGAAGCAGGTAGCCAAGACTTTCTCAGGGTGTGTGCTGTGGATCTGGCACCAAATGGGACTTTGCTTGGTGGGTTTAGTGTCCTGTGTTCCCTGTTCCAAGGATCCTTTAATCCTTTATGATCTTAACGGGTCACAACAATCCTCTGCCTTGTTCTGGCTGCTGGCGAGGGAGGAGCTGCACGCCCAGAGGAAAGGTTAGTGCAGAAACGTGCCCTTTTTCAGGCACTGACATGTTCTTTTATTCCATTCATGTTCTCCACAAGAATGCCTTGCTGTTCCAGCTTCTGCTCTTAGTGAGCTCCTAAGGGGCTCTATGAAGCTCCAGCTTCTCCACGTCCCAAACCCATGCAGCTCAGCAGCTCCCAGGCTGCTCCTTCTGTGCTCCTTCCAAAACAGACTTGACATGGAAGCATTGCACTTGCCAGTATTTTCCATGTTTTCTTCCCTTTCCTGTTTTTAATCATGATTTTGTTGCCCTTTCACTGGTTTCCCATTTTGGTTCACAGTGGCTAGATCTGGTCTGTGAGTCTTGCAGGTTTGTGCACGTTTTGTGTCCCATCTCATAGAATCCCAGACTGGTTTGTGTTGGAAGGGACCTTAAAGCTCCTTTAAAGCTCTCAGCTCTCCCCTTCCCACAGCAGAGGGGCAGGGTCCCCTCCCTGAGCTGCTGCTCACACTCTGGGGTGCACCCAGCACATGGGGGGCTCTGGGCTCAAGTGCCCTCTGAAGCCGTCTCATGGGGAGCTTCTCCCCCCCAGCACCCCCAGTTCTGCTCCTCAGGCTCCAGCCCCTCTCCCCAGCCGGGCTCTGTGCCTCATAATGCTCCAGTGCATCCCCGATGAGCATCGTGCTGGGGCTGGGCCGTGCTCAGCTCTTGGGCTTGTGTGTCCTCCTTGGGCTGTGCAGTGCCTGGGGGTAAAGCAAACACCTCCCTGGGTCCGGCACGTTGCCAGCCCAGGTGTGTGTGACTGTACCCAGGACACACCGCCCCTTGCATCGCCTGAGGCACACAGGGTCGCTCCTGGCTCTTATCTGGGCAGTGGAAAAGTACTGTGGTGTCCCTTGTTCTCCGCAGGGGCAGGAGAACAGGGACCGCAGTGTTTGCTCTGGCAGCTGCCAGGCACAAGGGAAGGGCAGCCCTGGGTATGGAATGGAAGGAGAGATGCCAGCCCTGCCTGTCCTGGGCTGGCTGGTGGATGTGCCTGTCCAGGTCCTCTCTGTCTGCAGGTGTTGGTGACCTCCCTTTGCTGCTGCCTGGCAGGGTCTGCTGAGGAGGGATAGAGGGATAGCCCTGGAAGGGGCTGGATGAGGTGGGTGCTGGGGTGTGTGAACGCATCACCCCAACCTGCCCCGCTCCATGTCATGGGCAGCAGAGCCCATGGCTCCCCTCTGCCTCCGCTCTGCTGTCCGGGGCTGTCTGCTCCGGATGAGCGCTGAGGAGCTGGGTTTGTATGAAACACTTCACTGCAATCAAAGCGTTTTCTGTCTCCTGCGTTGCCTTCACCTGCCCGTTGTGTAACAGCCCCATGGAGGAGCAGGTCTGCCTGCCCTGCGGCTGCCTCTGCTGCGCTCACAGGTGCTGGGCGGTGGAGCTGGTGCTGTGGGTTATGGACAGCAGGATGGGGGGACCCCCTGGATGCTGGCAGAGCCCTGGTGTACCTGCGGGGAGCTGCAGCCCAGGCACAGCAGCGGGTGGCTCCAGAGCCCTCGGGGCTGCTGCTGAACAGGGACATGGGGCTCTGCCTGGAGCTGCCTTGGGCTGTCCCTGTCCCTTGGTGGGCTGGAGGAGGCACTTTGCTGTTTCCTTGTACGGGTTGTGTAAAGCTGTTTCTGTGCCGCAGCAGCCACCCCTGTCCTGGCAGGAGGGAGCTGGGTTGGTTCAGATGGAGAGACCTGAGAGCAGCTCCAGTGCCTAAAGGGGCTGCAGGAAAGCTGGAGAGGGGCTTGGGACAAGGGATGTAGGGACAGGACAAGGGGAATGGCTTGAACCTGCCCTAGGGGAGACTGAGCTGAGCTCTGAGGCAGAAGCTGTTCCCTGTGAGGGTGCTGAGGCGCTGGCACAGGGTGCCCAGAGAAGCTGTGGCTGCCCCATCCCTGGCAGTGCTCAAGGCCAGGTTGGACACAGGGGCTTGGAGCAGCTGCTCCAGGGGAAGGGGTCCCTGCCCGTGGCAGGGGTTGGAGCTGGAGGAGCTTTAAGGTCCCTTCATCCCAAACCCTCCATGGTTCTGTGTTAGCACAGGGAGGTGGTGAGAGGAGCAGAGCCTCCTTCAGGGCAGGGATGTGTGGTTTGGAGCAGGCAAAGGGGATCCTGGCTTTGGGCAGTGCCTGGAAGTGGAGTCCCTGCAGGGATCCCATGCTCTGTCTCTCCTGGCTGCACACACTGCTCTGAGAGGACAGTCTCTGGCCCAAGGCATGTCCTGTGCAATCTGTAATCTGAGCACAGGCCCTGGAGAAGCCCAAACACAGCCCTCACTGTCACCCAACTCATGAGACACTGGAGCCGAGACGGGATTTACTCTGTGGAATGCTCTCCCAGGCACAGCGTGTTCCCTGCTCAGCCTTGTGACCCCACAAATCCTGCCAGTGCCCAGTGCCAAAGGGATCATATCCCGGTGTCATGAGGAGTCAGGTGAGCTGTGAGCATCACTGGGTGGCACATTCACAGTGTGCCAAACACCCCTGTGTGCTGGGCTGCATCCCCACAGCAGGTCAGGGAGGGGGTTCTCCCCCTCTGCTCTGGTGAGGCTCCTTGCTTGGCTCCCCTGCACTCCTTGCTTGGCTCCCCTGCACTCCTAGCTTGGCTCCCCATCAGGTGTCTCTGGCTTTGCCCTGTGTCCTGAAGCAGCACCGGTTGTTCTGTCCTGAGCTGTGTCCCAGGGCTGTGCACAGCAGCCGGTGCGGTGATCAGGGATGGAACCACAGCCTGAGCAGGCAGCGGATGCTAAGGGGTTGCTGCAGCCTGTGGTGCAGGTGTCCTGCATGGGCTGCATGTCCCCATGTGCCGGTGGGAGCTGGGGTCAGGAGCTGAGCCCTCCTGTGCTCCCCTATGGACAGGACACATGCAGGGAGCTGACAGCTCCTTCGCTCTCTGGCCCGGTCAGGTGCCTGTGATTCCCAAACCTTCACCTTTCCCTTGGCCCCTGGCTCAGCACCATCAGAAAATCCCTGGTGAGGTTTGGATCAGTTCCTTCCAGCCTCTGGATGCATGGAAGCTGTGGATCAGCTCCTGGTGTGTGCTTCACCCTGGTCAAGAGTCCTGGTGGCCCTTCTGTGGTTTGGCAATACAGACTTTTAGGCATGGTTATTATGGAACCATGGAATGGTTTGGGTGGGAAGGGACCTTAAAGCTCCTCCAGCTCCAACCCCTGCCAGGGCAGGGACCCCTTCCACTGGAGCAGCTGCTCCAAGCCCCTGTGTCCAACCTGAGCACTGCCAGGGATGGGGCAGCCACAGCTTCTCTGGG
Organism: Melopsittacus undulatus; assembly: GCF_012275295.1. NCBI lineage: Eukaryota > Metazoa > Chordata > Aves > Psittaciformes > Psittaculidae > Melopsittacus > Melopsittacus undulatus. The sequence continues at coordinate 253,165 of NC_047527.1, read as the reverse complement.
CACCCTGTGCCAGCGCCTCAGCACCCTCCCAGGGAACAGCTTCTGCCTAAGAGCTCAGCTCAGTCTCCCCTTGGGCAGGTTCAAGCCATTCCCCTTGGCCTGTCCCTACATCCCTTGTCCCAAGCCCTTGGGTTCAGGGTGTGAGAAGGAAACTCACTGTTTCCCTCTCTGCATCTCAAAGAGACCCTGCAGAAACAGGGTCTGAGGGTCAGTGTCCCCCTGCTCAGCTCCTGCCTGCCCTTTGTGCTGGGCTGCCCTGGGCACCACACTGTGGACTTCAGCCAGGTGTTAGGGATGGTTTGGGTCAAGAACCTGCAGCAGGAACCAACCTCCTCACAGGGGTTGGATCTGCACTGGTGCTTCTCCTCTGACAGGAGAGGAGCACATCCCTGCTGGGGATGAGGATGTGAGGCGGCTGATGGGCATGGGAGGCTGCCTGGGTGCAGTGCTTGGTCCCATGGGTGGCTGGGGGTCTGGATGGGTTGGAGAACGCTATGGAGCACACAGGAAGGGAGCAGGATGGGAGATGGTGCCACATGTGCTTGTCCTGAGTCCAGGGAGAAGAGGGGACCAAGGCACCATGGCCTTGCCCCCCCATCTCCCAGAGTAACTGGAGGAGGGTGACAACCACCTTGTCCTTATTTTCTCCTCCAGATCAGGAGGTGGTGGTGGCAGCACAAACGCCTGCCCAGTGCCCTCCATCCCATGCCTGCCTTGTCTGACAGGAGCTCTCCCCAGGCCCCACAACACCATTAAGCCTTTTGCTGTGGAGTGTTTCAGTCCTGGTCGATGGGGGTGGTTTGAAATGGAGCAACTGACTGTAAACTGCAATCTGGTTTTCTGTAAGCCTCATGTCCCCAGCGATCCCTCCTCCTGCCAAGGGCTTTCTGGAAGCAAGGAGCTCTGGAGCTTTGCCTGTTCCACGTGGGGCCACCATTAGCAGCACACGGATCTGCTGGGAAGCCCTGAGAGGTGACCTGTGGCCGGGTCCTTCTGTCCCCAGTCACCTCTGGGGTTATAATGCAGCTTTTATTGATGCAGCCTCAGAGGTTGGTGTCACTTTCCTGGTCAGGGCAGCACAAGTCTCAGCACGTTTGTGTCTGCATGAGCAGGGAATGTTTCCTCCCCTATGAACTGCCTGATGCTCCAAACCCAGCAGAGCCTCCTGGATCCCAGCAGAGCCTCCTGGATCCCAGCACATCACTGTGTGCAGCTGTAAGCACCAGGATGCGGCTTCAGAGAGGGTCCTGCTGTGGATCTGCACACAGGAGCACTGCAGCCCTGCAAGGAGGCAGAGGAGGAGCTGGCACCAGAGCTGTTGAGGCAACTGTGACTGCGCCAGGCACCAGTGCTCCCTGTGCCGAGCTCTGGCTCCAGGGTGGCCTGGTGGCAAACCAAAGGTTCTTTGGGTCTGAGCTCTGCATTTGACTCCATGGCACAGGGTGCCCAGAGAAGCTGTGGCTGCCCCATCCCTGGCAGTGTTCAAGGCCAGGTTGGACACAGGGGCTTGGAGCAGCTGCTCCAGGGGAAGGGGTCCCTGCCTGTGGCAGGGGTTGGAGCTGGAGGAGCTTTAAGATCCCTTCCACCACAAACCAGTCTGTGGTTCTGTGGTTCTCAGCCTGTGGCCAACCACTGCCTTCAGGACTGGGGGTTTCTCCTGGCCATGAACTGGTTTTCTGAGGGTGTTCTGGAGAGAAGGGGGAAGCAGCTCCACAGAGCACAGAGCAGCAGAGACCCTTGGGCCAGCAGTGCTTGTTCCTCCTGCACACCTGCACCAGGACCTGCCCTAACCTGGCCCCAGCTGCTGAGAGCTCCTGATCCCCTGGCCCAGAGTCACAGAGCCAGAGAACCAGGGAGCCACAGGAACGGTGAGGGTGGAAAAACCCCTTAACCTCATCCAGTCCAACCATTCCCAGCACTGCCAAGGCCACCACTAACCCCTGGCACTGAGGTCTCATCTCCATGGTGTGTGAGCACTCACAGGGTCGGTGCCTGCAGCCCTGCCCTGGGCAGCCTGTTCCAATGCCTCAGCACCCTCTGGGGCAGGAACTGTTCCTCAGCTCCATCTGAACCTGCCCTGGTGCAGCTCGAGGCTCCCTGCGCCTGTAGGAGCAGGAGGAGCTGCAGTCACAGAACCCTGGAACTGCCCAACCTGTAGCTGTGCCTGGGATTGCTCTGACCCAGGTGTAGGACCTTGCACTTGGCATGGTTAAACTTCATGAGGTTGGCATCAGCCACCTCACAAGTGTGTCAAGGTCCCTCTGGATGGCATTCCTTCCCTCCAGCGTATCAACAGAACCACACAGCTTGGTGTCATTGGCAAACTTGCTGAGGTCACACTCAATCCCACTGTCCATGGCACTGACAAAGGTGTTGAACAAGACCAGTCCCAGCACTGATCCCTGAGGACACCACTTGTTACTGGTCTCCAGCCGGACATTGAGCCGTGTGGCCATCCAGCCAGTTATTTATCCACCGAGTGCTCCACCTGTCAAGTTGATGTCTCTCCAGTTTAGGGACAAGGATGTCATGCAGGTGTCAGTGTTGATGCTTTGCACTAGTCCATGTGGATGATGTCAGCTGCTCTACCCCTGTCATGCTGAGGTGAAGCTGCTCGTGGGTCAGGTTCTGGCCATTGCTCCTCATCCTGTTGCTGGCACCACTGAGAAGTCTGGATGCAGCAGACACTGCCCCTGGGGTGCAGAACCCTGGTCCTGGAGGGTCTCTGTGCTGCTGAGCTCCTGTCAGAAGCCATTAGGGCAGGTTTGACCTAGGATGGGGCTGGAACAGGATGGTCCTGCATGGACCCAGCAAAGGAACAGGGCTGCTGCTGCTGTGTTGGTGCTGGATGTGGCCTGTGGAGGTGATGGCCATGGAGCTTCTCTCCTCGGGATCCTGGGACAGACAGAGCACAGGGCATGGGGACTGCTCCGTCTCCTCAGGGTGTTTAAAGAGATGATGCTATAGCTTTGGATCACCTGGATCTTCTGCTTTGCTCTGTCTGACAAGAGTGTGAGCACCAGCCAGGGGTGTGGGTTGCCCCATTATGGCTGCTGGGAAGTGGGGTCCATGTGGGGTCCCCAGTGTGCAGGAGTAGGATCAGCAGGTCCCTGCCACCGCTGGCTTCTCCCTGGGATACAGGACTCAATGGGAAGTGCTCCACAGTGTGGCTGTGGTGCCCTCGTGTCCTGGACAAAGGGGGTCTGGCAGGTGCCCAGGGCAAGGGAGGAGGCAGCTCCTTCCCCATCTCCTGGCCATGCCCTGCTGTGAGCTGAAGTCCTCACCTGTGCCCATGCAGCACATCCCTATGGAGGTCAGGAGCTGCAGGCAGGGCTGTGGCCGTCTCCCACCTCCCTGTGCCCATGCAGCACATCCCTATGGAGGTCAGGAGCTGCAGGCAGGGCTGTGGCCGTCTCCCACCTCCCTGTGCCCATGCAGCACATCCCTATGGAGGTCTGGAGCTGTGGGCAGGGCTGTGGCAGTGTCCCACCTCCCTGTGCCCATGCAGCACATCCCTATGGAGGAGCTGTGGGAAGGGCTGTGGCCGTCTCCCACCTCCCTGTGCCCATGCAGCACATCCCTATGGAGGTCAGGAGCTGCGGGCAGGGCTGTGGCCGTCTCCCACCTCCCTGTGCCCATGCAGCACATCCCTATGGAGGTCAGGAGCTGCAGGCAGGGCTGTGGCCGTCTCCCACCTCCCTGTGCCCATGCAGCACATCCCTATGGAGGTCAGGAGCTGCAGGCAGGGTTGTGGCAGTGTCCCATCTCCCTGTGCCCATGCAGCACATCCCTATGGAGGTCGATCCCTATGGAGGTCGGAAGCTGCAGGCAGGGCTGTGGCCGTCTCCCACCTCCCTGTGCCCCGCAGGTGAACCAGGGGAACATGCCTGGCATCCAGAGCACCTTCTTGGCCATGGACACAGAGGAGGGTGTGGAGGTTGTGTGGAACGAGCTCCTCTTCACTGACAAGAAGGCTTTCAAAGCCCACGAGGTGAGACATCCCCCCCGGCAGAGCCTGCGCCCACCCCCCTGCAACCACCCCTCGGAGCCTGCCTGGGGCAATGTGCTCCTGCCTTCCCTGGGCTTCCATCCCAGGGACAGCTCCATGTGTCCTCTGTACCCCAACCCCATGGGCACAGCCTCCTCTCCAGCCCAGGTTCCCTTGCTCTTGGTGTCCTGTATGTCCCAGGACCTGACCCCCCCTGTCCCCTCTGTCCGCAGGAGAAGATCAAGACCATGTTTGAGCAGCTGGTGCTCGTGGATCACCCCAACATTGTGAAGCTGCACAAGTACTGGCTGGATGTGAAGGACTCCAAGGCACGGGTAGGGAGGTCTGAGGGGCTCCCCAGCCAGGGGGGATGTCAGCAGGTGGGAATGGGGATCCTGGCTCTGCTTCCCACCCCTCCGCAGGGCTCGGATCCTCCAGGACACTGGTGCTGGGCAGGAAGCTGATGCCTCTCCTCCTGCCAGGTCATCTTCATCACAGAATATGTGTCCTCCGGGAGCCTGAAGCAGTTCCTGAAGAAAACCAAGAAGAACCACAAGGCCATGAACGCCAGGGTGGGTTCCTGGGGCACACAGGGGGGTCCAGAGGCTCTGGAGCCGCAGGCAGAGGTTCTGTGATCCCTTGGAAGGCAGAACAAGTGTAAATGGTGCTCCCTGAGTTACCCAGGTGTAAATGGTGCTCCCTGAGGTACCCAGGTGTAAATGGTGCTCCCTGAGTTACCCAGGTGTAAATGGTGCTCCCTGAGTTACCCAGGTGTAAATGGTGCTCCCTGAGTTACCCAAGTGTAAATGGTGCTCCCTGAGTTACCCAGGTGTAAATGGTGCTCCCTGAGGTACCCAGGTGTAAATGGTGCTCCCTGAGTTACCCAAGTGTAAATGGTGCTCCCTGAGTTACCCAGGTGTAAATGGTGCTCCCTGGGTTACCCAGGTGTAAATGGTGCTCCCTGAGGTACCCAGGTGTAAATGGTGCTCCCTGAGGTACCCAGGTGTAAATGGTGCTCCCTGAGTTACCCAACTGTAAATGGTGCTCCCTGAGTTACCCAGGTGTAAATGGTGCTTCCTGAGGTACCCAAGTGTAAATGGTGCTCCCTGAGTTACCCAGGTGTAAATGGTGCTCCCTGAGTTACCCAAGTGTAAATGGTGCTCCCTGAGTTACCCAGGTGTAAATGGTGCTCCCTGAGTTACCCAGGTGTAAATGGTGCTCCCTGAGTTACCCAGGTGTAAATGGTGCTCCCTGAGTTACCCAAGTGTAAATGGTGCTCCCTGAGTTACCCAGGTGTAAATGGTGCTCCCTGAGGTACCCAGGTGTAAATGGTGCTCCCTGAGTTACCCAAGTGTAAATGGTGCTCCCTGAGTTACCCAGGTGTAAATGGTGCTCCCTGGGTTACCCAGGTGTAAATGGTGCTCCCTGAGGTACCCAGGTGTAAATGGTGCTCCCTGAGTTACCCAGGTGTAAATGGTGCTCCCTGAGTTACCCAAGTGTAAATGGTGCTCCCTGAGGTACCCAGGTGTAAATGGTGCTCCCTGAGGTACCCAGGTGTAAATGGTGCTCCCTGAGGTACCCAGGTGTAAATGGTGCTCCCTGAGGTACCCAGGTGTAAATGGTGCTCCCTGAGGTACCCAGGTGTAAATGGTGCTCCCTGAGGTACCCAGGTGTAAATGGTGCTCCCTGAGTTACCCAGGTGTAAATGGTGCTCCCTGAGTTACCCAGGTGTAAATGGTGCTCCCTGAGGTACCCAGGTGTAAATGGTGCTCCCTGAGGTACCCAGGTGTAAATGGTGCTCCCTGAGTTACCCAGGTGTAAATGGTGCTCCCTGAGTTACCCAAGTGTAAATGGTGCTCCCTGGGTTACCCAAGTGTAAATGGTGCTCCCTGGGTTACCCAGGTGTAAATGGTGCTCCCTGGGTTACCCGTGTGTAAATGGTGCTCCCTGAGGTACCCAGGTGTAAATGGTGCTCCCTGAGTTACCCAGGTGCTCTGCTGGAGGGAGGTGGCACCTTGGTGAGGGCTGGAGCAAGGGCAGCCCAGAAGTGGATCCTGCTGCTGCAGTGATGCTTGTGCTCCTGGGGCTGCATCATTTGGGGGGCAGAGCACTGGAACAGGTTGCCCAGGGGGTTGTGGAGTCTCCTACGTTGGAGATATTCAAGGACTGCCTGGATGAGTTCCTGTGGGATGTACTCGAGGTTACCCTGCTCCTGCAGGGGTTGGACTGGATGAGCTTTGAGGTCCCTTCCAACCCTTGGGGTTCTGTGATCTCCAGCACCCCCAGTGAAGGACAGTGGGTGTGTGGGTTACTGCTTGGGTTGAAGGGGCAGGTGTCACCAGCAAACCCACCCAGTGTGGGTCTGTCAGTGGGTTCCAGCAGGTCTCAGCTCAGGAGCTGGGTGACTGGGGGGCCCTTGCAAGCCCTGCCATGAGGCTTGGGCTCAGTGCCATGCCAGTGCAGTCAGGCACCACTGTGACTGTGTGCATGGACCCCACAACCGCAATGGGCTTTGCCTCCTGTGTCCGTGCTCCCATTGGAGTCTGGTGGTTCAGGGGAGCTCTGGGCTGGGGATGGGCTCTCAGCTGTGATGGTGCTGTTTGAGCAGGGGTTGGGAAGGAGACTGTCACCATGTGCCTCATCTTTGGTACCAGTGTCCTCAGGGCTGTGTAGGGCACATCTCTGGTAGGCAGGTGGGAATGTCCTGCTCTGGCTCCTGCACTCCGATGGGATCTGGTCTGATGGAGGGCTCTGATCTCTGCTCTAGGCCTGGAAGCGCTGGTGCACCCAGATCCTGTCGGCTCTCAGGTGAGCTTTGGCATTGCCATTGTCCTGCTTCCCACGGGGCTGGCACCGGTCTCGTCCTGAGGGCAGCTCTGTGCTCCTCAGCTTCCTGCACTCCTGTGAGCCTCCCATCATCCACGGCAACCTCACCAGTGACACCATCTTCATCCAGCACAACGGCCTCATAAAGATCGGCTCAGGTGCGACATTCCCACCGCTCCGGGTGCTGAGGAGGGGCAGGGTCAGCAGGAGGAAGCTGTGGGATGCAGGGAGATGTGTGGGAATGGCCGGTGGGGGTTCTGGGGGCACAGAGCTGGTGGGAGCTGCAGGGCTCCCAGAGCATCACACATGTGCTTGGAGTTACCTTCTCTTCTCTTTGTGCCTCACCCCTCATCTGCTGCGGCATCTGCATGGACCCCAGTCTGGCACAGGGTGTTTGCCAATGGTGAGTGTCCCTCTGTCACCTCCCCAGCACATTGGGCCCATCCCTGGGTCCATGTTTCTCCTGTGGGCTCTGCAGGTGGGGGGGGGAGAGGGAAGGTTTGTTCCTTGGGTAAGTGTCCTGGAAGCAGAGGGGTCTCCTGGAGGAGTCAGTGTCCCAGTGTGGTCCTCATGGGCAAGAGCAGCGCCCAGTTCTGGGCTCCTCAGCACAGGAAAGACAACAAACTGCTGGTGATGTCCAGTGCAGGACCACAGGGATGGGGGGGGGCTCTGGAGCATCTCTTTGGTGAGGAGAGGCTGCAGGAGCTGGGCCGGTTGGGGCTGGAGCAGAGCAGCCTGAAGGGATCCATCAGTGCAGAGCAGGGGCTCCAGGGCAGGGGCTCCAGGGCAGGGACAGGGGCTCCAGGGCAGGGGCTCCAGGGCAGGGGCAGGGGCTCCAGGGCAGGGGCTCCAGGGCAGGGGCAGGGGCTCCAAGGCAGGGGCAGGGGCTCCAGGGCAGGGGCAGGAGGATGGGGCAGGGACAGGATGAGGAGCAATGGCCAGAACATGACCCCCGAGAAGCTTCACCTCCACACGAGCAGGACCTGGTTGAGGTCCAGGTCCCCGAGCCCTGGGGCAGGGGGAGGGATCTGGAGTCATCCCAGAGCCACCATAGACCCGCTCCTGTGTGCCCTGCTCTGGGTGGGACTGGGCAGGGGGGATGGAGCTGCAGAGACCCCTTCCAGACTCATGATTCGGGAGTTCTGGGAGCACAACCGGACTCCATCCGGTGCCCCCCCCCAGCCCCACAGAGCCCCCCCAGCCCCACAGAGCCCCCCCAGCCCCACAGAGCCCCCACAGCGGGGGGTGCTCAGGGTTTTCCTCTCTGAGCAGCTCTCCCGGATGACCTCAGGAGCCCCATCAGGATCGAGAGGGAGGAGCTGCGGAACCTCCACTTCTTCCCACCGGAATACGGCCGTGAGTGCAGCTCTGCCTGTGGGTGCAGGGCTGGGTGCAGGTCTGGGTGCGGGTCTCAGCCTAGGTGCAGGTCTGGGTGCAGGGTCTGGGTGCAGGTCTGGGTGCGGCTCTAGCTGTGGGTGCAGGGTCTAGGTGCAGGTCTGGGTGCAGGTCTGGGTGCAGATCTGGGTGTGGGTCTGGGTGCAGGTCTGGGTGCAGGTCTAGGTGCAAGGTCCGGGTGCAGGTCTGAGCCTAGGTGCAGGTCTGGGTGCAGGTCTGGGTGCAGGTCTGGGTGCAGCTCTGGCTGTGGGTGCAGGGTCTGGGTGTGGGTCTGAGCCTGGGTGCGGGTCTGGGTGCGGCTCTGGCTGTGGGTGCAGGGTCTGGGTGCAGGTCTGGGTGCAGATCTGGGTGCAGGTCTGAGTGCAAGGTCTGGGTGCAAGGTCTGGGTGCGGGTCTGAGCCTAGTTGCAGGTCTGGGTGCAGGTCTGGGTGCGGGTCTGAGCCTAGGTGCAGATCTGGGTGCAGGGTCTGGGTGCAGGTCTGAGCCAAGGTGCAGGTCTGGGTGCAAGGTCCGTGTGCGGGTCTGAGCCTAGGTGCAGGTCTGGGTGCAGGGTCTGGGTGCAGGTGTGGGTGCGGCTCTGGCTGTGGGGTGCAGGTCTAGGTGCAAGGTCCGGGTGCGGGTCTGAGCCTAGGTGCAGGTCTGGGTGCAGGTCTAGATGCAGGTCTGGGTGCAGCTCTGGCTGTGGGTGCAGGTGTGGGTGCAAGGTCCGGGTGTGGATCAGAGCCAAGGTGCAGGTCTAGGTGCAGGGTCTGGGTGCAGGTCTAGGTGCAGGGTCTGGGTGCAGGTCTGGGTGAGGCTCTGGGTGCAAGTCTGGGTGTGGGTCTGAGCCTAGGTGCAGATCTGGGTGCAGGGTCTGGGTGCAGGTCTGGGTGCAGGTCTAGGTGCAGGTCTGAGTGCAGGTCTGGGTGCAGGTCTGGGTGCAGGTCTGGGTGTCCCAAAGGTCTGTCCTGATGTGGGTCTGCCTTGGTTCTGCAGAGAAGACAGATGGGACGGCTGTGGACATCTTCTCCTTCGGGATGTGCGCACTGGAGGTACAGGACCTGCTCTGCCTGATTTATAGGCCAGGAGTGAGGGGGCCTGGAGCTTTCCAAGGAGGCTCAAACCTCAGTGTGAGCTGGGGACTCCTGGCAGCTGTGGGGACATCACTGATGGGCTCAGCTGAACATGTTCTGTGGCTGTGGCCTCTCCTGCCCCCCATGCAGTGTGGGCTGAGCTCTGATGGGCTCAGCTGGTGCCTCCTCTTCCTCCTCAGGCTGTGACAGTCCTGGGAAGGGGCAGGGACAGGTCATACAGCTCCATAGAACCATGGAATGATTTGGGTTGGAAGGGACTTAAAGCTCCTCCAGCTCCAACCCCTGCCACAGGCAGGGACCCCTTCCCCTGGAGCAGCTGCTCCAAGCCCCTGTGTCCAACCTGGCCTTGAGCACTGCCAGGGATGGGGCAGCCACAGCTTCTCTGGGCACCCTGTGCCAGCGCCTCAGCACCCTCACAGGGAACAGCTTCTGCCTCAGAGCTCAGCTCAGTCTCCCGTCGGGCAGGTTCAAGCCATTCCCCTTGGCCTGTCCCTACAGGCCCTTGTCCCAAGCCCCTCTCCAGGTTTCCTGCAGCCCCTTTAGGCACTGGAACTGCTCTCAGGACTCCCCTTCTCCTGTCCAGGCTGCCCCATCCCAGCTCTCTCAGCCTGGCTCCAGAGCAGAGCTGCTCCATCCCTCACAGCATCCCCATGCCCTCCTCTGCCCTCTCTCCATCAGCTCCAGGTGTTGGGATCCCCGGGGCTGGCTGAGGACACCCCCAGGGCAGGCTGGGGGTGTTGATGCTGTCTGCAGTATCCCCACTGTGCCCTGTGCCAGGGAGTGACCTGTGAGCAGGGACACAGAGTTCGGGGTGCGCTGGGGTCCCCACCAGGTCCAGAGCCTGGGTGAGGAGCTCCAGAGATGCCACCAGCTGGGATGTCCCCTTGGGAAGCTGCCCCAGGGCTTGGCCAGGGGCAGACGTGGCTGCTCTTGCTCCCTCCCCAGATGGCTGTGCTGGAGATCCAGACCAACGGGGACACGCGGGTCTCCGAGGAGGCCATCATGCGGGCACGGCATTCCCTGGATGATCCCAACATGAGGGTGAGTGCAGAGCCTGAGCCTGTGGGGCAGAGACCCCTCTGCAGGTGAATGTCCCCTCGGCTGCTGTCTGGAATGTCAGGCACTGAATGCGTGTGTGGGTCTGTGCACATGTGTGTGTGAGTCAGGCTGTGTGTGGGTCAGGCTGTGCATGTGGGTCAGGCTGTGTGTGTGTGTGGGTCAGGCTGTGCATGTGGGTCAGGCTGTGTGTGGGGTTGTTCAGGCTGTGTGTGTGTGGGTCAGGCTGTGTGTGTGGGGTCAGGCTGTGTGTGTGGGGTCAGGCTGTGTGTCTGTGTGTGGGATCAGGCTGTGTGTGTGTCAGGCTGTATGTGTGTGTCAGGCTGTGTGTGTGGGTCAGGCTGTGTGTGTGTGTGGGTCAGGCTGTGTGTGTGTGTGGTCAGGCTGTGTGTGTGTGGGTCAGGCTGTGTGTGTGTGGGTCAGGCTGTGTGTGTGTGGGTCAGGCTGTGTGTCTGTGTGTGGGATCAGGCTGTGTGTGTGTCAGGCTGTATGTGTGTGTCAGGCTGTGTGTGTGTGGGGGGGTCAGGCTGTGTGTGTGTGTTAGGCTGTGTGTGGGTGTTCAGGCTGTGTGTGTGTGTGTGTCAGACTGTGTGTGTGTGTGTGTGTTAGGCTGTGTTGGTTCCATCCTGTCATCCTTCTGTCCTTCCGTTGCTCTCTGTCTCTCCTGTGGCCAGCTCAGGACAGGCTCCAGCCTGGAGCTTGCAGGAGGGGCAGGATTGGCTCCATTCTGCCTCCCAGGAACCTGAGCCTGAGCCAGAGCTGCCACTGGCAGCAGTGGGAACATCCTCATCTGCCTCCGTTTGTGCCTTTGCTGTGACCTGCAGGAGTTCATCCTGTCATGCTTGACCCTGAACCCGGACAAGAGACCGACCGCACACAACCTGCTGTTCCACCGGGTGCTCTTTGAGGTCCATTCCCTCAAGCTGCTGGCAGCTCATTGCTTCATCAACAACCAGTGTGAGTGAGCAGGGCCCTCCCTGCCCCACAGAGCGGCCCTGGGACCCCCCTCTGACAGCCCCTCGCTGCCTTTGCCCTAGACCTGATGCCAGAGAACGTGGTGGAGGAGAAGATAAAGGACCTGGACCTGAATATGGTGATGGCCGAGATCCGGAGAGAGGGTCGGCCTGGAGCGCAGTGGAGGTGAGGAGGGGGACGTCAGAGCGGCTGTGGTGTGAGCCTGGGACTGGTGGGTGGCACTGGTGTGAGGCACAGGAATCCCTCCCACTGCTCTGTTCTCCTGCCTCCATCACCTCCCATCCTCTTTCCCTCCCAGGTACTCGGAGGTTTCCTTCCTTGAGCTCGACAAGTTCCTAGAGGATGTCAGGTGGGTTGAAGGTGCTGCTGGGACCCCGGGTTGGTGTCTGCCCCCCTCTGATCCCCAGCAGCTCCCTGCCTGCAGCTCCCTGCCTGCAGCTTCTGCCTGCAGCTCCCTGCCTGCAGCTCCTGCCTGCAGCTCCCTGCCTGCAGCTCCCTGCCTGCAGCTTCTGCCTGCAGCTCCTGCCTGCAGCTCCCTGCCTGCAGCTCCCTGCCTGCAGCTCCCTGCCTGCAGCTCCTGCCTGCAGCTCCCTGCCTGCAGCTCCCTGGCTCCAGCTCCCTGCCTGCAGCTCCCTGCCTGCAGCTCTCTGCCTGCAGCTCCTGCCTGCAGCTTCCTGCCTGCAGCTCCTGCCTGCAGCTCCTGCCTGCAGCTCCCTGGGTCCAGCTCCCTGGGTCCAGCTCCCTGGGTCCAGCTCCCTGCCTGCAGCTTCCTGCCTGCAGCTCCCTGCCTGCAGCTCCTGCCTGCAGCTCCCTGGCTCCAGCTCCCTGCCTGCAGCTCCTGCCTGCAGCTCCCTGCCTGCAGCTCCCTGCCTGCAGCTCCCTGCCTGCAGCTCCTGCCTGCAGCTCCCTGGATCCAGCTCTCTGCCTGCAGCTCCCTGCCTGCAGCTCCTGCCTGCAGCTCCCTGGATCCAGCTCTCTGCCTGCAGCTCCCTGGCTCCAGCTCCCTGCCTGCGGCTCCTGCCTGCAGCTCCTGCCTGCAGCTCCCTGGGTCCAGCTCCTGCCTGCAGCTTCCTGCCTGCAGCTCCTGCCTGCAGCTCCTGCCTGCAGCTTCCTGCCTGCAGCTTCCTGCCTGCAGCTCCCTGCCTGCAGCTTCCTGCCTGCAGCTTCCTGCCTGCAGCTCCCTGGATCCAGCTCCTGCCTGCAGCTCCTGCCTGCAGCTCCCTGCCTGCAGCTCCCTGGCTCCAGCTCCCTGCCTGCAGCTCCTGCCTGCAGCTCCCTGCCTCCAGCTCGGTCCCATTGACCCAGCAGTGCTTGCTCGTGGTGATCCCCTCTGCGCTCCCCCTGGGGCTGCAGCGCAGGGTGAGGGGAGCTCTGTGCCCTGCTCCCTGCCAGCTCTGCCCCTCCATGGGTGCAGGTCCCTGCTCTGGGCCTTGGCATCCCACAGCTCACCCTTGAGAGGGCTCAGCTCTGTCCTCCCTCTGTCTGCACCAGGAATGGGATTTACCCCCTGATGAACTTCGCTGTTTCCAGACCCCATGCCCTCCCGCGTGCCCTCTCCCAGCCCCAGGAGGACCCTCAGAAAGCCAAGACTCCCACCCCAGAGCCCTTTGATGTGGAGACCAGGAAGGTAAGGTCAGATCCAGCTGGGGCTGGATTCTGCACTGGGACACGTGGACTGTCCCCACTCCTGAGCCTAGGGCAGGATCATCTCCCTTTCACCACCCACTGAACCCCAGTTGGGTGAGAGCTGTAGAGCTGTTCTTGTACTGGCTGCCCAGGACTCTGACATCCCTTTGGCTGAGCCAGTGAGGTCCATTTTACCCAAGCCCTTCTGGAGCAGCCCCATTGCCTCCAGTTCTTTGCTCTGCCTTCCCTCCTCCTGTGCCCCATGGCACAGGGCACTATGTGCTTTGGTCACTGCAAGTGGGTTTATGGGCCCTGGGGGGAGCAGGGGGGAGCCTGGCAGGGAAGGACCAGCACAACATGTCCTGGTTTAACCATGGCTGGGCCCAGGCAGCTGCTCCCTCACCCCACACTGGAACTGGGGAAGAGAACTGGGACAGTCGTGGGCTGGGATGAGGACAGTTCAATGGGCAGAGCAGGAGCTGCCATGGGAGCAAAGGAAAACAAGGAATTCATTCAGCACTTCCCATCACAGCAGTTCAGCCACCCGAGGGCAGCCGGGCTCCATCACGTGTCACAGTGACACAGACACCATCACCCCAAACACCCCCTTCCTTCTGCCAGTGTTCCATGCTGAGCATGATGTCCCACGGTCTGGGATATCCCTGAGGTCAGTTTGGGTCAGCTCCTTGTTCACCCCCAGCCTGCTCACTGAGAGGCAGAAAAGGCCTTGGCTCTGTGTAAGCTGTGTAAGGAGAACATCTCTGTGTCCAACAGTTCCAAACCATAGCCCCATCCTAGCTATTGTGAGGAGAATGAGCTCCAGCCCAGACCTGGGAGGGTGCTGAGCAGGAGTGAAGCCATCCAGCACCACAGCGATACCCAGCACTGAGCAGTTCAGTGCTGCAGTGTAACCCCTCATGGCTATGGGCACGCTGCTGGTTCAGCCCCCAGCACCTTCCCTTCCACAGCAGAACAAACCCAGTGCCCTCAGCCCCCTCTCAGAGAGCAGCAGTCCAGGCCAGGACCATTGCAATGGCCCTTCACTGAACATGAGCTGCTGTCAATGTGCTGCTTGTTCTGGAGACCCAGGATCGGATGTGGTCCATGATGGAATTGATGCTGAGGAGGGGAGGGATTATTTCCCTCAGCATCCTGGCTGTGCCCCAGGACACTGGTGGCCATGCATGGTGCTGGGGCACACTGCAGCTCACATCCTGCCCCATGACCCCAGAGCCTTTCCTGCAGCCAGCCCATCCCAGACTGGTGCATGCCCTTTGCTGAGGTGTGTATGGGGCATGCAGTGGTTGGCACCATGCTCAGAGCAGAGCTCAGGCACTTCTGACAGTGGCTTCTGTCTCCTGGACTGTGCTGAGGGCTGAGGAGCTCCTTGGTCTGAGTGCACCTCCCTTACAAACCCATCTGGTACCTGCTGTTCCCCATATGGGTATTTCCCTGTAGAATTCCAGTCATTCCTCATTGATTACCCATGGAACTGCCTTCGTGCTACCACAGATGATATATATGTGATTGATACATTGGATTCATGTGAAAAATACTCTGCGGGGCTAAACCTGATTCTTGTTCCTGCATGATCCTGTGCAATGCCTCCCTCTGGGAAGCACATCAGCACTGGGCTCTTCATCCCCACCCGAGAACCCGTGTTCAGAGCACTCAGCTTGTGCTTCACTCATCTGTTCAAGGCTTATTTTTAGCGAGCATGAGTCAGACACGTGAGGGAAATGGAAACGTGAAGTTGCTGCGGTGCCTTTCCCTCCCTGTGCTTGTTCCAAGCTGCTTTCTCACCTCCTGTCCCAAAGAAGGTCCTTAAGTCCATGGTCTGACCAAGTGGTCACCTTGGTTTCACCTGCTTTGAACTGGTGACGCCAGGAGCACTGAGGAAACTTGCTCATCCCAAAGGGGTGTAGCTGCAGTGCAGATTCTGTCTGTCCTAAGAGCCATTAGAATATGGATGTGGAGGGATCCAAGGGATTCTCAGTGGAGCAGGGGCTTGGAGAGGTTATGGGATCCCCTTGGAGGTTTTCAAGCCCCAGCCAGGCAGAGCTCTAAAGTACCTGGTCTGAATGTGGTTTGTCTTGTTGTGAGCAGAGGCTGGGACTAGAGATGATGCCACCTAAGTGATGCCTTGATCACAGGCATCAGTAGAGAGGTGAGGAGCAGGTGGCAGTGATGTACCTGACATCCCCAGCTTTCTCTTGGTGGTGTCTGCAAGGTGCTGCACACTTCAGTGTAGCTCAGTAAGTGAAGGAACCTATGCCCAGTCAGGCTGGTGTCACCCAGTGCAGGGACAGGGCACCCACTTTGGGCACAGGCTCTCCCTGGACACTGCATGGCCTGGAGATGGTCAGAAGACAGTGAGAATCCTGGCTGGGAGCTGATGCCAGGGCTGTTTGTCACAGGAGGAGCTGCACAGGGGACACGGGGCCAGAGGAAGCAGTAAGTGTGTAACTGGAGGATCCTAACTGAAACCCTGTTAAACTCAGTGCAAAACAGGCTCTTGATTCACGGCTTTCTGGGCTCACCAGTTCCATGCTCTCTCTGGCTTTCCTTTGCCAGACAACACAACTTGTGATGTGAGCCATCTGCGTGGGAACTTGCAGCTGCTCCAGCTTGAAGCTGGCCTTATCACTTCATAGGAGCTTGAAGCCGATATAACTAAGATGCAATGTGGGGCTTCCCAGAGAAAAGCCAAATTCATTGTAACAATATTCAGTATTCTGGGTTTGCTTTGTCTGGTTTGAAGGTTGGGCATTGCCATAAGGCCACGAGCAAGGGCAGTATCAGACCCTAGCCAGGGGTGTGCGCAGAGCTTCGAGGGGCAGCAGAGGAATTCCTCGGGGTGGTAAAGTCTCCCCAGAGCTCACAAAGGCTCTCACCCAATTCCCACGGCTCATGGCTGATCCTGGAGCACCTCAAGCCTCAGCTGCTCCCCCTGCATGGAGCAGCATGGGCAGCAGTGGGAGGTCAGGCTGGAGGCTGGAATTGAAGGGGTTCAGGAGGGATGTGCAGATCGTGCTGGGAGAGCAGGAGTGAAGCAGGTGGGGGCAGGTTGAGGGACGTGTCCAAGCTGATGCTGATTTTGGCCTCTCCTAGGTGGTGCAAATGCAATGTAACATGGAGCTGAATGAAGACAAGACCCAGTGGCACGTAAGTATTCATCTCTTATTCCACACGAGGCCCTGGGGCAAGACCTGCTGCTGTCTGCACCCACCTCTGGCATCTGGGAGGGGAAGGTTTGCTCTCAGCCGGTTTGCTGCAGCACCCACACGTTATTCCTGTCCCTTTATGGTACAAGCAGCCTGTATAAGGCTGCAGCCACCAGCTCCCTCTGGCTGCAGGATGGGGAGTCAGTGACATCTGTGCCTGGACACCTCTTAACTCTGCTGCTCTAGTTCTGCCCTGGCAGACGGGCTCTAACTGATGAGCAAACGTTCCTCTAAGACACCCAACCTTTCCAAAGCCATGCCAGCGTGTTGGCAGTTCCAGCACCTATGCCCAGAGCCGCAGCAGCCTCAGCTGCTGAGTCAGCCCCTTTCCCTGGTGTTAGTAAAGAGCTCTCTCTTCTTCCTGCAGCTCACTCTCCTGCTCATCCTGGAGGACAGGCTGCATCGGCAGCTGAGCTACGACCTGCTGCCCAGTAGGTTTGCTTGCACGTGTGGATGCAGAAGCATTGCCTGGTGGCCATGGTCAGGTTGTGTTTGTAGCCAGCTTGTCTTTCCCTGTGCTGGGAGAGCAGACTAAAGCCTTGTGTCTGCCTGGTACCAGTTCTTGTCCACTCACACCCTGAGCTTACAGCCTGTGGGTCATGCAATAACCTGCACTCTACAGTGAAGGAGGGATTGGGAGCCCAAGAGGGGACCCTGCGCTTTACCTGGGATGTGGGGTGTGATTATGGTGCAGCTCTGGTGAATCCTTCCATCATGTGTAACACTGGTGCTGGCCACACCACACCTCCCAAAGGAGAAAGGGAACTTTCCTCTGTGGAAAGGTGCTTCTCTCAGAGTAGGTCCAGCACAGCAGGCTCCAGCCTGAAAGATGCAGGTACCTTCTGGAAGCATGTGGCTGGAGCCACTCACAGCAAAACTAAAGCATAGAGCTTGGAAATGAATGCTTGGGACTTGCTGCTTCACCAGCCCCTCATGTTTCACTGCCTGCAGGTAGTGGCTTCTTCATGCTGAACCAAATGAACCCAAAACCCGTCTGAAGTGACACATGCCAAGGCTGGTGTGCTCTGTGTGACCTGGGACTGGATATCATTCCTGCCCAGAGCCTTGTTCAGCAGCAGTGCACTGCCTCAGGGTTACTTAGCAGTTACTCAGCCACCCACAAGTGCACAGCCTGTGCCCTGAAGGTGTCTCTGGGTAGGGACTGGGGCACTTTACTGGTAGAGGAGGAAGTAAGAGATGCACGTTCATGTTCTCACCATTCCTTGTCTCTGCAGCTGATAACTCCAAGGACTTGGCCACGGAGCTGGTGCATTATGGATTCATCCACGAGGTGAGCATCTGTGGGGTATGCACCATGCTACTGCAGTTCCCAGACCAGGAGACACTTCATGCCTGTGAGGAGGAACTGCTCCCCCATTGCTGCTCCAGGCATTCCCCATGGAGCAGTGGCAGGGACCAGCTCCTTGCAGTGAGCTGACACTCCCCCCCCCCCCAGCTATGCTTTGCTCCTGCCCAACTCCAGTTTGCTGTTCAGAAGGGCTCTATGGTGCAGGGCTATGTACACCTGCTCTGAGAATGGTGCCAACCACAGTGTCCCCCATACACACCTCAGCAAAGGGCATGCACCAAGTCTTGGTTGGCCATTTGGTATTAACCAGTAAATAGGATAATCACAGAATGGTTTGGGTTGGAAAGGACCTTAAGATCATCCAGTTCCAACCCCTGCCATGGGCAGGATGCCTCACACTAGACTGTGACCCAAGGCTCTGTCCAGCCTGGCCTTGAACACTGCCAGGGATGAAGCATTCAGCACTTCTCTGGGCACCCTGTGCCAGCACCTCAGCACCCTCACAGGAAAGGACTTCTTCCTTCCCTCCAGCCTGAGCTTCCCCTGTGTCAGTTTGAACCCATCACCCCTTGTCCTGTCAGTACAGTCCTAACGAAGAGTCCCCCTGTGGCATCCCTGTCACCCCCCTCAGGTACTGGAAGCTGCTCTGAGGTCTCCATGCAGCTTCTCTTCTCCAGGCTAGTAATAATCCTTAGCAGTATGTTCCAGATGTGCTTCCAGGCTGTTCTCTTCCCATTGCAGGACTCGGATGTGAAGCTTGCAGCTTGGGATGGAATCACTTCAGGAGGATTACCTGGGGTAGCCAATACCCATGGACCTGCTGACATCCATGTCCTTTATTTCCTTTAGGATGACTGTGAGAAGCTGGCAAACTTCCTGGAAAACGCCTTCCACAAGTACCGCTCTCCTCTGCTGTGAGCGGCCATCGGATGGACACAGGAGGGCTGCTGCAGTCCCCGGGTGTGCGCCTGAGCTGCCTGTGATCACAGCCAGTGGAGGAGTCACCAGCACACCGAGTCACCCGTGCGTCAGGAGAGCTCGGGACCAAGCAGGAATCATGGTCCCTGCTCCTGAAGCAGCGAAGCCAAAGGGAGTTGTGAGGTGGGGGAGTCCCTTCCCATTGCAAAACTGCTGCTAGAATCCCCCAAAGTGATCCATTATCCTCTGGGAATGATAAGCTTTTGTTACTGCAGGTCTCAGAGCTATCTCCTTCCTCTTTGCTGGCTGGGAGCACTTGGAGAAGGGAGGAGAGGGACAGGCTTGGAAAGCTCAGGCACAGTTTCCCATCCGCTACATTCCATTCTTTATACCCAGATCTCCCAGTTTATTCAGGCTTTCCCAGCACTGTGATGCCTGGTAGAAGAATTGCAGCCCTTGGTGTAAGCCAAAGAGAGGACTCTGTGAGCTGGACTTGAGCTGGCATCTGAAGAAGGTCCAGGAATCCAAACCCATCAGTTGGATCAGCAGAAGCCTCACTGGTGCTAACATCACCTTTGTCATTCCCCAGTTTGTCTTATGGCCTTCCAAAGTCTCATGGCACCTTAAGGGGAAAACCCCTGATGGCTCTTCCTTCCCTGTGTCTCCTGTGGTGGTTGGAACTTCAGTCATTAGCCTGGAGAAAGGGGCGACCACCTCAGCTGCTGCATACAGTTGGTGATCTGTGTTTCAGAAGCCATGCAGTGCTGCTCCATTGCTCTATGCTGCTCACGCTGTGCCATGTGAAACCAGCTCTATCCTGTTGCGGGTGTTGTGCCCATGCTGGTGCTGTGCCCGTGCCGGTGCTGTGCCTGTGCTGGTGTTGTGCCCGTGCTGGTGTTGTGCCCATGCTGGTCCTGTACCCGTGCGGGTGTTGTGCTCTTGCTGGTGCTGTGCCTGTGCGGGTGTTGTGCCCCTGCTCATGCTGTGCCTTTGCCAATCTTGTGCAGATGCTGGTGCTGTGCCCATGTGGGTGTTGTGCCTGTGCTGGTGCATGTGCTGGTGCTGTGCCCATGCCGGTGCTGTGCCCATGATGGTGCTGTGCCTGTGCTGGGTCTGCCCTGCGCTGCCTGCACTTTGTGGTGTGGCACCAGCTGTGTGGGCTGGCTCTGCTGTGCCAGGACATGATGCTGAGCTGCTGACCCTTGCTGCGCTGTGCCACCATCACAAGCTGACGAATCAATAAAGCCTCAAAGCAGCTCACAGCAGCCAATGGCTCTGTCATTCCTTAGTCACTGTCAGCAGTAAGGTGGGAGGTGGTTCCCTGAGCTCCGCAGGCTGGGAGAGGACAGATTCACTCTGATAAATGAATCACACCTCATCAGGACATCATCCTCCAGAGCAGGTTTCTGCTTGCCTCAGAATGGAGACCTTCCTTCACACACCAACCGCTTCATCTGCACTGTGAGCCAGTTAGCTCTTCATTAGCACCTTCATGGAAGCATGGAATGGTTTGGGTTGGAAAGGACCTTAAGATCATCCAGTTCCAACCCCTGCCATGGGCAGGGATGCCTCATGAGGGCATGAGGGATGAGGATCCTTGCCATGAGGGATGCCTCATGCTAGACCCTGTGACCCAAGGCTCTGTTCCACCTGGCCTTGAGCACTGCCAGGGATGGGGCAGCCACAGCTCCTCTGGGCACCCTGTGCCAGCGCCTCAGCACCCTCACAGGGAACAGCTTCATCCCAATATCTCATCCAACTCTTCCCTCTCCCAGCTGGAAGCCGTTACTCCTCATCCCATCCCTACAGGCCCTTGTCCAAAGCCCCTCTCCAGCTTTCCTGTAGCCCCTTTAGGCACTGGAAGGATTGCTCGAATCCCTTCACTGGCCTCTCTCCAAGCCCACGTGTCTTGTCTGGGGGAGCCCAGCACTGGGTCCAACACCCCAGATGTGTCTCCCTGGTGCCCAGCACAGGAAGGCTCAGTTCCCTTGAGCCTCTGGCATGTTTCCCCTGGTGCAGCCCTGATGCCACCGACCATTGCCACATTCACAGCGCTGGCTCACAGGCAGTTTGGTGTCCAGCAAGGCTGGCACCAGGACAGGGGGAATCCTGCCTGCACAGCTGACAGGCAGACACATTCCTGTCGGACAGGGAGGAGCTGTGTCCTCAAACACGTGGAGTTGAGGCTGAGCAGTTCATGAGGATTGTAACTGCTGCCCAGAGATGAGAGCTGTGCTGTGCACCCCTCTGAGGGTCCAGTCTTAACTGGAAGATGCCACAATGCAGGAACCCACTGTGTCTCCATAACAAGGTTTCTCAGGGGTTAACTGCTGTCACTTACATTTGGGCTTGAAATAATGGATGATTCTGTGTTCCACTCCAGATATTGTACTTTTATCTCCCAGATGACAGGAGCTTTTGGAGTGCAACTTTCTCACCATAAGGGTAACACGGTGTTAAGCCATGTTTTAACTGCCTTTGGTAAGCTTTACTGACCTGACCTTTTGAATCCTTTATACAGAAGCAGTCAGGCTCTGTAGATGTCTTTGGTCACAGCACTCTCCTGCCACTTTAACCAGTCATGTGTAAGGCAGAAGGCCATGAATCTCCATCCTCACTAAGGGTTTGCCTTTGATCAGGACTGACAGCTGAAGATGGGGTGTCTTTGGGGGGCTTGTTTCAGAGGAGCAATAGCAGCCGGTGACAGACCACCCATGCCAGGCTGTTCCACCAGCCCTTGCACTGGGAAACACAACCACCCAGGCTGGGAAAGAGCTGCAGGACCACACAGTCCATCTGTGCCCCAGCACTGCCAAGGCTGTCATTAACCCACGGCACCGAAGGCCCCGTGTAGCCGGTGTGTGAACACCTGCAAGGGACGGTGACTCCATCCCTGCCCTGGGCAGCCTGTTCCGATGCCTGAGCACCCTCTGGGGCAGGAATTGTTCTTCCCTGTGAGGGTGCTGAGGCACAGGGTGCCCAGAGAAGCTGTGGGTGCCCCATCCCTGGCAGTGCTCAAGGCCAGGTTGGACACAGGGTTTGGAGCACCCTGCTCCAGTGGAAGGGGTCCCCAGCAGTGCCCAAGGCCAGGTTGGACACAGGGTTTGGTGCTCCAGGGGAAGGGGTCCCCATCCCCAGCAGTGCCCAAGGCCAGGTTGGACATGGGTTTGCAGCAGAGTAAGGGGTCCAGGGCTCCAGGGGAAGGGGTCCCCATCCCTGGCAGTGCCCAAGGTCAGGTTGGACATGGGTTTGGAGCAGAGTAAGGGGTCCAGGGCTCCAGGGGAAGGGGTCCCCATCCCCAGCAGTGCCCAAGGCCAGGTTGGACATGGGTTTGGAGCAGAGTAAGGGGTCCAGGGCTCCAGGGGAAGGGGTCCCCATCCCTGGCAGTGCCCAAGGTCAGGTTGGACACAGGGGTTGGAGCTCCCTGCTCCAGGGGAAGGGGTCCCCATCCCTGCCCCTCAGTGCCCCAGCCCAGGTTGGACACGGGGCTTGGACCAGTTCACGATCGCTCCCGAGCTCCGGTAGCTCCGCCCACCCCCCTGCTTACGTCACTCACTGCCACGCCCCCAGACCACCCCTGCCCACGTGACCCCGCCTCTCTCGCGAGATGTCCCCTCTTGCCTCCCGCGAGAGTTTGAGTGCCGTGCGCACCTCACGAGGCTCTCGCGAGAGTCTGGCGCCGAGCGCAGGCGGGGCGGATAAGATGGCGGCCACGACCACCATGTCTCTGGTGAGCGGCGGCGGGGCCGGGGTGAGCCTGAGCCGGAGGTGGGGATGGGGTGAGGCGAGCCCCGGCCCTCCGGGTGTGTGTGTGTGTGTGTGCGGGGCCGGGGTGAGCCGGAGGTGGGGATGGGGTAGAGCCGAGCCCCGGTCCTCAGACCGTGTGTGTGCGGGGCCGGGGTGGGCCGGAGGTGGGGATGGGGAGAGGGGAGCCCCGGTCCTCCGGCTGTGTGTGTGTGTGTGCGGGGCCGGGGTGGGCCGGAGGTGGGGATGGGGGAGAGCCGAGCCCCGGTCCTCCGGGTGTGTGTGTGTGTGTGTGCGGGGCCGGCCTGGGCCTGAGCCGGAGCTGGGGTTGGGGTGAGGCGAGCCCCGGTCCTCCGGCTGTGTGTGTGTGCGGGGCCGGCGCGGGCTCCGCTCCGCTGGGCCCCTGTGGGTGCCGCGGCCTCCCCGCTGACGTCCCGCCTGCCTCAGCGGGGCTTCCCTCTTCTGAGCTGGGCCTTACCAGGCCAGCCGGGTCCGTGCCCGGTGCGGAGCTCCCGGGGCTGTGCCCGGTTCGGGGCTCCCGGGTCCGTGCCCGGTGCTAGGCCGGCTGTGCGGGGCTCCCGGGGCTGTGTGCGGTGCTGGGCCGGCTGTGCGGGGCTCCCGGGTCCGTGCCCGGTGCTGGGCCGGCTGTGCGGGGCGCTGAGCCGCTCTGGGCAGTGCTGTGGGAGGGAATGGCTCTTACCGGGCCGGGAAACGCTCTCGCCGCCTCCATGGGGCTGGGTTGTGGTTTCCTGAATTCCCTGTTCCCGAACCTCCCACCCGTTATCCGGTGTTCCCGAACCTCCCTCCCGTTATCCGGTGTTCCCGAACCTCCCTCCCGTTATCCGGTGTTCCCGAACCTCCCTCCCGTTATCCGATGTTCCCGAACCTCCCTCCCGTTATCCGGTGTTCCCGAACCTCCCGCCCGTTATCCGGTGTTCCCGAACCTCCCTCCCGTTATCCGGTGTTCCCGAACCTCCCTCCCGTTATCCGGTGTTCCCGAACCTCCCTCCCGTTATCCGGTGTTCCCGAACCTCCCTCCCGTTATCCGGTGTTCCCGGGTGAAGCCGCTCGTGGCCCTTCCTTGCGGTGCCCGGGGCTCATTTTGCATCTCCTCTCCCTGCTCTTGTGCGCCGGGAGGGATCCCAACGAGATGGGGTGTTTGGAGTTGTGTTTTCAGGAGTGCTCATTCCTCACTGGTGTGTGAGCAGCGGGATGCTCCTGTTGAAGGCTGCTTGTTTTCTTTGTGATTGGCCTTCAGTAGCAGAATGAATCTTTGCCCTGCTCAGCCTCCCCTGGAGTCCATGATTTACTGTTGTTATCTATGGAGGTGTGTAAAGGGAGATGTGAAACCTGCTGGTGTCGGTGTCAGGGCTGCAGGGAAGGAAGTCTCTGATGGAATCAATCCTAGAACCATGAAGGGATTTGGGTGGGAGGGACCTTAAAGCTGCTCCAGCCCCAACCCCTGCCAGGGCAGGGACCCCTTCCCCTGGAGCAGCTGCTTCAAACCTGTGTCCAACCTGGCCTTGAGCACTGCCAGGGATGGGGCAGCCACAGCCTCTCTGGGCACCCTGTGCTAGTGCCTCAGCAGGTGGCAGATACCAGGAGTGAAGGAACCTGAAAGGATTAGTGTTGGCTCATGTTGGAACATAAGCCTTGAGGTGCAGGAAGTGCTGCCTTTAGTTTGGTGTTCCCAGCCTGGGTGGTGGTATCTTAGTGTTTGAATGGCAAAGTGTAAGAGGTGCTTCCAGGAAGCAGCATTCCAGCTTGACTGCATGCCCCATGCTTTTAGCCGCTATGGGCTTGTGTAGCATTTGCTCTGAAAGGTCTGTCCTACACTTGAGTCTTGTTGCACCTCTTCAGGGAAGTCCTCAGTCCTGCCAGTGTCACACAGGGTTAAAACACCTTCTCCAGTAGGCTCTGTGTGAGCTGGGTGCCCTCTGCGTGGGTTGAGCTCCCATCTGTTGGTGCTGAGCTGAGCCTGTCCATCCCTGAGCACTGTGTCAGGATGTGTTTTACCTCACTAAGCTTCAGCAGCTGCCCCATGGCCTTGGTGTGGTCCCTGCAATGAGACCCAGCTCCGTGTCCCCACAGGCTCCCTGGATTCCTTCTTCTCAAGGTGCCCCTGTCTGTTTAAACCTCCTTTCCCTGCTGGAAAGGACATTGGCTGTTCCTGCTGTGACCATGGCATCAGCCTGAAGAGTCCAATGCAGCTGCACCAGGGCAGCTGCAGCCTTTCCTTTGTCCTAGGAGCATGGGAGTGGGGAATGCTGCCTGGGAAATACTGAGTTAGGGACAAGGTAACCCCGAGTAGCAGGAACTGAGCTCTGGGTTTAGGAGGCTCAGGCTTTGCCTTCAGCTGACTTCCTGAAGGGAGGTTTGCAGCACAGGCTCTGCTCCTGTTGTGGGACACACAAATGGGGAAGAATTGAAGCAGAAAGCAGAGGGGTTTCTCAAGGGCAGTGATTTAAGAACATGGAGTTGGGTCTTGGGAGTTATGACTGAAAGTCCCCAGAGCTTTGATGCTTTTCAGGTGTCCCCATAAACTGTCAAGAACCCACCATATGCTGGGGCCGGCAGCACATCTACTGAGAGCATGTGAGAGCCATGCAGCTGCACTGGAAGAAGGGTGGGATTTGTCACTTCTGTATTGAGCCTGTTGTTTCTCAGTGCTCCTGCTGCTGGGTAAAGCATCCTTGCTGCTAGCTTGGAATTGAGATGGGATTAGACTTGATACTGAAGTAGTTTCACAGCTCTAATGTGACCTGGTGTTGAGTGCTGCTGATAACAGCAACAGGTCTGTGCTGCTGTGGTTTGTTACCCAGAACACTAGTGGTGTGACCTGCAGGACCCAGGCAGGGATTGTGCCCCTGCACTGAGCACTGGTGAGGCCGCACCCCAGGTCCTGTGTTCAGCTCTGGGACCCTCACTGCAAGAGAGACCTTGAGGGGCTGGAGCAGGGCCTGGAGCCCAGAGGTGATGGGGAACGGCTGAGGGACCTGGGGCGTTCAGATGGAGAAGGCTCAGGGGGGACCTGATGGCTCCCTCCAAGTGCCTGACAGGAGGATGGAGCCAGGAGGGGCTGGGCTCTGCTCCCAAGGAACAAGGGATGGGACAAGAGGGAACGGCCTCAAGCTGCACCAGGGCAGGTTCAGATGGAGCTGAGGAACAATTCCTGCCCCAGAGGGTGCTGAGGCATTGGAACAGGCTGCCCAGGGCAGGGCTGCAGGCATTGACCCTGTGAGAGTTCATACACTATGGAGATGGGGCCTCAGTGCCATGGGTTAGGGGAGCCCTTGGCAGTGCTGGGCAATGGTTGGACTGGATGATTCTGAAGCTCTTTTCCACCCTGATTGGTTCTGTGATTCTCTGCAGCTTCTCAGCAGCTGTGGACAGGATCTTCTGCTTTTGAACACTGGAGCTTTCTGAGGCTTCAGGTGTGGCCACGTGAGCTGTTTGCTGCTCTCCATGTTGGTATCATGTTCAGATCTTGATGTACCCCTAAGATTATGGATGTTGTGGAGGACTCGGTGCTCCAGAGACATTTGTGCTGCAGGGAACATCCCAGCTGTGGCCAGCACGAGCAGTGCCATGAGCTTCTGTTCTGCAGGAGTTCCATCCAGTGGGACACCCGTGGGTCCTTCCCTGAAATTCCTGTTGCTTTGTATCAGCTTTCCCAAGGGCAGCTCTGTCCCAGGCTGCCAGAGCTGCTGCAGGGCTCTGGTCCTGCCTCTGCCCTGCACCTGCTGCAGGTTGCTCACGCACACACTTGTGGTGTTAGTGTTACTGGTCACTGGAGAGCTGAGGCCTCTCTGAGCGGGGGTTAATGGTGAACCCTATTTGAGCTGGGAATTGTCCTGGCACTTCTGGGATGCAGAGATTCTCCTGATGCTACAACCTGGTAGCTGCTCCCAGAGAGATGGGAGCTGCTTTGGTCTGTTAATCCTGGCCTTGGGTGGTTCCAGGGCCAGGTGGGATGGGGCTTGGAGCAGCCTGGGCTGGTGGAAGCTGTCCCTGCCTGTGGCAGGGGGTGGAGCTGGTTTTAGTTTTAAGGTCATTTCCAACCCAAACCATTCCATGTTCCTGTGCTGAATCACTTCATCAAAAGGCAAGTTGATACCTTGGAAGAACTTGCCAATACTTGATGTTGCAGGAACAACTGACCATGGGTTCTACAGGACAGACCTCAGTCGATGGGATAACTCTCCCATAGGGAGTGCTGGGATACCAGCAGCTTTTCATGGACTTTCAGCCGTTTGTGCCAGTCTGACATGAAGTGCTCAGGGGTGTGGGAAGGAAGGAATGGTCACCCCTGTGGGAATGGGTTTTCCATGACTGTTTCCTGTTTCCTCAGGGCACAGAGTCCATTAAGATGGAGAATGGCCAGAGCACAGCAGCGAAGCTGGGACTTCCACCCCTCACACCAGAGCAGCAGGAAGCTCTGCAGAAGGTGAGTAACCATCATGTGGGCTTGGTTATTGGTTGGGGGGTTCTGTTTGGTTTTGGGAGTTTTATGATGCTACAAGAGGGAGCCCACCACCCAAGAACAGGCCTGGGGTCTGGCCGTGCTGCGTGTGGATTCACGCTTCCAGTTGCCCAAGAATGACTTGGTTTGGCTTAGAGCTTGGAGATGCTTTTGGGGAGCATGATGTGGAATTTGCAATTGGGGTGGGGAGAGTGTTTTTAATTAAAATCCCAAGTAAATGACATTTGCAGTTGACATTGTAATGCTGAAGCAACATGCAACAGCTACAGGGCTCCTGGGGTTAGCAGTGTGTGCTCCACAGGGAACAAGTTTCTGCTGTGTTGCAGCTGCTCTTTGAGTCCATCCACACAAGAACACATCACAAAATGGCTATTTTCCCTTATGCTCTTTCCCATGTTCATAGAACCATGGCATGATTTAGGTTGGAAGAGACATTAAAGCTCCTCCAGCTCCAACCCCTGCCACAGGCAGGGGCACCTTCCACTAGAGAGGTTGCTCCAAGCCCCTGTGTCCAACCTGGCCTTGAGCACTGCCAGGGATGGGGCAGCCACAGCTTCTCTGGGCACCCTGTGCCAGTGCCTCAGTACCCCCACAGAGAAGAGCTTGTGCCTAAGAGCTCAGCTCAGTCTCCCCTCGGGCAGGTTCAAGCCATTCCCCTTGCCCTGTCCCTACAGGCCCTTGTCCCAAGCCCCTCTCCAGGTTCCCTGCAGCCCCTTTAGGCACTGGAGCTGCTCTCAGGTCTCCCCTAAGAAGCCTTCTCCAGGCTGAACCAGCCCAGCTCTTAGCCTGGCTCCAGAGCAGAGTTGCCACAGCCCTTGCAGTATCCTCCTGCAGTGGCCTCCTCTGAATTCACTCCAGTACCTCCACAGCACAGCCTACTTGTGCTGTTGCCCAAGAGCTGAACCAGGACTAAGGGGGGGGGAAAGGAAGGAGGAGTTTCTCCTCAGAGCAGTGAGGGGGCAGTCCCTTCCCTGACCTGCTGCTCACACTGATGTGAGCAGCCCCATTGGAAGTGTTTTCCCCCCATGTGAGCCAAGCTGGTCTAATCCAGATGACATCTGAGTGCAGCTCTTGGTCTGGGGTGCTTGGCCCTGTCTCCCACGGCGGGTGGGAGGTTTCTGCGGCCCTCCCACTGCGGGTGTGATTCCCAGCTCAGGAGAGAGGTGGAGCTGGGACTGGAGGGGCAGGAACCAGCCCTGCCTGTGCGGTGGCAGCTGTGCTGTTCCAGGCTCTGTGTGTGGCTCCCGGTGCGGAGCGGCCTCTCCTGGCTCACAGCTGTCAATGCCATTGTCCGTTTCCAGGTTCCGAAGCACCCGTCTCACATCCACGGTTTAGAGCCTCCCCAACCCCTGCAGCCATGGAAAGCAGGTGCCCAAGGGGTGGCTGAGTGCTGGGACCTCTCCTGGGAATAGGGTTTCAGGTGCTCCTTGACAGGGAGCCTCCATGGCAGCACCCTTGGGGTGCAGCTGGGGCCCTGTAGTGCAGTGTAGGGCACTGAAAGGATCAGAGCAGTGAGCCTGTGTCTGAGGCAGGAGGTAGAGAAACAGTGGGAGCCTTGTGTGAGCAGAGTGGGTGCCCCAGCCTAGGGCAGGCCAGGGAAGGGAGAGCCCAGGCCAGACTGGACCTGGTGTTTGGGGGGCCTTCCGTTCTGTAGAAACTCTTTGTCCAGATGTTCTCTGAGTGGAGAGGACTTGAAGGAGGCTCTGTCCTGCCCTGATCCCAGCAGGTAAGGTGCTGTGGTGGGATTTAAGGGGCAGAGGGAGGAAGAGGGGAGATGCCACGTGTCTGGTGCATGCTGCTTCCTTGATGTGGTGCCTGCTGCAGGTCGAGTCCATCTGCGCAATCCCTGTGCTATATTCCAAGGTGTATTCCAGAAATCCTAGGTGCAGAGCAGGATGTTGGTGAGCTGCTGGCTTATGTATGGTGCCGTGGTGCATAGGGCTGGAGTGCTGGAATGTTCCCTGCAGCCAGTGTGTGGATCTGGGGAGCTGTGTTGTGGAGTTAGATGCTGTTCCCTGCTCTAGGGTGTTGTCATATGACTACAGAGTCTGTTTCTTCCCAGGCAAAGAAGTATGCGATGGAGCAGAGCATCAAGAGTGTGCTGGTGAAGCAAACCATCGCCCACCAGCAGCAGCAGCTCACCAACCTCCAGGTGAGAGACCCTCCGAGATGCTCCTTCTCTGTTGGTTCTCCCCCTCAGGGTGGAGTTTTGTGCACTCAGAAGCAGAGCACAGCCCTGAGGCCGGGCACACTCGGCTGTTTCCACAGTGAAATAGCAATGCTCTGTCTCCAGCTCACTAAAACCACCCCAACCATTTGCCCACCTGCCCAAATTGCCCCAAACCTCATCCAATGAGTGAGTTTTAAAGCATTTCTCTTCTGCTGGCTGCCCAAATGCTTCTTGAAATGCCAGAAGCCAAATATCTTTCTGCAGGTTTCACTTTGAACTGATGTGTAAAGTGTTGTCTGGGGTTATTTGGAACAGAATCCTCTTACCATCAATTCTGCTTGAGGGGAGGGTCACTCTCTCCCCTCTCTGAGCCCCCATTTCCCTTTCCCTCACAATGTGGCAGATGTTCCATGGCTGTTCCTGCTACTGCTGGAATAAATGCCAGTGTGCTGGTCTGTACATCTCCCTCTTCAGAGGTGTCTCGGGTGCATCTCACTCCATGTGAGGGAGCCCAGAGCAGTGGCTGAGGTCTGCTGGATGGCTTCAGTGGAGGAGCACTGCTCACCCATAGGCAGTGTAGCCTCTCAGGGCTGTGCGTGTTTCTGAGTGTCTGACCCTAGGGCTCCTTTTTAAATGCTGGGGGTGAATCAACGACAGTGGTTACAGAGGTTACTATTGCCTTGAGTCCCCCCGGGAGAAGACCCTGCTTCCTGAGGCAGTGGCAGCAGCACAAGTCACCCTGGCCTGGTGGGACTGGACTCTGCGGGGTCCCAGCGCTGGACAGTCCTTGGGCCCAGGCAGTGAGGGGCAAGGAAGGAGAGGCCTCTCCGCAGGTTCCCCGTGCCGCCGCTCTGCTTGAGATGTGACAAACAGCCATAGTATGCTCAGCTCCAACAGACTGAACTCTGTCTTTACTGTCTTTCAGATGGCAGCAGTGACAATGGGCTTTGGAGATCCTCTCTCACCTTTACAATCGGTCAATAGACATATTCACTTCTTCTTGGGCACTTTGTCTTAGTCAGGGCCTAGAGTGGGGAAGGACGTAGTGGTAACGCAATGCTCTTAAGTGAACCCAGCACAACCCTCCACATACCCGTTGTGGACGAGCACAGCAAGCAAAGGCAAAGTGTAAACTCCCCAGAGGAAGACCCTAGGCCGGGTGCAGTCTGCTGTGACACTGGCACTGGGACATGGGCCACTGGCAGTCGGGGTCCTGGAGTCAGGTGGCAAAGCGAGCGTTAGATTTCGGCCAGTTCCGAACCCAGCCTGTGAAAGTGTGGGAGCTGCGTTTCTAGAGACGCTGCAGTTCTGAGGTGCTGACCCCAAACTGGCTGCCAAGGTAACTCACACATGGGTGATCTCCTGAGAACCACACTGAGAGCACTGGAGCCCTGCAGCCGCGGTGCTGGGAGCTCTGGCGCACAGCAGGTCTCAGCAGGGCTGCTCTGCAGTCCCCACACTGGGTGAATATGGCTTGGAGTAAAGGCAGGAGGGAAGGAACCACACTTCAGGGTGTACAGAGAACCCACACAGCCCTTCAGTGCAAAGAGCTTAATTCCCTGGGATTATTCATCCCCTTCTTTTCCCTGGACATGTTGGACAATGGCTACCGTGTGTCCTCTAAGCTCCACTCCACATGCAAAAGTTCAGTTGTCACCATTTCTGCTGGAACACAATATTTCTGCTTGGTGTCAAAGGCAACTGGATGCTTGTACCCCAAAATGAAAGCAGCAACTAAAATCACCAGCTTTCCCTCTAACAGCAGGGTGTGTCAGCAGGGGAGCCAAAGGAGGTTGTATGATGGAATGTAGAGCTGGAATGGGTTGGGAGCACACATCTCCCTGTGAATTTGGCACCCAAGAACCTCCTCTCAGTTCATGTGGATGTTCCTCAAGAGCAGAACCTCAGCACTTGTGCTTTGTAAAATGGTTTTGGCTCCTTATTCACAGCCGGGCAGTGAAAAGCCTGTGCTGGAAATGGTGAATTTCCTGTTAGCAACAAGGGCAGAATCTGGTGCTTCCTTTTCCTCAGCCATTCCTGTAGGGATGCTGCTGAACAGGACCCATAGGCAGGAACCTCCGCTGAAGCCTTCAGCTCTGGTGCTGTTCAATGCTGTTAAGATGCCCTGGTCCCAGCAAGTGCTTTATCCCAGAGCCCATCAGGAATGCAGAACACAGAGTCCTGTTTGCCCAGTGCTTGCTGACAAGACTGATCAGTTCCTCCGTGAGGATCGTGGTGCCTGGGATGGAAGCTTCCTGGCTCCTTACCCCTCTGAGCATTGCAGAACAGCATCTCCCTGTCACAGCAAAATGAGCACCTTTCCTGGTGCTGCTGGATTAGAACAAGCCAGTGGTGGTGATTTTGTATAGAGAATCAAGATGATGCTTTGGCTTGTCTTTAAACCTTCATAAGCACTTGACAGCAACATGACAACTATTAACTGCTGCCTTTATGAAATATAGAATCGACCAGGTTGGAAAAGAGCTTTAAGATGATCAAGTCCAACCATTCCCCAACACTAACCCGTGTGTCCCTGAGGGCAAGTGGAGGCTGCAGGTACTTCAAACTCCATTTTAGAGGAGGAGGAGGGCCAGTTACCAGTCAAATCTGCTTGGTGCAGCCAGTGAGGTTTCTAGAGATGAGTGTCTGACACTGTTATGTGCTTAGTTCACAGGTCCACTGCATCACCATGACTTGATGCTTCCAGGTGCTGTTAGTGATCCACATGTAGCCACAGTGGTTCATCCCAGTCATGTCCGTTTCAGGTCCAGATCCCAACGTTGCTGATGTAAAGGTCCTAAGGCCACCCCTCCTATTGCCCCTCTGCAGCAGGGTAAGATGTGGATTTCCTCCTGCAGAGGAGAGGACAGATGCCACTGCATTTTCTCCTGTAGCATGGATAAGGGGTGGAGAACACGACCTCTTCATGTCTCTGTATTTCAGAGGGTGAAGAGTCCCTGTGCAAGGCTGCACAAGCAGGGGCTTGACCAGAAGCACTCCCTGGTGAGACACTAGAGGTTTCTCACAGTCTGGGTGAGGTGGTTCATGATGGCTCTGACCCCTGCTGTGGACATACCATGTACTAAGGGGCTGGTGATCACTGGCTTTCCTGCACCCAAGCTGGGAATGTGTTAAGAGAACCTGGGAGACACCACCTCAGCTGTCCTGCCTGTGCTGTAGTGCTCCCTGTCACACCACAGTACCTTGAACAAGAGCTTGTTGTTAACAGTGGGAAGTCTTAAACCAGGCAAGAGGACCCTAAGGTCCAGGACCACCGCTGAGCTTAATGTCACATGAGGAGCAGCAGTGTGGGGTGAGAACTCTGTTTAGTATCCTGCTGAATTCCAGAACAGGAGCTGAACCTCTCCAGCCTGTCCTCCTGTGGCAGATGCAATCCCATCCTGTGGGTGCTGGGAGGGAGAAGGCTGTGACCCCCTGTCCTTCTGTCCTGCTGCTTGAGGTGCAGCAGCTCTGCACACATGGTGCTTGCACTGGTTCTGGCGTTCCTCAGACAGCATCCCACAGGGATCCCTCCTGAGCAGGGTGGTGGGAGGAGGAGGTGATGCAGAGCTCCCAGTACTGGGCTGTGGTGAGGGGCCTCCAACCTAATGCTGCCTTTGCCTCCCCTGCAGCAGCCCTTGGCTTGCCGCTAGCTCCACCAGTGCCACCAGAGCAGGAGCCTCCTGCCTGTCTCCAGCCACTGCAGTTCAGTCTTAGGGAGCTGCCTCCACACAGCCTGATTCCTCCTTGGTGCCAGGACACTGCTGGGCCTGGCCTAGCCCCTTGCCAGAGTTAGCAGCTCTAGAGCCACCCTGGGGGTCCCAAGGAATTGAGGGATTTGCTGCTTGTTGTGTATTTTCTGCTGGAAGGAATAATGGGATTTGTCTTGCAAACAGGTTTTCAGGCATATTTAGGAGAAAATAGCCCAGAGACCCTTTCTCTGCACCAGAGGGCAGAGGCTTTGGGGTTGTATCACTCTGGGCCAGTGGCAGCAGGCAGCAGCAGTACTGACACCACACACTGAGCTGGGAGGTCCCATTAACCCTTTGGTTTCTCTTTGCTTCAAGCAGTGGATGTGGTGCCCAGTCCTGGAGCTTGTCCTGCCGGGGGAGGGGGGTGAGGTGCTCGAGGGGGTGGGGAGGAGGTTCCCAAATCCAGCTCCTTTGCTGCCTGGGAGGGTGGATGGTGGGGGGTGGAAATCTGTGGTGGTGCCCAGTGTTGGATCTCTGTTGTCCCGTGTGGGAGGGAAGGGGAGGGCTGATGAATAGGGGCTGGGATGGAGTCCTTTGCTGCCTGGAGGGGGAACTGTCCCAGAATGAGGTGATTTCCTCCTGCAAGAGTTGCTGGAGCTGTGATGAGGCTGGGGAGGGTCAGACCTCCCGGTGGGGTTGGAGCTGAGGCTGGGAGGTGGCAGAGCCCATGCACTGCCCCGGGAGGGGGCCGTTCCTTGGCCACTCCTGCCATGTGTGCTCCGAGCAGAAGCCTTCCCCATTGGCACGTGTGCTGCAGCCTGAGGATGAGCTGCCTGCTGCTGGGCCATAGCTCCAGGGAGGGAAGGAGGAAGGGAAAGAGGTGCTGAGGTCCAGGGCCACGTCTGAGCTAACCAACCAGTTCTTCTTTCCAATACAGATGGCAGCTCAGAGGCAGCGCGCTCTGGCCATCATGTGTCGTGTGTACGTGGGCTCCATATACTATGAGCTGGGAGAGGACACCATTCGCCAGGCCTTTGCCCCCTTTGGACCCATAAAAAGCATTGATATGTCTTGGGACTCGGTGACCATGAAGCACAAGGTGGGATCACAGCCCTCAAATGATGCTTTGTTTTCTCTCCAAGGCTTTCCTGAATGTATGTGGGAGAGGACAGAGCCTTTATCCTTGCAGGGTTAAGCACTGAGCTAAAGATTTGTTGCTGCCTGTTCTGCTGAGCTTGGCAGGGGCAGATACGGGGCAGTGAGCATGGAGCACCATAGTGCTTGTGTTCAGTGATCTGTTGCTCTTGGCTCTCTGAGCAGGAGAGGCTCTGGAAGCCTGTAGCCTCCTCTCTACTTCCTTGTGCCATTTTCTTCCTTAATAAAAAGCTTCTTTAAGGAGATGCCTTCTCAGGCCACAGCAGGGATCTGGAATATGGGAAGTCCTGGCCATGAGGCAGACCTGAGGGGATTCAACAAGTGTTTCCTTCTGTCTTAGGGTTTTGCTTTTGTGGAATACGAGGTTCCTGAAGCTGCTCAGCTGGCCTTGGAGCAGATGAATTCTGTCATGCTGGGGGGAAGAAATATCAAGGTGAGTAGCAGGAATGCTCTGAAAGCTCTTGGTTCTCTCTCCTGTGAGTAATGGGTTCCTGCCTTGGAATGCTCCCCACGTGGAAAATAACCTGAGGTCTGCTCCATGCTAAACCTTGATATTCCACCTGTTGGGTATGTTGTGGCTGGGTCTGTGCCCCTGCACACTGCTAAAGCCCAGCAGCCAGTTCTGCTCAGCTGGCTCAGGCTTTTCCACCTCACAGAATGGA
Source organism: Melopsittacus undulatus (assembly GCF_012275295.1). Classification (NCBI taxonomy): domain Eukaryota; kingdom Metazoa; phylum Chordata; class Aves; order Psittaciformes; family Psittaculidae; genus Melopsittacus; species Melopsittacus undulatus. Next base: position 218,869 of record NC_047527.1, on the reverse strand, counting down.
AGCCACTTAAGCTCAAACCAAAGGTGCTTCTTGATATTTTAGTGCTGCCTTGTCTTGGACCAGTGGATGCTGGATGAGCAGCAGCAAACTTGTGCCTATGGGTGGTGTGAGGGACAAGCAACTGGGAAATGGGAGTTTTCAACAGGAGCAATGAGGGATTGTAGCTGTGTGTTCTCAGGCAGTGAGAGGGGGTCTTAAGAAAGGGAAACTTTGGGGTTGAAATTGGGGGAAACTGGCACTTTCTGTTGAGTGTTTCATATCCTGCATTGATCCCTGACTCACTCTCCAGTGTTCGATGGCTGAGGGGGTTTAGAATCAGAGAATAGCTTGGGTTAGAAGGAACCCTAAAGCTCGTCCAGTTTCAGCCCCTGCAATGGGCAGGGATACCTTCCACTAGAGCAGTTTGCTCCAAGCCCCTGTGTCCAACCTGGCCTTGAGCACTGCCAGGGATGGGGCAGCCACAGCTTCTCTGGGCACCCTGTGCCAGCGCCTCAGCACCCTCATGGGAAGAACTTATATCTAATTTGAACTTCCCCTGTTCCAGTTTAAACCCATCACCCCTTGTTCTATAACCACAGCTGCTGATGAAGAGTCCCTCTCCAGCATCCCTCTAGGCCCCATTCAGACACTGGAAGCTGCTCTAAGGTTTTTACACAGCTTATCTTTCATTTGGCATATCAGGATACACAAATGGGGGGGAGGAGGAAGCAGGGTCCAGGCTCTCAGTGCTGTGGCATCTCCTGTGGTGCAGGATGTAGCCCAAGCTGAGTCAGCTTTGCTGAGCATGGCCTCATGAGTGGGGTTAGGTTTGGATGGGTGCTCAGGACACTTGTGCAGGATGGCCCTTGGGCTCTTGGCAGTGTGAGGATGGAGCCAGGAGGTGCCTGGTCTCTGCTCCAAGGAGTGGGACAAGAGGAAACGGCCTCAAGCTGCACCAGGGGAGGTTTAGATGGAGATGAGGAACAGTTCCTTCCCAAAGGGTGCTCAGGCATTGGAACAGGCTGCCCAGGGCAGGGCTGGAGTCACTGTCTGTGGAAGTGTTCACACACTGTGTGGACAAGTGGGTAGACAAGGCCCTGTGTAGATGGTGCCATGGGCTATTGGTGGCCTTGGGAGTACTGGGGAATGGTTGGATTTGATCTTAAAGGTCTTTTCCAACCCAGCCTCTGTGGCTTCATGATTCTGTGTCTGTGGCTCCATGATTCTATGGCTCTCTGCAGGTCGGGAGGCCCAGTAACATTGGGCAGGCTCAGCCCATCATAGACCAGCTGGCAGAGGAGGCTCGAGCCTTCAACCGCATCTACGTGGCGTCAGTACACCAGGACCTATCTGATGATGACATCAAGAGTGTGTTTGAGGCCTTCGGGAAGATCAAATCCTGCACACTGGCGCGAGACCCCACCACTGGGAAGCACAAAGGCTATGGATTCATTGGTACTGGGCTTGGGGGAGGCCAGTCCCCTGCCTCTCCCTGCATGTCCCTTGCCTCTCCCTGCATGTCCCCTGCCTGTCCCTGCCAGTCCCCTGCTTTTTCCTGCGTGTTTCCTGCCTTGTCCCTCTTTTCCTCTGTAACGAGTGGCAGGGTGGCATTAGACAATGGGCTGCAAGTCAGTTTGGACAGAGTGTGCCTGAACAGAGATACAATCACAGCTGAGACTTTTGCGCTCAGCTGTGCAGGTTGGGGTGTCCCAGGGCAAGTTGGTGTGTCCCCAGGCAGGTTGGGGTGTCTCTGTGCTGTTCTCACAGTGCAGGTTGGGGTGTCCCAGTGCAGGTTGGGGTAAGCTGTGAGGCAGTAGCTGCTGGTTGGGGTGTGTCTCTGCAGGATGGGGTGTATCTGCAGGTTGGGGTGTCCCAGTGCAGCTTGGGGTGAGCTGTGAGGCAGTAGCTGCTGGTTGGGGTGTCTCTGTGCAGGTTGGGGTGTCCCAGTGCAGGCTGGGGTGAGCTGTGAGGCAGTAGCTGCTGGTTGGGGTGTCTCTCTGCAGGATGGGGTGTATCTGCAGGTTGGGGTGTCCCAGTGCAGCTTGGGGTGAGCTGTGAGGCAGTAGCTGCTGGTTGGGGTGTCTCTCTGCAGGATGGGGTGTATCTGCTGGTTGGGGTGTCTCTGTGCAGGTTGGGGTGTCCCAGTGCAGGCTGGGGTGAGCTGTGAGTTGGCAGCCACCAGTCGGGTGCTGCAGCCTCACGTGGAGCTCCTGTATCCCTGCAGAGTACGAGAAGGCTCAGTCCTCTCAGGATGCCGTGTCCTCGATGAACCTCTTTGACCTGGGCGGGCAGTACCTGCGCGTGGGCAAGGCCGTGACACCCCCGATGCCTCTGCTGACCCCTGCCACACCAGGAGGGCTCCCCCCAGCCGCTGCCGTGGCTGCTGCTGCTGCCACAGCCAAGATCACAGCCCAGGTGAGGCCCCAGCACGGGGACGTGGGGTGACGCTGCTGGAGACAAGCGGGTGCTCCAGTGCCCTGGGCACTGCTGGAGGAGCAGTCCTTGTCCTGGGTCATACCTTGTTCCCAGCACTTCCCATGTAGGAGCTTAGCCATGAAGCTTGTGAGGATCTGCTATTCCAGCACTGCAGAATGAAGTCTGGCACAGCTGGCCAGGACTTTGTCAAAGGGAATGGAAGATGGGAAGGGATTCTTTGTCTGGAGAGGCAGAGCTGTGCCTGGGGAGCTGGTTGTGGTAGAGGCTAAAAGAACAAGGGAAGGTGCATGAAAGGGGGCAGGCAGTGAGGGCAGTAACAGTCCCAGGAGCTGATAAAAGACTGACTGTGGAGTAAAGTGGAAGGTGTCTGATGGCTTTAGGCTCTTCAGAAACAAGGAGGTGTTGGAACTAGATGAGCTTTAAGATCTCTTCCAACCCAAACCTCTCCATGATTCCAGGTAGTGATGGAGCAGAACTGGATGTTGAGGTAGGAGTTTTGGAGTTCTCAGTTTGCTTGTGGTGCCAGAAGCTCCTGGCTGTGCTTGGAGGAGGACTGTCTTTCAGGGCAAACTGCACATCTGTGTCCATTGTTCTCACCTTCAGCAGCAGGATCTCCTCTGTGCCACCACAGCTCATGGCAGAGACAAACTCTACCACTGCTGGGTACTTGGGTTCCCAGGCAGAATGATTGAAGTGAGCAGCCTGTGTGTGCTGCTGCAGCTGGTGCCTTTGTGCTTGTGAGCAGCTTCTTCTGAATTAACACAGCTCTGAATGGTGAGGTAAAGGCAGAGGTGGGAGGAGCTGCCTCCAGTGTGGGGTTTTCCAGTGATTCCTGTGTCCCCAGGTCTGGAACCTCTGCAGTCAGCTGAGGAAGGGAGTTGAGGCACCACTGGAAGGATTGTTGGCATCCAAGTCAAAACTGTTGACTCCTTTCTGGAGTGAGGCAGTGGAGATCTGTCACTGCCATGGATAAGTGTTCCTGTTTCTTTCCCAAAGTGCTGCAGGATTTGTTAATGTGAGGAACTTTGGAATTCCATACGTAGAAAACAGGCACTGGAAGACCTCAGATGCACTTAGCAGTCCTCATGCCATGTTGCAGATGTGGGTAATCTGCTTGGTTTTGCCACCTGAGATGTGGATGAGTAAGGATAGTTCCAGAAGGCAGGATCTGTGTTCCTGCACAGTTGTGGTAGGGAATGAAAGCACACACAGTGCTGATCTGCGGGGTTTAAACCCAAAGGAACCAGCAACCTCAGAGCAGCTGAGGGGATCATGAGCATGGGAGAGAAGCTGAAGACAGAGATAGAACTTTGGGTCTGGGGTCAGAACTGCAACTCCAGCCTGGAATTCTGTGCCAGCCAGGGAAGGTGGAGTGTGTCCAGGGTTATGGTGAACTCTGGAGGGGAGGTATTGAGCAGCAGAGACAGCTCATGTCTTGGCAGTGATGGTGGAGGAGTCTTGCAGAAGTAAAGAGTATTGGTGTAAGTAAGTATTGGAGTAAGTAAAAAGTATTGGAAAGAGTTTCTTTAAGTATAAAGAGGGGGCAGCTCATGGGCACTGGGATGGTCCTGCTGCAGCACCCAGTAATCAGGGGATGTTTTCCCTCCAGTAGGAGCATGGGGCAGGTCCAAAGCTGCCACAGGCAACTTAGAGATGTGCAGGCAGATGAGGAGAGGTGGGCAAGAGGTGCTGGGGGAGGTTCCCACAGATCCATGCACTCTGGTCACAATAGCAGTGGCTGCTGTAAACACTGGGAGGACATGTGGAGCTGGCTGTGGCACAGACAAGGGTGGTTTTGGTCATGGAGTATCACAGCAGGATGGAGTAAGATCCACGCAGCAGTTACTGCAGAGTGAAGGTGCTGCACTGAAGGGACAAAACTCTGCAAGTTTTTGCTCCCCAGTGGAGGATCTTACAGGAGCCCATGAAAACTTGGGAGAGAAGGATGTGAGCAGCTGAAGTGTGACTGAAAGAGCATGAAGAGCAATGAAAGCAAACTGTGATCCTGGGCTGTGTTTTGCACCCAATATTCTCAGTAGTTCTATGGAAGTGATGTATCATTTCACTCCATGTTCATCTTCAACGTTGTTTGACTCCATCATCCAGGGTCAGGATGTGTATTTGGGCTATAGAAGGTATAAAACAGAATTATTGGGAGGATTGGAAAACCTGATGTGCAGGAAGAACTTGGGAGAGTTTGACTTGTAGGGAAGTGCTGAAGGTGCTTCAGGTTTCTGCTCAGGTGCTGTGTGGAGGGAGGTGGGTGAGGGGATGAGGGAAGAGGCACCAGAAGTGATTATAAAGTGTTTCAAGGCTGGAAGCTGAAGGACGTTTCCAGTTGTGGACAGTGGTGAAGGACAATGGGGTTTCACCAGTGACAGGTACATGGTTGTCTCACGGGCATTGAGCTCTGCTGTAGGTGCTGGGTCACTAAGTCCAGTTTTGGTGCTGGGTTGGTGCCTGCACCTGCAGGATGGGGACCAGAGGCAGGGTTTCTGGTGCAGCTCCTTTGGAAGGTACAGTTGCAGGCAGCAGAGCTATGCTCTCCCTTGCCCTGTGCTCGCAGAGGGCATTTGACCACAGTGTTCCCTCAGACGAGGACACATCCATTAGGAAGTACTGAAGCTGTTCCTCAAGAGCCCTGGTGCTGTCACCAGAGGGGTGGGATGACAGCTCTCATCCATCTTTTTAAATGGATCACATTCCTTGGCATCAGTAAGGAGCTTTGCTTGTGCAGAAGGTGGAATCTAAGAGAGATTCCTCTTGCTCTGGAATTTCTGCACCTCTCAAGCCATGTATTGAGTCTCCTGGTGCTGTCAGTAAGCAGCAGCTTGAGAAGGTTGATGGCATTTGAATTGCAGAATGTTTTCATTCCAGGACTTGGTGTCTTCATGTCTCTGGGTGGCAACTGTCCTCTCACAGTACCAGTGGGAGCTGGCAGCTCTCGGTCACACAGCTGCTGGTTTAGGAGTGGAATGAGCTGAGCCATGGCTGAATGCACTCGGGGATGGGCTCTCGGGCAGCAGGACCAGGACCATGGGGTGATGTGTTGGGTCTCTCTGTCTTGCAGGAAGCAGTGGCAGGAGCAGCAGTTCTGGGCACTTTGGCCACCCCGGGGCTGGTGTCTCCAGCCCTGACCCTGGCCCAGCCCCTGGGAGCTTTGCCGCAGGCTGTGATGGCAGCACAAGCACCCGGAGTCATTACAGGTTGGTCACTCAGGTCCCTGCTCCACAGCATGTTCCCTGGAGCTGTAGCACAGGCAGGTTGAACCTGACACTGGATCCCTCCTTCCTGCCTGCCCTTGACAAGAGCATTTAGTATTCCAGTTGTGTAGTGTATCAGGAATTTATTTTGGTGTGCAATACATAGGACAGGACATGGGCTTGCAGCAGGAGTGCCTGGCACTGAGGGAAAATGGGGATCATTGTCACTCCATGCAAAGTCCTGCACTCTGCCTCCCTTCTGGGCCAGTGTGGGGTGCCTGTGTCCTGCTTTTGTATCCCTGGTGGTGTTGATGCAGAGCAAATAAAGCATCTGCATTCTGTGATGTTCTTACACTGCCTGATATGTACTCAAGGCTTGCAGAGCATCAGCTCTTCTCTTTATGCTACAGAGTTTGTGCTCTTGCAGGTGTCACCCCTGCCCGGCCTCCCATTCCCGTCACCATTCCACAAGTGGGAGTTGTGAATCCCATCCTGGCAAGTCCCCCAGCGCTGGGTCTCATGGAGGTCAAAAAGGAGAAGGAGGAGGAAGAGGTGTTCCAGGAGTCGGAGCGGCCGGAGATGCTGAGTGAGCAGGAGCACATGAGCATCTCGGGCAGCAGCGCCCGCCACATGGTGATGCAGAAGCTGCTCCGGAAGCAGGAGGTGGGTGCAGCATTCCTGGCTTTAGGACAGCCCTAAGTAGGTGTAATCTGTGGCCTCCTGCAGCACATGTTGTAGGTACCTCACAGAGCTGGTGCAGGGCTGTGAAAGCAGCCAGCTTGTGTGCTGCTTGTGATGGATCTTACACTGACTGTAGGATCTTCTCAGCTTCAATGAGGGTTCAGAGTAGTCACATGGTGAGAAGAGGATGGGCTGGGAGGTGTCTGTGGTGGCCACCACGTCAGGGGGGATTCTCCCCTCCTGCAGTCCTGGTCCAGCTCTGGGGCAGCAGCACAAGAGGGATGTGGAGCTGCGGGAGCGAGGCCAGAGGAGGTCACGGACATGCTGCGAGGGCTGGAGCAGCTCTGCCCTGGAGCCAGGCTGAGAGAGCTGGGCTGGGGCAGCCTGGACAAGAGAAGGCTCCTGAAGGGGAGACCTGAGAGCAGCTCCAGTGCCTAAAGGGGTTACCAGAAACCTGGAGAGGGGCTTGGGACAAGGGATGTAGGGACAGGCCAAGGGGAATGGCTTGAACCTGCCCGAGGGGAGACTGAGATGAGCTCTGAGGCAGAAGCTGTTCCCTGTGAGGGTGCTGAGGCGCTGGCACAGGGTGCCCAGAGAAGCTGTGGCTGCCCCATCCCTGGCAGTGCTCAAGGCCAGGTTGGACACAGGGGCTTGGAGCAGCTGCTCCAGGGGAAGGGGTCCCCTTTTGTGGCAGGGGCTGGGGCTGGAGGAGCGTTGAGGTCCCTGTCAACACAAACTGTTCCATGATATGTGAGAGGTCTGTTGCACATGCTCTGACTGACTTGTGTGGTTATCCCATGAAGTGGGAAGTATCTGGTGAGCCCTCACTTGTCAGAGGTGTGAAAGACCTGGTTGATACTGGTACTTGGTTTAGAGAAGTGCAAAACACACACTTGTGGTGTTGAAGAAGACAAACATAACTGAATAGGAGCAGCACAAGGAAAATTATGGTGGTCTCCAGATGAGCTGAGCTTCAGGGATGGGTCTAAGAGAAGCCAGGAATGGCCCAAGGCTTCCCTGCCTGAGGCCAGCCACACCATGAGGGAGGTTTGACTGTGCTTTAGGTGTCTGGGAAGAAAATATACTGATTTATCCCTGGGACATTGCTAATTCTCTCAAATATGCTTGTATGCTCTAACACTGGAACGTCTGGTGATGCTCGGGCATGTACAGGGTCTGGTGGGGCTTTGCAGATTTGATCTGAGTGTCTCTGGTGTATTAACTCATCCGTTTCTCTGCAGTCCACTGTGATGGTGCTTCGCAACATGGTGGATCCAAAGGACATCGATGATGACCTCGAAGGAGAAGTGACTGAAGAATGTGGCAAATTTGGAGCTGTGAACAGGGTCATCATCTACCAGGAGAAACAAGGAGAGGAGGAGGACGCCGAGATCATTGTCAAGATCTTTGTGGAATTCTCCATGGCCTCAGAGACTCACAAAGCCATCCAGGCGCTGAACGGGCGCTGGTTTGCAGGGAGGAAGGTGGTGGCAGAGGTGTACGACCAGGAGAGGTTTGATAACAGCGACCTCTCAGCATGAACTCTACTGAAGGACTTTGCCCCCAGCCCCTGCTCCTGCCCCAAGGGGGGCGCTAGCCTCATGTGAAGAGGGCTCTGGGGTGGGCCCTGATCCCTGGGATGTAGTTTGGATAAACACACAGAGAAAGCCACTGTGCATCGAGTGTGTTCATGGGGTGAGGCTCCTCAGCACAGGCCTGGTGTGTCCTCACAACAGCCAGAGCCTGAAGAGGGCTGGTGCTTCTGCTCCTGCCTTTGTGCTCTCATCAATTGGAGCTTCTCAGGTCATGATCCCACTGCAGCTTTTAAGGGGCTGGAGTAGCAGGCTCTTCAGAGAGGGGCCATAAATGTTAGAGTGGAGGAGGGAGTCCCTTCATGAGGTATTTCAGCAGCAGTCTGGACAAGGGAAATGGCTTTAACCTGCCAGAGGGGGAGACTGAGCTGAGCTCTGAGGCAGAAGCTCATCCCTGTGAGGGTGCTGAGGCGCTGGCACAGGGTGCCCAGGGAAGCTGTGGCTGCCCCATCCCTGGCAGTGCTCAAGGCCAGGTTGGATGGGGCTTGGAGCAGCTGCTCCAGGGAAGGGGTCCCTGTCTGTGGCAGGGGCTTGGACCTGGATGAGCTTTAAGGTCCCTTCCAACACAAACCAGTCTGGGATTCTAACCCTAACCCTTGTACAACACTAATTAAAATACTCCAACATGAGCAGAGCACGAACGGATGAGGAGGAGCTGACAAAGTATCATCCTAAAGAGAAAACCTGAACAAGCCCTGGCTGGTGGGGGGGGGCTTTGTTTACCTGGGGTCATAGAGTCATGGAATAGTTTGGGCTTACAGGACCTGCAAATGTCACAGTTCCAACCCCCAAATACTTCAATAGCTCTTAAGAGATCTGAAATTTGCCACATATGCTCATATCTAATCACAGAATCCCAAACTGATTTGGTTTGAAGGGACCTTAAAGCTCATCCAGTTCCAACCCCCTCCCACAGGCAGGGACACTTTCCACTGGAGCAGCTTGCATCAAGCCCCTGTGTCCAACCTGGCCTTGAACACTGCCAGGGATGGGGCAGCCAGAGCTAGAATGAGGATTCTGAAGTACGTGTAGCAATAGGCAGCATCAGGCAGGTCAGTACTGTGTTAGGCTCGGCCTAAGTGGCTGAAGTCTGGTTTAATTTGTGTTTAAAATGATTTATTCAGCAGAGGTGGGAGTGTGTGATGAGGGTGTCTGACTTGGGGAGCTCACATTCTAATTGTGGAATCATAGAATGGGCTGGGTTGGAAGGGACTTTAAAGCTCAGCCAGTTCTACCCCCCTGCAGTGACCGGGGGCACCTTCCACTAGAGCAGGTTGCCCAGAGCCACATCCAGCCTGGCCTGGAATGTCTCCAGGGATGGGGCATCCACCACCTCTGGGCAATCTGTGCCAGTGTTTCCCCTTGTTCACTGGACAAAGGATCTTCCTTGCATCCAAACTGAGTCCCCCTCTTTGAATTTAACCCCATCATCCCTGTCACAGCAGCCCTGTGAGCAGTGTCCTGCTCCCCAGCAACCCACAGGGGTGTAGGCATCTTTGGGTGCAGCATGGGTCTGGTATGAGCACAACAGGAGGTGGGTATCTCTGCACAGCCTGTAAGGCTTCAGTCTTGATACTCCTCTTAAGTGGCTGTAGACACAATGGCTTTCAGACAGGGTGACCAGGTAACTGTGTCCTTGAGTTACTTCATGCTCTTCCTATTGATGGAATCACAGCATCAGCTGTCTTGGAAAAGACCTTTAAGCTCACCCAGTCCAGCATTGACCAGCACTGCCAAGGCAGCACTGAGGGCATCAGCTGTGGGGGGTCTGAGTCTTCCTCTCCAAGCCAGGACCTGTCAGTCTTGCTTTGGATCCATCACTGCAGAGGAAGTTCCCAGCTGCGGGTTTCTCACCTGGCCCTTTGGCAGCTCTGCCCTTGGGGGGGAATGATGTGGGAAACGGGTTTGTGCAGATGTTACCTCAACGCCTGGATGCCACAGAGCTCCCTCCATCCTGGCAGTGTCCCAGGCCAGGCTGGGCACAGGGGCTTGGACCAGCTGCTCTAGGGGAAGGTGTCCCTGCTCGCGGCAGGGGTTGGAACTGGAGCAGCTCTGAGGTCTCTTCCCACCATTCCATGAACGGGCACTGAGCAGCCGCCGGTCCCGGTGTGTGTATCCGTTACCCAGGAGCCCTCCCGCAGGTCTCCCAGTCTGTGCCACTGCTCAGGAGCTGCTTCCCCAGGGAGCTGCGGGGGGTTCGACACCGGCACCCCCAGTTCTGCTCACGGGGCTGCTCCGGGTGCTCTCCCGGTGTCCTGGTTCCAGTGTGTCCCGATCCCGGTGTTCCCATTCCTGCTGTCCCTGTATCCCAGTGTGCCTGTTCCCAGTGTTCCTGCTGTTGTAATGTCTTGGTGTCCCTGTATCCCACTGCCCCGTATTCCTGAATCCCGGTGTCCCTGTATCCTGCTGTCTGTCCACATGTTCCTGTATCCCTATATCCCACTGCCCCGTATTCCTGAATCCTGGTGTCCCTGTATCCCACTGTCTGTCCCCAAGTTCCTGTATCCCTATATCCCACTGCCCCCGTATTCCTGAATCCTGGTGTCCCTGTATCCCACTGTCTGTCCCCATGTTCCTGTATCCCTATATCCCATGTTCCCATATCCCGCTGCCTCCGTGCTCCCGTATCCCGCAGTTCCCGGCGCGGGGCATGCCGGGAGCGGACTCGTTTTCCCAGCGCCGCTCGGGGGGGGCGGTGCTGCCGCCGGAGCCGGGGCCGGGGCCGAGCTGGGCTGAGCTGAGCTGGGCTGGGCTGTGCTGGGCTGGGCCGGGCCGAGCTGTGCTGGGCGGGCGCGGCGGGGCCGGATCGCGGCCGGAGCCAGGCCCGAGGCACGGCCGGACCCCCCGCTCGGCCGGGCCCGCTCCGCTCCGCTGCCGGCAGGATGCTCCGGTGCATGCCGCCGCTGTGGCGCTGCAACCGGCACGTGGAGGCGCTGGACCGGCGGCACTGCTCGCTGCAGGCCGTGCCCGAGGACATCTACCGGTACAGCCGCTCGCTGGAGGAGCTGCTGCTGGACGCCAACCAGCTGCGGGAGCTGCCCAAGGTGAGGCGCGGCCGGGCCCGGTGCAGGCCGCGGGCCCGGTGCAGGCCGGAGGCCGCCGCTGCCGCCTCCCCCCGGCCCTTCCCCGCCCCGGGAGCGGCCTCCCCCGGCTCGGTCCTCCGTGGCCTCGGCGGGGAACGCGGCTCCGCCTGCCCGGAGCCGAGTCTGGAGCCGAGCTCTGCCTGGCCGGACCCGGGGCCGAGTATCGGAGCCGAGTACCGGAGCTGAGCTCCGGAGCCGAGTCCCGCAGCCGAGCTCCGCCTGGCCAGACCCGGAGTCGAGCCCCGGAGCCGTTGCGGTCTGGGGCGAGGGAAGCCCCTGTGCCCGGTTGGGGGGGTTCGGGGGTTCCTTGTCCTGCCCGCGCTGTGTGAGCCGGCCCCGTGCGGAGCGGAGCGGAGCGGGAGCTTCAGAGCTCGGGTTTAACCTTAACATACAAAGGAGTCTGAGGAAGTTTGTTGAAAGTGAGAGAAAGCCTCTCACTTGTGTGGAGCTGCACTTGTGTGGAGCTGCACCTGCGGCTTGGTGCAGAGCCGGGGATGGACTGGGCTGGAAGGGACCTTAAAGCTCCTCCAGCTCCAGCCCTGCCATGGGCAGGGACCCCTTCCCCTGGAGCAGCTGCTCCAAGCCCCTGTGTCCAACCTGGCCTTGAGCCCTGCCAGGGATGGGGCAGCCACAGCTTCTCTGGGCACCCTGTGCCAGCGCCTCAGCACCCTCACAGGGAACAGCTTCTGTCTAAGAGCTCAGCTCAGTCTCCCCTCGGGCAGGTTCAAGCCATTCCCCTTGGCCTGTCCCTACAGGCCCTTGTCCCAAGCCCCTCTCCAGGTTTCTGGTAACCCCTTTAGGCGCTGGAGCTGCTCTTGCGTCTCCTTAGAGCCTCCCATAGTTCCGTTCATGCACAGAGCTCTGCACTGGTGACACTGGTAACACTCTGGGAGGCTTTAAGATGTTGCTGGGTATGGGATGTTCTGGAGGAAGTGTGCACATCTCTGTGGAAACTACTGGTTTATAAAGTGAGTGCAGTACAACCTGTGTCAGGGAGAGAACATGGGTGTTGCCTGCAGGTGTTTGAATGGCTCCTCAGTAACGATGGACAAAGTCACTGCTGCAGTGAAAAGCTTGAGAACCAGGTGATTATTTTGTGTTTGGAAGCCGCATGTTGAGTTATTGACACGTCAGGAATTGTGCCATGAAACCTGGGAACAGGCACCCGGAATCGTGGCTGAGGTTCAGGCCAAGGTTCTGTTTTGTCCAGCCAGGCAGTTTGTGCATCAATGCCTCCTGTAGGAGCAGCAGATTCCTGCTCTCATGGTTTGGGTTCCCTCTTCCCTGTGGATTGCTGTGAGCTGCTGCTGGTGAGGTTCAGTTGTGGGTGTGGAGATGCTCGTGTGATCCTTCATCATCTCTGTTCCATCGTGTCGCTCGGGGTCTTGCTGTACTGTAGTTCCCAAGCTATGGAAGATGTGTTCCAGCTGGTTGGGATTTAGGGATGAGGCTCTTTTCTGCAGAGGAGGCTGGTGGTGACACATCTGAACCTGCTGATCCTGGCACTGCCCAACTCTGCCATGTCCTGCCTCGTGGTTACCCTGGACCCGTAGGGCTGGGCCTTGGGTGGCTTTTGAAGAGCATCTTTTGGATCACATCTTATTTACCTGTGACCATATCCATATAATCCTGTGAAAGAGAAAACCCTGCTGAAAACCTGCCCTCACCCAGAGCCTGTGCTTGGGAGTGTTCAGCCTGGAGCAGCAGAGCTGCTGCCGGGGACTGTCCTGGACTCCTCTCTGCTCTTCGGCTTCCCCCGAATATTCAGGCTTGTCTGGTACAGAATGGTTAGAAACTGTGAGGGAAGCATCACTGAGGTCCTGCTCCTTCAGCCTCTAAGCAGATGTAGGGAAGCCGGAGGAGGTACCGGGCATGGGGAGCAGGAAGCAACATGCAACAGCTTCTGCAGCAGGAATAGGAACGTGGAGGGGATGTCTCCAGTCATGAAACCTATGGTGCAAGGTGGGGTTCTCCATCAGGTGATGGGGCTGGAGCATCACATGTGGCCTGGAGGGTGAGGACAGGGAGCGACTGGCCACACAGTTCTCCTTGCTTTGGAGGGAGGCAAGTAGCTCTACAAGGGGCTCAGTTCAGGACAAATGAAATCATTTTCCATGCGAATGGAGTTGAAGTGAGAAGGGACCTGCCAGGAGGAGCGATGGGTGCTCAGATCTGTCATGAGATCAGAGGGAACCAGTTCATGTGGGAGGAAGCGACTGAGAATGAGCATCTACAGAAGGACCACTTTGTGCTGCGTGTCCCAGGAGTGTGGGTTTGAACTCGCTGTGCTCACACTGTTCCTCACCCAGCACTGTCTGTAGCTGCTGTGGGCTGGCTCCAGCTGTGATGGTGTCAGCCCTACCCAACACTCACAAGCAAGGGGAGCATCAGACCCATGTGGCTGGGAGAAGCCTTTCCCCTTTTCAACCCCTTGCAGGTTTCTTCCAGCTGGTGCCACACGTGGTCTGGGGTAGCTGGAGAATTGCAGTGTGCTGGGGTGAGGATGCAGGGTTAGACCTACCTGAGGTTTTGACCCAGTGTGTGTCCTAATGTGCTGCTAGAAGATACTTGAGCAGTGAAGAGTTCTGCTCCTTAGTCCCAGGCACATGCATTGTGGGCAGGATGCTACTGCTGGGGCTGTGTGGGTCATGGAATCATGACCTGCACAGATCATGGAACAGATCATGGAATCATGGAATAGTTTGTGTTGGAAAGGAGCTTAAAGCTCCTCCAGCTCCAACCCCTGCCACAGGCAAGGACGCCTTCCACTAGAACAGGGTGCTCCAAGCCCCTGTGTCCAGCCTGGCCTTGAGCACTGCCAGGGATGGGTCAGCCACAGCTGCTCTGGGCACCCTGTGCCAGTGCCTCAGCACCCTCCCAGGGAACAGCTTCTGCCTAAGAGCTCAGCTCAGTCTCCCCCAGATACTCAATGTATGAGTAAGAATCTGCACATTATACAAGGTGGAGGTGAAAACTGCAAATGGATTCACCAGCTCTTCCACCAGGGAAGGAGGAGACAGCAGCACTCGGTTTGGGCACATATCTTCTCTGAAGGAGAGCAATGGGAGATGTCTCTGGGATGGGAGATGCTTCCCACTTGAGGAGCACTTAGTGGAAATGAGTCTGTTGTGTAAGAGGGACTGGGAGAGGATCTGCATGTCCCACCAGGGGAGGTTGGGACGTGTGCTGGCTTCCCAGGACAGGGCTGTGTGTGCCCATCCCTCTGGAGAGCAGTTCCAGGGACTGCAGGAGGGGCTGGGAGAGGAGATCAGCATGTGGAGGTCACTCAGAAACTGTGAATGAAAGTTGTGGCATTGGCAGCAAGTTTGACCAGAGCAGGTTCAGGTTTAAGGGCTGCAGCAGAATTGCTGGCGAGGGCTTCCATGTGGAGGTGAGTTTTGGAGCAGGAGGGAGGGTGGCTTTTGGAGAGGTCATTTTAGAGTCACAGAATGGTTGTTCCTGTTCTGCAGTCAGCAGAGAGCTTCCTTTGGGAAGGGCTGGGTTTACCTGGCCTGGCCCATGACCTGGCTGCCTCCGGCTGACCTGCTTCTGTTTGTCTTCATTCTGTTTGTCCCAGAGTCCAGAGCCACTGGAAATCTCTTTTCCCATGGCACCATTTCCTTCCATACCAGAACTTCCATGCCCCCTTCCTTGTCCTTGGTCTTGATCAGATGGGCCTGACACCAACAGGCCTCTCATTCCCAAACTGTGGAGGTGAACACTTGTTACCCTGCTGTGCCCAATGTTCTCCCTTCTGCTCTTGCTTCTGTTCTATTTCTCCTGGGTGGAATCTTCTCTGCTCTAATGGAAAATACAAAATCCCATTGGATCAGTTCTCTGAGCTCCTCACAAGGGTGTCTCAATTCCAGAGATCCGGAGCTCTCTTCCGGTTCCTGCTCTACCTGCCTTGCTTCAGGTGATCTCTGCAGGGCCTGGAGCTCCCGCAGTGGGATAAGGAGCAGGTCCTTCAGCCTGGTAAACCAGGACATCAGAGCTACGAACCCACTTGACTCATTCCCTCCACTCTACCAGCACTTGAGAGGTGCAGGTCTCACCAGAAAGGAATGAACACAGCCTGGAATTCTGCTGGAATTTGGAGGTGGCAGATGGAGCCAATCACAGACCAGGAGCTGCTCAACAGGGATCCATCCAGAGGCTCTTGGTGTGCTCTGAGTGCTCAGGTTTGGACTAGGGGAAAGCAACAGGGAGAGGTCGGAAGGGACCTGGGTGTGGAGCAGAGCCTGTAGGACCTGGTGGAGGAGGAGGGAGGAGCTGGAAATCATGAACAAGCTTCCCATTACCTGGCAATGTGTCTGCAGCAGAACCTTCTGTGTGCTGGGTGCATCCCCAGTGTGAGCAGCAGCTCAGGGGGGGATCCTGCCCCTCTGCTGCAGGAAGGGGAGAGCTGAGAGCAGCTCCAGTGCCTAAAGGGGCTGCAGGGAACCTGGAGAGGGGCTTGGGACAAGGGATGTAGGGACAGGCCAAGGGGAATGGCTTGAACCTGCCCGAGGGGAGACTGAGCTGAGCTCTGAGGCAGAAGCTGTTCCCTGTGAGGGTGCTGAGGCGCTGGCACAGGGTGCCCAGAGAAGCTGTGGCTGCCCCATCCCTGGCAGTGCTCAAGGCCAGGTTGGACACAGGGGCTTGGAGCAGCTGCTCCAGGGGAAGGGGTCCCTGCCTGTGGCAGGGGTTGGGACTGGATGAAGCTCTAAGGTCCCTTCCAACCCTAACCAGCCTGGGCTTCCATGATTCTATCAAGTTGACATGAAGAAGGAAGGAGACCTCTTCTGTGTCAAAGCCAGCTCCTTAAGTTCCTGCTTTCCCCCTCTCTGCAGTAGTAGCTTTGACACACAGTCTGGGAGTGGGGGTGGTGCTGGAGGGGCAAAACCTTGGGATGTCTAATGCACTTTCTGCTTTGCTTTTCCGTACTAAAGCTCCCATGACAAGTTGGACACTCCAGAGACCCTGTTTTCCTACTATCCAGTGAGCTGTTGTTACCTTGTATTGGAAGTTATGGGAGTTGGACACCAGGGAGAGGAGACCCTGTGGGTCCAGCGCAGGTTCTGTCCTGTTCTGGCTCGTTGCTGTTTCCATCTTGGTGGGGTAATTTCTGGCTGGTTGGAGAGTCTCAGCCCAGGTTTCAGTGACTCCTTGGTGGCCTGAGGCTTAAGCACCGTGTCCTTCATCTTGAGCTGGGTCTGGAGGAGGGTGAAACCCCAGTGCTGTTTGTCACTTTCCCAGGACAAGGTGGGGCCTTGCAAAGCTCATTAACAGCAGCTTTGGATTTCCTGGCATCTGGGGCCTGCACAGAGGACCTTGGGCTTCATTTACTGCCAGGCAGACTCAGGCTGCTCCTTTCATCCCTATGCTGACAGCCCTTCCTGAGTGAGCCAGGAGTCACCAGTGCCAGGCTTGTGCTGCCCAAGCTCCTGGGTGTGATGGGCACCTTTTCCTGTGCTGCATGTGAACTGTCAGAGCTGCATCTGTTTAACAAAACCAGTCCAGAAACTGGTTCCACTTGATTGTTGTGAGACCTCTGCTCAGAGCTGGCATCTCTCCCCATTCCTTCCGGGACTTCAGGAGCCGTCCCACTTCATCTACATGTGTTGTGTTTGTTGTCTTCAGAGGCAGGGTCTCCTGGACATGCTGCTGCCCAGAAGCTGACATTAGTGGAGACCATTTCACCCTCCTCCTTTGCTTTGTGTGCTCACACTGTCTGATGAACCCTGGGTGGTGAGCAGGCGGCTTGAGGGGTTGTACTGGAGTGGTAGCAGCTGAGTATGGGCCCAGTTGTGGAAAGAACTTGTACAACTCTTGATCATTCCATGCTTGGACATGCATAGAACCCCAGGCTGGTTTGTGTTG
Source organism: Melopsittacus undulatus (assembly GCF_012275295.1). Taxonomy (NCBI): domain Eukaryota; kingdom Metazoa; phylum Chordata; class Aves; order Psittaciformes; family Psittaculidae; genus Melopsittacus; species Melopsittacus undulatus. Next base: position 202,033 of record NC_047527.1, on the reverse strand, counting down.
GAAGGGACCTTAAAGCTCATCTGATTCCAATCCCTTCCCCTGGAGCAGCTGCTCCAAGCCCCTGTGTCCAACCTGGCCTTGAGCACTGCCAGGGATGGGGCAGCCACAGCTGCTCTGGGCACCCTGTGCCAGCGCCTCAGCACCCTCACAGGGAAGAGCTTCTGCCCAAGAGCTCAGCTCAATCTCCTCTGATCCAGACAAGGGAGCAGGAAGGAGGAGCATGGAAGTGATTTCATGCTCAGGTCCACAAGTAAAATGAACTGTTAATATTCCCTTCCCTGTGAGCTCCAAGGTGTGGGGTCAGCTTTGCTGTAGACACTGGGTGGACATGCTGCTCTGTGTGGGTCTCAGAAGATGCTCAGGTCTTGGAGCAGGCTCAAGTGAGTGTGCCAGGGGGTTAAAGGCATTCTGGGCTGCAGAGTTCAGTAGAGCAGAGTTCAGGAGGGTTTAGGGACTCTGGCCAGGACAGTGCTGCCTCTCATCACATCTCCCTCTGCCCTGGCTTTGGACCATGTGGGAAGGTCACCAGTGGAGGCTCCCTCAGTCTGCCCCCTGGGTTCAGCTGCCGTGGGTCCTGTAAACCTCTCAGTGTCTTTCTGTCCTCCTGTGGTTAATAACATCTTCCATGTCTCTGGGTCGTTGGCTGCTTGGAATGAGTTTGTACCTTTGGGATTCCTCCTGATCCTTGGTGACAGTTACTGGTTCACCTTCCCTTGCCCACCCTCCAGGACACTGGTGACAGTTGTTGGTGCAGGTTCACCTTCCCTTGCCCACCTTCCAGGACACTGTTGCTCAAGCATAATCGTGGTATCAGTGTGACCATACAGATTCTTTGCTCATCCCCTGATCTGTTCACACCTTTAAGATCTTTTCTTATTCCCTTTGTCTGTTGCCTGAACATCTGCCAGAAATTACTTAGCTGGTGTTCATTGATGGTTCGAGGTGAAGGCAGGACCAGTGTAACGTTGTCAGGTCTCCTCTGACCTGTCCCCTTGAACACCCCTGGGCTTCACAACCTTGTTTCCCCATCTCCCTGATAGAGCTGGGCTGGGGCAGGGAGCAGTGGTGGGACTGGGCAGAGGGAGGAGGCACCTGCAGAGCTCCTGCATGAAGAGGTTCTGTGTGGATCCTGGCTCCTTGCTTCCCATCTCTAGTTCAGGGTGTTTAATGGTGTGTGTCTGAACTGTTCCTTGTGCAGCTGCTTTGGCTCCTTCCTCTTCTTCCTGCTCTTTAGGTACTGGGAGGCTGTTGTAAGGCTGTTAAATGCCCATTGGTGCCCCACATCTGCCGCAGGAGTGCTGATATGTTGGCGGCCCTCAGATGTGTAAGTGGTCCTTGGTGCCCTTTGGAGACCTCCCATCCCACCACACAGGGCTGAGCTGGAGCTCTCTTGGTTACTCTGGCAGGTTCTGCACTTGTAGCTGCTGCTTTTGTGTTCCATGTGCAGCCTGGGACCATGAACTGCTCCATCACTGGTCCCCATGAACCCTTGGCTGCAGAGGGGTGTTCACTGCAGTGTCCTGGTCCAGTTCTGGCTGGGGATCCCCTCTCTGGGCCCTGCTTTGGGTTGTCATTTCACTGGGAGCAGATTCCGCTGCTTCTGCACATCCTGCTGTCTGCAGGGGAACAGTTGCTGCCTCCGCCCCGGAGGGGGCTGCATTCCTTAGTCCCTGCCTAAAGGCCTGGGAAGGAGCAGCTGAGGAGCTTTTGGCCTGGAGACAACTTGCTTTGTTGTAGCTGGAATGTGTTCCTGACGCTTAAGTGCTTTTAGATGTTGAAGCACATTCCTGAGGGCCTGATCCATGGGGTTAAATAGTCGGAAATCCGGGCAATGCGTGAGGGAGGGCTGTGTCCCACAGGAGCAGCCCTTGTGCCTGTCATAGAGTCATGGGATGGTTGAGGTTGGAAGGGACCTTAAAGCTCCTCCAGCTCCAACCCCTGCCAGGGCAGGGACCCCTTCCCCTGGAGCAGCTGCTCCAAGCCCCTGTGTCCAACCTGAGCACTGCCAGGGATGGGGCAGCCACAGCTGCTCTGGGCACCCTGTGCCAGCACCTCAGCACCCTCATTGTACAAAGTTTTCTCCTCACATCCAGTTTGAATCTCCCCTGTTTTAGTTTAACCCCATCACTCCGTGTCCTGTGCCTCCATCCCTTGTCCCAAGCCCCTCTCCAGGTTTCCTGCAGCCCCTTTAGGCACTGGAGCTGCTCTCAGCTCTCCCCTTCAGGAGCCTTCTCTCCTCCAGGCTGCCCCAGCCCAGCTCTCTCAGCCTGGCTCCAGCCCTCACAGCAGCTCTGTGGCCTCCTGTGTACCCTCTTCAACAGGTCCATGTCTTTCCTGTACTGAGAACTCCAGAGCTGGAACTGGATCTCCAGGTGGGATCTCATCAGTGTCGGGTCAGTCTCCTTGAGCTTCAAGCTCAGTGTGTTCAGTGGGCTCAGCACCATCCTCACCCATGGGTGGGCAGGGGAGCAGCATCCCCATCTCATGTGCTTACAGAGCCACCCTCTGATCCCTGTGGAATGATGTGCAGGACTGGATGCACACCAAGCATTGCACTGCTCCATGGCACCAGCTGCTCCGCTCTGGGATGCCCTGGGCTGAGCCTTGCAGCTTGTTGTGTGCTAGTGGCCAGGAAGGGCTGAAGCACTTGGGTACCTGTGGCAGGTGCTGTGAGGTGTGAAGAGGGGAATGGCTCTGTCACTGAGGTCAGATCTTTGGGAAGGTTCCTTTGGGATGGCACATGGTCTGTGTCCACTGTACCCAGTGCCCAGGATCCGGCCCAGCATTCAGACAGCAGGTGAAGCACTGAACCCCAAGCAGTGTGCAGAGTTCTCTCCCCCTTTCTCCTCTACCATTCATCTTGCCCTGCCCTACTCAGGTGAGTCAGACCCACCTCTGGGTACATGGCACAAGGCACACCTCAGAGGTGTGAGGATCTACATGGGTAATGGTGGTGTGACCCTCGCCATGGCACACAGGTTGCCCCATGGGGCTGAGATGCTGGAGCTCCAAACTGATGCTCTCATTTCCCACCTTAGTGGTCACTGTTCTGACCTCTGCTACCAATAATTCTGTTATCCACACTAGATTTCAGGTGGAATGATGATCTTGGATCTCACTGTCCTGGGAGTGTATGGTGCTTGTATTGTTTCACAGAACCCCAGACTAGTTAGAGTTGGAAGAGACCTTAGAGATGCTCCAGCTCCAACCCCGTGCCACAGGCAGGGACACCTTCCACTGAAGCAGGGTGCTCCAAGCCCCATCCAACCTGGCCTGGAGCCCTGCCAGGGATGGGGCATCCTCCCAGCAGAGGGGAAGGTGTGTTCTGGGTTCCCTGCTCTGGGGATAGAGTGCAGTTTAAACCAGCAGTCCCGGCCCTGCTGCAGTGGCTGCTCCTGCTCTGCCCATGGAGCTGGTGACCTGCAGGGCTCAGCTCTGGAGAGGATCTGGCTCTGGCTCTGGCTCTGTGGCCTCACCTGTGAGGGGTTAACTGGAGCACAGGGACTCTGAAGGACTGAGCCTGACCAGAGCTGATCCAGGCACAGACCCAGGTGGAGCAGCCTGAGGAGCAGCACTTGGGGGGCTGGGGGAGGAGAAGCTCCCCATGAACTGGCTTCAGTGAGCGCTTGAGCCCAGAGCCCCCTGTGTGCTGGGTGCAGCTCAGTGTGAGCAGCAGCTCAGGGAGGGGATCCTGCCCCTCTGCTGTGGGGAGGGGAGACCTGAGAGCAGCTCCAGAGCCTGAAGGGGCTGCAGGGAACCTGGAGAGGGGCTTGGGACAAGGGATGTAGGGACAGGACAAGGGGAATGGCTTGAACCCGCCCAAGAGAGGGGAGACTGAGCTGAGCTCTGAGGCAGAAGCTGTTCCCTGGGAGGGTGCTGAGGCGCTGGCACAGGGTGCCCAGAGAAGCTGTGGCTGCCCCATCCCTGGCAGTGCTCAAGGCCAGGTTGGACACAGGGGCTTGGAGCAGCTGCTCCAGGGGAAGGGGTCCCTGCCAAGGCAGGGGTTGGGGCTGGAGGAACTTTGAGGTCTCTTGCAGCCTAAACCATTCTATGATGTGGAGGATGAGGCCGAGGCTCATTCCTAAGCCAGGTGGGTTTTCCTGAGTTCATTCTGCTTGCCCATGGAAGAGCTCAGCACTGACTAAAGTGAAGCTGTGGCTTAACCTGGCATGTAAACTAAGCACAGGCAGAACACTTCCCATGTGCTGAGCTCGGTGGGATCAGGGACTTTGTGCTCTTGTGTCTCAGTGGATGAGAGGCTCTGCAGAGCGGGTGTTGGGCATCCCAGTGTTACCAGTGAGGAACGTGTCCTGCACCCGTGTGCTCACGCCTGTCTCAGTACACAGGTGTTTCAGTTCCTCAGCTGAAGCTCCCAAACCTGAGCTTGTGCTACCAGTGTTTCCTGTTCTCACAAACTGGCTCAACTCGTTGCTGGTTCTGTGGATGACCTCAGATGGAACCACACTGTCTGGAAGCGTTCCCTGAGTAAGACTCGCCTACCACTGGGGATGGATGTGTGGACAGGTTGGCTCTGCTTGCCTGGGTGAAACATCTCAATGTGAAGCTGCCATCTCTTTGCAGTGGTGATGGGTTTGAATGTCTGCAGTGATTCTGCTCTATTGGATCTGATATTTCTCTTTTACAAAGGCCATGTTCTGATCAAGAGTTTCATTAATAATTGCATTGGGTTCAAGCCTTCCCACTTCTGTCTGTATTGTCCTATTTCAGTGCTGACGTGGATCTTGTACAGCTGCTGAAGCATCACTCGTAGGTACAGCAGAGGTCTTTGTAGTTCCTTGGGGTTCTTTGGCCTTGCTGCAAGGGGGTGTTTGCTCCAGCAGGCATAGAACCAAGAGCTGTGAGGAATCTGTTGGCTTTGGGGAGGTTCTTGGGAAGCCAACCTGCTTACAGCAGATATCTGTGTGACTTCCAGGGGCTGGTGTGCTTAAACGGGGAGATATTTGTCACGGTTGGGGCTCTCCCAAAGGTTCGATGCTTCATGTCTGTTGTTTGACATAGTTCTGAGCTTCAGTGTTCGTCTGGCACCAGCGAAAACTGATGTTTGAGAGGTTTCATTCAGTTATGTTCTGAGTGTCACTTATGTCGGGTGTGATGGGGAAGGGCTGAGGGACCTGGGGGGTTCAGATGGAGAAGAGAAGGCTCAGGGGGGACCTGATGGCTCCTCCAAGTGCCTGCAGGAGGATGGAGCCAGGAGGGGCTGGGCTCTGCTCCCAAGGAACAAGGGATGGGACAAGAGGGAACAGCCTCAAGCTGCACCAGGGCAGGTTCAGGTGGAGCTGAGGAACAATTCCTGCCCCAGAGGGTGCTGAGGCATTGGAACAGGCTGCCCAGGGCAGGGCTGCAGTCATGGACCCTGTGAGTGCTCACACACTGTGAGGATGAGACCTCAGTGCCATGGGTTAGTGGTGGCCTTGGCAGTGCTGGGCAATGGTTGGACTGGATGATCGTGAAGGTCTTTTCCAGTTGTTGCCAGGATTTGATGATTCTGAGGACTTTTGACTGTGAGGATTGTCAGTTGTTGGAGCCAGGGGCCCAGAGGGTGTTTGGATCCTCCAGCACTGGAGGGTTTGAAAGACTTCACAAAGGTTTGAGCACCTACATCTGAATTCCCACCCAAACCATTCCATGATACAAAGTAAATGGGATGGGGTGGACTGTGGGATTGTCACGACAGTCTCATGCTGAGGTGTGGTGTGACGCCGCTCACAGGGTCTGTGGTGGTTTTAGGGTGTGTGGGTTCTTGGTGTGACCTCACTCACAGGCTCTCTGGAGGTTCTGGTTATCTGCAGTGAGGTTGTTACAAAGCTTTGAGTAAAAGCTCTGACTAAAAGACTGTTACCATGAGCAGGGCAGTTCCTTCAGGTGCATTAGACACATGGTACAGCCGGGCCAAGGAGCTCTCTCTTGGTGACCTTGGTGGTCCAGCTGTGGAAGTGCAGCCCAGGCACAGGCAGAGCTGCATCAATGGTCACAGTCACCTCCAAACCTCTGCTGTGTCAGGAGATGCTTCCCATGTTTATTGCAGTGAATGTGCAGTGTGCTCCTGGCTGGTTTATTGGGCTCTTTCTCAATGCCACATACCCTGAGCCTGCCTCAGCTGTGCAGGAGTGCCCGGACTGGGGCTGGGGATGCTCCCGTTGTTGTTCCCCAGCAGCTCACACAGTCGTGCCTGGAATTTCCTTGTGCTCTAAAATTAGGAGAAGGCTCAAGGAAACAATAGTGGATCCGGGCTCTGAACCTCCTGCCCTGGCGTGAACCTTTGTTGTCAGTTGGACTTTCACCTACTTCCTTTCCTGGGGAACTGATTTGTGTAGATAAACGGGGTAGGACTGTGCTGTGCAGTGGTGGGAGGAGCTGTTTGCTTCTGGTCTTACTTCTTATGGTCTGTATCACTTCAGGACATGAGGAGCACGACTTTCATGTCCCTGTTATTCATCCCAGGGCACTTCTCCCTTTCCCTTTGGGAAGGATGTGGAATGATGGCCCCAAAGGTGCAGCAGCACTTCCTGAGTGAGGCTGCTCCATGAAGAACAGCAGTGGTTCTGATCTCAGGCACAACCCTGTGAGGGTGCTGAGGCGCTGGCACAGGGTGCCCAGAGAAGCTGTGGCTGCCCCATCCCTGGCAGTGCTCAAGGCCAGGTTGGACACAGGGGTTGGAGTACCCTGCTCCAGTGGAAGGGGTCCCTGCCCTGGCAGGGGTTGGAGCTGGAGGAGCTTTAAGGTCCCTTCCAGCCCAAACCATTCCATGATTTATTCTATGATTCATGGTTGCTGTATGTCACTTTCTCATTCCTTATCCCTCCCTTGTCTGGTCTGTAGTATTGTTCTTTGCAATGTTATGAGTGACAATTGTGGGTGTCCCATCACCCAAACTTGAGCGAATCTCAGTATCCCCAACCCTGGGAAGATCTGTTTCCTCCCGTTATGCAGATGGATTACTGGAGAGGGCACTCAGAACAAAGGTTCAGACCTCACATTCTTGTTTGATCCTTCTCAGAGTGGTCTGTGTGAGCAGCCCAGGGCAGTTCTGGAGTCTCCATCATAGAATCATAGAATAGTTAGGCTTGGAAGGGACCTTAAGATCATCTAGTTCCAACCCCCCTGCCACAGGCAGGGACACCCCACACTAAAGCATGCCATGCAAGGCTTCGTTCCACCTGGCCTTGAACACTGCCAGGGATGGAGCATTCACAACCTCCCTGGGCAAACCATTCCAGTACCTCACCACCCTAACAGTAAAGAATTTCTTCCTTATATCAAGTCTTAAACCTCTGCTGTTTAAGTTTCAACCCGTTAGTCCTTGTCCTGTCACTGCAGTCCCTAATGAAGAGTCCCTCCCCAGCATCCCTGTAGGCCCCTTCAGATACTGGAAGGCTGCTGTAAGTGTTCTCACACCATGCAGACCAGGCCCTCAGTGCCATGGGTTACTGGTGGCTTTGGCAGTGCTGGGCGATCTTGAAGGTTTTTTCCAACCCAGTTGTTTCTATGATTGATGAACGTCATCATCAACCGTTCCCAGCTCCTGTAGTTGGCTTCTGAGGCTCCGCAGGTGTGAAGACGTTGGCTGTTGTTAGACTGGGAGGCCTCTAGAGGTCACTTCCCATTAACTTTCCCATGACTGCTGTTTCTAGGAAGGAATTTGCTCCTCTTTGTCGCTTGTGTCCTACAGATTTCCTGAGCCTTCCCTTGTACAAGTGAGGCAAACACTTTCCCTGTTGGTGTAGGCACCTATCACTGATGGGTGAGCAAGCTGGTCAGGTGGAAAGTGTCCCTGCTCATTGCGGGGGCATTGAAGGTCCCTTCAACCCAAACCATTCTATGATGTCCTGACAACAAGGCCTGCACCAGGATGTGTGTGGCAGCAGGGACAGGACCTCAGTCTGGAAGTCACCTCATGTGTCTCCTCTTGACCAGGCTCATAAGCTCTATGGTGTCTGCTGCATAGTGACTTCCTCTTGGTGCTAGTATTTAACTGCCTAAGGTGAAAGGTTGTCTTAGAAAACAAGGAGCATCCACTTTGATCCAACAAGGGAGAGAAGAGCAGTGTGATGATAGAGATTGTGAGTGAATCATGAAGCTAAACCCATGAAATGCCTTTCTGCTTCACTTGTCTCCTTGAGACCTCATGGGGTCCTCATCTGTGCAGCCACTGCTCTCTGAGGCCCTCCCCGGGACAGAAGCTCTTGTGTGCATGGGGGGAGGCTCAGGTTTGCCTTGAGGTGAGCAGACAGGTTCCCCCAGAGCTGCTGCTGACCCCCTTGTCTTCTCCCCTGTCACAGCCTTTCTTCAGGCTCCTGAACCTGCGCAAGCTGGGTCTGAGCGACAATGAGATCCAGAGGCTTCCCCCCGAGGTGGCCAACTTCATGCAGCTGGTGGAACTGGACATCTCACGCAATGGTAAGGTCAGAGCTGGATGGGGAGGGGTGCCCCACAGCCATACCGTGGGCACGCACCTTGGGAGTACCCTCCACAGTCCCACAGAGTGATCTCTTGGAGTTTTGAGCTATAGAATATGGGTGTCCTGCTGTATCTCAGGCTGTCAACAGGACCTGGTGTCCCATTTTCCACATGTTGGCCTCTGCTCAAGCCTCATTTTTTCTCTCACATATTTCTTCCAGACATTCCAGAAATTCCTGAAAGCATCAAATTCTGCAAGTCCTTGGAAATCGCAGACTTCAGCGGGAATCCTCTCTCCAGGTAGGAAGGCAAATGCAACCCTTTATGCAGCTGAGAATGAGAATTGAAGCTCCTCATTCTCCTGAGCTTTCTCTGGTCTTCATCTTGTCATTGTCCTTGTATGAAGTCAAGACCTTGGATCACATACAGGTTGGCTGCCAGCACCTCCAGGTGCCTGTTCACTTGGCATAAGGAAGAGCTAGTGTGTCCTCTACTGTGGGGCCTGTGGCTTGGATTGAAGAGCCTCTAGTCTAGCTATTGCCACTGGTGTGAGTGGTGTGAGGGCTTTTGTCCTCTTGCAGTGTGTTAGTCAATCCTTAGCCCGTCACCCTGGTGCACACAACCAGAATGGATGTGGACTTGTACTGCTCTGCTCTCTATTGGTCCCTTTTGCTCTGTGTGTTATTTATGTCCCAGGAGCTGTCCTTTGAGCTCTGTGGTCCTTGCCCTGATCCCTCAGTGCCCAGAGCTGTGTCCAGAAACTGAGCTCTCTGCCCAGCATCTTTGTATTCTTTCTCTTATTCCATGTTTTGGGAATTCAAGTGTGGTTCCTCTGCCTTGGTGAACCATACCCCAGGCACTGGTGTCTCCATGCATTGTCTGCGGTGTCTGACTCCAGATGTCTGCTGCCAAAGCTGCTCTTCATGCAGGACTTCCTTCCTGTGGTGCCAGGCACTGCCAGAATAGAACACACTTTTCTGTTGGTGGGAATCATAGAATCCCTGATTGGTTTATGTTGGAAGAGACCTTAAGATCATCCAGCTCCAACCCCTGTCACAGGCAGGGACCCCTTCCCCTGGAGCAGCTGCTCCAAGCCCCTGTGTCCAACCTGGCCTTGAACACTGCCAGGGATGGGGCAGCCACAGCTTCTCTGGGCACCCTGTGCCAGCGCCTCAGCACCCTCACAGAGACAAGTTTCTGCCTAATATCTAACTGAAACCTCCCTTGTTTCAGTTTGAACCCATCACCCCTTGTCCTGTCGCTGCAGTCTCTGATGAAGAGTCCCTCTCCAGCATCCCTGTAGCCCCTTCAGACACTGGAAGCTTCTCTGAGGTCTCCATGCAGCTTCTCTTCTCCAGGCTGAACAGCCCCAGCTGTGTACCATGGTGTCGTGGTTTAAACCCAACCACACAGCTCATTCACTCACTCCCCCCTTTCTCCCCCAACTCCCAGAGAGCTGGGGAGGAGAATCCAAAGAATGTAGCTCCCATGGGTTGAGATAAGAACAGTTTAATAACTAAGGTATAACACAAATCACTACTGCTACTACTACTACTAATAATAATAATGATAAAGGGAATAACAAGTGAAGAGAATACAACACCTCACAAGCCGCTGACTGATAACTCACCCCACCCCGCCCATCCGAGCACCGACCGATACCTCCTCCAACCCCCCAGAGCCCCAGCCCTTCCAGATAACTCCCGGTTACATCCTGGGCATGACATGCTATGGTATGGAATACCTCTTTGGCTAGCCTGGGTCAGGTGTCCTCTCTCCTTCCTCCCGGCTTCCCCTCCTCCCTGGCAGAGCATGAGGCTCAGGAAGTCCTTGGACAAACCAAACATTTGAGCAGTAACTACAACCATAGGTGCTGTCAGCACCGTTCCCAGGCCGAAAGTCAAAACACAGCACTGCACCAGCTACCAAGAAGGAGAAAACATGACTGCGACTGCTGAACCCAGGACACATGGGAAGGACCAGCACTTCTATATTGGAAGTTCCCTATTAGAGTCATTTTGTGGCCCAGAGTTACAGGACGAGTGTCATGAGCTGTGGAACTGGCTGTGAACAAAAAAGGGTTTCTCCTTTTTTGTGTTAATCTCTCCTTTTGGTAGCTCCAAGGCCAGGTTGAACAGGGCTTGGAGCAACCTGCTCTAGTGGAAGGTGTCCCTGCCTGTGGCAGGGGTTTGGAACTGGATAAACTTTGAAGCCTCTTGCAGCCTGAACCATTCTATGATTCTATGGAAATGGGATGTATTTTGGATCAGGAGGCAGAGTCAGAGTCGGTTCTTGCTCTTCTCCTTTCCACATGTTAATACCAACTGGGATAATGCTGGCTTTGGGGAGATTTCAGTGAGGGATTGAAGGCTTGCTTTGTGCCCAGCTAATGGTGTGTTGTCCTCTCATGCTTTCACAGGCTTCCAGAGGGCTTCACGCAGCTTCGCAGCCTGGGCCACTTGGCCTTGAATGATGTATCCCTGCAGAGCCTCCCCAGTGACATTGGGAAGTGAGTATTCCCCTGTCCTCCTAACAGGGAGGAGGGCTGGGTGGGGGTGTCATTGGGGTGACACACAGATAGGGGTGATACCCCAGCAGTGTCACCGTGCTCTTGGGATGGTGACATCAGCAGGACTTGGAGGGCAAGAGCCTACCACCACAGTTAGATGTTGCCACCCTGCTGCACATGCTATGTGAGCACCTCTGAGGGTGCCTTTTGCTCCAAGACAACCTTCTGTAGAATGTTTTGTCCTGGTCTCAGCTGCTGCTGCTCTGCTGTGATGCATGACACAGGCAGGAATGCATCCAGGCTTCCCAAGCTCCTGTCTCCCCTTGTTTTATGAGTTTGCCCCTTTCCAAACAGTAATGGTCTGTCCAGTGATGCTGAAATGATTTATGCTGCTTGCAAATGGCCAAGGCAAAGCCCATGTGGGATTGTCTGTGGGATGCAGTGCCTTTCCATGGGATCTGGCTCCTACACATGAAGGGTTTTACCTTTGTGGGCACAGTCCTGTGTGACACCACCTTTCCTTGTCCTCAGTCTGGGCAGTGTTGCATCCCCATGGTGTTGCAGTAGCTGTCACCTTCATCAGAAGTCATTTAAAATCCTCCTTGGTTTTTGGTTTCCTTTGCCAGCCCCATCCATGTCTACACACTCATGTACATGCATCTGTGCAGGCCAGGAGGGGTGCTCCAAGGGAAGGGATATGAGCATCTCCATGTATCCCTGAAGCCTGTTCAGTGAATCTGGCTTCTCATTCCCTTTTCTCTTGCAGTTTGGCAAACCTGGTGACTCTGGAGCTGCGTGAGAACCTGCTAAAGACTCTCCCCACGTGAGTGTCTGGTGGCTTCAGGAGTCTCCTGCCTGATCCTTCTTACTGATTTCTCAGGGATCTGCTGGCTCCAGGACTTTGCCAGGGAGGGCTCAAGGCTTTGCATAAATCAGCCGTATCTTTTGGACTAGTGTAAACTGGGGAGATTAGAGCTGGGCTTAGAGCAGGGTAGGATGTTCAGAGTCTACTCAGCTCTGTGCTGGGATTGATTTGGAGTAAGAGGTGGTTCCACGAGAAAGCTGCTGGAAATGGTGAGAACATTTTTCCTGGAGAGGTGGAGCAGATGATGGATTCTTTTGGAAAAAGAGAGAATGATGGGGGCAGAGGAGGACCTCTGCACAGTGAAGTTCATTTGAAAAGCAGCAGAATGTGGCTGAAGATAAATCTTGTTTCCAGCATCTGTTTTCCTGGTTATCCTGTCTGATTGTTGTGGGTGAGCAGAGTGTGGAGCTGGTTGGGATAACAGGCTTCCTGTACCAGGCAAAAGCTAAGGCAGCAAGGGAGAAGAGGTAAGAGATGTTGAATGTTGCTGAGAATTAGGGACAGGTGGGTTCCTGGAGAGCGTCTCGTTGGTACCACTGATGCCATCAGGTGGATGGGGCATGGAGAACTAACGATTCTGTATGTTCATTCATCTCTGGCTTGGAGCTCATGAGAGCTGTTTGTTGAGTTTTCTACCTACCTTAGCTCTGTCAGCTTGTTTCTGCCTGCTTATCCATCTAACTGATGATTCCTCATGTCTTCTGGGAAGATATGCTGGAAGGGATCTACCTGGTTTCTGTCCGAGCCAGCAGTGTGGGTTTGGGCATACATGGATTACATCTGCTTGAGGAGTTCTGTGTCAGCTTTGACCCAGAGGAAGAGGTGCTTCCAGAAAGGAGCTGAAAGAGCCTGCACTGGACAGCTCCCAAGCACCACAGCTCGTGGTTACTCCGTGGAGAGGCTCAGTTCAAATTAACAGTGTCATCTTGCCTCTGATGCCAAAGTCACTGGATCTTCTCTGCACAGAAGTTGTCAGCATTTACACTGTCACAGCCCAGCTGAGATGGCCCCAGGTGGAATACAGCCCGAGGGAGGACATGAGAGCCAAAGCTCCTTCTGGCAGATGAGACAAGCAGGAGAAGTTTGGGTCCTGGTACTGGGACCAACTGCTGCATGTTGCAAATGTGTTCATACCGACAGGCACCACCACTGTGATACTGTCTATATGAGGAGGTGCAATAGCTACATCCAAAGTTGGGCTTTCAGACGGCAGTGAAGAAGGTCCCAAAGACTTTCCACCATCTAAGAACCAGCAGGAATCCACAGTTTGAGAATTGAGTCTGTGACCAGCTCCATGAGGTTTCTGGGGAGCATTCTCATGCCCAGTGCTCCCTCATTTCCCTATGAGTGCCCTCAGCAAGATGCTGGCAGCATGACAGGAGTTTTTTCCTGAGATAAGTCCAGGCCTGACACTCACCCTGCAGTTCAATTCCAGCTTCTTCTCATCTTTCCCCAGTTCCCCCTCTGGGTGATATCTGAAAGTAGAGGGAAGATCTTGAAGGTCAAGGCAATTTTTATCAGATTTGTCAATCAAATACAAGGCTGAAGTCAGTGGCCAAAGAGATCTCAGTGGTGCTCTCAGGTCTACCCAGGGCTGAAGCTCTTGTGCTTAGTCTGGCTGCAAATTGTGCCCAAGAATGTCTTTGAGCAAGTCCAAGTGATGTTATACAGAGATGGTGATGCTTTCAGTTTTCAGGGTTGCTGAGCCTAGGAGGGAGATGGGCTTTAGTATTGTGAATGTGTGAGTGCAGATGCACCTTTTGGTTTCGTTGTTGTTGAGCTCCTTAAAAGATGCAGCTTGAAATGACCTTTATGTATTAAAACTTGATCTAATTGGTTGATCTTCTGCTGTCAGTTGAGTTTTCACACAGTTCCTCTCGTCCAGCTGATCACTGCTCCTCCTCGTCCCATGCAGAGCATGTGATGTGTTCCCATGAGACAGTGGAGGGGGCTCTCAGCTGAGGCATGTTGCAAGACCTTGTACATTGACATGGATTCCACAGCTCGCTTGTCCCTGTTTTGAGAACTCCAACTGGGAAGGGACCATCAAAGCTGCTTCACCCTTCAGAGAAGGCAAAGAGCAGATGAGCAGTCATGATGGGAGACTGCTACACTGCTTTTGGTGATGCTTTTGAGAAGCCTTGGCTTGAGTTAGTACAATAGCTCAAAATCCACCAGCTCTAAAGTAAGAGCTTGCTTTTCCTGCATAGCCCAAATGTTGTCATAGTTGGCTAGGCAGGATGGATCTCTTCCTGCTTTCTCACAGCATGGAGATGTGCAGCTCAATTCCAGAGGAACACAGAGATTTCTGCATTAGGAGAGTTCCATCTGAAGAGAATAAAGAGCTGCAGACCCTCCCTGCTGGGTCAGAGCTGAGATGGCAGCTCTGTCCCAGTGTGAAGGGAGAGACAGACCCCCTGTTTGGGGCATGACAGTTGGTGGGTCCCTGAGAGTTGAGTGAATGTCAGAAGTGAATCCTGGTTTTGTGGGGCTGCAGGTTGCAGCTCTTCATATCACCAGCTCATAACGTGTTTGGATGCTCAGGCTACATCCAGGACCACCAGTGCTGATGGGCTTTGGCTCCTCTGTAGGCTTCTCGCAGCATCTTGCCTAGTGAGCTGCTTCTCTGTACATCTGTCTCTTCTGAGACATCACCATAGACATCATCATCATGTCAGCCTTGTCTTTCCCTTCAGCAGCATCAGCATCCCACTGGGGGAAACTGAGCCTGTTGGATTTGTCATTCCTGCCTCTCCCTGCAGCTGTGTGCCCCTGACTCCCCAGATACTGTCATCTGCTGATTCCTGTTACCTGTTAGTTGGTGCCCAGGTCCCCAGCCTTGCTACAGAAAGAGGCAGCAGTATTAAGGTCGCTTGTCATCTGTCATGGATTTGCTGAGTATTTTGTGGTGGGAAGGGGAGAAGGTAAATTTGGGATAGAAACTGGTGGAATTGGGATTGCTGGTGCTTCTCAGCCCAGTGCATGGACTGGCTTGGAAAGGGTGCATCTCCCCTAAACTGCTTGGCTCAGAGGGACAAGCTCAGGATTGTCCCTGGTTTAGGAGTTATTGCACATGATGTAATGTGTGAGATGTGCATCCAAGATGCTAACCTTCATTCATTCTTTCTCTCTTCTCGCTGCTCCCTGTGTCTTGCAGGTCTCTCTCCTTCCTTGTCAAGTTAGAACAGTTGGATCTTGGTGGCAATGACCTGGAAGTATTGGTAGGTGAGGGATGGTGGGGAGGGAATGTGGGTGGTTGGCTGGGGCAGAACCCTGCACCACAAGTGGGTTTTCATCTGCAGTGCAAAGAAACAGACCCACTGTTTGTTTGGAATGATCCTGATCTTCCCACTGTGGCCTTGTCATCGTTCTCAGCATAATGTTCTCTTTACGTTGGCCCTTGTGCCTGTCTTCACGCACAACTTGCTCTGCTCTTTCGAAACACTTGTGCTCTGGGATGTAATCCCTGATGTTAAGCCAAAGGTTCTTCTTTTTCCAGTTGGGAATCCCTGGTTCTTCCCTGCTCTTCAGTGTTGTGCTGTCCCCAGCTGTTTCTCACCTCTACTTGGCCAACTTTGCACTTTTCTCCTCTCTGATTTGGTTTCCCTGCTGCACAGTGCAGGACCACTTGTGGTGTTCCTGGCTGTGGGATCAGCCAAGTGAGGATGTGTGTCCTCTGGGCTGGGTGCTCCATGAGCTCCAGTGTGCTGAGAGCCAGTACCCAGCCTCGACATGCAGCTTGTCTTGACATCCAGGGGCAGCCAGTGGTGTTTAATTCTACAGCTGTGGATTAAGCTGTTACTGGATCCTGCTCTTAACACTCTGGAATGCTTTCTGGCAGAAGCCCGTCTAAACTGGGAGGCAAAGGAGCTTGTGCAGCTTGCTTGGGGGAACAGTTGTCTGACACTTGAACCATGCTCCAGTGGTGCCTTAATTGCAAACCCAAATGCTCATAGAGTCATAGAATAGTTCGGGTTGGAAAGGACCTTAAGATCATCCAGTTCCAACCCCCCTGCCATGGGCAGGGACACCTCACACTAAAGCATGCCATGCAAGGCTTCGTCCAACCTGGCCTTGAACACTGCGAGGGATGGAGCATTCACAACCTCCCTGGGCAGCCCATTCCAGTGCCTCACCACCCTAACAAGAAAGAATTTCTTCCTTATATCCAATATCCAATCTAAACCTCCCCTGTGTAAGTTTTAACCCGTTACTCCTTGTCCTGTCACTACAGTCCCTAATGAAGAGTCCCTCCCCAGCATCCCTATAGGCCCCCTTCAGATACTGGAAGGCTGCTGTGGTGTGGTGTTTCTGGAGTGATGCTGTGAACGTACATCCACATTGATGATGGTGCTGCTGGGTTGTGTGGAGTTGGCCAGTGTCACCCAAATGCTTGTTTTCATGCCTGAGAAGAGGAAGAGGAGAAAGGTTCATTTGTTCACTAAGGCCAGAACTTCCAAACCCTGTTTAGTCTTGCCTCCTACCAAACAGTTCCTGCTGTTGCTTCCTTATTTGCTCCTGGGAGCTCCTTCAGCTAGGATGCTGTCCCAGACACACGTGCTGCTGTCCATCTGGGAAATGGTTCTAGGAGGTGTGAGCACAGGAACAGTTGGCTTTCCAGAGGTGTGGGGTGGTTTGGTGTATCCCAGAGCAGCTTCTTCCCTATGGAAGGACTGATGCCATCCCTGTCCTGCTGTCTTACAGCCAGATACCCTGGGAGCTCTACCCAACCTGCGTGAGCTCTGGCTGGACCGGAACCAGCTCTCAGCCCTGCCTCCAGTGAGTACCAGTTCGGGCCCTTGAGCCACCCCTCTGCTCCCTTCTCCAGTGGCCCACTCGAGCCTCAGTGTCTCGTTTCTGCCCGCAGGAGCTGGGCAATCTCCGCCGCTTGGTCTGTTTGGATGTGTCAGAGAACAAGCTGGAGCAGTTGCCCAACGAGGTCAGTGGGCTGGTGGCCCTGACAGACTTGCTCCTGTCCCAGAACCTGCTGGAATGCATTCCAGATGGGATTGGTGAGTACTGCGGGATGCAAGCAGTGCAGAGCTTCACTGCCCAGCACAGGGGCTTCAGGCAAGCGTGTGTGTAACAGGGTGTTAGGGTGTGATGAACACAGTCACCATAGATGGGTGCAGAAGCAGTAAGTGACACACTGGCACAGGGTTCCCAGAGCAGCTGTGGCTGCCCCATCCCTGTCAGTGTGTCCAAGACCAGGTTGGACACAGAGACTTAGAGCACCCTGCTCTAGTGAAAGGTGTCCCTGCACATGATGTGGGGTTGGGACTGGCTGATCTTAAGGTCCCTTCCAATCTAAACCATTCCATGGTTCTGTGATATGCTGAGCAGAACTCTACAGGATGAGTTCAGGTTCTTGATCTGCAACCATATGTAGGTGAACCTGTGAACAAGCCTGGTGGGGAGGAGAGATTGTGCCTGTGCTGTTAGGTTGGGTATCCCCCGATGTGAGGCATTTTGGCCAGATGGACATAGAACAGCATCCTTGTGTCTGTGGCATAGTTCACACCCAGCTTGTTGCCCTGGCCAGGTCAGCTGAAGCAGCTCTCCATCCTCAAGGTGGACCAGAATCGGCTGACAGAGGTGACAGAGTCAATTGGGGACTGTGAAAACTTGTCAGAACTCATCTTGACAGAGAACATGCTGACCGTAAGTACCCCAGCAGGACCCTGCATCCCCTGGGCTGCTCAGGGTAGCCACATGCCAGGGACCTTCTCCCATCTTCTGAGCTGCATTTCTGAGGTGCTTCAGCTTCTCTGCTGCAGAGCTCCACCAAGCTCACAGCCCCTGAAAACATCCTGGTGGAAACTGCTTTCTCCCCCTGTTTTCCTGAAAACCTCTCCAGGATAGCTGAGCTGCTGCTCTAGGATGAGCAGTGCTGAGGCTTGTCCAATCCGATGGAGCAGGACTACATCCAAAGCTGCATTTGGCAGTGGAATAGTGCAATTTAAAATGGTCCTGCCGCAAAATGCTCATGGTCTGACAGTTAAAACACACGTGCTGGGAATAGGCAGATGAACATCCTTCTAGTGGAAGGTGTCCCTGCCCGTGGCAGGGGATTGAAACTGGATGATCTTGAGGTCCTTTAGAATCCTTTTGAGTCCTTTCTGACCCAAACGATTCAAGACTCATTCTATGCTTCTAATAAGAAAAAAGTCCTGACCAGTGGAGTTCTGGGTGTGCTGTGTGAGGTGAGGAGTTGGCATTTCACAGTCTGAGAACCTGAGGGAGAATCTGCCGCACACTGTAGTGAGAACTTGTATTGAAAATGTGTTTGTTAGAACAGAAGGCAGCTTTTTTTCTTCAGGTAGAGGATTCTGTGCCTTTCTGACAGTGCTGAGGCACTGGCACAGGGTGCCCATAGAAGCTGTGGTTGCCCCATCCCTGGCAGTGCTCAAGGGCAGGTTGGGCAGGGCTTGGAACCACCTGCTCTGGTGGAACAGGTCCCTGCCTGTGGCAGGGGGTTGGAGCTGAAGGAGCTTTAATGTCCCTTCAACCTAAATTCTATGATTGATTCTGTGATAGCTTTATTCTGCTGCTCCTCCCTTTGCAAGCACCAAGTCCTCTCCTCCCCAGGCCCTACCGAAGTCCCTGGGCAAGCTGGCCAAGCTGACAAACCTGAACGTGGACCGGAACCGGCTGACGTCCCTTCCATCGGAGATCGGAGGTTGTGCCAACCTGAATGTGCTGTCCTTGCGGGACAACCGCCTGGCCCTCCTGCCCCCAGAGCTTGCCAACACCACCGAGCTTCATGTCCTGGACGTGGCTGGGAACAGGTCAGCAGCAAGAAGGGTGCAGCAGGCTCGTGGGCATCTTCCTACGGAGGCCAGTGTGAAGGAGCAGTGTGTGCTGGGCCCTGGTGTATTTTGGGATCTGTGCTGCTCTCAGGATCTGTGGTTTGGAGAAGCCCAGCCTGGCTGCTGGATCTTAGAAAGAGGGCATCTGGCTCTGAAGCTTTGCATCTTAAGCCCTTCTGCACATTACTTGAATACAGGGCAGAACTGATGCAGAAGTGTGGGGACATTTTGTCACATGTGAAATAAAGAACAGGGGAGATCCCTGGTCCAGTGTGTTGCTTCCTGCAGATACTGCAGTTTCCTGTCATCAGTCCTCAGGTGACTGATGCCAAAGCCTGTTCATGATGTACACCACCAAGGGGTGCAGATACCTGTGATCTGTTCTGCAGGATGCTGCAGGTTTTAGCTGTGGTTCTGTTAGCTGAGGCTGGTGGTGTTTGTAGCAGTTGGAAGCTCACCAGAGCTTCTGTGTGGAACACTGTGTCCAGCTCCCTGCAACCATTATTTTCATTGTCTTCAAACCCCTCTCCAAAGTTCAGTTGTCACCCTGTTGATAGGAGTTGTCCTCTGTTAAACACTGCTGAGGGTGGGCTGCCTGACCCAGTTTCTGACTGTGGCAGAGCCCATGCAGCACGAGCTGCTTCAGTGCCTGTATCAGTGAGGTACCCTGCGGTGCTGTGGCTCCTGCAGTGCTGATGGGGCAGCCTGGAGCTAAGCTGAAGTTCAGCTGAAGTTTAACCAGCAAGTTCCTCCCTCCTGTTGCAGGCTGCAGAACCTCCCGTTCGCGCTGACAAATCTCAACCTGAAAGCTCTGTGGTTGGCAGAGAACCAGTCCCAGCCCATGCTGAAATTCCAGACGGAGGATGATGAGAAGACAGGAGAAAAGGTTCTCACATGTTACCTGCTTCCCCAGCAACCCTCTCCCAGCCTAGGTAAGAGAGCACGTCATGAAGGGTGTCTGCAGGTCTGTGTACTTGGGCAGTGCTGTAGGGAAGAGGCCATGAACTGTCTTCTCTGTGCTCCATTCCTGTGATACCTGTAGCAGACTTAAGTTCCAGAGTGGCTGGTGGCCACTTTCCAAGGCAGAGGTAGTTAAAAGTGAGAAATTGCTTCTCTGCCAGGTGATAAAGAAGCTGCAGCCTCGATTTAAAGTCTTCTGCTTTGATCTATTGACCAAGTACTTGCTTGTCTGTAAGGTTTGCTTGCCATAGTGATGATATTCTTGTGTCAGTACTTCTGGTTCATGCCTTAATCCTACCTGTTTCCTTAGTTCTTGGGTAAGGAGTGCTAGAGCTGAACCATCTGGGTCCTTCTGTAGAGGCTGCTGTAGATCTGGTGGGAGCTGTACAGGAGGTGACGAGATCTGGAGGCTACATCCTTTTTCCTCAAGGCCTCTGTGCTTTGATGCACGTGTTGATATAACAGGATGGGTTGAGGACTGTCATTCACCCAAGCCTTCAGCCCTGCTCATTCAGAAGGTAGCTCCCACCGTGTTGTCTTTCTCCCCAGAGAATCTTTTGCAGAACAGTGTGGACGAGAGCTGGACAGACACCAACTTAAACAGAGTCAGTGTGATTCAGTTCCTGGATGAACCCAAAGGAGATGACGAAGAGGAGTCAGGAGCTGAGAGAAGGGTAAGAAGAGTTTCTGGAGGCTTGCTTGCTCCCTGTTGGAGGCACAGGCACAAGCTAAAGAGGTGCCTAAGAAGCGGAGGCATTGTGGTGTCTGTGTTTCACTCTTCAGAGACGTGCTGTGGTTTTGCAGGGCAAAGAGCATTTGGTGCCCTGAGGAGTTAGTTACGCAGGTATAAAAGAGAATTCCCTGAGAGCCACTCTGGTGCTGTGCCATGGGAGCTGAGCTGTGACTCCAACCCTACCCATGGAGCATTTGGGTAGTCCAGACATCCTGAAAGTCAGAGCACTGTCAGGACTGGACTTTACTTGACCCCTCATGGGAAAAAGCTGCTCAGTCAAACCCGAGCCAGGTGATCCAAGTGTGGAGCTGGAAGCCTGTGCTGTGGGATATCCCATCACTAAAGTAGCTGAACACTGTAGGCAGCCTCAAAAACTGAGACAGATCTTTCTTCTGTAATTGCAGATGCAAAGGACAGGGTGAAAGTTCCAGTTCCCAGCAAGAACTCTCCTGGGTTCAGTCTCCTGCAGGATTTTTTCCCCTTTTCATCTTGCAGAGACAGATTCTTGTTGAGTTCTGAATCCTTCTAATAAATGACATTTGCATCCATCCTTGCACCATCTGGCCTTGAGCTGGTGTTGGCAGGGTTTGTGAGTGGCTTTGATTGGTTTATTAATTTTAGAATACCATTTTTCTGGCCTCTCAGCTGGGATGGAACCAGCATCACAAATTCCAGAGCAGGAGAATCATAGAATCATTGAAGGCTTTGAATTGGAGAGGGCTTTAAGGCTCCTCCAGTTCCAACCCCTGCCACAGGCAGGGGCACCTTCCACTGGAGCAGCTGCTCCAGGGCCCTGGGTCCAGCCTGGCCTTGGGCACTGCCAGGGATGGGGCAGCCACAGCTTCTCTGGGCACCCTGTGCCAGTGCCTCAGCACCCTCACAGGTAAGAGCTTCTGCTTAGTGTTGTAACACCTAAGAGTGAGCTCCAGACACTGTTCCCTGCCTCCATTCCTTTCCTCTCCCTGGCTGTAGCAGTGGAGAACCCGAATCAGATCCTGCAATGTGACATTCAAGTCCTGTCCATCTGGGTTCTGACACTGATGTGGTTTGATGTGGCTCAGCCCTGAGCCCTCACTGAGCCTCCATGGTGCTTCCTTGGCAGGGTCTGCAGCGCCGAGCAACCCCTCACCCCAGTGAGCTGAAGGTCATGAAGAAGGTGATGGAGGTGCGGCGCAGTGAGGTGTGTGCTGCCAGGGCCGACGCCAACAGGAATTCCCCCAGCTCCGAGGTAAGGCCTGTTCCCTGACTGGAGAGCATGGAGTGGGCTGGGAGCGTGTGTGAGCTGGGCTGAAAGAACCTACCTTGGGTAGGTGAGCATGGGTTGCCTGGAAAACAAGGGTTGGGAATCTGCCTTGTGTCAGCTGGGGACACTGGGACAGAGCAAGAGCTACAACCGGAGAACAGCATGAGGGGAGCTGTGAGCATTGGTACCTCTTCTGTCATAACACAGGAAGAGGAAAAGATTATCCCAGTAAAGAATGGTGGGAATGGGGTATGTGGAGGAGGCATCTTGCTGCTCAGGTGGGGTACTGAGAACAAATGCCTAAACTGATGGTGGAACAGGAGTGGACCTGGGTGAGGTGCTTGACAGGGAAAGCAGTGGGCAGCCTGAAGGAGAAGCTGGTTCTGTTGGTGCTGGATCATTCCCCACCTTGCACTAGCCACATGACATTGCTCCATCTGCTGCTTTGGTTTTCATCTTGACCTTTATGACCCTCTTCCCAGGAGAAGAGGCTGAGCGCCCTATCTAACCGCAGCGAGGATTCCCACCTATCCAACAGCACTGCCTCTGCTGACTGCAGGGGAGAGGAGCTGGGAGAGGACAGGGAGAGGAGCTGGCCAAATGGGCAGGATGTGAGGGACCTGGAGAGGGAGGAGAAGCCCAGGGCTGAAGAGGAGCGTAAGGAAGCTGCTGACCAAGAGGAGGAAGATGTGGAAGTGGAATACAATGAGGTAGGAGCCTAGGAATTCCAAGGTTCATGGTAAAAAATTGAAGGACTTGAAGCCTCTCAGGGGGGACCTTATCACTCTCTGCCTGCCAGGAGGGGCTGGGCTCTGCTCCCAGGGAACAAGGGATGGGACAAGAGGGAACGGCCTCAAGCTGCACCAGGGCAGGTTTAGATGGAGCTGAGGAACAATTCCTTGCCCAGAGGGTGCTCAGGCATTGGAACAGGCTGCCCAGGGCAGGGCTGCAGTCACCATCCCTGCAAGTGTTCACACACTATGGAGACGAGGCCTCAGTGCCATGGGTTAGTGGTGGCCTTGGCAGTGCTGGGCAATGGTTGGACTTGATCTTAAAGGTCTTTTCCAACTTGGTTGATTCCATGATTCAGTGATTCTGTGAAAGTTTCAAATAAAATGGTAAATGGATTTACAAGTCTGGGCATTACTGAAGGCAAATAATGGCTGTGGAAGCCAAGTGCAGATAGATCCAGGCAGCCTTTGGGAGCTGGGTCCGTGGGAGAATAGGAGGGAGAGTGTGGCAGTCAGACAGGGAATATGGGAAAATCAGGGGTTCGGGTTTGGGTGCACTCAGTCCCTGGAGCTGACAGAAGATGTGTCTGGGTGAAGGGGACAGGAAAAAGGCAACTGTGGAGAAATGCCATCCTGCATGTCCTGCAGCACAGCAGCAGCACTGGCTTCCCTGCACTGGTGAGGGGGACAGCAGGTTTTGCTCTGCCTCCAGGTATTTCCATTGCTTGAGGTTCACAACCTTTCTGGGACTTTGCCATTGTAGCCCACTGTACACTTTGCTGAGGACACACTGATACGGAGTGAGGATGAGGATGAAGATGAAGAGCGACCATTCCCAGTGGAGAAACAGAGGCTCATCCGCAAGGACACACCCCATTATAAGAAACACTTTAAGATCACTAAATTGCCCAAGCCAGAGGCAGTGGTGGCACTGCTCCAGGGGCTGAGCACTGATGGAGTCCCCAGAGAGGAAGAGGAGTTGGGAGGCTGCAATAACAACACAGAGCCTGAGGATCCAGAGGAGGCCTGGGATGAGGATGACAGGAAGAACGGAGTTTTATCTGCTCAGCCACCAGTGAAGGTAAGGCCTTGTGGGGAGGGGGTAGCTCAGAGGGATGCCAGACCTTCCTTCTACTCTGAACTACCAACCAGGCTGATGTGGTACCACTGGACACATTGACAGAAGGCTCCAGCCCTTCAGGACACACATGCATAGGGATCTGGGGCTCAATGGTTGTCCAAGAGCTGTGCCATGTTGCTCCTGCCTGACTCCTTGCACCCTCCTGATTATGTGTGGTGTGTTCTGTACTGCAAGATCAGTTCCTGTGTCCTATCCCTGACAGGTCCTTCCATTCCTTTCAGTCTCCTCCTCACTTGCTGGTTGTTGTACCTCATCTGCAACAGGATGAGCTTTATTCCTGGTGGGTCTAATCTCAAGCTGATGTTGAGGCTGCTTACACTTGTGCTGAGAGGAGTGGATGGGGAGGACAGACAGGAGAGAGCTGGCTCCAGATGCAGCCTGACAAAGAGTGCTGGGTTTAGGGGAACTTGTGCTCTAGAGTTTTGCCATTGCCCTGGACCACAATGAGCTTCTCTGGTTGTGCTGGGGGCTGATGAGATGGGAAGCCCTTTGTTCTACTCAGCTGAATCACCATGTCTGGTCAAGAGGGCACAGAGATTCTTACCTGAGAAAGATCCTCACAGTGGAACAGGAATATTCTGATAAGGGACCCTGCATGAGGTTAGAGCAGTGCTGACTGAAGGCTGCTCCCAGACTGATGGTTCTGGGAGGTGTATTTGGCAGGCAGGGGTTAGATGTGGCTGAATCTCCATCACAGTCTGACACCAGCAAACCTCATGGGCGAGATGTGGGTCTCTGAACTGGTGGAAGGTGTTGGAGTGGAATCTGTTATTCTGTTACTGCACGTTGCAGGCTCTGGGGTCATTTCCACCCTCGCTGGAGTTCAGGCTGCTCAGGGGAAGGTTCTTGCACTCACGTTTGCTTTGGAGCCTTTCAGTGGCTGCTTGCCCTGTTGTGTCCGAGCTGATGCAGCTCATCCCGTGCTCCCTGGGGATAAGGCTTTAGTCTCCTTACTGCCTGTGAAGTTCTTCAGAACAAAAAGGAGTTGCTGCTGCTTGTAAGACTGTGTGAGGCCATCCTGAGCCCCTTCATCCCAGACCTGCCATGCTTGGAAATGCCCTCACCCAGAAAGGTTCTTCCAGTCAGGGTCTGCAAGCTGCAGATGCACTGACTGACCCGCTGGCAAAGCCTGTACCAGAGTTACCTTTGTTATCAGCCAAGCCTTCTGCCTGGAAAGCACAGTTCTCCTTGTGGGGCTGGGCTGCCGCCTGCTCTGTGAAGGATTTATTAGCTTGCCTCTTGAGCTGTCCTTCGGGAGTGGGAATGTGGGGAGCAGCGTCCCTGTGCAATGGAGTTTGAAGAGGTGCTGCACGCATGGAAGGAGGAGGTAGGACAGGATGCTCAAGAGGCTGAATCCTTAAACCAGAGGGTGTTTTGCAAAGACAGTGGCTTTTCCAGAGAAGTTCCAAGGTTTGTGTATTTGGGAGTACTGGCAGGATGTACTGCTCCACCAGGGAGGCTCTTCCCTTTGCAGGAGGGACCATGCAGTTTCATTTGGGATTGCTTCATTCCTGTGCAGCAGCTGGATGGCACCAGAGGTCCCTCTGTGCTTTCTTCCATGTTTAATCCTTCCTCCTTCACTGAATGACTTGGTCCTCATGGGTTAAGATCAGCTTGTGAGGTGGTGGCCACAGCCTGAGAGGGTGGCACCCTGTGAGCCCGGCAGCCCCGCTGGCACTTGCTGGGACAGGAGCGGTGTGAGTGGGGTACTCTGGTGCTGCGTGGTGTGTGTCTGTTGGGTGGTGGTGGTCGTGGTGGAGGGTTTGGTTTATGCTCCACTAATCCGCATGCCTCTTTGCTGGTTCCTGTCCTAACAGGGGGTGTCGTTTGATCAAGCCAATAATCTGCTGATTGAACCTGCTCGCATTGAGGAGGAAGAGGTCTGTACCACTCCCACTGTTCTCTCTGCCAGAAATCACCCCGTCTGCTTGATTTGCTTCCCAGGCTCACCTGTTGTTGTAGGGGTACTCTGATCTCTCTGGGTCAAGTGGCTTCTGGACCTGGCTGATCACAAACACACAATGATTGTTTCCTCCCCTGCTTTCACCTCCTTTCCCTACTTTTCCATACCTGAGGTGAGAATGGCTGCTGCAGATCAGGAGTGAGAGGGAAGACATGTAAAAACAAACCCAAAGGGGCCAAGGTGGAAGGTTCAGTCCCTGCTTCCTGTGCACTCAGGAGAGAAAGGTGGAAGAGAATAAACGGATACTTCTGGGAGTGGTGGGTAACCCTGAAGCTGAGAGGCCTCAGGAGTCTGCTGAGTGCTCTGTGTGTTCCTTTGGGAGAGGGAGGAGGATCTGACTCAGGACAGTGCCATGGCATGAGGAAGGTGGGCTGGAGCTAAGGATTTGTGCACCTCGTGCAGAGTCCCCTGTTGAATCCCCTCCAGTCCTCACATGCAGCACTTTGGGATGTCCGAAAGGGGCAGGTGGCACTGAGGGTCCATAAAGCTCCTGGCACCATAGTGATCTATGCTAGCATCAGGTCCTGTGTCTCAGCTCATCCTCTGACTGTGATCAACTCCCTGAGGTTGTTTCCAAGTGGGTTTGCCTGATCCTTTTGGCCAGGCTTTCTGCAGGCAGCATTCCAAGGAGCTCTGGTGGCACCAGACCCATATCTTACTTGAGTGCTGGCTGGTTGTCTCTGTGAACCTGGCTTTTGGCTACTCCCTTAGGTGTAAGATGGAGACTTTCAGTTTTGGAGCAAGGCTTTCCAGGAGGGAGATGAGAAATTCCCTCCCCTCCAGGTGAACACAAGCTGGCTTGAAGTGTGCTCCAATGTCAGTGTGTCCTGAGGATTTGTCTATCTTGGCTCTAGATCATGTGAAAGCATATTGATACTTGTAGTGTTGCTCTCCTGTCACTCAGAGGTAACACTGAGTATAGGCAGATGCTTCCTGATCCCATGTCTGGGAATCAGCACTCTTGGTCCTTTTTCCCAGCTGTCAGATGTCATGTTCCAGTTGCAGTTTTCTTGCTCCTCGAGGTGCTGGGTCCAGGAAACCTCAGTCTTGTACCAGGAAACAGCCTCTCTGGTCCTGCCTTGCTCCTGCCTGTGCTCTGACTGCATCGGGTGGAAGTGCTGGAACTTTTCTGGGTGGCTGTGAGAGGCCCCATGTTTGCTCTGTGGTCCCTCCAGTGCACTCTCCTTTGTGCAGGTCTGTTCTCTCACTGTAAGGAGCAGCTCCCAGGGACAGGCATGGTAGAGACCCCCCACATGGGTGGTGGTGGCTGAAATCACCCCAGAGCTCAGGTCAGTGCATGGATCCAGTCAGGGACACTTTGTCAGCCCAGCACAAGAGGAACGTGGAGCTGCTGGAGTGAGGCCAGAGGAGGTCACGGAGCTGCTGCGAGGGCTGGAGCAGCTCTGCTCTGGAGCCAGGCTGAGAGAGCTGGGCTGGGGCAGCCTGGACAAGAGAAGGCTCCTGAAGGGGAGAGCTGAGAGCAGCTCCAGTGCCTAAAAGGGCTGCAGGAAACCTGGAGAGGGGCTTGGGACAAGGGCCTGTAGGGACAGGCCAAGGGGAATGGCTTGAACCTGCCAGAGGGGAGACTGAGCTGAGCTCTGAGGCAGAAGCTGTTCCCTGTGAGGGTGCTGAGGTGCTGGCACAGGGTGCCCAGAGAAGCTGTGGCTGCCCCATCCCTGGCAGTGCTTAAGGCTAGGTTGGACACAAGGGCTTGCAGCTCCCTGCTCCAGGGGAAGGGGTCCCTGCCCTGGCAGGGGGTTGGGACCAGATGAGTTTTAAGGTCCCTTTCAACCCAAACCAGTCTGGGATTCTATGATGCTGTGATTTTAGTGGGATCATGGTGGGATCTTCCAGGACTGCAGCTCAAGTGGAAGATAAATTCTCCAGAACCATCAGTGGAAGCAAACTGTGGGACTCGGGCCAAGGGTGCACTGTGCGGCTGGGACACCTCATTCGTGGGCAGAGGGGTTCCCTTGTCTTTCCTGGCATGTTGGTTGTGAAAGGTGTGTCTGTCAGTGAATGGGTGGAGGACAGCAGGGGAGGTATTCAGGGCCTTAAAGACTACTCAGCATCTGAGTAGAGAATTAGCTTGGGAAGTGACTGATCCCAGAAACAGCATCTACCTGCAGCTTTTGGAGATGAGTTTCATGGCCTTGAGAAGAAACCAATGGGCTCATGAAACTGAGCAAGACCATTGCAGAGTGGAGACCATGGTATCCCTTGAGCAGCAGTTTAGGTTCATGATGCTGCTGTCACATTCCTTGTGTAATTTTATACAGCTCTTAGAGAGAAGGAGCTACTGGTGGTGTGTTCTCTAAGCCTAAACCATCATCCTGTGTCAAAGACTATGAACCTTACCAGAGCAGAGCTGGAGACATCTGCCCAACTTGTGTCAGCACGTCAACATCAGGGTGCAGGGAGCCTGGTGCTGTGGATGCAGCTGGTGCTTCCAGAGCTCCAGTAGCTGCTGGTGCCAGAGAGACTCGACCACAGTGGAAGAAATGATTTTGTTAAAGCACACGATGCTTTACATGGTGCAGATATCTGATAGGAGGTATCTGGAGCCCACTGCTGACTGGTCAGTCTCCATCTGTGCTGCAGAAAAGGCTGAGGCTGTATCAAGGCTGTTGGAGGAGGAGGGAAGCTGCTCTCTGAACGCATGAGGCTGCACCTCAAGTCTCCTGTTTTCAGACAAGTTTTGAAGAAATCGTCCAGAACGAGCTGGAGGATGTGAATGGAAAGAGGGTCCTCGGTTCTGTTTGAGTGATGAATGCTCCTTTGTCTGCAGCAATGGCTCATATGTTTGCCCAGGTTAACCTGCAGAGCAGCTGAAAACAGGAGTCTTGAAGGGCTTTGCCTTGGCAAAGCTTGTGCTCATCAAGGAGCTTTATAGGATTTTCTTGTCTTGTGATGCTTTCTCCCAGGAGCACAAGGCTGTCCAGAATGGACATGCTGCTGCTTTTCCTCCCTAGGAGAAAATCAGGCTGGCAATAGATGTTCCAAGTCCCTTTCCCCTCCTTGCAAGGGGCTCAGCTTTGGAAGGCTGGGGCTGCCCTGCCATTATGAGCAGTCCTGTCATAGCAGTGATGCTGGAGCAGTGTGGTTGTGTTGTGTACTGGGTGAGAGCACGAGCCCTTCAGGACATTGTCAGGGTCAGAAGTCTTAGGAAGTGAATTTGATTTTGCCACAATGTGACCTGTAGGTTTTAAGCCCTGGAAAGATCAGTAAACCTCTCAAGCTCACATCGCCTGTATCTGCTCAGATGGCTTGACTGAAATGTACCTTCTGGCAGAGCAGAGTCCTTGCAAGGTCAAGGAAGGGTAAAACACTCCTTGCTCTCATTTACTTTTTTAAATGAGTAAAATTCCTATTGAGCAAGGAAAACTCAGCCATATTTTCTGTTTGACTTTGGCTTTTAGCTTATGGCTATAGGAATGGTTTTGTGCCCTTTTCCTACTGGCTTGAAGGGCCCAAGTATTATTCTTTCTGATGCTGTGATCCTCCAGCTTTGGAGGTGGGGACTGTAGTCTGTTCTTGCAGATGTCCAACTTCACATTCATGGCTGTTGAGGCACAGTTTGAATATGATTCACCAACAGCATGAGAGAGCTACTTGTGTGGTTGCTGCTTATTCGTCAGCATCTATCACTCTGGGGCAGCAGCAAGTTTTATCTCATCTGGAGCTTTAAGGACAAACTGGCAAACTGTGGAATGGTTTCTCATACAAATAAAGAACTGTCTGCAGAGTTACCTTTTCCCTTGCTTTGCTCTCTCAGAGCAGAAAGCAATAGGGAAGTATTCTAAACAGAGAGAGAAGATGCTGTGTTTAAACACAAACCTCCACTGTGACTCTGTTGTTTGCTTTTGAAATAGCAACAGGTAAAGTATATAACAGGTATGGGTCTTGTAGAATCCTTGTCCTAAGCAGCAAAATAAATAGACATTAAAATAGCCCCTGCAGAAATTAATTGGTCTTGAGCCTTTGTCTGCCTTGAAAAACTGGCCATAGAATGGTTTGAGTTGGAAGGGAGCTTAAAGATCATCTTGTTCCAACTGCCCAGATTTGAACCCAGTTTACAAGCTCAGTTGGTCCCAGTTTGCAAGCTCACCAGTATTTTCTGGCTGTGTCCATAGAGGAGATAGATAAACTCCTAGAATGGTTTGGAGACCTTGTGCTGGATGACAATCCCCCTCTTGGAGCTGGGCCTGAAACAAGGCGATGCTGGGATGGGATGGTTCCCATTTCTGGAAGATGTGCTAATTCAGGAGCAATGGGCTGAATGTACAGCAAAGACAACAAGGATTGTTTGGATAAATCCCAGAGTGAAGCCTCCTTCCACCACTAGCAGCAGCCTCAGGATCTCATGAGTCAGTCAAACTCTGTTGAGCATAGATTGTTTTTCCTTTTACTGACGTGTATGCACATGCTCAGCCTCCTCCTACTGGGAGGACCCAAAGACTTCTCCAGGTTTCTGCCCCACTTGCTTTCAGGCTGAACTTGGCTTTGTTAATTCATTGGTTTTGTTATATTTTATCTTGAAAACTCTTATTTCCTGCTGTCTGACCCTTTGTTTGTCCTTGGTACATTTGCATGGACATCACCGTCCTTCAAGCCTTCATCTCACTAGAGGAAAGAAACCAAATGCTTCCAGTATTCTGTTGTCAGGAAGGTTTCAGTTTCTTGTCTTTCTCACTGCCTTTCCATGCAGCTCTTCTGATTGGATACAGGTTTATTGACTGTGGATAACATGACAGAGTTTATTCAGACTTTAGTTCACTAAATTCTATAGTTTTTCTTCCACTTCATACGTGGTTCTTTCTGTTCATAGATGAGAATTCTCTTGAGCCACCCAGTTTTTGTTCCTGCATTCAACATCAAGGTCCTCAGGGAGTTTGGTTCTCAAGACTGTTGGTGTACATAAGGTCTGTGTGCTTTAAAATAAGTGATGTCAGGTTTGGTGCAGGAATTCCCATTTATCTCCCTGTCACTGTGGACAAATGCTGCCTGCCCTTAGAGCAGAGTTAAGTCCTAGTTCAGAACTATTCTGTAGTCAGAATGGTGCAAAATGAATGACTGTATCAGTGCTTTTACCACACAAAATGAATCGGTGAGAACAGGAATAAGAATTCTTCATTGCTGAAGAGAGGAGGTAACACAGCATGCTTCAGTGTCACCCATTCCAGCTGAATCCACAGAACTACTAAGGAACATGAAAAACAACAGGGTGGTTGGTGACAGCCAGCAGGGCTTCACTAAGGGGAAATTCTGCCTGACCAATTTGGTGGCCTTCTATGATGGGGCTACAGAACTGATGGACAGGGTGGAGCAGTTGATGTAATCTACCTGGACTTGTGCAGAGTGTTTGACGCTGTCCAGCACAACATCCTTGTCTCTACATTGGAGAGACATCAATTTGATAGGTGGAGCACTCGGTGGGTAAAGAACTGGCTGGATGGCCACATGCAAAGAGTTGTGGTCAATGGCTCAGTGTCCAGCTGGAGACCAGTAACGAGTGGTGTCCCTCAGGGATCGGTGTCTTTTAATGCCCTGTTGCGTTCCATAGTGTAGCCAACCCAATTGCTTTCATGATCCCTTCTTTCACTGTTGGTGTTTCCATGCCTGTGGCAAACCTGGGTGCCTGTCATGATGAGAAGAAAGACTAGCTTCTTCAATCCCTATTTCTGGAATTCATTGGTGAAAGAACTACTCACAGAATCATAAAACAGCCCATGTTGGAAGGGACATTGGAAGATCCAGCCTTTTGTGTTAGAGGGAGCCTAAGTAAGATGATCTAGTGCCTGGTCCAGTACCGTCTTGAACCCCCACTGATGGGAACTCCACCACATCACTGGGGAGTTTGTTCCAGTGAATGATTGCTCTCAGTGTAAATGCTTTTTCCTTATATTGAGATTAAATCATATCTCTGTGGACACACATATATAGGTATAAATATTTGTATATATAATGGATAAATAATACAGGATTCATGTCTAGATGATCGTAGAATCACAGGTTTGCTTGAGTTGGAAGGGACCTTAAAGCTCATCCAGTCCCAACCCCTGCCAGGACAGGGACCCCTTCCCCTGGAGCAGCTGCTCCAAGCCCCTGTGTCCAACCTGGCCTTGAGCACTGCCAGGGATGGGGCAGCCACAGCTTCTCTGGGCACCCTGTGCCAGCGCCTCAGCACCCTCACAGGGAACAGCTTCTGCCTAAGAGCTCAGCTCAGTCTCCCCTCGGACAGGTTCAAGCCATTCCTCATTGTCCTGTCCCTACAGGCCCTTGTCCCAAGCCCCTCTCCAGGTTTGGTGTAGCCCCTTTAGGCACTGGAGCTGCTCTGAGGTCTCCCCGGAGCCTTCTCCGATGATAGCTGCATGTTCATATCTGTATATATTCACATCAAGATTGTATCTGTATGAACCTATTTTTTATTAATGGTTCCAAAGTCTTCATACTTAATGTTCAGAAAATGCATCCTTCCTTCATCCTTACTGAGTGAAATGTTGGAATCTCCTTGGGGAAGGGGATCTGCAGGAGGACACCAGAGCTTTGACGTTGCCTGGCCTGCCTGCTCAGTGTGCTCACTGATACCAGCAAACTGCTCTTATTTCCACTCTCTGGTTAGCACTAAACTGGGTGCAGAGGAGTTCAGTGAGTAAGTGCTTGACTCTGGCCTGATCCCTGCCACCTCTGCCTTGCCAGTGGCCATTCCGTTGGACGCTAACCCCCATCTGGACAGAAGAAGAGGTCGCATCAGAGGCAGGATCTTTTCCCATGGTTGGTTTTAGCTGCCCACCGCTCCCGCAGGGATCTCCCACCTTCCATCCGTCAGTGGCATTTCCAGCCCATCCCTTGTCCTCAGAAGCTGCTGCTGACGGAAGCAGGATGGATTTAGCTCTTCTCATCTTTCCTGGTGAATCAGTGCCCTGGCCCCACGGCTCCTGGGGATCGGGGCTCCAGGCTGGGTAAGAACCCTCTTTTGTTAAGGTGTTCCAGGAAAGGGGAATGTGGTGTCTGTATGAAGGCATCTCCAGTGGGGACTGTGAGGGGATTCCTGCAGGGATGAGGAAGCACAGACCTGAGCAGGACTTGGGGACCCTTTCACTGGTGTTTCCCAGCTCCTTCCAATCTGTAGTTTGGCATTTCTGGACTGTTGTACTGAGCACAGTGGAGCTGTTGTCTATGAAACTCTGTGATCTCTCCAATCCCTTTTGTACATTTCAGTTCCATGGTATTTAGTGGTAATAAATGATTAAATTTATTGTGCTTTATATTAAAAAGCATTTTTTTTAAGCCTGCTGCTGAGGTTCCAGTGGGTATCCAGAATTCCTTTGTTGTTACAAACATGGAATAATCATTTCATGGAAGGTTATTAATGGCATGAAAAGATGAAATTCCTTCCCCTCCCATTTTTGAAAGCTCCTGCCTCCCCTTGTATGGAACTGGTAAGACTTCTACTGTCACTGATTTGGAGTAAGCTGAAGCTGAACCCAGCTCCTTGGTTTGTCTCCCATGACTGGAACTGGACCTCTGCTAGTTCTTAGCTTGTATCATACGCACCTAAACCCAGCACTGTATTATGTCCTGTGAGAACAAGTATCATGGGTTACAATATTCTCATATTAAATCCTTGGGTTTACTTCACCAGCCAGGTTGGGATTCTTGTCAGAGGAGGGAATTGTGCTGGGTTTGGGTTCTAAGGGACCCAGATCTCCTGGGATTCAGCTGTTTGGCACAAGTGCTATTTCTGGGTGCTGGGTAAGGGGCATATTCTCAGTTACTGTTCTGGAACTGGTGCTAGGAATGAACTGATCACTACAGCCATCACCCTGTGTGATCTTGTAGTCTAACAGCACGATGTAAATGCCATTTCAGTGTTCAGGCTGGTGTGCCAGTGCCTCACCACCCTCACAGGGAAAAACTTCTTCCTAAGACCTCATCTAACTCTTCCAGTTGGAAGCTGTTACTTCTCATCCCATCCCTCCATCCCTTGTCCCAAGCCCCTCTCCAGCTTTCTTGTAGCCCCTCTAGGCACTGGAGCTGCTCTCAGGTCTCCCCTTAAGGAGCCTTCTCTTGTCCAGGCTGCCCCAGCCCAGCTCTCTCAGCCTGGCTCCAGAGCAGAGCTGCTCCATGCAGCCCTAGGATCAGAACCAGAAGGATTTAGAATCATAGAATCATAGAATAGTTAGGGTTGGAAAGGACCTCAAGATCATCCAGTTCCAACCCCCCTGCCATGGACAGGGACACCTCACACTAAACCATGGCACCCAAGGCTTCATCCAACCTGGTCTTGAACACTGCCAGGGATGGAGCATTCACAACCTCCCTGGGCAACCCATTCCAGTGCCTCACCACCCTAACAGTAAAGAATCTCTTCCTTATATCAGATCCAAACCTCCGCTGTTTAAGTTTCAACCCGTTACCCCTTGTCCTGTCACTACAGTCCCTAATGATTAGTCTCTCCCCAGCATCCCTATAGCCCCCTTCAGATACTGGAAGGCTGCTCTGGGCCTTCCACGCAGCCTTCTCCAGGCTGAACAGCCCCAACTTTCTCAGCCTGTCTTCATACAGGAGCTGCTCCAGCCCCTGATCATCCTCGTGGCCTCCTCTGGACTTGTTCCAACAGTTCCATGTCCTTTTTATGTTGAGGACACCAGAACTGCACACAATGCTCCAAGTGAGGTCTCAGGAGAGCAGAGCAGAGGGGCAGGATCACCTCCTTTGACCTGCTGGTCATGCTCCTTTTGATGCAGCCCAGGATACGGTTGGTTTCTGGGCTGTAAGCACACACTGCAGCCAGCTCATGTTCATTTTCTCATCAACCAACACCCCCAAGTGCTTCTCCTTGGGCTGCTCTGAATCTCTTCTCTGCCCAACCTGTAGCTGTGCCTGGGATTACTCCGACCCAGGTGTAGGACCTTGCACTTGGCATGGTTAAACTTCATGAGGTTGGCATCAGCCACCTCACAAGCGTGTCAAGGTCCCTCTGGATGGCATTCCTTCCCTCCAGTGTACCAACCGAACCACACAGCTTGGTGTCATTGGCAAACTTGCTGAGGGCACACTCAATCCCACTGTCCATTTCACTGACAAAGATGTTGAACAAGACCAGTCCCAACACCAATCCCTGAGGACACCACTTGTTACTGGTTTCCAGCCGGACATTGAGCCATTGACCACAACTCTTTGCATGTGGCCATCCAGCCAGTTCTTTATCCACCGAGTGCTCCACCTATCAAATTGATGTCTCTCCAATTTATAGACAATCACGTTTGCATTTTCTGTGTCCTCTCAGTCTCATCTAAAATTTCTAGTGATGTAGATCCAGGGATTAGACACACACGCATCCAGATGTATCACAGGTTGCAAACCATTGCCTGTGCATGCAGAAACCTGCTGCTTTCTGGAAAGAAAGCCCTTAAACCTGCACCCCCCTGGGTATGTCTGGAAGAACAACTCCATCTTCCAGCGGGTTCTGAAGTACAAGAGCTCCCTGCTTTGGCAGTTGGATCCTGTGAATGTCTCTTCCTCTGTGTCTGCTGTGCCTGTGTCACAATCAAGCTGCAAAACCCCTCAGCAGGCAGTTGCAAGGCGCAGTGTTGAGTAGATTCACGTTTATTGGGCAATGCTCAGATAGCCTTGGCTGCTCCTGACAAGTGACCTGTCCATGTGTGCAGCATTTCTAGTGGCTCCAGAATGGTGTACACTTCATGGAATCATAGCATCCCAGGTTGGAAAGGACCTCAAGGACCATCTGGTCCAACATTTCTAGGCAAAGCATGGCCTAGACAACATATCTCAGCACCCTGGGGTATGCCAGCTCTTAACAGTGTCTAATGTTGGGGAGTCACCACTTCTCTTGGGGGGATTATTCCAGTGGCTGATTGTTCTCACTGGGAAAGAAATTCCCATTGTGTTCAACAGGAATCTCCCCAGGAATAACTTATGCCCTTCACCCCTTCTCTTTTCCTTGTGTTTCCTCATAGAAAGGGGGTCTCCATCCTCTTTGTAGCCACCCTTTGGTTAGTGGAACACTTAACTACAAGTTGGAAAATCTCACAGGATCAGGTAAATCTGTTAAAAGATGGCTGTATTAAGAAATGTATGAAAAATAGGTTGAGGTGGAATCAGTCCTTGTTGGAGTGTGTTCCCTGGAGACAGAGGTGGTACTGAGAGGGACAGAGGAGGAGGAAGGGCGGTAGAGTGGAGGGAGATACAACTGCTTTGTGGCTTGTGCTTTGGTGCCATCAGTGAGAAATGGGTCCTCCCTAGTCTCCAGTGGCAGTTCAGGTTGATGAGCAGCAGCTTTTCTCCTTCCCCAGTAGCACTTTCCTATGGAGGGCATGGATGCTGCTTTGCCTGGAGGCACTGGGAAGAAACCTTGCCCACTTAATGCAGGTTCTGCCCTTGCTACAAAAGAAGGAGCCAGAATCAGTTAAGCAGCATATTTGCTAAGTGGGATCACAGATGAGCAATGGCTGCACTGCTGCTGACATGTGGAGCCCTGCTCCTAGGAGAAAGGATGCAAGAGGAATATGCAGGGAAGCTGCTGGCCAGAGGGGTTGCAGGGATGGGTGGGAGCTCTGCTCTGTGCCAGCAGGGTGGTGCTTGCTGTGGTTCCAGAGCATCGGCTGCACATCGTGGAAGGCAAGGGTTAGTGCACACAGCAGCACCTGGGCTGAAAGGTGGAACTGGATCAGCTTTAAGGCCATTAAAAGCTGCAAGGCCATTACAGGCTGCTGGATCCAGTTCCTTCCTGCTCAGGTGCATATTCACGTTCCTGATTCTTTTCAGACTTCAAACACACAGTTGCCAGTTCAGGTTCTTACCTGTTTTTATGGGAGAATTAATTTGCTTTGGGAGTTTGAAATCTTCTTTCCAGCCTAAATGTATTTATGTCCAATTCAAGCCCCTTTGCTGTTCTCTTGAGTTGAATAGGGTCTGATTCCTCCTGGGTGTTTTGCATTTTCAGTGTATGCTGATAGACAGGAGGGTCTTAACCCTCAGCCATTTTTCTGGCAAATTTCCCCATATTTTTGGTCTGGTTTCCATGAATTTGGGAAATCCATGGGGTTTGTTGTTGATCTTGCAGCTTGTTTGCACAGTCAACTTGGTGTGCAACAAGAAGTGGCTTTCTGTAACCAGTGACATTATATATTCACTGTCAAAACCAGCAATCCTGTCCTGTTGATTCAGGCACTGAGAAAATCCATCAGCTATCCTACTTGGAAATACTTGGATCCTGTTATTAGAACACCCTCCAATCTTTGTCTGGAAGCCTAGTTTTCTATCATTTTTAGAAGTTCTCATGTTGAATAAGGACATAAGTCTTAAGAGCATTACTAGGATCCAGCAAGACTGGAAGGATAAAAGTGATATTTGTAATAAGAGTTTAACAGACTTCTTCCTACAAGAATCCCAGGCTGGGGATTGGTTAGAAGGGACCTTAAGGCTGATCCAGTTCCAATCCCCTGCCATGGGCAGGGACACCTTCCACTAGAGCACGTTGCTCCAAGCCCCATCCAACACTGCCAGGAGTGGGGCATTGGAAGTGTTAGTCTAATCTATAACTGGGTTAACTTGTGCTGTCCATGACATACAATCCTATCTTATGGCTATCACATTTCTCTGTCTCACCTGAATTATCCTTGTCTTTCAGTACTTGGATTTTACTCAGTCTCTTGTTCTTGCACCAGGGAGGATGTACTCGTGCTCTGTCTAGAATCAGGGATTTCCTTGTGAAGATCTAGCAGCTTTCAGCTGCTTGTTGACTGGGCAGCAAAGGAAATGGCAGGAGCCTTGTAGTTCTGCACTCACTGTGGTGGTGGTGGTTCAGGTTTGGGTTAAGCTTAGCAGAACATGAAGCCCACAGGCTGTTGCTTCCATCACTGTAGGAAATGAAGAAGGATTTGGAGGGATGTTAAGGAAAGCAAATCTCCTGCTGCTTGTGCTGCCCAAGCTGTGGCCAGCCCAGGCCAAGCGACCTGATGCTGAAAGTAGACAACTCTGCAGCAGCCGCTCTCTGCTCTGGATGTTGTTTCCAGAGAAGGGACATCTGGAGGGCAGCAAATTTGGTTCTCTCCAGGAGTTTTATGTCATTTCTGTCACTCCCCTCACCAGCTCCTTGGTCCTTGGCCCTGACAGATCCCTGAGAGAGTCCTCTCCATGCCATTCCTTTCCCTGTGTCCTACCACACGCTCCCTGTCTTTGTCTCATGGGCAACATGAACAGTTGGTGTCCTGAAGCAATTTTAGTTCAAGGTTGACCAAAAGTTTTGCTGTTGTAAATGGGCATAATTTGGTTTGTTGAGGGGGGAGACAGGAATAGAAGAGATTTCTGGACTGCACAGATACAATCCTGAGCCTGCCTGTGCCAAGGGGAGAAGAGGAAGGAACCAGCAGGACAAAGCAGATGGCTTTTCTGGGATCACATATTGATTTCCATTGGTAGAGCAAAGCTAAGTGTCTGTCCAGGGTATTATGGGAGAGGCACCACTCTTGTTACTGTACACTGCATTGGGGTGACCCCCAGTCTCACAGCAGTTGTATGGAATCACACCCCAAAGGGAGCCATGTGGTAGAGCTGGGCTGTGATGTGACCATCCCCGTTTCTCCATCCAGCCCCATCCCACTGCTGCTCAGTTTACTTGGTGGTGGACATCTTGTTCAGAGTGTTCATTACAAGCAAACTGACTCCTGGTCTTGAGAGATGGACTCAAGTGAAGAAGAATCTTTGTTAATGTGTTGTGAGTTGGGTGACTGAGGCGTGGACACCATGGCTCACATGAGTGTGCATGCACATGAAGTTGATTCTCTTGTGCTTGTTCTTTAAGTCATCCCTTGCTCTTCAAGATGTTCTCCTGCTCTGACCTGTCCCCTGTGTCCCTTCTGCTTCCAGTTGACACTGACGATCGTGCGGCAGACGGGGGGGCTGGGCATCAGCATCGCGGGGGGCAAGGGCTCCACCCCCTATAAGGGTGACGATGAGGTAAGACCCTGGACCCACTTTCAGGCACTGGTTCTCTGTAGCTGGAGGTTGGGTGTCCGTAGGTGTCAGCTCTGTGGCTGGCTTGGGCTTCCAGAGCAAGGTGGGAGCAGCCCTCGCTCCAGCCTGAAACAGGAGCCTGGAAGGGCTGAGCCAGCTCATGCCTCTGGGGCACAACTAGAACCTTCCTGCCATGACCACCAAAAGCAGCAATGAGAAAGCTGCTTCCTTCCTATGGGTGTCCTGAGATACAGGACTCACAAGGCAAAGAGAATGGGGTTGTCATCCACACACGTGGTGGCATCAACTGTGTCATATTTTCATCCCACTGGAAAAGGATTGAAGGGTCATCATTCTCTTCTCCCCTTTGTCACGTATAGGGTAGCCCTGCAATGGGATTTCTTTCCCTTTTCAACCAGCTCATGAATGGGGTGATGTGGTTGTCTTGTCCCCACATCCCAGGGGATGGGATTGGTGAGGGATTGCCCTTAAAGTGGCCAGGATGGAATGGTGTCTTAGGTGGAGCAGGGTTGAGGGGTCTCTTAGGGGGTTGAGGGGTGGGCTCCACCCCTTCTAACAGGTACTGTTCTTTCCAGGGCATCTTCATTTCCCGTGTGTCAGAGGAGGGTCCTGCAGCTCGTGCAGGCGTTCGTGTTGGGGACAAGCTTCTGGAGGTAAGGACATAGCTACTATGGAGAATGAAATCCTGATGAGGGAAGGGAGAAGTGTGGGTTGGGATTTCTTGGCATCTCCCTAGTTTGAGGCCAAGTTAAACATCAGAAGTTGTGCAAGAACAGATTTTGAGAGATGAATGATTATTCCCTTTCCCTACAGTTCAGTTCATAGCACCCAATTATTTTGTGTAAAGTGGATCCCTCTTCAGTTACAACTTTGGAAAAGGCTCTTTTTTTCCCCACTCCTGATTCACTTCCCATGGTGCTTATTCACCAGTGCCTCCTGCAGGTGCCTGGACCTGCACAACACAACTCAGAGTTGTGATGTTCCTTCTAACCCACGTGGCTGAGGCACATCAGGCCTGGGTTCCATTCTCTTGGCTAGGAATTGCGAGGAATAACTCTACCCGAGAGCAGGGATGTGTTGGTCAGTAATGGAGACCATGATGGGAAGAAACCAAAAGTGCCATGAAGTGGAGGAGATAGATTTGAACACAGTTTCAGGCTGAGAGGCAGGCAAGGTCTCCTGAGAGCGTGTGTTAGTACAAAATGAGATAGCTGCTGGGAAATGCTTCATGGGCCCCACTTTGCATTTCCTCAGTTTCTGATGTGGTAGGACTTCTTCCTGAAATCATGGGAGCAACAGTGAAGGCAATCGTGTCACTTCCCTGAGAGCTGCAGAGCCTGGTGTCCTCCCTGCAAATATGTTGCTAGTTTTGCATGGGGAGGGAGGAAATAATCATGGAATTGTTCTGGTTGGAAAAACTCTTTGAGATCATCAAGTCCAGCCATAAACCTCACCCTGCCAAGGCCACCACTAAACCATGTCCCTCAGCACCACATCTGCACCTCTTTTAAATACCTCCAGGGACAGTGACTCCCCCACTGCCCTGGGCAGCCTGTTCAAGTGCTTCATAAACCCTCCCAGTGAAGAAGTTCTTCCTAATCTCCATGTAACCCTCCCCTGGTGCAGCTCAAAGCCATTCCCTCTTGTCTCATCCCTTGTTCCTTGGCAGGCACTTGGAGGGAGCCATCAGGTCACCCCTGAGCCTTCTCTTCTCCATCTGAACCCCCCAGGTTCCTCAGCCCTTCCCCATCACCCCTGGGCTCCAGGCCCTGCTCCAGCTCCATTGCCCTTCTCTGGCCCTGCTCCAGCCCCTCAAGGTCTCTCTTGGAGTGAGGGGCCCTGAGCTGAACACAGGATTTGAGGTGCAGCCTCAGCAGTGCCCAGTGCAGGGGCACAATCCTGCCCTGGCCCTGCTGCAGCACTGGTGCTGATACATCAGTGTATCATGTGTGTGGATGCCATTGGCTTCTTGGCTGCCTGGGCACAAACTGCTCATGTTTGGCTCTGTCGGTCAGTGCCCCCAGGTCCCTTTCCATGAGCAGCTTTCCAGCCACTCTTACCTAAGCCTGGAGCGTTGCATGGGGTTGTTGTGGCCCAAGTGCAGGACCAAGCACTGAGCCTTGTTGAACCTCATCCCACTGGCTTCTGTTCCTGGATCCAGTCTGTCCAGATGCCCCCAAAGAGCCTCCTGCCCTCCAGCAGATCAACACTCCCACCCAGATTGGTGTTGTCTGCAAACTTAGTGAGGGTGCCGCCGATCCCCTCATCCACATCACTGATAGAGGTTAAACAGAACTGGCCCCAGTCCTGAGCGGGGGGGAGCACTGCTTGAAGCTGGTGCCAACTGGATTGAACTTTATTCACCACCACTCTCTGGGCTTGGCCATTCAGCCAGTTCTTTACCCAGTGAACAGTGAATGAGTTTACCCATTCAAGCCATGAGCAGTCATTTTCTCCAGGAGAAGGCTGTGGGAAGAGGTGTCAAAGGCTTTACTGAAGTCTGGATAGAAAACATGCACAGTTCTTTCCTCATCCACTAAGTGTGTCACCTTGTCATAGGAGATCAGGTTGGTCAAGCAGGATCTGCCTCTCATAAAGCCCTGCTGGCTGTGCCTGATCGCCTGCTTGTCCTGCACATGCCATGTGCTGGCATTCCAGATGATCTGTTCCATGACCCTCCCCAGCACCTAGTCATTCTGACAGGCCTGGCTGTGTCAGGGTCTGAGGAGGTGGATATCCCTATTGAAGGTGAACAGGATGTTGTACTGAGATTGGGTAGAGGAGGCAGTTCTGGGTGAGTGATTATCTTGGAGTTTCAGAGAATCCCAGAACGGTTTGGGTTGGAAGGGACCTTAAAGCTCCTCCAGCCCCTGCCACAGGCAGAGACCCCTTCCCCTGGAGCAGGTTGCTCCAAGCCCCTGTGTCCAACCTGGCCTTGAGCACTGCCAGGGATGGGGCAGCCACAGCTGCTCTGGGCACCCTGTGCCAGCGCCTCAGCACCCTCCCAGGGAACAGCTTCTGCCTAAGAGCTCAGCTCAGTCTCCCCTCGGGCAGGTTCAAGCCATTCCCCTTGTCCTGTCCCTACAGGCCCTTGTCCCAAGCCCCTCTCCAGGTTCCCTGCAGCCCCTTTAGGCACTGGAACTGCTTTCAGGTCTCCCCTTCCCACAGCAGAGGGGCAGGATCCCCTCCCTGAGCTGCTGCTCCCACTCTGAGCTGCACCCAGCACACAGGGTGGTTCTGGGCTCAAGCAGTCACTGAAGCCAGTTCATGGGGAGCTTCTCCTCCCCCAGCCCCCCAAGTCCTGCTCCTTGAGGCTGAGTTAGTTTCCTGCAGGAGTGATACAGGTGATGGGGAAGTTGGAGCTCCCTATGGGGGGACATTTCCTCTTGAAGTTCTTTTACAGTGCTTGGCAGGAGCTACCTTGGACTGGGACAGGCACCTCCTGTGATGGGAGCTTTCTGTGCTGTGTGAGTGCAGGGAAACTCCCTCCAGGGCAGCATATGAGGTCTGGGTGTCCCTGTTGGAACAAGGTCTGGTTGTCCTTGTGGGAACAAGGTGTTGCCCCAGCTCTGCAGGGAGATGTGCTTCCAAGACCTCCCCATGGACCTGAGGTTGTGCCCATCCCCAGGTGAACGGTGTGTCCCTGCACTGTGCGGAGCATCACGTGGCGGTGGAAGCTCTGCGTGGATCAGGAAGCTCTGTGTCCATGACCGTCCTGCGGGAGCGGATGGTGGAGCCGGAGAACGCCATCACCGTCACAGCGCTGCGCCCCGAGGATGACTACAGCCCTCGGGAGAGGAGGGGTGGCCTTCGCTTCCCAGAGCGGCCTGAGGGAGCAGCTCCCACCGAGAGATATTCCACCTGCCTCGTGCGCAATGAGAAGGGTCTGGGCTTCAGCATTGCTGGTGGCAAAGGCTCCACACCCTACCGCGCTGGTGACACGGTCAGTAGTGATCCCATGGCAAGGGAGGTGCTTGGTCCTGAGTCTTGGCACTGCTGGAGCAGTGCAGGGTCTTCCTCACCCCTTGGGTGCTCAGCAGCGCAGCATGGCCCTGTGATCCGAGAGCTCTTAGGTCAGGGAAGGAGAGTTCAGGAGGAGGTGGGGTTGGGACTCACAGTCCCTGCCAGTGACATTTAATCCTCCCACTGCCCTCCTGACATATATTCCAGGCTCTCGGCCACGTGGAGGCTTTGCTGCAGCTGGAGTTTCTGCAGAAGCAGAAGAGGGTTTGTGCGGAGTGAGGAGCAGATGGGAAGTGCCAGGACAGGGGAGGGGAAGGGGCTGGGATGTTCCTGGTGTCCTGGAGTGATTGTGGGCAGCCAGGCCGTGGTGACAGAGAGCTCGGGCTGCTCTGACCCTTGTGACTGTGTTTCAGGGGATCTTTATCTCACGGATTGCAGAGGGTGGCGCAGCCCATCGGGACGGAATCCTGCACGTAGGAGATCGGGTCATCTCGGTGAGTGGAGGCATCTCACTCAGCTCCCTGCCCTCCCTCACACTTTTCTTGCCATTACAGCTGGATTTTGAGGGTCCTTTTTTCAGCTCCTGAGCCTTCTGGGGAACAGTTCATCTTGGTGGTCCTGCCCCTGCCTGGTGGGTGCAGTTAATGCTTCCCTTCTCCCCACACACTCCGTGTGAATTCTTCACCATTGGAAGCTGGTGTCTCTCCAGAGCTGGTAGGACAGCCTGAGAGGGCTCTGGGCAGCACGGTGTGTGTGGTGGGAACCCTCTGGGAGCAGCTGACTGTCTCCCTATGGGGAGCAGGGTGGCAGGGGCAGCAGAGGGAGGCTCCATGGGGTGGTGTGGAGCTGGCAGAGCATCCTATGGTGCTTCCCTCTGCTTCCATGTGAAACTCCAGCCCCAGTTTCCCTTCCTGTCTGTGCTGGTGGTTTGGATCTCGCCACTCCCTCTAACCTTGAGTCTCTCTGCCTCACATGTCACTTGCTCCCATCCTGTGGGAGTCTGCTGAGCTTCCTGACCCTCTTCCCAAGCTGCATGCTGCCTCCGAGGGAAGGCTCCTGCATCCTGCTGCTGGTGGTGGGTTTCTGGTCCAGCTCTTGTGGTAAGAGCATGTATTACCACAGAGCTGGCGTGAGTAAACACTGATACAGCCTTGTCAGTGCTGGCTTCTGTCTGCTCTATCCCTAGGCTGAGGGCTGTGTTATATTTGCTCTGGCACAGAATTTCAGTGGAGCTCTGGCCCAGGTCTGGCACTGGTGTCGTGGCAGAGACTTGGACTTGTGCAGCATCTCTCCCCACATCCAGTGCTCCCCCTTTCTCCCCAGATCAAGCTCTGACCTTGATGGTTGTCAGATAGCCTAAATATTTTGGATTTGCTCATTGTGTGATGCTCTGCTGGTACAGAGGCATGACTGAGAGGCATGACTGAGAGGCATAATTGCAGACACAGAGCCTATCACATATCACTGATTTGCTCTACCTGTGGCTGAAAGGAAACAAAGGACCTCAGAACAGAGTCAAAAGTCAAACCTTTCCACCCCCCATTAGCAGTTCTATTTATATCTGTGTGGAGCTTCATAGGAAAAGCTGATGCAATTCCCTAGTTAGAGCTTTCAGTGTCTTCAGACTGCAGTGTCCGGGCTCAGGTTCACACAGCTCAGGGCCTTTGCTAGATGTGGATGAATCATTGGTGGCTTTAGTCCTCTCTCAGCCCCAACAACAGTGATGAGTTCTGGCATAGCTAGAAATATGTCCATGCTGGAGACCACGGTCCTCTGCTCTCAAGGGCGTTACCTGTGCTGAAGTGTGTGTAGTCATTCAGAGCTTGGAGCTGAGCATTAGCTGCGGATCCAATCTTGTGCTCAGTTATGATGGAAGTGGGAACAAACCATTATCTTCCAGCAGAACATTTCCCTGCTCTGGACTATTCACACAACTTCTGTGCCTTCCAGCAAGTGTTTTGCTCCTCCAGCAGCCGTGTCTCTGGGCAGCAGTTCCCTTAATGCCTTTTCTGCTGGTGGGGTTCCCTGCTAAGGGTGATACCCATCATGTAGTGTTACGTCCTGAGGCCTCTCATATCTTCAGTGACATTTGTCCTCCGGAGTATCTACTCTCTGTAAGAGGAACGTGAGCAGCTCTCTGAGTTCTGCTGTCTCTGGTGAAACCTGGTGCTAGGTTGGAGCTGTGGGGCTGTGCTGGCCCA
This sequence comes from Melopsittacus undulatus, assembly GCF_012275295.1. Lineage (NCBI taxonomy): Eukaryota > Metazoa > Chordata > Aves > Psittaciformes > Psittaculidae > Melopsittacus > Melopsittacus undulatus. The sequence continues at coordinate 157,495 of NC_047527.1, read as the reverse complement.
GTGGTGTTGAGTGCCTGTTCTCTTCAGAGCAGAGCCCTTATAGCATCACAGGAAGCCCCTCTTTACCACAACTCTTTTGAGGCAGTGGTTGCCCATTTTTATTGGAAAGCTTTTCAGGATGTGATGATTCCTGGGATGTGCAGTGCAGGTTGCATGTGTTCCCCTGGGTCTGTATGGGGAGAGCAGGAGGGGCCTTGTTAGTATCATGTAATTATGGAATGGTTTTGGTTAAAGGGATCCAGCCCCAACCCCTGCCACAGGCAGGGACCCCTTCCACTGGAGCAGGGTGCTCCAAGCCCCTGTGTCCAACCTGGCCTTGAGCACTGCCAGGGGTGGGGCAGCCACAGCTTCTCTGGGCACCCTGTGCCAGCGCCTCAGCACCCTCACAGGGAAGAGCTTCTGCCTAAGAGCTCAGCTCAGTCTCCCCTTGGGTAGGTTCAAGCCATTCCCCTTGGCCTGTCCCTACAGGCCCTTGTCCCAAGCCCCTCTCCAGGTTTGCTGTAGCCTCTTTAGGCACTGGAGCTGCTCTCAGGTCTCCCCTTCAGGAGCCTTCTCTTGTCCAGGCTGCCCCAGCCCAGCTCTCTCAACCTGGCTCCAGAGCAGAGCTGCTGCAGGGCAGGATAGAGGTGGTTTCATAGGTTCTGCAGGCAGAAGCCCATTTCCAAAGCCATACCCTCCTAGTCATGCCTCAGTTCTCATTTTTCCAAAGGGTTGTTGTTTTCTTAGGAAAAGCAGTACAGCACAGCCTCATCCTCTTCCCCTGTGCTCTAAATCATCCTGGACTTCTCTGCAGAGGAAGGACTGGGATAGCTCCTTTTATTTTCTTAAGGGAGCTTTGAGTACATGGATTGAAGAGCCCAGCCTGGATCTCTCTTCAGAGTTAACACCCACAGAACTCACCATTAACTCCCGACCTTTCTGTTATATGTATTATATTGTGGTGTGTCTTGAGAGTCATTTGGGTAGTGAAAGAGTTGGGCAGGGAGCTGCAAGGGGGGAATGCTGGAGAGTTTCTGTTGTGGAATGGGAATCCAGCAGGGAGAGTGCAGGACTGGGAGTAGTGGCTAAGGGCAGCTGGTTTTTTGGGAATAGGACTGGGAGTAGACTGAAGTAAACTGATTCTGGGGGATTTAGGGCAGCAGGAGCACCAGGCAGCACATGGGATCCCAGTGATAGCAGTCTGATTGCTGAGGAATTTGGCAGAGTAATACAACTCCTTGGCACATGGAAAAATTTGTGGAGCAGGGAAGGACAGATGAAAGTCCCCCTTCCTCTGGGGACTCAGGTAGCTGGGCTGCACTGGTTGGCCTTATTCTCTTGCAAAGCAGAGACTTAGCAATAAGGACCACTGCAAACTACCTGTCCAGAAGCTGGGAAGGCATCACGATTGCCAGGTGATGGAGAAGTTAGTGAGAAGGGCTGTTACATATGCTATTCCTCTGACTCAGGATGTTCTGTGTCCCTTTCATTAGCCTGGGGAAGTATCACTGGATACTTTTGCTCTGACCAAGTCTGACCATTCTCATCTTCTTGTCAACGGCAGAAAGTGACAGTGGGGATGTGTAGGTCAGGAGCAGGAGCTGCTGCAGCAGGTCTGTCTGGGGAGTATCTGGGCCTTGGTCTGGTGATCAAAACCTGGGACCAACCCTCTTCTGTGTGTCATCTTGGTTAAGAGTCAGTGTATCAGGTAGACAGGAGGACCCAAGGAATCCCCCTTCCCAGTTCACTGGACACAAGGCTGCCACTGTTCCGTGTTCCCAGGTCCAGCCATCAGGAAGGTTGTATGCAGATTCCAGAGGTGAAACATCCTGCAGCCATGGCTGGGCACAGATTTACACAGGCAAGAAGGAGGGCAGCACCTTCACAGGCACCCACATAAGCACAAGCAGATCCTTACAGGGCATGACCAACACAGAGAACCCTGTTTCTGTCCTCTGGCTAATCGTAGAATCATGGAATGGTTTGGGTTGGAAGAGACCTTAAAGCTCATCCAGTTCCAGCCCCCTGCCACAGTCAGGGACCCCTTCCCCTGGAGCAGGGTGCTCCAAGCCCCTGTGTCCAACCTGGCCTTGAACACTGCCAGGGATGGGGCAGCCACAGCTTCTCTGGGCACCCTGTGCCAGCGCCTCAGCACCCTCGTGTACCATTGGAGTGATTCCATTAATGGTCCATCTGTGTCTTGAGTCTTGTCCCCATGAGCTGTGTTTCACTGAGCTCTGTGCACTCGTGTGTTTATTATCTTTCCTGCTTATTACCTTGTCTCTTGTGCTCAGCAGCCGTTACCCAGGTACCTTCACATCCTTACCCTTCCTGTGTGCCTGGACAGGCTGGAATTGCCTCCACATCCTTGTGCTCCTCCTCTGTGGCTGGTGCCAAAGGTGTCGCTTTGGGGACAATCCTTTGTGTAGAGGAGATACTGTGGGGCTGAGAGTTCCCTGTCTGTCTCCACATAGTGTGGGGTGTTTTTGTCTGTCTTATTCCATGTCATGAGCAGGTTGGGTCAGGGGGTGGTGATGGAGCTTCTGGACAAAGCCTTGTAGATTGTTTGCAGTCAGCATTGTCCAGAAGCTGTTCTTGGGAGAAGCTGGGGAGTAACTGCAATATTCCTGGGAATCAGTGAGGAATCAGGCTACAAAATCCACTTGCTGTGGCTGTTACAAAGTCACATTATTATTTCATCAGCTGATCAGACTCCATCTCAACAGCTGTATTTTCATGTCCTCAGAGTTCATTTTGGGAAGCTTTTCCAGAACCTGAGGACTAGAAACCTTGTAATTCTCAGCTTCAGCTTTGTCATGGCAAGTTCCATCCTTTGGCAGTGTTTTAGCTGAGCTCTCCTCTCAGCATTCTGTCCCTCAGACATTGATGGAGAACAGCCACATCCTTTCTGGTGCTTTGAGTTCCCAGGCAGGCTAGTTTAGATGTTAATGTAGAAAGACTGCCTCTTGCATCCTGTGAACTTATGTTAGATCATTCTTGTGTGTGTGAAGGATGAGAATCGAACACAGGTTCAGCTGAGTTCTCTTCAGTGTTTGGTCTGAATGTCTTTGGCTTCCCTGCCTGTTTTGGAAGTGCCTCTTTGTCTTTCACTGATATCACAAGTTGTATTCTTGAAATTATTTAGCAGAGTATATTGGACAATGGGTTCTTGTCCAAAAGAATTCCAGTTTTCCCCTTGTGTCCACACTTGGTCACCGTGGATCAGCAGTCTCTTTCTCAGCCCTTCCAAGTGTTTTTAAACCTGGGGGGCATTTTTTATGGCTTAAAACTGACGTTTTCCCCAGCCCACCATGACCTTGCCCAGCATGGGCAGCCCAGTGACAGGTCCTGGCACATCAGCTCATGCTCTCCAGTGCCTGTGTCTGGGCTTTTGGAGTGATTGATGAGCTCAAATGGCTGAGTGCAAAGGCAGCTGATGCAATAGTACATTAGTGTGCAGTGGCATCACTTGTGGGAATTGCTGGGTTTTTTTCATCCCATGTTGAGATCTCTGGAGCCATTCCTTTAATGCAGTCTCTTGGGCTTCTTTTGCCATGATCAAGTAGGAAAGCTGGAATGCAAAGCCTGAAAGGAGTGGCAGCGACTCTCCTGGTAGTGCTGAGCCACAGCATAGCCAGGCTTGTGGTGCTCCAGGAGGTACAAGGGGCAGCGTGCTTGAACTTCATGATCCCCTGGAGCATCACTGGTGCCTTTAGGGCTTGGAGGTGTACAAGAAGGTGGAAAAGGGGCTAGTAGACTGCCTAGAAAGGGATTGTGGTCAGGTAGAATCAGCAGATGCCTCTTTCTTTTGCAGTTAGGAAGGAGTGGGGTAAGTTACAGGGTGATCTGGGGAACAGGCTCTTGAGAAGGGGCAGTTCCAGCAGGACACGAAAATACGCCCTTAGTGTGCTTGGCTGCGTGTTAAATGGCAGGGTGTACTCGGGCCACAGTCTGACGCTGTTTGCGGGTTGTTCTAGATCAATGGGGTAGACATGACAGAAGCCAGGCATGATCAGGCAGTAGCGCTGCTTACCGCATCCTCCCCCACCATCGCGCTGCTGGTAGAGAGACAGGGTGTGGAGCAGCTCAGCGACGGAGATGCGCCCGGCACAGCACGGGCACGGATGCACTCACCACCACCGCCCCCCGGCCCTGGCCCCGGGGACAGCCCACACGAGGATGCACCGGTGCCGCTGAAGAACCACCTCTCCAAAGGGATGGAGGATCAGTATCCCATTGAGGTGAGGGTCTGCTGGAATCAGAACCATGGAATGGTTTGGGTGGAAGGAACCTGGAAGCTCAACAAGTTCCAACCCCTGCCATGGGCAGGGACACCTTCCACTGGAGCAGGTTCCTCCAAGCCCTTGTGTCCAACCTGGCCTTGAGCACTGCCAGGGATGGGGCAGCCACAGCTTCTCTGGGCACCCTGTGCCAGTGCCTCAGCACCCTCACAGGGAAGAGCTTCTGCCTCAGAGCTCAGCTCAGTCTCCCCTCTGGCAGGTTCAAGCCATTCCCCTTGCCCTGTCCCTACAGGCCCTTGTCCAAAGTCTCTCTCCAGGTTTCCTGCAGCCCCTTTAAGCACTGGAGCTGCTCTCAGGTCTCCCCTTCAGGAGCCTTCTCTTGTCCAGGCTGCCCCAGCCCAGCTCTCTCAACCTGGCTCCAGAGAAGAGCTGCTCCAGCTCTCTGGAATGTGGGATAGTATAATCTTGAATATTTTTAATTTGAAAAATCAGTACTCTGATGAGGGCTGGCAGCTGTATTACTGGGGTGTGGAGAAGTAAAAGGGAACCTTCTTGTTCTATGGGTATTTATCTTGTGCTCACACCTACAAAACATCCCTGACTCTGTGTTTGTTTGTGCTCCTTACAGTATCCTTTATTACCTTTGACTCTGCTTCTTGTTCCCTCCAGGAAATTCATCTTGTGAAGGCAGGTGGTCCCCTGGGACTCAGCATTGTCGGAGGCAGTGACCATTCAAGCCATCCATTTGGGATTCATGAACCTGGTGTCTTCATTTCAAAGGTAGAGTCTGAGCTCTTTAGTTATTGGGTTAAGATGAAGGATTTTGATGCAAGAGTGTGAGAAGTACAGCATAGGTTGAAAACATGGGGTGTGGGAGGGATGTGTGCACATGTGAAATGCTTATACCAGACATGCTGCTGCTGTTGTAGGAGTCTAAATGGCATGTAGAAGTCTCTGAAGGTGATCTGTTTGGGGAGAGGTAGCTTTTGAACTTGCTGAGGTTGTGTTAGCTTTTCATGAATGCTGGAAAGCTGCAGACACACAAAGCCAGTCATCACGCAGCGAGTTTTCATGGGGTTCAGATGAAAATGATAATATGATAATAAGAATATATCGAATTAAAGGAAATCTTTCTTCATTCTTTGCCAGTGTTCACAAATTGGGGAACTTGAGTTGCAGAGAGAAAAATCAAAACAGGCCTCAGAGGATGGGAGGATGGGACACAATCAGTGTCTCTCCAAGGACAGATTGACTTCCCTTCCCTTCTCTGGTTGTAATATCAATGCCTCTTTACAGGTGATTCCCCGTGGACTGGCATCTCGCAGTGGGCTCCGGGTAGGGGACAGGATCCTGGAGGTAAATAGCATTGACCTGCGCCATGCTACCCACCAGGAAGCAGTCAATGCCCTGCTCTCCAACACCCAGGAGCTGACCATGTTAGTGAGGCGAGATCCACCACCACCGGGTATGCAGGTATGTTCTCAGTAGGAGAACTGGGGAGCATCACACTCCTCTTTATAGAAGAAACACTTCTGAAGGCAGTTTCTGATCTAGCTGGAAGTCTGGGACTAGGATACAACCAAACTTCCAGGTGAAATTGCCTCATCTCTTGGAAGAACCCAGTCTCTTGTAAGTACTTGTCTAGTTGAGGACTGTGGAAGATCTCTTGCCATGCCAGTGGTGATGCTGTTATCAGAGAGTGATCAGATTTCATGAAGACCAGACTTGAAGAGGAGACAGAAAAGAGCAGAGCCTCATCACAAAAATAAACTGTGCCCAATGAGTGCAAGGTCAAATTCAGGTCCTTTTCAGGGTGTTTAGAATATGACCAGCTACTAGGAGTGTTTCATCTACAATTTCAGTGTGATCTTGATCCAGAAACAAGGAGACCTGTTCTGTGTTCACAGGAGATATGCATTGAAAAGGCTCCAGGAGAAAAGCTGGGCATCAGCATCCGGGGTGGAGCAAAAGGTCACGCTGGAAACCCATTTGATCCCACTGATGAAGGCATCTTCATTTCTAAGGTACCAGACACTAACTCTGCACTTGGCTGCATGCAAGGACTGCTAGGGAAACGGGAATGCCTGTGGAATTTGATGTGCTCTCTCCACTTTTCGCTGGGTACATCAGTTCTCCTGCAGTATTCAGAATCCACTGAAGGTCATCTCTTTGCCTTTATTTTGCCTTGGGTTTCTTCTCTTGACTTTGTTTTTTTATCGTGAATCTACGTATCATTCCTTTCACCCTCCATTCTTGTTGCTTTCCCAAGTGCTTATGGCCTTCCTGCTCACTAAAACCTGCATGGTCTCCTTTCCTTACATTCAAAACATTATGAATTGCTCACCCTTCTCCTGTGCAACACACTGTGTGATTCTGTTCCCTTTCCTTTGTGAATGACAGCTTGTCCCTTTTTCCCAAGAAATATTACATACTTTCTTTTCAGCAATACCCTATATAAGCTTATGCTCCTCCTGACCTTTACCAAAAAATATTGCCTCTTCTTTCCTGCTAGCACAGAGCATAGTGATAAATGGTGTCATTTTTGGTCTTGCTGCTGACCAAAAGGGGACTCTGGATGTTTACATTAATGTCATTTGTTCCCTCTTTAGCTCATATAGTGAGGTAGAAATTGTGCTCTAGCTCTAGATGTCTTAATAGTCACAGAATCACAGAGTGGTTTGGGGTTGGAAGGGACCTTAAAGTTCATTCAGTTCAAAACCCTCTGCCATGGGCAGGGGTACCTTCCACTAGAGCAGGTTGCTCCAAGCCCCATCCAACCTGGCCTTGAACCCTGCCAGGGATGGGGCAGCCACAGCTTCTCTGGGCACCCCATGCCAGCACCTCAGCACCCTCATAGGGAAGAGCTTCTGCCTAAGAGCTCATCTCAATCTCCCCTCTGTCAGGTTAAAGCCTTGTCCTGTCCCTACAGGCCCTTGTCCCAAGCCCCTCTCCAGGTTCCCTGTAGCCCCTTTAGGCCCTGGAGCTGCTCTCAGCTCTCCCCTTCAGGAGCCTTCTCTTGCCCAGGCTGCCCCAGCCCAGCTCTCTCAGCCTGGCTTCAGAGCAGAGCTGCTCCAGCCCTCGCAGCAGCTCCGTGGCCTCCTTTGGACTCATTCCAACAGCTCCACATCCCTCTTGTGCTGGGGTCCTCTTGCGGTTTAAGCCCAGCTGGCAGCCCAGAACCATGCAGTCACTCACTCACTCCCCCCGCTTCTTCCCTCTGCTCTCAGAGGGATGGGGAGCAGGATCAAAAGAATGTAACTCCCACAGGTTGAGATAAGAACAGTCCAGTAACTAAGGTATAACACAAATCACTACTGCTACCACCAATAATAATAATGATAAGGAAACAACAAGGGAAGAGAATACAACCGCTCACCACCCACCAACTGATACCCAGCCTGACCCAAGCAGTGACCTAGCCCTTCCAGGTAACTCTCCTCAGTTTATATACTGGCCATGACGTGCTGTGGTATGGAATACCTCTTTGACTAGTTTGGGTCAGGTGTCCTGTTTCTGCTTCCTCCTGGCTTCCCCTCCTCCCTGGCAGAGCGTGAGACTCAGAAAGTCCTTGGTCAGAGTCAACGTTACTGAGCAGCAACTAGGAACATCGGTGTTATCAGTGCTGTTCCCAGGCTGAAAGTCAAAAACAGCACTGCACCAGCTACTGCTGAGCCCAGGACAGGTCCTCATTCCTTGCTCGATGGTGGACACTCAGAGTTGCCAGTTAACTCTTTCTAATAATTGGCTGCCTTCACAGAAATAGTTATCATTTGTTATTACTTGGGTATAGTTTCTTTAGCTGAGTTTTAAAAGAGGAAATTCACTCTATCAAAGCAATAGTTGCCCATTGAGCTGCAGTATCTGTAATAGCAGTAAAAGAAAACTTGAGTTTATTGTAACTTACAGTTATTTTTAATTATTAGAATCAAAGAATAGTTAGGGTTGGAAAGGTCCTTAAGATCATCTAGTTCCAGCCCCCCTGCCATGGGCAGGGACACCTCCCACTAAACCATGTCACCCAAAGGTGTCATTAGGTGTCATGAGGTTTGGCTTTATCTCCTTCAGGGGGTTGGGGAGGTTTACAAGTTAGCCCCATTGCAGGGTTAGTTTACACCCCCCACTTTTTATTCTCACTAGTGGTTGTTTTGGCCTTATGCTCTACCTTATCTGTGTCACATCACCTTGATCTCTCGTATCTGTCCTAACCCTGGTGAGTTCCTGCTTCTCCCATTTGGGCTGTATATTTCCAGTAACTGAGAGACAAAGTAATGCTTTTGCTTCTCCGTCTCCCTGTGATGTCTTAATTTCCACTTTCTGTCTCCTGAGTTTTCCTTAATTTGCATTTCCATTGAGTCCCTTAATTGTCATTTTTTCTTAAAGTTACAATGAGGTTTTTCCTTGGTAAAACTTCTCAGTGAAACATTAGGAGTTGAAGACTATGAGTGGTATAAATTAGATCTACAGGTTGAAATCCATGGTGTGTCTCATTGGGGATAGCTCAGTGTCCCTCAGGGATGTAACAGATGACAGTTGGCTTTCAGGACATTTTTCCTACATTAACTTCACCTCCTCCCATTATTTCTGGGTGTTTTACTCTCACACTATGAACTTGCTGTCCCTGGAAAAGAAACTGTGAGTACTTGGTCTTGTTCTGGTCAGCTGCATGTGGCCGCTTCTGTGCATGCACACACACATGCTTCCATGTTTTCCTTCCCAGCCCTGAGGAATCATGTGCAGCGTGCATGGCTGCTTCACCTCGCCCCAGTCCTTAAAGCGAGAAGGGCTGCAGCATGTTTTCTCTCTTTTTACAGGCACTTTATTAAACATGTATCCATTGGATTTTCTCCAAAGCAGCTCCCATCAATCCAGTACACCCTCATGCCTTTGCTTTCATTTGGGGATTTTTTCCTCTCTGGGTCCAACAATACATGGTGTGCAGTATCTTTACTTCCTTTCTTTCCTTCCTCTGATGTTACCTGTGCCTCCACCCTACACTGACGACCAGCCACATAGGTCCTTGCATTTCCCATCCCCAGCCACCAACTGTGTGTGCCCTTGTGCTCTTCTTAGCCTCTTGTCATAGCCCCACAGACTTTGCTTGAGATCCCTGGCACAGGCGCACTCTGCAAAGCCCTGGTGTAGCACTGCTCATCACTCTCCTTGGAAAGCTTGGTCATGTTGTCCTTTGGCTCTACCCACGTCTCCATTTCCAGCCTGACTCTGTACATCCCATTTTCTGCCAGCCTCTTTGCTTTCCCATTAGAAAAAGCAATGCCTGATGGTGATTGTCTTCCTTTCCCTAAGGCGCTTGAAGTTGTATCTGGTATTTCTGTGAGTTCCTGGTAGTAGCTTCTCCTATAGGCACTGTTCAGTTTTTTCTCGCTTTCCCAGCTCACGTCTTTCTCCTGAGCCTTGTGTTTGCTTGTGTTTTGGGGGTCTGGTTTTTTTCTTTCACTCTATGCCCACAGCCAGTCCTGTTTTCCTGTTCCAAAAGGAAAAAGAAGACTACAACTCCTTGCCTTTCCTGTCTTTGTCTTGGTGCCAGAGTTTGCACTTGCATTTCATTCTCTCCTCAAACATACCTGGATGCTTGCACTCATTCAAACAAGCTGTGACTTTCATGTTGCTTATCAATATACTGCATGTAGTTGCTTTCCCTGTGACTGCTTGTGTATGTGAGGTAAGTGGGAGTTCCTGTCACTTGCTGAGGAAAGAAAGCAGGAGTTAGACATTATTTCCCTGAAAGAGAGGCTGAAAATCAGACAGGCATCATTATTGGTTGCTTCTGTCTCTGCCTCAGTTATCTTTATCCACAAAAGTTATTCCTATCCCATTTTCTGCCTCTCTCCCAATAAAAAATTCCTCCACTTTCCGTGAAGATAAACTGGGGACAAGAGCTTGCTTCCTCACCCACTGCACTGACAAAACAAAAGCAGTTTCTTTCCTTGGAACAACACATTCCAAAAAGATTCTTTTTATCTCCCAGAATAAATTCCTTCCATGCCTCTTTCCTTTACCAAACTGTTCACGTTCTTCCTTTTCTGCCCTTTCTGTAACTAGATGTAAGTACTTTCAGACGCTTTCCCTGACATGTAGCTGCAGCCTTTCCCCGTCTCCTTTGTATCCTGTCCTACTTCATCCCTTCTTCCCCATGGTTCCCAAGCTGTCTGATCCTCTCTTACCTCCTTTGGTGATATCTCAATTCCCCACACTGTGTTCCAGGTGAGCTCCTCTGGGGCTGCAGCCCGGGATGGTCGTCTGAAGGTGGGAATGAGGATCCTAGAGGTGAACCATCAGAGTTTGCTGGGAATGACGCACACAGAAGCTGTGCAGATCCTCCGAAGTGTGGGTGATGCTCTCCTCGTGCTGGTGTGTGATGGCTTCGATCCCAAGGCTGCTGCTGCCATTGAGGTGAGGACTGAAGTGCAGGGTCCCCTCGCAGTGACCGGTGCCACAGGGATCCTATCTCTTTCTTCAGAGAAGGTTCCTGGATTTTTCCAACTGGTTGCTGCAGGTTATTTTTGTTGACTGGGTTTTGAGGCCCCAGTCTCAGTGTCTGGTCTCCTGCTCTATGAACTGGAGGTGATTGCCAGCTCATAAAAGCAACAGTATCAATAGACTGTCTCTTGTGCTGCTCGCAGAAGTGTTCACAATGTCCCTGCACTGGTTGGAAGGAGACTGTTCACACTAATTTTCTCCAGGCTATTTATGCCTGCTTTTTCATGTGCTAGTGTATATTTAAAGCAAATTGTCTATTTATTGGTGCCTTTCCCTGCAGGGAAGCACTTTCCCGTAGCAGCCCTGTGCCTTCACAGCTTGCTTTTTTCAGGGATTAGCAAGTAAGCATTTTTATTCTCCACCGGAATGTGTACCCAGTCACTGGTCACGTTATTCCATGGCTGTACCTGGTTCAATTTAAATTCATCTTTCTTTAGAGCTCAGGTTCCTTGAGAAATTGACAGCTGAAATGAGGTTTCAAGTTGTGGAAAGCTCTGACTTGCCTAGGATTGATTGTCTTGGTACTCTCTATTTGGGAGCCCAGGATGCAGAGCTTTTTGTATGGCACACTGTGGGCTTCCACCATGTTTGACTGTCTTTTTGCTTTCTAGCTGTCCCCAGGAATTATTGCAAACCCTTTTGCTGCTGGTATTGGGCGCAAGAATAGCCTGGAAAGTATCTCTTCTATTGATCGGGATTTAAGCCCTGAAGAACTGGAGATCCTCCAGAAGGTGGGTGTTCTGGCTGCAGCTGGGAGGAGGATGGGTAGTGGACTTCCTTCTTATGGGATCAGCAGTTCCCAGCACTTTTGTCAGGAATGCTCTAGGATGGGACTCAAAAGTCTTCATGAGCTTACAGATGCTCCAGTGGGAGAGCACCGGGTGAAGTGGCTCTAACTTTGGTCTCTCCTAGGAGATGGAAATGGTGAGAGAAGCAACTCAGTGGGAGAGAGAAGAAATGGAGAAAGTGGTGAGAGACTTTTTGTGTAGCAGAGTCTGTTCTTGGCAGCAGTTCTGCCAAGCCTGTGAGGCCCAAGGAAAATGCCACAGCTCATCTCTACCCAGTCATTCATGCTATGGGGGCTTTGGGCCTTCCCTCCTCATAGTGCACTGCTCAGTTAGCTGCTTCTTGGCTTTGCCATCCCTTCCTGTGCTCCTCTGTGGTCGAACTCTCCTGTTATTTACAGAGTTCATCTTTGTTGCCTGCTGGTACCTCCTGGCCAAGCTGCAACTTGGAAAACGACAGTCTGTTGGCTGGGAAGTGCCACATTCAGTCGGTTCTCTCTGTACAGCCCTTCATGACCTGGCAGAGCTTTTCTGAGCAAAGATGAGAACACACAGCTCAGAGCTGCCCTGAAGTGAAGCTGTGGCCCTGTGAGTCACGCACACACTTGTGCCCCTCAGTTTACGTGGTCATTTTTGTGATTCGTTATGAGAGTTCTATGTTCCAGCACTTGAGTCTTTCACAGGGAGATGAGCAGGGCCAAGCCCTGAGAGGACTTGGGATTTCCAGTTATCTCTCTTAAAACTAATTTATGCAGTCAGATTCTCTTGAAAGATGAAGGGAAGTGGAATTCTTCAGTGTTCTCAATTAGGAATCTGCTTTCCTGCCTCTGTTTTGCAGGTGTTTCTCCAGGTTTCCAATTCAGACAATCCTAATGTTTCTCTAGGTTCTTCCTGTAGGTACAATCCCTCATCTTGTTTCACATTTGCTGCCCCACAAGAGTGTGGTTATGTTGGAAATTCTGGATGGGGGTGATCTTTGAATTTAGTTAATACTTGAGATTTTACTTGATTTGGACAAAATGGCACAGGCTGTAAGAGGAGACAGCAAAGAACAAGGCTGGATTAAATATACATGTATATATTTCATATCCCTATAAGCCTGCTCTACCTTTTGTCAGTGAGTGGAGTGGGCTGTGCAGGATGTGACTTTATGGATGATTGGGGCAGAGAGACAAAAGGCATTCAGTGTGTGGCAGAATCCCTTTGAAAGCTTTGCATTATCCTCGCTGGCCTACAGATTAAGCTAATGTGGGCACATGCCAGAATTAGGCATGGGATTTCTGTCCTTAAGATTGGCAAGGTGTCCTGATGGTTTTTGTGATGTGTACTTAGACAGGAGATCTTCCAGTGGAATGATCTTACAGAATAATCTTAGAATCATAGAATCCCAGACTGGTTTCTATCGGAAGGGACCTTAAGATCATCCAGTCCCAACCCCTGCACGGACAGGGACCCCTTCCACTGGAGCAGCTGCTCCAAGCCCCTGTGTCCAACCTGGTCTTGAACACTGCCAGGGATGGGGCAGCCACAGCTTCTCTGGGCACCCTGTGCCAGCACCTCAGCACCCTCACAGGGAAGAGCTTCTGCCTAATATCTAACCTGAACTTCCCGTTTCAGTTTGAACCCATCACCCCTTGTCCTGTTGCACAGTCCCTGATGAAGAGTCCCTCTCCAGCATGTAGTTGAAGATGTCTCTCTTATTGCAGGGGGGTTGGATTAAATGACCTTTAAAGGTTTCTTCCAAGCCAAACTCTTCTGTGATTCTGTGAATCATTTGGGTAGGAAGGAACAGGTCACTTGGTTCAGCTCAGAGCAGAGCCAGTTTAGATCAGATTTGGGTTTTTTCTATGAAATGTCCGGTTCCTTCCAGAGGAAGGAACTGAGAGTGGTTTGTTGTGGTTTCAGAAAGCCTCATTTTGTAGTGTTGCTGTTACAGCAAAGGGTTTTCCTACCAGGCTTAGGTTGGCAGCATTTGGGTCTGAACACTCTCCAGGAGTCTTCAGGTACTATGTGTCGTTACCAGCATTTCTAATACCACTGGATGAAACAAGAGCAAGTCTGGCCCAAAATGTCTGTCTGAGCAGGCTGAATGGGTTCAATCTTAGGTAGATAAAGGTTCTCCCCAAATTTATGCTGAGATAAAAATACCCCAGAGACTTCGTCAAAAACCAAACCAGAAAAACTTTCCCTGTTGGTAATATGGCCTTGGTCATATCTCATTTCAAAAGTGCTCATGTTACTATGATAGCTTTTGATGGGAAACTTGCACTTGACATTTTATTGCAAGGGTTAATGTAAAAGAAATCAGCTCAGCAATGACAAACCATTCAGCTGTATCAGCCATAGTCAGCAATGTTTCAAAACACTGGTGGGCCTCCTCTAACAAATATCCAGTATTCTTCCTGGATGCTGAGCAACCCCCAGTCACGGTGCTTCCTCCTTCTGAGCTGTTCCCCTTTTGAAAGACTGTAAGATTCTGATTTTAATTTAAATTTAAGATTCCAAGATCGCAGTGACACGTATTTAAGGAGCTCTGAGGTCTGCATTTCCATACACTGCCTTTCTCCCACTACAGCAGGGTTCAGTGTAATGAGTGTAGTATGTCCAGCCTCTGCAGTATGTCTGTAGCTGGTGATCAGCAGAGGCCAAGACCCCCTCCAGAATCGTTTGTGCCTCGAAAAGATTCCACATTTTCTGCTGCCCCTTCCATTGGGGTACAAGGAGGAGGTGGCACCTGATGTTTCAGGCTCCTCTGACATCTCATGATCCGTGGTCAGAGACCCAAGAGCAAAGATATTTTTCTGCTGCTGCCTTCTAGCATGGCCTTGAAACTGGGAATCTGTTACTGGATTTGATTATTAAATTTGTAGCAGTGATGGAGCCAGCACTGTATGGTTGCCATTGTAATAGTGGAGGAAGTTCCCACCTCAGTCCCAGATGCTCAGTCAATCTATTTGTGTCATCATTTCTGTGCCTTTTCTCTAATGCTTCAGCATTTCATGTTCAGTCTTGAACAAGAGTGAAGGAGACCAAACGTGTCTCCTTGCAGTGAGATTGGGAACTGGAGAAATGGGAAGAGCTTTGTCTTTGCTACACTCATCTGTAGAGGTTTTCAGACACCGCTGTTGCATTCACTGCATCAGTCTCTCAAGTTCAAATTCAGTTCTTTGATAATTCAGTTTCTGATAGAAATACCAGTAATTTGGACTCTTCACGGTGCACTTCTCTATCCCAGCTCTGTAGCTGCAGTTATTTTTCTAGTCTTAATCCAGAGCTTCCCCAGATGATGAGCTCAGAGCTGAACTTTGAACATTCCACAGCTCCATCTAGGCTGGCTCGTGCTCTTGTCTCTCTTCAGCTGAAGACCTCAGGGGAGGATCACACATCCAAGATTACTGTCAGCATGAACACTTGGCCAAAAATAGCACTTGCCAAAATAAGCATAACCAGATTCAGAGTAGACTTTAGCTTAAATATCCCTAAATATCCCTTTGGCTCTTGTGATCTTCCAGAGCATTAGTGTCTTTTCATGCTGCTCATTACTGTCTGGAGATTGGGGGGTGTGATGTGGGACACTGGTTTTGGCAAAGCTGAGATGCTTTTGAAGGGGAGGGCCCTATCAGAGTTTTTAGTTAGCTCCTCTCTATTTCTCAGCTACCTTCCACCTCCCTTCCCTCCAGCCTGGGGACTTCTGGACATGGGGTTGCAGCAGTCAGGAGGGCTGCAGTAAGCAACAGAACAGCAGAATGATGCTGCTTTTGTCCACAGCCCTCGCCCAGCAGCACAGGAGCCAGGCAAACAGACACAGAAGTATAAATGCACAGAAATCATTCTTCACGACAAGTAATGTTATGACCTTCCTCTTCCAGCTTGGAAGTAAGCCCGTAGCTGGGGCTTGTGGGATTAGTCCCTGGTCACTCCTGTGCTCTGCTGGTGGCTGGGAGCTGACCAGCTTATTTTAGCCTGCCTTATGCTTAGACAGTTCTTGTCTCTACATAGAGTCTTTTGGCTGTGATGCTATTAACAAGCATGTGATTTTTTTAGGTCTTTTTCCTCAGTGACATCTAGGCCTGTGCTCTGTAGAGTTGTTTTCCCATTTCCTTCCAGCCTATCCAGTCTGTGCTCTGTCAGGATGTCTCTTCTAGGAATAAGCAATGTTCTTTTTTCCCTCAGTGATGCTGTAGCTTGTGCTTGGCCAATGGGGGGGGGGGGGGAGGGCTTTAGCTCTCTTCACTGTTCCCCAGGAGTGACCCTGCTGAGGATCTTGGAGACATCTGCTCTCTAGCCTTCAGCTGGTAACACTCTGGCTGGTGTTGTATGGGGTGTCTGTGCCCATCTGTTTTGCTGGTGATAACTCCTGCAGAATTCCAGCTCCTATTTCCCCAGGCCCAATGTATGTGCTGGGTTTCTGCTCATCCTTTCCCTGTCCCAGCACTGCTCATGCTCCTCTGTCCCCCCTCTGGAGTTCCTGCTCAGCATGGTGATGACCTCTTTCCATCTTTCTTTGCCTGTGCTGCTTGGATGCTGCTCTGGCTCTGTCCTATCTCATGGAAGGAGTGGATGCGTAGGGAGCGGGAGGCAGCCACCCAGCAGCTTGAGGAGGAGGCAGAGGTGAGGAGCATGGTGGGAGGGTTGGAGAGTCACAGAAAAGGGACACAATTGGCCTTGAAGGCCATGGAAGTATCTAAAAGTGCTTGTTCCACATAACTTCTGTTCTTCATTCTCTGCATTCCCCCAACAGACTTGACTTTGTGGTATAAGGGAAGATAGCAGAAATGAGGAACTCTGTAATGGGGTTCAGGAAGGAATGGTGAAAAGCAATGGTTCAAAGTAGAAAGGCAAATGGGAAACAAAATTCAATGAAATTACACATGAAGTGTGAGTTAAGGTTGAGAAAAGATACAGTAGAGGAATTGTAGATTTGCAGTCTCATGTGCCTCCAGATCCAGGCTGGGAGCCTCTCTGGATGCTGTTCAGAGAAGATGGGTACATATGTCACATTCTCCTCTCCCCCATGAGGAATGGACATGTACATGTGAGGCAGGAGAAATGGGGGATCTGTGCACTGGTGGGTGACCAAGGGCCGGAGCCCATGTTCTCTGCGGGATTTCTCAAGCCTGGCCCGTGTCCTGGGTGCTCATGGTTGTGTTTGGAACAATTCCAGGTTTATTTCCAGGCAATGGGAGCTTCCTGCAGAGTTTGGAGACAAGGCCTTGGTTGTTTCTAAGGGTAGTTTCCTTCTAATCGCTCTTTCTAGCTGATGTAGTTGACTTCAGACCTGATCTCTTCCTGGTGGTTGTGTTTTTGTGCTCCTCCCTCTGCAGAACATCACCAGTGAACCTTTGAGGCTGGACTACCGGACCCTGGCTGCTTTGCCCAGCACTGGTCTACAGAGGGTAAATCGCACTGTAAGTGGGGCCTGTGGGTCCGTGGGGCGGGCTGTGGTTGTTCTGTTGCCCTGTGTCCTGGGTGAGAGGTGACATCTCCACAGAGGAGAACCAGGAAGCAGAACTGTCATGGACTTTGACACTGTCTGAGGCAGGAGGTGGCCACAAAACATCAGAACAAGGAAATGAGCAGAGCAGAGAGCCAGGTCATGTTCAAATGGCCTGTGTCATTGCTGAGATGCCAAAGAAAGTGTCTCAAACCAGGCAGAGAGAACAGCCCAGCAGCAGAGGACACATGAATGGGAGAGTACAGCAGGAATATCATGGAAGGAGGCAGCTACTGCAAATTGCAGAGGAGGGAGGGGAACAGTCTTCCTGACTCAGAAGATGACAGTGTTATGTGCATGGCTTAGCTGGAAATTCATCCTGAGGCAGTATTCAGAAAGGAGGAGGGATGCTGGGTGCTGATACCAGAGGTATTAAAAGAACATGAAGATCCATCTGGGACTGCAGAAGGCGAAGTGGCAGTGACTGCATGTTATGGCTTAGCACTGACACAGCCTTGGCTATGCCTCCTCTGAAACCTGCATTTAGCCCCTGATTTTTGGTGGCAGCTCAGACAAGAGAAAATCTGTATTTCACAGACTTCACAGATTGCAAAATCATCTCTCTCCCCTGTGTTGTTTAAAATCCCACCCCTCCATCCTTGCTTCCTTTGGTCACGTTTTATCTTCTCTGCATCATACCTATTGCAATAGGTTTCTCCCTGCTTCTTCACACACATTCTGTCTTCACCTCCATTCCTTTCCTCTTATTGCAGCAAGACCACCCTTTGCTGTCACCATCAGGTTGTGCATTCCTGGCTGTTCACACAGCAAAGGATTATCAGGAAAAGGTTTAATGTATTTTTAGTATTTCTTGGTGTAAGTCAGCAGCTGGAAACAAGGGGAGAGCCAGCCCCATGCAGGCAGCTGCCTCTGCTGCTCAGCCCTGGTGTCATCCAGAGCAGAGCAGCATTTGTGTGCAGAGCAGTCCATGTCAGCCAGGAATGCTGGGTGCTGGAATGTGGGGCCAAACACGCTGTAATGCCGGGCTGTATGGGTGGCATCTATAAATGTTCCGTTTAGGGGGAAGAGCCAATTGGTGCCCACGCTGATCTTTTTCCAGCTGTCATTTGCTCAGCCCTGTCTTTGCTCTGATCCTGAGTGCAGGGAGATGTGGGCTGCAAGGACAGGGATGTTCTGGCATTCCTTCAGGAGCTGCCCCTGGCCCGTTTGGTGACTGCCTGTGAGGAAGAGTCTGGCACAGATAAGTGTCCTGTTTGGTCAGCAGAGAAGCACAGGGTTCATTTAGCAGGTGGCAGACAGGGTGACTCAGTTACGTGACTGATGCTATTGCCTGATTCCCGTAGTACTGTTTCTTTCTCTAGGCCTACGTTCTCACATGTACCTCCTCCTTTAAGCAGTGTCTGTGTATCCTTTGCTGCTGCCCAGCTCCCTGAAAGGAGTCTCAGGCCCTGCTGTTCGCACACTGCTGAGCAGGAGCTGCAAATGGATTGTCTGGATTGTGTGTGGAATTTGTCCTGAGGTTTCCCCAAGCATGGCCCCTGCAGAAGGGGCAGATGGTGTCTGTCTTGGGTTAATCCTTATTGCTGTGTATTGGGCCTTTTGTGAGCCAGAAGAACAAGGGCTGACTGAGCTGCAAGCCTTCTTTGTTTGTAAACCTCTGAAACCCCCATGCAAAACTCCAGTTGAAAGCTGCATGGAAAGCTGATCTGGGTGATGCCCTCAGGCTGTGCCAGCTTCTCAGTCACTTGATGTCTGCAGAGTTTCAGATGGCTGGGTACTGCCATCACCTAATAAAAGAACTGTTGTAGCCTCTGTCTTCTCCATAATACAGGTTTGAAAGCTGTAACCATGAAAGACAGCTGCTAGCCACAGCAAAACATTTAGAATCGTGACCGTAGGAAATGGAGATTTTTACATCTCTCAGCAGTGTGTTCCCATGGTCAGTTCATTAACAATCTGCACTTTCTGTCCTGAATCTGTTTCTCTTCAGCTTCTTGCCATTGATTCTTTCTCTCTCCTTGTCAATGAGATTTCAAATTAGATTTGTGTCGGTGGCTGGGGCAGTGATGGATCGGAAGTGCAAATGCATTTCTTCTGCCTTTGCCTTGGCAGACACAAGGTAAAATGTAATGGTCCTGCCTGAGTGACAGGCAAGGTTGGGAAAAGCACACGGCATTGCCCAAATCTTTGCTTACCCCAAATGGAAACTGCTGCTTGTCTGATAAAAATAGCCCCTGTGAAGCAGGGGGAGCAAAGCCTCCTGCACTGGCACACACTGCAGCAGCACTGGAGATGAAAGCGAGGGGTAGATGGAGCTCAGTTCCCATCATTCCCATGAAGAAAACAGGGGTTGAGGCTCCCCATCAGACTTCATGCAGGCTGGATGAGCTGCCCATCTCCACGGTGCCCTAAGGGCATCGTTTGCTTTTTCACTCTGTGCAAAGCAATCAGCCCGGGGGGGGGGGGGGGGTGGGTGGATATTGTTCTCCTAGAGCCTGGCTGTGCAGTGTTTGTGCTCTTCTGCCTGCAAGGGACAGGGGTAGCGGTGTTGAGGGGCCTGCCCGGAGCACCGACAGACCCAGTGTGTGATGGTGGGTGCCTGGCTCTGCTGCCACTACAGCATCCCCAGTGAGCTGATAATGTTCCTGAAAGCGCTTTTTGCCTGGTGTAACTTAATCTGCACTGGACCTCTTACTGGTGTAGTCTGTGGCACTCTGGGGAAAGAAAACTGGAACTGGGAGGATTTTATTGGGGTTTTTTTGGTAGGTGTTTTTACATTGGAAAGTCACATAGCTACAAGAGCAAAATATCTAAGGGTCACACAGGCTTCATGGTCTGAGGAAACAGGATATGACCCAGGGCCCTGCCAACGACTGCTTTAGGTTGGGGTGGGGGCTTGGGAAGGGCCCCAGACATTCCTGAGCCTCTCAGCTGCCATTGTAGTCACCACCCAGCCCTTGAGAGCTATTTTTGTGAGCTGCCATGACAGAGGAGCTGGAGAATGTGCTTTGAGCAGAAGAGCTCTTTCTGCTCTCTGGCAGGCGCTCGGGTAGAAGGAGATTTGATCATTGCTTTCTGATTATCTCTGCTTCCCTGAAGAGGACTTTGGCTGGGGTAACAAACTCTCTTTTATGGTATTCAAAGAAGAAAGGTCAGTGCTTCATCTTGGATGGGTACAGCTGGGCCTAGGCAGAACTGGAGCTCTGTTTTAGTCCTGCCTTCAGGAAGAATGTTCAAAGGGATCTTTGCTCTGTTGGCTGTTATTTAGCTCTCTGCTAGTTGTTGAGGTGTATTTTGATGAAGTGGAGCCATACAAGCTTGTTTGCCCATGCAGGTGTGATGCACATGGGTGGTGTGATGCTCTGGTGATAAGTGTTTGACTGTATGGAGGTGCACTGGAGGGAGGCAGGGGGTGCTCCTCTCTGTGGATCTGCTTGAAAGTATGAAGGGTGAGACAGCTGATGTTTGACTGTGATGATAGAGTTGAACTGAAGATGTGCTGCAGTGAGATGGCAAGGATGTGCTTGCGCAGGTTTTAGCAGTCAGTTGCTGGAGAGCAGTGGTGTGAGCTGCTGGAGTGTGGATGAGAGCTGGAAAAGTGCAGGGAGTGTGCTTGTGCCTGTCAGCTACTTGGTGTGTGTGTTGCATGCTGACTGTGACTCTTGCAAGGAGCATTGGGGATCACAGGAGTGGTGGTAGAGTAGAAGTTCTTCTCTCCCTGTCCTTCAGCATCAGCTCTGTATTTTCTTCCTCCTCTCCTTTACTCTGTTCTCCTTATTTCTTTCTGATCCTTTTGTTTTCCTCTCAGCGTGCTCTGTGTAATAAAGCCAGCTCCAGAATGGAGGGTGACTGCACTGTGCTGTCCGTGCTGGTGGCACAGGACAGCCACGATTCATGCCCGGATTCTTCCATCGGAAGCATGGCTGCCCTTCCTCGGGACTCAGCATCGCCCAGCGCAGGCACGAGCGGGGCAGAAAAGCCCCTGGTAGACAAGCAGGACCCTGCAGGTGCCCCCGTGTCCCAGGAGCAGATGCCAGAGCAGGAGTGCCTGATCGACTCCCAGCCCATCCTCTTCAGCCAGAACCCCTTCGTGGTGGCGAACCGCAGGGGCAAGGCCGGGCTGGGCGGCCCTCCCCTGGGCTATGGCAGGGAGGGAGTGCTGCAGACCAGCCTGTACTCCAAGGCAAGCTCCAGCATGGTGTGTGGCATGCAATCACGCAGGCAGGGCTGCCGGCACTCAACTAAACCCTCTGCATGCTCCAGTCCTGCCTAACACGAGTACTTTGGAGCGTGGCCTGCAGGGGCTGTCGGGCACTGATGGGCACTGAGGTGTCTTCCAGCCACTAATGAACCCTGTTCTTGCCAAGCGTGCACTGCTGAGCCCTCTCTGAGGGGAGGCAGCCACATCGGGCAACTTAGCAATGCCAGTCATGAGTCCAGTTCTGCTGTCCCCAGCATGAGGACATGGAGCGGTTGGAGCAAGTCCATAGGAGGGCACAAGGATAATAAGGAGGCCAGAGCACCTCTGCTCTGGAGACAGGCTGAGAGAGCTGGGTTTGTTCAGCCTGGAGAAGGGAAGCTGCATGAAGACCTCATAGCAGCCTTCCAGTATCTGAAGGGGGCTAAAGGATGCCAGAGAGGGACTCTTCATTAGGGACTATAGTGATAGGACAAGGAGGAATGGCTTTAGCCTGCCTGAGGGGAGACTGAGCTGAGCTCTTAGGCAGAAGCTGTTCCCTGTGAGGATGCTGAGGCGCTGGCACAGGGTGCCCAGAGAAGCTGTGGCTGCCCCATCCCTGGCAGTGCTCAAGGCCAGGTTGGACACAGGGGCTTGGAGCAGCTGCTCCAGGGGAAGGGGTCCCTGCCCTGGCAGGGGTTGGAGCTGGAGGAGCTGTAAGGTCCCTCCAACCCAAACCAGTCTGGGTTTCTATGACTTCCCCTGTGTCAGTCTTGGTGGGCAGGAGTCAGGCTCATAGCTGTGGTGTTCCCCATCTGCTGGGTTGTGAGTAGGGCTTGTAGAAGAATGGTGGTGGTGCCACATGTGGGTATCTGGGCCTGAACACAGCCGTTTTTAGACCTGTGAAAGCTAAGAAGCAGTGCAGCTGACATGGTTTATCTGCAGCCCAGGAGCACACTGCTCCTTGAGGAGACCTTTTAGTGTATCCAGACTTTCCAGTTTCAGGGGAGAACTTTCTGCTCTGGGAAATCCATGTTTAACTTACTCATTGTTGCACAGGAGACTGTGGCAGAGCAAGGACTAGACCCAAACATACTATGTTCCAGGTTAGCACTGGGCAGGGTGCCCAGAGAAGCTGTGGCTGCCCCATCCCTGGCAGTGTTCAAGGCCAGGTTGGACACAGGGGCTTGGAGCAGCTGCTCCAGTGGAAGGTGTCCCTGCCCATGGCAGGGGTTGGAACTGGATGAGCTTCAAGATCCCTTCCAACACAAACCATTCTATGAAGAAAAGCAGTGGTCACAAAGCAATTTTTGAAGGTAGACTATGTCAGATCAGCTGTCATCAGACTGGAGGTGGGTGTCACAGGTAGCAGAGCCAACCTAATTCCATGTAGCTCTCAAAAGGGATCGTTTCCCACTGCCTGCATGTTCTGTGTGCTGGCACAAGCCCTAGAGCAGTGATGTCAGATGGATTAGGGAGCTCGAGTCCCTGAAAGCAGTACTGTAGAGCAGCTCCTGCCTTGGGGGTTGGCAAGCTGATGTGCTGGCACATGGTAGGACTTGGACAGCAGTAGCCAGAAGCAGGTTGAGCAAGAACATTCTTTGCAGTGGGGGCATGGGAGCGTATCAGTTGGTCCTGCTGTGTTCTCTGTCATTACAGTGCTAAGGAGGATCAGATGTTTTCTGTGCTCCAATATAAGCTTCAGATCATGTCTCCTGGCTTGCTCAGTAGCTAAGGCTGACTCAAATCAAATTGGCATTATTCACTCCTGCATGGGTATGGTATTAATGACTGTGGAACCCTAGCTTTGCTCAAAGTTCTCTACAACCCAAATGACCTGTTCCCAGCTTTAGGCATCTAAAATACTGTTTAAATCATGCTCCTGAATCCTGTGAATAGACTGTAGGGAATGACTGGAACTCTGCTGTCTTGTTCTAGCTGTTAGGGCTCGCTGCAGGCTGGTTCAGCCTGAGCACTGGTGACCACAGGGTTAAAACCCTGTCCTTCCCATGCTCTGGACTACTTGGAAAGGACATACCAGGAGGCCCACAGCAGTGGCTGTGGCTGGAGATGAATCTTGTTTCCTCTCAGTCGGAAGTGGGTTTTATGCTCCATGTCCATAGAACAGGTAGATTGCCTGCACTAGGCCCAGCCTGTTGAGGGGCAATGTCTTACAAGGCAGAAGGCTTTAGCCTGATTCAGTTGGCCTTGATGATCTCCATTCTAACATTTAATTCCTTTGCTGTTTCCAACACTTTTCACAAGTTTCTGCAGTGTGCCAGCTGCTATTGGCCCCTGCTGAGTGTTCTATCGTGGTGAGGTGGCCCCTAGCTGGCCTCAGCTGGATGTCCATGGTCTCCCTTGTCTCCCAGCCTCAGGGCTATGGGAGAGGCATGGAAGTTGCTGCTGTATAGTAACTATCCAGCTTTGTCTTCTCTCTTTCAGGCTCCTGCGGGCGAGTCGGGGACAGGAAATGCCAGGCGTGAACCCCCCTATTCTCCTTGTAACCAGCAGGTGAGAGTGTCCCAGGGGAGGCAATGTGGGAAGAGGCAGGGAGCATGCTTCCAGGGCAGGATGGTACCCGGGCACAGGGAGCTCAGGGTCATTTCCATCCCTGAGGTGAAGGAATGTCAGTCACAGGAGGAACTAAAGAACTGGGGGGAGAGCTCTGCTGTTTCAGAATGTCTCAGAGACCCAGCAGTATAATTAACTAGTCATAACCTCAGTGGAAAGTTGCTGCTCTGAGGGGTAATGAGCAGGGCAGTGCCTAGAGTCACTGCAGAATAGGAGCTGTATCTTTTGAGAAGTGGCCTCAGCAATGCCTTTTCCAGAGACTATTTAATTTGGCAATACCAGAAGAAATTGAGAAGTCAGGATATGGAGAATCATCCTAGATCTGTAAACCAGGAGAACCATCTCAGGTCTGTAATGCAGAAGAACCATCCCAGGTCTGTAAACCAGGAGAACCATCTCAGGTCTGTGATGCAGAAGAACCATCCCAGGTCTGTAACCCAGGAGAACCATCTCAGGTCTGTAGAATAGTGCTGCTCAGTCTCCCAGAGGCCTTGGTTCTGTTGGTGATGCTGCCAGCTGCCCACATGAGATGTTGGGAAGAGAACAGGAGGATCCTGTAGCAGTCACAGGTGAACCTCCCCTTAGGGAGTATTTTCTAGCACTCTTTGGTACGAGGCCAGCTTTCACTCTGAAATGGGAAGTTTCTGTATTCCTGGTGATTTGGATTTCATGGTGGGTTTGATAAGCATTACCTGTTCTCACAAGCCATTCTTGGTTCTCATTTCAACTCTGTTATCTTCTTTTAAATTGTCCCAAGTCTCTGCGTTCACTCCTCATCCTGGGGCAGGAGGTGCCAACAATCACTTCAGCCTTTGGAAGGTCAATATTCATAAATAGAATTTTTGAAATTTTCCCTTCAAAGTCAATACATGTTCCTGTTTTTTCTGCTGGGGGCTTTGTTCTCCCTCCTTAGTCATCCTGGGTCTGTGGCATTCCTGGGGAATCTAGATATTCACTTGCTGCTTGGAACAGGGCCATAGAAGGGCAATGGAACTTGTGCAGGGCCTGGAGCACAAGTGTGATGGGGAAGGGCTGAGGGACCTGGGGGGTTCAGATGGAGAAGAGAAGGCTCAGGGGGGACCTGATGGCTCCCTCCAAGTGCCTGCAGGAGGATGGAGCCAGGAGGGGCTGGGCTCTGCTCCCAAGGAACAAGAGATGGGACAAGAGGGAACGGCCTCAAGCTGCACCAGGGCAGGTTCAGATGGAGCTGAGGAACAATTCCTGCCCCAGAGGGTGCTGAGGCATTGGAACAGGCTGCCCAGGGCAGGGCTGCAGTGACTGTCCCTGGAAGTGTTTAAAAGATGTGCAGATGTGGCACTTAGGGACATGGTTTAGTGGTGGCTTTGTGCAAGGTTCGTGGTTGAACTCCATGATCTTAAAGGTCTTTTCCAACCTGAGTCTGTGATTAATGATCTTCAGCTCTCACATGAAAATGTGGCCCAAATCCCAACGGGTGGCCATGCAGCTGTTCATAGAACAATCTATGGAGGATGGCCTGGTCTAAAAGCACAGTCTGAGCAGGTCCAATTAGATGAGGTTACTCAAGGCCATGTGCAGATCAGTTTTGAACACCTCTAGAGATGGGAATTCTGAATCTTTCTGAGTCCTCCATTGTGATTTTTTTTAACTTGTGTTTGGATGGAATGTTCATCATTCCAGTTTGTTGTAGGCAACTCTCCTAGTACCCTTATGCTTCTGTTTATCAGTGTTTTGACACCGGAAGGTCAGTGCCAGTGTCCTTGCCCCTAGCAACCATCTAATGCCATCTGTTCTTCTAAACCATGATGGGCTTGCTCAGTGATAAATTGTCTTTAGAGTCCAATGTCTTGTCATTATCCCGTTCCTGTGGCAGCAGCGACAGCTTTGTCTCTCACAGAAGTCACTGCTCTGACAGTGGAAGCTTCCCAGGTTCATTCTGTCCTCCATGGCTCTTGGGAAGAGTCAACAAGGTCTCACTGATACATTCTGTGGAGTTAAGAGCATCCAGGACCTTTTTTTTTTGTAGGTGCAGGCATTTCCTCTCCAGTTTTAGGCTGGATGTCTCAAATTCCTGTTATGTAGCACTTGCTGTACTTTGTTCTGTCACTTCAGGGGTTTTGTATAATGAATTCTCTGTGGCTTGAGCAAAGTATTTAATGATCTAATAGCCAATTGCATGACTTTGTCCTTTGTTTTAGCCCTCTGAAGCCATCAGCAGGTTTGCTCCCTGCTTCCATTCCTGAGTCGGTGTCTACCTTCCAGAGCCTTTTTCCTTGGTCTGTGTCTGTTGTGAATTAGTGCCACTGGCAGTTGTTCCTGAAGAAGCCTTGGTGTCCAGTGCTGAGCCCTTAGTCATGCCAGTGGCATTCTCAGCCCCACACTTTCTACATCAGCTTTCTGTCACATTTATATGATTTAGTATTTTCTCGATCGGAGCTTTACGCAGGAGCCTCCTGTGTGTCAGGTAGAGCTGTATCTAGTGGATTTAGTTCTCTCTGGACAATGAATGTTATGCAGAATGGAACAGGTCCAGCAGATAACACTGAAGGACACAGGGCAGTCACCAGCCTTGGGGCTTGTACATCTGGTGGGGCTTCAGGAGACTTGCGCTTCACACTTGCTCTGGAGTACAAGTTCCAAGGAGTTGCATCTCTAATTCTCTGCCACCATTTATTTTTAATGTAAATTCCTTGATTTTGTCATCCTGTACTCCAGCCAGAACTTAAGGCGTAGCTCCAAGATGTGTGGGACCCTGGGGGAAGTGGGCTTGCTGAAGGAAGCCAGTGTCATGACAGCCTTGCCTGGCCTTGAGTTCTGGTGGCTTCCTGTGGGGGAGCAGCAGGCGAGGGGAGAAAGGGGGTGTGTGGTGGGTCTGTGTGTGCCAGCCGAGGGGGGCCGAGGGTTCCTCCAGGGCAGGAGCTGCGTCGGGCGCTGCCCGCTCCGGGAACGCGGTTCCGTGCGGGGAAAGGCGCTGGTCTCACGCGGAAATCGCGGTCTCTTTTCTCTCTCGGTCTCTCCCCCGACGATCTCCCTGGCACTGCCCCTCTCCAGACGCCGGCAGCCCCTCGGCCTGCTCACCTGGCAGGCAGGGAGACCCGCTTTGTAAGTGCTGCTGGTGTGCAGTGTGCGCTGCTGCTCCGTGCTGCTCCCACCCGGCGCCGCCTTCCCTGCCCCTGGGCTCGGTGCTCGCTGCCGGGAGCAGCCGTCGGGTTCGAGGGGCCGTTCCCTGCTGGCCACGGCTGGGATGGCATCGCCAAACGCTTCCTGGCAGCGTGGAGGCTTCCTGGTGCCTTTGCTCAGGCTCGGTAGCAAATGCAGAGGGCAGGGGATGCAAACAAGAGCTGGAGCAGGGAAGGGGAAGGCGGGGGCCACTGCTTGAAGATGTGCAGAGAGCTGTTGTGCCTTCTCACGTAGCAGATGAAGCTTCTGTGGGTGGGCTCTGGCCTGCGCCCCATTTGAAGAAGGAGGTATGGTGGGGGTTAGTGTGAAGCTTGGGGGCTTTTCCCTCTATGGGGCAGGGAAGGGGTTGGAGTTTTGTATTTCTGCTTTTATGGAGCAAGGTAAACTAAAAGGTTTCCTGTGTGGACTCCAAATTTACACCAGTATTTCTGTTTGCAGGCTTCCATTAACTTCATTACATCGCAGGATGAAAGTAAATCTGTAAGTACATCTACCATGAGACCTTCTTATAGTGTCCCTGTGCATCATCCGGCACATAGAGCTTGTCTCTTCCTTCTGTGTGTGCTCAGTTCCAGCCCTGCAAGTCTTCACTGTTGGCTTGTATTCTGTCTTCTTCAGTTCTCTGTTATACCTCAAATTTGCACATAGCACCACATCTTAAATACCATAAACTTGAAAACTTGATGCCACTGTTTTTGCAGCCTTTATTCCGATTTACCCTTGCAGCTTTCACACCTGATTTTTTCCTGGCTTAATCAATTCCTGCTTTTATTCTCTTTAGTACTGGATGTTTTCCTCACTTCCACATGGCATCCAACAGTGATGACATCTAGGTCAAAGCTCAGACTCTTGTCTCTGCTCTTACATCCGCATTTCCAGCTGCAGCCCTAGATGGGCCTCAGTTCATTTTCCTACCCAGCTTTTGCCAATACCCATTTCTGGCTGATGTTTCCCTACTGCATCTTCCATTCATGACACTTAGATTCTGCAAGCTTTGATATACTCGTGCCATACCCCTCTGACCCTTGTAGCTGCTACTTGTATGGCAAATTCTTCCTTGTGTCCTGGCAATCTCTATGACCCGCTGGTCCTGTTGTGACCCTGACTCGTCTGAACCTCTGCCTGTCCAGAGTACTTGCACCAGAGTCATTGGTTGGTGTTTGCTTCAGTAGCTCTCCCTCTTGAGCTCAGGTGCATGGATTTGTCTTACTCACTTGCATGGCAGAGACATCTTGCTGCCCTAACTGCTCATTTCTCTCTCCCCCATCCTCTCCCTCTCTCTCCTGCCGTTCTCCTCTGGCTCTGCTGCGCTGTGGGGCACTGACACGAGCAGACCAAGCCAGGCGTCATTCAGCCTCTTTCCCGAGTGCGACAAAATGCTGCCTCACATAATTCGGAGGACGGGGACAGCCCCAATCCCTTCCAGCAACCTGAGCTGTGCTTCAGTATCCAGAACTCTGTAAGTGGCCTGAGCTCCTCCTTGCTGAGCGGTGTCTATCTGCCCCGGGTTGCTAAAGTGCCACTTCTCCTGGTGGGTAGGTGGCTTGGTCATTGAAAGATGACATGCCTTAGCTAAGGCTGGTCCTGTTTGTCTGTCACTCTGGATGCCCTGGATAAGAACTTCTCACAAGTAGAATGTCATGGCTGCCCCATCCCTGGCAGTGTTCAAGGATGGGGCTTTCAGCAACCTAGTCTCTAGTGGAAGGTGTCCCTGCCTGTGGCAGGGGTTGGAACTGGATGAGCTTTAAGGTCATTTCCAACCCAAACCATTCCATGGTTCTATGATTCTATGATTTTTCTAAAAAGGATGTCACCAGTCTGTGTCTTCACTTAGCAGTTTGAGAAGTTAGCAAACTGTAGCAAAGAAGTTGAAACTGTATCGTAGCTGAAATTCCCTGATCAGATACAGATTTAGATCATTATTTATGAGGTGTTGCCTTCTGTTGAGGCATAAATCTGTCAGGACCTTTGTCTGTCATGTCTTGCATCTCAGAGCGGGAGCTGAGACCAGCCTGCTGATAGTAAGTTTTATGATTTGCAAAATGATCAGTTTTGAAAGATTAATATTCCCTGGGCTGTATGTTGATGGGTAAAAGTTTCAGGTATTTTGGTCTTTGTCATGACAGAAGACTGTATACCTGCAGTACAGCCCTTCTCTTTTCATATAAGCTTGTATGACATGAGACCAAATCACACCTGATTTGCAGACAAACAGCCATATACACCCATTGGATGGGCCAGGATTCACATATTTACAATCTCTTCTGATCTTGATGTGCTGTTCTTTAGCCTATGCAGAATGGAACATCATCAAACAACATAACTTTGCCTCAGTCCAGGACACAGAAAAATCACAAACACCTGAAACGGAGTTAGTGCAGCCAAACGGATTGAAAAAATGAAGCAACTAAAGGGGGTTTCCTTTCTAGTAGAAAGAAAGGTGATGGTGTCATTTACTCCCTACTCCCATGCATCTCTGTGGTGCTTTGAGCAGGTCTTCTCAACTCTTCCTCCCCGAATGTGATAGGAGAGATCACAGGGAAGATAAGAGAAGAAAAGCCCTGTAAAGACAAGCAACAGGAGGGTCCTCTTGGACCATATTAGATGTTTCTGAGTAAGTGGAATTCTGTGAAGGGAAAATTTGAGATCAAAAGCAGATCTTCTCCAGATTAGAGATCCCTGAGTGAGCTGCCACTGATTCCACCAGACACATGCTAGTTGAATTGGGTGGAACTCCACGAGGACTGTGACAACAGTGTGGCCCCTTGACCAAGAGATCAGTCACAACATTCTGGTCAGGTCAGGGAGGATCTGTACCACCGAAAGTATCATTCCTTCACTACCCAAGAAGTAAATCAGGGCTGTGATACATGTTCTGCTGTACATAGCATGTATACAATATGCTACTCATGTTTCTGCAGGAGCTGTGTCTTACATACTCCACTCCTCAGGCTTTGCAGGCTGAGGGCTGTGCTGTGTTTCCCCTGTTGGTTTTTTTATAATACCTGTTGTTATTCTTACCTTCTGTCTTTGTCCTTGTAGCAGAAGCCACCTTCACCACCCTCTCCAGACGAGATCCCCTTCAATGTCAAGCAAGCATACAAGACCTTTGCAGCAGTGCCCTTGTCACACCCTCTGCTCGAGACACAGGTAACTAGTGCTGTCTGGGGCTGTTAAACCAGCAGTGGTACAAACTGTTTGTACGGTGCTTGTACACCAGCAGCGGTACAACGTGTTTGTACGGTGTTTGTATGCTGTTTGTACAGACTGTACAGCTGTACAGACTGCTTGTACACTAGCAGTGGTACAAACTGTTTGTACACTGTTTGTACACCAGCAGCGGTACGAGCTGTTTGTACACTGTTTGTACACTGGCAGCTGTACAGACTGTTTGTACACTGTACACTAGCAGCGGTACGAGCTGTTTGTACACCAGCAGCTGTACGGACTGTTTGTACACTGTTTGTACACTAGCAGTGGTACGAGCTGTTTGTACACTGTACACCAGCAGCTGTACGAATGTTTGTATGAGTGTTTGTACACCAGCAGTGGTACGAGCTGTTTGTACACTGTACACCAGCAGCTGTACGAATGTTTGTATGAGTGTTTGTACACCAGCAGTGGTTCAAGCTGTTTGTACACTGTTTGTACACCAGCAGTGGTACAGAAATGTGCATGAGCACTGCAGGTAAGCAAGGGAGGTGTGAGAACAGGAAGGAGGTAATAATCTGGTTCCTCTCATGAATGAGGGACATGTGGAGGGCCCCTTGGGAGTTGGAGTCTGTTCCTTTTGTGGATGGTCATCCTGCAGAGTCCTGTCCATAAACATATCAAGTCCTGAAAGCTCACTGAACTTTGCATTGCTGTTATTCTCCCACTGGGATGCTGTGGAGTAACTGTGCTATTGTGAGAAAAAGAAACTGAACTTCCAGAGTCCAGGGCCAGGCTAAACCTATTCTGAGGATGTTTTTCTTAGATTTTAACTTAATTGGAACTGTTCCTTCTTCCCTTCATGTACTTGAGTCATGGAACCATTCAGAATAGACAAGGCATCTGGAGGTCATCTGCTTTGGTCCCCTGTGCAAAACAGGGCAAAAGGCCCAGACTCCTGGAGCCTTGAATTTCTAAGAATGGAGATTCTGATGCTGCTGTGGACAGCCTCTTCCAGTGTGGGACCACCTCTGCTGTGAAGAGGGTTCTTCCTATGTTTTATCAGAATTTCTTTTACCACAATCTGTGTCTCTCCTCCTTTTCCTGGGCACCTCTGAGGGTTCTTGTCCTCATTCAGTGGAGTGGGAGGTACCTTTTCTTCTGGTAAATACAGCTTTTTTCTTATCTGAACATGTTTTCACTTCTTAGAGGTAAAGCTTTGATAGTTGCATCTGTGATTTAAAGTCTAAGCCTCCTCCATCTCAAGCTGAGCTCTCTGCTCCCATTCTGCTCCTGTTCCTCCAAGTTTTCCAGTTTTTTTGCTCTTTTAAAAGTTGTTGCTGCTTTTTTCACAGAATCCCAGACTGGTTTGTGTTGGAAAGACCTTAAAGTCATCCAGTTCCAACTCCCTGCCATGGGCAGGGACACCTTCCACTAGAGCAGCTTGCTCCAAGCCCCATCCAACCTGGCCTTGAACACTGCCAGGGATGGGGCTGCCACAGCTTCTCTGGGCACCCTGTGCCAATGCCTCAGCACCCTCACAGGGAAGAACTTCTGCCTAAGGGCTCATCTCTATCTTTCCTCCATCAGTTTAAAGCCATTCTGTTTAAAACAATTTAAAACCACTCTGTTTAGCCCTTTATTTAATGTAAATCCTTATAACTCAAAATTGGCCATGTCTTGTGTTAATTCTGGGGCTGTTTTGTGAAGCAGTCCATCATGTCCGGACTGCTCCTGTTCATGTGGCATGGCTGGAGGGCAGGAGTGGTGGTAGGAAACTTTCTGTTTAGAACATGCCCCTTTCTCTGTGTCCTTAGGAGCTTCCTGGTCAGACCAGCTCAGAGAATTCCAAAGCTGCCCTGGAGGTGAGTTCTGGTGGCTGGAGCTGGCGGGAGGATGGGGACTTACAAAGGATTCAGGCTTTTGGGACAGTGGCTGCAGGGACAGGAGGACAGCATGTGTACATGCTGTTGGGGAAGGCTGGGGAGGAAGAAGAGGAGGCTGTGGAGGACATGGCAAGGGCCGGGCACATGCTAGGGGTGATGGGGGTGGTTTGGCTCAGTCACTGTGGCAGTGCTGGTGTGGCTCTCGTAGGTGACCACGCAGAGCCCCAGTGGCCTGCCCAGCCCTGAGCAGAGGTCCTTCCGTGAGAGGCAGAAGTACTTTGAAATTGAGGTGAAGCAGCAGCAGATGGACAAACCTCCCAAGCGTGTCTCCTTGGTGGGAGAGGATGACCTGAAGAAAATGAAAGAAGAGGAAGGTATGTTGGAATGTGCAAGGACATTTGGCCTGTTCAGTGAATCCTTTCTCCGTGGAAGACATGAGAGCACCCACACCAGAAATCCAGCACTTCCAAAAGCTGGATACAAAGCTGTTAGTCATAAGGCCTGGTACTAGTTTGAAGTAAGTGGATGTGAAGGAGTTTTTGGATGCTGCACTGTTGCTGTGAGAACTGGAGCAAGTGCTGTGGTGTTGGAGCTTCCTCTTCTTACGAAAAACCTCAATAACATTTTAAAAGCTACTACAAATGATGATGATTCTTTGTAAGCTGCTGGGACTGATGTGCAGGAACAGGGGCTGCCCATGGCACCCTTCCATAGTATCTGACAGCAGAGCTTTTATTGCTCAGTGTGCTGCTCTGATTTTGCACAGGGCTTGCAACAGGAGGGAAAATGACTGCTATAGTTTTTGATGTACTTTCATCCTGCTTGAGAGTTGTTTTAAAAGGTGATGAGGAACAATGTTAAGTGGAAAAAAAGGCTTTTGCTGAAATCTTGGTATGTTCAATAGGAAAATGCAGCTGGAATTGGACTCCTGGGTTTGAGACTTCTGTCTCTGTTGCTTGAAAAATTATTGTAGAATTTCTTTTCTAAATTGTTGGGTTCTCTGTTGTTGTCCTCTGGACACATTCAAGAACCTTCACATCCTTCGTAAATGGTGGGGCCCAGAATTGCACCCACTGTTCCAGGTGAGGGTGCACCAACACTGAATACATCAGGACAAGCCCATGTTTTGACCATGTGTCTCTGCTGTGGTGGATGCACCCCAGGATGTGTTTTGCCCTCTTGGTGCCAGGGCACACTGCTGGCTCTGCTGATCCTGCTGCCAACCAGCACCTCAGGTCCCTTCCTGCAGGGCTGCTCTCCAGCCACTTCTCTCCCTGTTTAGACTTGAGCCTGGCATTACTCTGTCCCAGGTGTGGAACCCAGCACTTTCACTTGTTAAATGTCATACTGTTGATGATGGCCCAATGTTCCAGTCTATCTAGATCACTCCATAAGGCCTCATGTCCCTTGAGAGAGCCAGCAGCACCTCCCAGTTTAATATCATTAGCAAACTTGATAATGGTGATTCAACTCCTACATCCAGATCTTTGATAAAAATACTGAACAGATCTAACCCCAGAATTGAGCCATGAGGAACACCACTGGGGATTGGTTACCTGCAGAATACCTGCTGCAGAGTGCACAGAACTTCCAGTTTGAGGATGCATGCAGTCAGCATGATGAACTGCTGAAATCTGTTCTGTAGAGCATCCAGGAATGGAAGTTTAGTGAGTAAGGAAGGAGGGACTGACGGAATGGTGTAGAGTTTGTTGCATCTGAAGCATTAGTGGAGTGGAGGAGAGACAAAGGCATCCAAGGAGAGGGTATGGACTTAAAACATCACAGACTTGGACAGATGATGAGCGTAAGGACCTGCCCAAAAGGTTGCATCCTTGTGTGGGGGCTCAGGGAGTGCTTTGTGGTGCAAGATGAGTCTGTCTTATTTTGGCAGCTCGAAAACTGCAGCAGAAACGTACCCTTCTGTTGGAAGAGGAAGCAGAAGAGGATGAGGTGGTGAAACAGGTGCCTAAGATGAGCATGCAGTCCAGTGTCATCATTGAAGGAGTTGAGTACAAGATTGAGAAACTAAATGGAAGGAACATCCAGGCTTCAGCAGCTCGGTAAGACACAATTGGTAGCTCAGAACCACCCTCATGTGTCAGGAGTGTCCCAGTAGCAGTGATATTCAGGGTAGAGGGCTGGGGACAGAAGCAGGGAGGCTTTTCTGGCTCGTGCTTTTCAGCAGAACAGCTTCTTCAGGTGTGCACTGGAGTATGTAGAGACATGGATTTTCAGAGGTAGCTCATTTAAGGTAAGCTCTGATTCTGAGCCTGGGTTTGGGAGTTTCTAGGCTTTTGTTTCCCAGTTCTCCCGGACTTGTCCTCCAGGTTGCCTTGATGTGTGTTTTTCTAATTCTTGGGCATAGAACTGGGGAATGAGAAAAGACTTCAGACAGAAATAAAGATACACAAGGATAAAGCTGAAGCTGTCTTTTTCTAACTCTCCCTCCTGACTTTTTGCTGCAGACATTCTTCTTTTCACTAACACTACTACTGCCAGTCTTACAGCAGCTGGCGTTTTGAATCTTATTTCTTTCACTGTTTCTGTCCAGTCTGTGTTGAGGAATTTCTCACATGAGGAGTGCTTTGAGACCTTCCACGTCCTGCGGTGACAGGGAAGGACAGCAGCCAAACGCAAACCAGCTTCTTGATTTGATGTGAAGGCTTACTTACCCCTACTGTTTTCACAGTGAAGTGTGGGAAGTTAGAGGATAGTAAGACCAGATCCATTAGGTGACTTCCCATTGTTTCTTATCTGTGCTTGGGCGAAGGGCAGGCAGTGAATTGAGTGGGTTTCCTGAATTTTTTTTTTTTGTCATGCCAGAGCAAATACTGAAATTTAACCAAAAGGGACTCGAACAGTAAAAATAAGGGCTCAGAGTAATGGTGAACTGTAGGCATGTTCCTAATCTGTGGGAAACGGGCTTGGGTGACCTCTTTCATTACAGACCAGACTGAGGAGTGTCTGCATGTGCACAGCCTAAGAATGCAGATGGCAGCTCCAGCTCAGCTGATCCAAAGCTTGCCGGAATTTGGTTACGAGCACAACAAAACCTGAGCATGTGAAGCAGTTGTATAGAGTGGCTACACCAAGAATCCCTGTTCTGAGATCACTCAGGATTCATCCCTAGCCCAGATGTTCCTTCACTTACAGCCCAGGAGTGATGTCCTTTGTTAGCATTCAGGCATCCTGACACCAGCAAAGAGCTGGAAGCAGCCAGACTGCCCATCACAAATGGCACCTGGAAATAGCCAGGCTAAAGCTGTGCAGGAGCTTGCCAGCAAACACTATTGATGCATTATATTGAAGAGTGTGTGTGTTAGTGGATGGTTGGCCTCCAGATGAAGAAAAGTTCTCATGATGAGTTGGAGTGTCAACATTGATGAAATCAACAAAGAAACACTTGCAGCAGTGGGGCAGGAGCTGTTGAACAAAATCATTAAGGGTTACACCTTCAAAATGAACCAGCTGTCTGGGGCTTGGGTCTGTTCCAAACCTTTCTTGAGTCTTAGCCTGTAGTACTATGAGTTGACTTGTTTTGCTCTAGGCCCTCTGAGGTCAATGAGAACAACAGTTCACAGAGGAATTCACTGGAAGAGGGAATCAAGCCTGAACAGAGAACCAACTCTATGTCTGGGTAAGTGGATCATCAGCATCCTTTGCCAAGGAGCTGCCAAATAATGGAGTAGATGCCTTTTCCTTTTAGCAGCTCCAGGGTATAAAAAGATTTTGTGGAGAAAAGGAAACTGTGATCAGAACCAGCTTGTTACAAGATACTCACCTCTGCTGTATGTACTTCTGTCTCCCACAGTGATGTCCTAGGATGTGCTACTAAACAGTTGCTTGGGGGTGTCAGTCATCACCTCTTATCTTGAAAACAGGCAGTGAGAGCTGTGGTGGCCCAGGCCAGCCTACCTCTCACTGTTTCTCTCTCTGCCTAGGCTGAGTCCGTTATACCTTGGAGCAGGGGATCCAGTGGCACCGGTGAGGACAGCCAAAGCCGAGCGGCGGCACCAGGAGCGGTTGCGAATGCAGAGTCCTGAGCTTCTGAGTGGTCAAGAGAAGGAGCTTTCTCCAGCAGAACGTCGTGCTCTGGAGGCAGAGAAACGAGCCATGTGGAGAGCAGCACGGTGAGACACAGCTTCACTGTTCTCTTCACTGCACTACATCAGGAAAAGGGGACCTGCTGCATGTCTTTTGGATTACACTGTATTAAACCAGGGACTA
Organism: Melopsittacus undulatus; assembly: GCF_012275295.1. Lineage (NCBI taxonomy): Eukaryota > Metazoa > Chordata > Aves > Psittaciformes > Psittaculidae > Melopsittacus > Melopsittacus undulatus. The sequence goes on along the minus strand of NC_047527.1, from coordinate 121,364 downwards.
AGCAAGCCTTCCTAAGGCAAGTGTTAGGGGAGGTTATACAGTATCTGTTCAAACAGCGTGAAGCGTCCACTGCTTGGCTGAGCTGCTTCTGACAGCTACATGGGTGAGATTCCTCTTAGAACTGGCACAATCATGAAGACAGTGGAGTGTTATAAAAAAACATAAACACCTTCATGTGATGGTGGCTGTTTTCTTTCCCTCTCAGCACACAACTTCCCATTTCCTTTGTAACATGTAAAAGATGGTATTTATTGAAGTTGCAAGGTGACATACTCAAAGTGGGAAATGAAAAGAGCATTTCACATATCCAGTGCTGCTAGACTGGAAGACTTGCTGAAGCCAAGAAATTAGCAAGTGAGGGCATTCTTATCCACACAAACTGTTTCATCAGCTGTGAAAGAGTGATTAAAAGTTGTTTTGGAAGAAAGAGAACTTCCTAGCTCAGAACTTAAGACTTGAAGCTAGTCCAATCACTTACTATGTCATGTAATTCCTCTCAAAAATTAGTCAAGCTGCTCCTATAATTAATTACAGTTTTTTTTCCATAATGTTCCTGTAGGAGACATTCCAGAGACAGTCTGAAACAGTCTTTTAGGGTGTGAATGTGAGTTTTTATATGAACAGGGCTGTTAGTGGCTCATCCTTGCCAGCTTCATAGATAAGACACTGGAGGGATTACAGTGAGTTGTGATACCACTTCGCATTTCCAGTGTTTGTGCTTAGACATGGATGATAATGGTGTTGTCATCTTCTGGGAAAGCGCTGAGTATGTAGAAATATCTAGTGAAGTCCTTAATGAGAGCTTGCTGATTATCTAGGCTTTGAGGTTACAGAGCTTCCCTTTGTTACTTGATCATGTAACAGATCTGCTTATGGTTTATTTAGAGTTGGACTAATGTCCCTTGTACCGGGGCTTTTGCCCTTCAAGCAAAACTTCCTTGCTATGTCCAGCTTTTTGCCTTGACAAGTCTGTCTCAGCTGGAAGTTTGTTTGTGAAACACAGCCTTAGTTTCGTTGCACTGCCCTGTAATACCAGAGAGCTGAACTGGTCACTGAAAAGCCTTTTTGTTCTGTGGAACTTTGTTTTGGAAGAGATTGGTTTCTGTCATCTTGTAGCATGTTTGTTAGACCTTTGAAGCTGGCCCTGCTTCGAGCAGCTTCTGGTTCAGATGACCTCCAGAGGTCCCTTCCAGCCTGATTTACTCTGTGAGTCTATAGTTAGTAATCTCTCCTTTCCTGCTCCCCACTGAGGGGGATGCCTGCAGATGAGTCATTATGTCAGCAGAGTGTGCTCTGCCAGGATTGTTTCCACCGTGTGCTATTGTTTCGTGCTCCAAACTGTGGGACTCTTGTCTGCTGCTCTGATTCACTCAGTGTTCTGCTGTAGTTGGCATCTCACACCTGTTCTGGTTGACGCTGTTTCTGTGGTTTGTGTCACAACCTCTCAGCATCATTTGTAAATGGAAGTTCCCTATTGTCACATTAAGCCAGGAAGCCATTTACAGAACTACAAGTGGAAGAGAATTTGCAAACAATGCCTTCCAAGACAGACCCAATGTCCTTGTGTTACAGGGCTAGAAGCTGCACAGGGGCTGCAGAGCCAAAGTGTGCTAAGAAACCATAGCCCAGAAGAGACTGGATGGGACCGAGATGACCCAAATTCTTACTTAACTGTCCTTCTGTATCCCTATATCCTAACACAACGCAGGTGCACAGAGAGGTGCCTCACAGGAAGCATGTAAGCATTGCATACATCAAAAACTTGACTGTCAGTATGGTGCTGTGTGAGCACCACAGTGCTGTCAGGAGCAGACATCTTGCAGTTGCTGCTCAGTCTTTCACCTAAGAAAGAAAAAGCTCCACTGTTGTATTTGATCCAACAAAGCAGAAGCTGTCTGTTGGGCTCTTCCTCCTGAAAGCAAACACTACTACTGGGAGAGGTGGTACAGACTGATCTGTCACCCCTGCCCAATTAGACACATGGGGGTTTCTCTCCCTCGTGCTTCCACTTTTCATGTGTATTTTCTCATATGATGAGGTAGTGTCAGATCTGATTCCTCCTGCCTAAGGATTAACATATCCAAGGCACACTTTTCTGTTTCAGATGGTAGAAAGGAGAAACATGACATTGCCTGTGCAGACCTTGAAAGCAAAGCCATGCCAAGGACATGACTCGTGTCACAGGACGTGCACTGCTTGCCTCAGGGCTCTGGGTTCTTCCGTGAACTTGCTGCTGTTGCCAGCAGATAAATCTGACGAATGCAGGGGAGGAGACAGGATTTTTAGGTGATCCTGGAGCGTTACTAAACATCTGAGTGAGTCTGGATTAGCTGGGGTCTCGCTGACATTGCTTAGGGCACAGTAAACATTCTGCATTAAACTGTAGAAGGGTTAGTAAATGTTGAGCATAGTGGGTTTGTCCATTGTGAGCAGGAGAGAGATCCCTGCATTCCAAACCTTCAGCCTGTTATCTTCTAAGCATGTTTTATTCATGGCAAATGAACTGGTAAAGGAAGAGCCTTTTAGAGGTAAGAGAACATGACAAGGGGAAGCTATTTGCAGCCATCTTGCTTGTCAGTTACCAGATCCAGTGTTACTAGTTTTAAGTTCTGCAGACCAGGTCCTCAGCTGCACTTTGCTTCTGATACCAAGGTGTAGCTTTTTATTCTTTATTATTATTTAGGGGCTGGAACTGGATGATCTTTGAGGTCCCTTCCAACCCAAACCATTCTATGACTCTGTGATTCAGTTGTTGAAGTGCCTGGCTGATTCCTTGGGTAGGGATAAGGCTTGGCTTATTTTGGCATTGGCAGGAATAAATCAGTCACCATAATGTGCTTCTTTTTGTAAGACAAGGATGGACTGTCCCCTGCTACCACACATCTCCCAGGGTGATCTGGTGGTCTTAGGATCCCTCTTCTGTAACCGTAACACACTGATGTGATGGAAGCCAGGGCTCAGGTCTTATTTCCAGAGGCCCCCAAGCAGCACCACATGTGTGCTGTGGGAGGGAGGACTGTACTGCCCTGCACATGATGCTGCAGCCTCACTAACATGAATGTTCTTTAAGTGCATGTCACTGATTTTATTACTTTCTTTCTAATCTTCTATCTTCTGCTTCTTTCCAGTTCTCTGGTCTGTGTGCTGTCACTCGTGACCCCATCAGTTTGCACCTTCTTGGGCTTTCCTTTTTCTCCCTGTGTCATCAGTGCTCTGCCAGGACATGTGTTCCCCCACCCCAGCACATCCCCCTGTGCTCTGCTGGGACAAACACACTGGGACCCCACCTATATGAGTGTTCTGGGCACACACAGCTGCTGACATTCGTGCCATAGGAAGAGTGTGATTGAGAAGGTACAGGCACATATACAGAAACCACCCATGTGCTGGGCTGCATCACCACAGCATGAGCAGCAGGTCAGGGAGGGGATTCTTCCCCCCCAGCTGCGTGAAGGGGAGACCTTAGAGCAGCTCCAGTGCCTAAAGGGGCTACACCAAACCTGGAGAGGGGCTTGGGACAGGGGCCTGTAGAGACAGGCCAAGGGGAATGGCTTTTAGCTGCCAGAGGGGAGACTGAGCTGAGCTCTTAGGCAGAAGCTGTTCCCTGTGAGGGTGCTGAGGCGCTGGCACAGGGTGCCCAGAGAAGCTGTGGCTGCCCCATCCCTGGCAGTGCTCAAGGCCAGGTTGGACACAGGGGCTTGGAGCAGCTGCTCCAGGGGAAGGGGTCCCTGCCCTTGGCAGGGGTTGGAACTGGGTGAGCTGTAAGGTCCTTTCCAACCCAAACCTGTCTGAGTCTATGATTCTATGATACTGAGGGGGGCAGGTGTCCAGCAAAGGCTGTCTGCATCTTGGCAGTTTTCCCACCATACACACACAGTGTTACAGACACACTCACCTCTTGTCTGTGTTCCAGGGCCTGTGGCAGAAAGACCTTCTGTAATGTGCTTGTTCGTTTTGCTTCCCCTTTTCTCGTGCTCAAAGGTGCACACTAACATGTGGTCAGATGTATGTATGCAGTGTACATTAAGAGAGTGTCATCAGCTGTGTGCATGCACACTCACTCATGCCGTGTACTCCCTCAGTCTGCTTCACATGTACACGCATACCTTTGTAACTACATCCTGGGCCACCTCCATTGGTCTGCTGGGGGTTTCCAGTCCTCTCCTGCTAGCCATGAGGAGGGCAGTCTCTAGATGCTGAGGCTCTCAAGGCACATCATTCCAGATTGCCCTCTAGAGTTTCCTGCTTCTTCTGCAGCAGTTCGTGTTGGACAGGGTCCTGTTTTAATCAAGGCTACCCCTATATCAGACCCATATTTCTCCTTGCCAGGGTATGTTCCTGTATCTGTTTCTTTCTTTCCCTGTGCTTGTCTGCTGCGATGTTCATCACCATCATCTCCTCTTCCTCCTTTTCCTCCTCCTTTTCCTCCTCCTCCTCCTCAGATCCTCAGCTTTTGAAGACAGTATTAAACAGTACGAGCAGGATCTGGCCAGGAAGCTGTACCAGTCCCGACAGTGGGCTCCTGCTCCTGGGGCCAGGCCAGCTCAGATGTCTAGTGCAATGCAGAGTCACGCCTCAAGAACCCCTGGGTCAGGAAGCCAATCCAGGTGTGCACAGCCCCTTCCCTGCCAGCTGCATGTGTCTATCCCTACATCCCAATGCAGTGCTCCCAGCTGTGGCCTGCCAGGGGTAGGGAGGAAACATTAGTGGTTGCTGGTGTTCATTCCCTGAGGTCCCACAGACTATTGGCAGTTGTCTTACTTAGGATGAGGGGGGAAGCTGGGTCTCTTTGACTGGGAGACGGGAGCAGACATTGCTGAGGGCAGAGCCTACTTTTTCTTAGTTCTCTCTTAATGTCCTGATGGCTGAAGAGGGTTAAGATGCAACATACTGAGAGCACAGAGAAGAGCAAATCCCTGAGAACTGATCTTCCTCATTTGAACCCTTGCAGTTCCTTTCCCAGCCTGGGCTGCTCTCCCATTGTGTATGGCACCTCTGGGAAGGCCTGCAGCTTCTCAGTGTGTTGATGCTTAGCTCTAGGCTCTGTTCAGCACGTACATGTGTGTTTCAGGGTGACAGCAAACCAAGCCGTTCTCTCCTGCTTTGAAAGTCTGTCTGCCTCAGGGAACCATGGGTGCTTGGTTTCACCTTTCTGCACTCAGCCTGTTGACTGTGGTCTGGCTGCTGGGCGCAGAAGGTGGCATTGTGTCTTAACAGGAAGGCAATGTCTGATGTCTTTTTCTCCCTCCCTCATTTCTGAGACAGGATGAAATCACTTGAACAGGATGCTCTGAAAGCCCAAATGGTTATTGCCAAGTCTAAGGAGGGGAAAAAACGCAGCACACTGGAGCAGTTGGCAGAATCACCTTCACCTGTCCCCACCCCGTCACCAACACCACTGGAAGGTACTGTACAGCCGTCCCTTCCCTGAGGCGAGAAGTTAAGGCTTCTCTAGCTTTTAACTTTCTTGAGAGCAGACCTGCTGGCAGCAAGTGCCTCCTTCAGCCTGGATTGCAAGATTCTTTGGGGCGTATGAGATCTCTCAGCACAGAGGATGGGCCTGATCTATAGAAAACATGAGGGGAAACCTGAAGGTTGCAGGGAACCAGAGCAGAAATAAAACCAGAATTATGACTGTTCAAAGAAGAGAACAAGGTGTTCATTCTGAGCAGGCAGCATCTTTCTTGAGCAGAGTCTTTCCTCACACCCAAGCTGCAAAATGGAAGAGGCAGGTCTGGGGAGCTGTGGCACAAATACAGACCTTCACTAAAGTGCTTCTCTGTTAACTTTTGCAGATTGTGGTCCCAGAAACATCACTTCACCAGGAAGGCTGGTATGAAATCCTGCTTGCTTTTGGTATCTCGCCTATCATCCTGGGATTTCTCAGTCACTTGGCTTGGGTGTGGGCCGTGCGTCTGGGCCATGGGATCCCAACTTAAATAATGCATGATAGGTGAAGAGAGCACCACCGCTGGAGCTCTGACATACCCATTGCTAGAGGGATCCCTACTCTTTTGCAACTATGATGTAACAGCTGGTTTCTGTTTCTGTGTTTTTATTATTTCATCCTTTTCTTGATTCTTCATCTCTGTGGTCAGAAAGCCATTCGCTTCAGAGACTTTGCCCCTTGTTTCCTCAACAGCATAAAACTGAGAACAGCAGCTGAAATCAGCATTTTCCTTTTTCTAAGCATATCTGTATAAATGCACCAGGTCATTGCTGCAGAGAACTGTCAGCATTAGTAAGGCAAATGGAAGAGTGGAGCAGCTACCCAGAAAGGAGACCTGGTTTTACCCAAGGCTGTGCAAGCAGCCAACTTTGTATTAAACCGTGACTGTGCCACAGCCATCAGGAATCTTGCCATGAATCTTGCCATGAAAACAGGCTTTCTGCCTAACCTGGTGTGCAAGTGCATTTTACTGCAGCACATGTTTTCTCTGCAAAATGGGAGACCTGCCCTGACACCAGAGCAGTGTCCCAGAGATGCTTCAGTTTCAGAGGCTGTATCCTGGCACTCTTGGCAGTAACTGGGAATGATGCTGTGCTTCTGGTTTCATCTCTGCATAGAGTGACTGCTCAGTTTGCTGCTGGTTTTCCATCCATTTCTCTCCCCTTATTCTCTCTTCTCTGTTTCTTCTCCTTTGCTGTCCCTTCTAGTCCATGTCTGAAAAGAAGTTTGACTACCGGGAATTTGCTGCTATTCCTTCCTCCAAACCTGTTTACGAAATCCAGGTATAAACTGCATGCTGAGCTGTCTGTCACATGGGTCAGGGTTTGCACATGAAGCAGTGACCTTCAGAGCAGAGGCTCAATGATCTGAGGATGTCTTTTTCAAAGGTCCCTGCCTGTGTGGAGGCAGTGAGGGCCTGATGTGCTGTATAACTGAGAGTTTACTGATTACTTCAGTCAGGTGGAATTGGGAGAAAGTTGGTCCAGTTTTAAAATTAATGACAAAAGCTTTTCAAATAGAAAGCAGCTGCGTGACCTGGTTTAGTGTGAGGTGTCCCTGCCCATGGTGGGGGGGTTGGAATTAGATGATCATAAGGTCCTTTCCAACCCTAACTGTTCTATGATTCTATGATACATCCTCACCTCAGTTGATCCTGAAATGGTTTTAAGTGAAAGATGAGAACTAAAAAGGAAGAAAAAGCTGTAGAAACGATGGCAAAAAAAAAGTAAGTTGGTGCAAATGTTAACCTCACACATCCATACACATCATATACACACATATATAAATATCCAGCATCCTGCCCAAGCAGCATATGTGATGCCAATTCTCGTATGTTGTAACTCTGCTGTAGATGAACCGTGAAGTTATCATGTGGTAAGAGAAGACCAAGTTTCGAGGGTGAGCGCCGTGGTGGGGTGGTTCTCCTTCCTGAAAGAACCTCATTTCATTTAAGCTGCTTTGTCACAGAATCAGAGAACATTGGGGTTGGAATGGACCTCTGGAGGTCACCTTGTCTGACCCCCTTGCTCAAGCAGGACCACCTAGAGCCAGTTGCCCAGGACTGTGAACTGCCTTTCTCTTGTCATCTGAGTTAGTCATTAACTGATTGGCATTTGTCACATCTGAGCAGATACCGAATGGTTATGATGGTTTTTTTAGTTTCCTGTAACAACAATGAAGCAATACGTGCAGTTACCTTTGTGCTCTGTGTGGAGAGCTAGCAAGTACTCACATGTTGGGCTTTAATTTGCTGTCATGACACAGAGATCCCAGGTCCAAGGTGTCATCCCCAAAACCAGGCTGACTTTGACTTTAGCAGAGTTGCAGCTTAAGGATTCTTGGGCAGTTAGCCATTATTAGTTGTCCAGCTGGAGACCAGTAATGAGTGGTGTCCCTCAGGGATCAGTGTTGGGACTGGTCTTGTTCAACATCTGTGTCAGTGCCATGGACAGTGGGATTGAGTGCGCCCTTAGCAAGTTTGCCAATGACACCAAGCTGTGTGGTTCGGTTGATTTGCACTGTGAGCAAAGTTACTTTCTTATGATGGTGTCGCTCTGATGTGATGAGCTACATGCAGCTCTGGTGGTTGGAGACTTCGTTTTGTGAAGGCTTTAAAATCAGCAGGAGGTGGTGGTGGTTTCATGATTATCTCTTAGCTGTGTCTCTGCCTGTGTTGGATGTAACTGCTCCCTGTCCTACATCATTCTCTACACACACCTGAACAGAAAAAAAGGAAGTTGTTTCTGTTTAAGCAACTGGGGCAGAATTAGGGACTCTCAAGGAAATGTAGTTCATCTTTGCTGTCCTCCCACATTTCTGTGGATTTTCTATGGTCTCTATGCTTTCTGCCTTTCATGTTGCTTCAAATCCTCTTCTTCCTACACATGCACAGAGAAGGGAGAGCTCTGATGGGCAGGCACACAGCTCATCCTGCAGTTCAGGCAAGGGGCTTCTTGACTTAAGCACAGAGGAGTAATGTTGTAATCCTGTAGTAATTCACTGAGTTACCAGCACTTTTGAGGGCTAAAGGTTCTCTGGAGTGTGTTTGAATGCTGGAGGTGGGAAATTACCTAGCACTGGTGTTACAGAGGTGGAAGCTCATGTCTTCTGTTCTCTTCCAGTCACCTGATGCAGCTGATGACCTCAGATACGTAGATGACAGAAATAACTCAGGTAAGCTCATGGCCAAAGGAGTCATCTCTGTACTAGTTGCTTCCCACCATGGTTCTAGAGGGTTCCCCTTTGCTTCCTTCTGGAATCAACCCTGAGGACTTCAACTTCTTGCTGTTTGAAGCAATGTCTTATTTTTGTCCATTCCAGAATGAAACCTCCAAACTCGCCACGTTCTGTTTTGGGTAGGATATTTGCATTGTGCTCTAGGGATGGCTAATGATGAATGGTGTGTAACAAGCATGCCTGGTTTTCTTCTGGTTTTGTGTTCTGGAGTAAAGAGAGTAAACATAGGTGGGAAGTTTTGGCCTCTGTTACCTGCTGGAAGTGGGTGACATTCATTGGGCAGGGTCTGCCCCTTTTGCTAGAGCAGAGAATCCTGCAGCCTGCAGCAGGCAGCTGCAGATAAATTCATCCTGGTTTAAGAGTTGAGAGATTTGGTGCTCAAGTACCCAGGCAAGTCTCCAAGGCTGCACTTGTGGATCTATGTGTGCAGTCCCCTAACTCAACAGGAACTGAAGCTTTGCCTGCTGTATCTCATCAGGCTCTCCTAGCTATGGTGTGTCCTTCTGTCCACAGCTAGAATAGACAGGCTCAGACTATCTCCCACTTCAGTCTGGATGGTGGCAGTAGCAATGTGGAGCTTGGCAGGACTTCCCTGCTCCTTAGGAGTACTTCTGCTGGTATTTTACTTAATTCTGGTTTTTGATCATTTCCTTGGCTCTTCTGGGGTGCAATGAATAACTGTGTCCTATTCCCTCTTTCTGTACCTTTCTTGCAAGCAAGTATCCTAAAAATTCTTTTTTCTAGGCTCAACAATCCTATTCTTTATTTATAGGAGTTGTTCCCATGTCCCTTTGGACCTTTTTTATTTCATCTGTGTTATTTTTAAGGTAGAGAAGGGCTGCAAGCAATTCTGCAAATATAGGTACATGGCAGAAAGCATTCTGTATGTTCTCACATCTTTTCCAATATCTAATCCTGAAATGAAATGGTCTTGTCGAGAAGTGCCAGCATTTTCAGAAAGCTCCCCCTAATGACAACAGAATCGTAAGCTCATTTTAAGGATGTTGCTTTCTACGTGCAGTCGGGGTCATGTTACTTTTACTGAGCTTAAGCATTATCCAATAGCATAAAAATAAACCCCCTGAAACAGCACGAGGTTCTGCCTGCTCCAGTATTGTGGCTGATGCAAACTACTGGGAATGCCAAGAAAAGAGCATAAAAGAAGTATAAAGTTACTCCTTTGAGAATACTACTACGGGCTACAACGTGTGCTTTAGCACTTCCTAAGCCAGAGGCCTTTAACCGTAGAGCTATTTATTTCTTCCCTGAATCTTTTCACATTTGCAGTAAATTTCACCTTCCACATCACTGCCCATTCAACTCTGTAAAATCATAATGCTCTTCTGTGGAGTTGAGTTTCATTTGACTGCCCTGATACCACTGCTTGGTACCACCAGCAGTTTCTCTTAATATAGCCTTTATCACTTCTACTCCTCATTAATTACTAAATACTGACTAATACAGATAGCTGCTCTGTGTTGTGATAGTAGGTTTTCTGTGTTTTAACCCTAAGGAATGTGCTGCCTTATCCCATGGCAGCTTGTTTTCATTAAGAGTTTTGGCTGAGGAGCAGTTAGCAGGTTGTAAAAGTTTTGTTTGCTGTGTTGAGAACTTGCATGTTTAATGGCTCTTTTGGCAAATTCTAGTCAAAGAGGTTTTAAAAGGAATGAGTTCCCTCCAAGCCACACTGATTTCCTTCCCCCCTCAATATGGATTTTTACCTGCATGTGTCCATGCCATTCATTTATGCCTGTCTGCCTTATCTGGAAGTCAGTCATCTGCTTTCCAAGTCCAGAGTCCTGCCAAGATGTCAGGTTTGTCACTCAGGTTTGTCACCTACATTTGGTTCTGAGGCCTTTTCAAACAACAGGTTCATGCTACAGTTAACACTCCCAGAAGGATTGTGAATTACAACAGCTACTCATACTTGGGTACTGTAACAGTGGGGATGTTGCATCTTGGAGTCTGGCTCTAGAGCAGAGGACGGGCCACTGAGTTTGGTAGACTGCAGCTTTGATCTGGTAGATCTTCATAGATAATCTGCCTTGTTCAAAGACTTTAGAGGCTTCCCAGGAGCCAGTTTGCATTTGAAGGGAAAACATGGGTTTGTGGAACTTTTCCCTTTTTACTCAAGTATCTCACAGTAGTTGTTCAAGCCAAATTATCACAAAGGGCAGATGTCAAAGTGCATCAGATACAAGCTCCTTTCAGGAGGTTGAGGATCCACTTTAACAGCAGTGTACTTTACATGCAGAACACATCCTAAAAGGCCTGAGATCAAGTTAACTGAGGGTCTGGCCCTGCCCCAGTGTATCTTTCCTGGCGAGTTCCTTTGGTGAGGGACACAAGTCACAGTTTAAATTTACAGAAAGGACTTAGTTGTGTAACTTCAACACTAAGCAAGGCCACAACTTTTACCTCTAGATACAGCAGCTATAGCTGGTGGTTTACACACTGCTCTTTAGTGCACACCACAACTGAAACTAGTGAGATGCTGGGGACACCAGCAGACACCCAAGTCCTCTCAGCAGACTTGATTTTTGCTATGGCACTTTCAGTAATTTTCAGAGTTGGGGCAGGTCTCATCTCATGCACGTGACTTCCCAGAACCCACAGAGGTCAGAACATGAGCTACACATCACTTAAAAGCTCTGGGCATGGGATAACTGGAGATCACTAACACTTCAGTGCAGTCTCAAATTCAGCACCTCGATGTACCCTTATGTCTGTGTTAGCTGCATCAGCTCTATGCTTAACCTGGCACTTCTCTTAGAGCCTTACCTGTTCTTGTCCTCACAGTTCCCCAGGAGGAGGATGGGCAGCCAGAGGAAGAGGAAATGTTAGTGACACGTGATTCATCAACACCCACTTCATCAGCACTGGAAGAAATGGCCCTGTACAGCAGCAAACGCAAACTCCGACACAGCCGGCGCAGCTTGGAGGCTGCTGTCCCTACGTAGATCTGATGGACCTGGGCAATGGAATAGCCCGGCACAGGCCTCTTGAGCTTCCTGTGCTCCAGGGACAGCACTGGACTGCCCACACTGCAGCCTCCTGGACTCTGGATGGGAACTGAGCACCCCAGGGAGCACTGTGGTCAACTAACTTCAAGGCTGTGAACCGCCCTCTTTTCTCACCCAAGGATGCACTGGGGCATGTCCTGAACAAAATGGGACAACACTAGACTTAGTGGTGGCAAATTGAGAGGAGGTGTGGGTAGGACAGGGGGCAGCTGCAGCTTGTTAGCCTGTAAATAGTGTGTGTGGGGAAAGGGTAGGACAGGGAGAATATGAGTGTGAGAGTGTGTTGGGTTCCAGCTGTTACTTCCTCAACCTGGATTTTTTAGTGGTTTACTGTGGGAGCTTCTCCTCTGGCATGAGTTAGAAGGAAGGTCCAGCCTGCCTTTGCTCATACTTAATTTCCAGTCTTTTGCCAAAAAGCATCTCCTCCCACCTCTCCCTCCCATGTCACCTCACTTGCTTTTGGGAGCGTGTGGAAATGGGTGGCTTGGAGGCAAAAAGAAGAAAGAAAAAAAAAACCAAACCAAAAGGAATTCCGGTGAAATACCTGCCTCTGACCTTGATACCTGTGTGCTCAAGCAAAGACAACTGACTGAGCAGGAGCCTGTGCCAGCTCTGTGCCACTTACCTCTGTGAGCACAGCAACCTGTCCTGCATAGGAAGCTGCTCCTGAGAGCATTCTGTGCTCTTCTGGGGGGCAGGTACTGCCTGGGTGTACACATAAGGTGTGTATCTCGTGCATGCAGTGTGAACCCCTCAGCAAGCACACTGACTTGTCAGAGGAGGCCAGATAGGCAGCTTCTGTCAGCACCAGGACTGATCTGGGATAGAAGTGAGAGGGGAGCTGAGCAGCTGTAGCAGAGTGTAGAAGTGTGCATGTGTGACAGCAGTAGAGAGCAGGGTAGTTGGGGATTAGGATATGGTGGCAGAGGTAGGAGGTGTAAACAGCAGATAAGATAGTGGGTTAGGATTCAGGAAACAGGGAAGGGTAGGAAGTGGCATTGCTGGGGTCAGGTTAGGAGTGAAGAGGTCTTACAGGTAGGAGGATACTGGTGGGTGACTTACCTGCTAGCTGTGAAGTGAAATGTGATGTTACGAGGTGCCCGGCTTGGAGCTCTGGAGGAGTAGAGTGAAGTACAGTGGGTCTGGCCTATGCCTTGCAATAACTACACAGTTCTACTGTTTGCAAACTTGTTGGCTTCAGACCCCTTTTCATGTAGCACGGGGAGGATACATGCTTGCCCAGGCAGGAGGGAGAAAATGAAAATGAAAAGGAGGGTGTGATTCCCGGTTTCCATGGGTGGAAGAAGGGCTGTGAACAGATTCTGTATCAAGTGAGCTCTGCAGACATGGAGGAGACAGATGCTGCTGATAGCACTGAACTTGGTCTCTGCTGCCCAATGCTGAAATAAAACATCCCCCTTTTTTTGTTTTCTGGTTTTTTAATGCCTCTAACAGGGAGAAAGGTGCCCGAGCTTGGCAGGGACCCGACCTGTCCAACCTGATACATTGGTGCTCCCTGCTGAACCAATCCAGCAGTAAGACCAGAGTTGGACCTTAAGCCTTTCAGTGGCTTGGGAGTGACAGGTACTTCTGCTTGTGTATGTGCTGAATGAAAGAAATGAAGTTTTTCTTTTAGTTGATACTCTCCCTTCATGCCAAAATCCAGTGGATCATTTTAACTGATTTTGTATGTTTTGATTTTACAGAGCTTTGAAGGGGGACTCTGATAATCTCAAACTGCAGCTGTGGCTGCTTCCATCATCAGCAATTTGAGCTTTTCCTTTTTAAATCTAATTTTAGCATTTTCTTTTTAACAACAGCAGTTTTGGAAACAATCCTGGATTGGGTTTGGTGACTAACTTGTGATTCTCTTTTTCTTTCCATTTGCGGTACCTGGTGCCAGGCTCTGGGTTCTCTCCCATTCTCTCCTGAGAGACTCTGAGGGAAAATTAGCGCATCAAGACTGTAACTAGTGAAATTTGTACAACCAAAGAAATCTATTTTGTTGTTTAAGGATAATAAAGTTTACTTTACATTTTAGAACCTTTAGTTAACGTAGTTTGCCCTGTGTGAAGTCTGCATTTCCTATATCAACGTGTCAATTCTTAGCCACCCTATAACGTAGCAAGCATACCAGTGATTTTTCTGGTTCTGTGTGCAGAAATTAATGATCACCTAAATCAATGCCAACTGCAGAAATATCAAAGTGAGCATGTGCTACTTGTGAGTTTGGGGTGAGATGATGCATGTTGAACCCAGCATTTCAGTTACCACATTCAGCACTGGCACGGATTTAAAATCCAACATCCTGCTTAATGGCATACAAGAGAGGAAGGTAAATTCAAGAATGAGAACAAATGCTAGAATATGCTGCTTGGTGTTACAAACTTTAAGGCAAGTACCAATGCCAACTGCAGAGAGATTCTCATTCCATCCATAGGAAGGGCTGGAGGCAGGGAATGTGCCCATGGTCTTGACAGGGTATCCCAGCACCCTGCCCAGCTGAATCTTACAAGTATCTGATGCTGGGAAATCCCTCACTTCCCTGGGGAGATTATTCCAGTGGTTGATTGTTGTCCCTGGGTAAACTTTTTCCTCCTGTGTCCAACCAGAGTCTCCTTGGGAGTAACTTATCCCTTCACCCCTGTCTTTTCCATGGGAGTCCTTGTAAAATGGGAGTCTCCAGCTTCTTTATAACCACCCTCTAAATACTGGAACATCGGACAAGGTCTCCCCCGAGCCTTCTTTTCTCCAAGCTGAATAGTCCCAGCTCTCTCAGCCTCTTCTCATACACTGCCCAGTCCATGGATCATCTCTGGGGCCCTTCTCTGGACCCTCTCCAGCCTGTCCATATTTTTTTCATAGAACAGGGACCAAAACTGAACTCGGTATTCCAGGGGTGGCCTAAGAAGCACCAAGTAGAGCATTTTAGTATTATAATGAAGACAGTTCAGGTAAGGACTCCAGGATCTTGTACTCTCGCCAAGTTGGTGAAGTATTTGAAACATCATGAGTCTACATCCTTGAGTTCAGCCTTTCCAAGATACATGCTTGAGTAAAGAATGTCAAATGTTCCATCCCAGTTAAGGAGTCCTTAGTCTGACAAACTTTAACATAAATGACTTGTTAACAAGTTATTATGTCCTTGAAACTGTACATCAATTCTATGGACATCGACAGGAAAACTGCAGCTTGGCCACACAGGTACATCATGACCAATTGCATGTGGACAAAAAGCAGATACTGTCTTGCTAAGAAAAAAACTACCTACCCAGCTAAACCAGAGCTAGAGTTTCCTGTACCAAAGGCTGTAACTGGCCCTAAACAGCCGTCCTGACTGACAGCCAGCATCACAAAGATGCAGCCCTTCCTGGGAGGAGCAGGTAACTGTCCTCAGCTCTGCCATAAAGGATCAATACCTCACTCTGTGCAGTCAGACACCTGCTCCACCCCAAGCTCATTCCCCTTCTTTGAGTTTTCCCCTACTTTTTATGCTGCATGTACAAAGTACAAACTCATTTTGCACCTTGTATCACAGCCAAGCAAGGGCTTACTAAGGGTATAATTAGAGCATTAGTTTAAATCAACTTATTTCACTTTGAACTAAAATCAGTCTATAAACGTGCATTCATATGGTATGTACCTGCATAATTACTACCTGTATCTTACCTGAGATAGATAGCACTAGCAAAATATCAGCAGTAATAACATATTGCTGTAAGAGGGAGCCCCTAAAACCACCTATAGCTGGTTCACACATGAACATGTAATCTTACCTCAAATTTCATACATATAAGAAAATGATACTAGAACGATTACTTTTATAAATCTTAGAGCTTTTCCCCCACCTCTGCTACTATGGTACACAAGCAGCCTTCCTTATCAGGAAGGTAGGCTGTCAGGTTTGGGGTTTGGGTTTTTTTGTCCATCCCAGAAGTCTCTTCTCTGTATTGGTACTGATACCACTGCTTGATGAAAGTTTGATAGGACTTCTCACCATATACGAATACAAATTACTTCAGACTTACTGTCCACTTGTGAGATATACAGGGGTTTTGTCTCCAGCATCTTCAGTAGTGCATCATCTATCTTCTGGTTCTGTAATTCCTTGCAGAAACCAGAATGCTGAACTATGGACCCACCACCACACTGCACTTCTGCTCAGGAGTTTTCAAACCAAGCAAGCAAGCATGGCTATCAGAATTAAAGAGCAAACCCAAAATCTCTTTTTATATAGCCAGGTTTAAGGAGGAATGAGTAAGTGCTGACCAAAAGGCTACAGATTCTTTTCTAGTCAGGGGAAAGAGCTATCAGAGGCTATGCGTAGCAACACGTTTTCAGAACGGAAGATACACAGCTCTTAGAAACATATCATCAAATGCTTTTCCTGCTCTGGAGAAGCAAGCTCCTGAATCTGAGGTCATAAAAAACCCCACAACATTTTAATGTTATGTGGTAATTTATGTGGTGATTTCAAACGTGAACCCGTCAAGAAACCTGAGGGTGCTGAAACATGTAACTCTACTTATGCTGCCTGGTCACTAGTGTTGAGATGATGAGGCATGAGTAACATTCAGTTATTACAGAATACTGGTTAGTGAGCTGCTCTAGTCACACAGATAATCCAGCACTTACCACCCTGCTGATGCTCAGTAGAGCAGCCAACCAGCTCCCCTCTTGTGATTTGCCTTTGAACACTGAATTTGTGCTTACCACCAAATGCTGCCTCAGTTTAGAACCACTCAAGAGTGCTAGTTTCAAAATTCTTTATTTATGACAAATAATTAGTTGAAAGAAATGACAAATCAAATCAGTAGTGTGTGAATTCTTGAAAAGCTGCAACATGCCTTGAAAAAAACATTCCTGCTTCATAAGAGGAATATTCCTAAGACATAAGTAGCAGCAAGACAGTAACTGATTCCTGGAAGGCCCTATGGAAGGACTATACTCATGACTTTTAAAAGTTTGAGAAATGAGAGGATGATCTAGTTCAAATAGTAAATGTTGCACAAAATATTGAGTTTGATGAAAGAGATATTCAAGAATTTACAGAAGTGAATGAAGAAGTGTTACAGGAAAATTAATTAGAACAAACTGCAAATATAAAAATAGAAGATTGAAAAGCATCAATAATGGAAACATGGACACAAGTATGTAGAGGAGCGATAAGAAGTTCAGTGAAGGAAGCTGGAAAACATACTCCCTTTCCGTTTTAACAGTTTAATTGATGTGAATTTACAAACTGGCTTAAGAACACATTTGTCAGTTGTAAAGGGGAGGTACTGTAGTGACATTTTAATGAGAAGGGATAAATGAACATGAATGGAAATAGGAGGTTTTTCTCTCCTGATTTGTGCTCACAATGGCAAAACTTTCAACATTGAACAATGTACCTCAAAAAATATGGCTCAGAATAACCTCTACTGACAAAAAGCTGAACTGCCATGTGCGGTTCCATTGACAGAATTCAGCAGAGGCTGAGTTAAGGAAAGCTACAGAGCTTTTTCCACATTTAAAAACAAAGTATCACCTACCTTGGCCAAGGCCTGCTCCAGCTGTCAAGAGAAATACAGCTTGGACAGATACACAGTTTAGTCCAAACATCTTCAGATGGATGGCTCATATATATGTATATATATATATATATAAAAAAACTTCCATTACTAGGAAAAAAATATTTAAGAGAGAATCTTATAGAGAGAATCATGAACACTGAAAAAAAGCAACAAACCACCTGAGAAAAAGCGCACAGAAACAGAAAAAGGTAACTGTGAGTTGTTCGATTTATTGGGTGCCTTAAAATGTATTGGAGAAAAACTGCTGGATTAGTATCACACCAAATCAGAACAAAAATAAAACCTGCTTGACAGAAGACATGGAAGAACTCACCAAAGCCTCTCTCTGGATACCCATGTAAAATGCTGGCCATTACTCACTAGCATTGTCAGGAGGCAGGACATTAATAACTGATACAAAGCAATAATGAAAATATACAAATTAGTCCTACAAAAGCAAAAGAAAACCTAAATCTAAAAATCAGGAGCAGGTTTCTCTGCAGGGAGCTCTCTCAGCCATAGGTGAGGTGCTCCATTCCCTTCATCATCCTTGTGGGGCTTCACTGCTCTTTCCAGCATGCCCATGTCTTTCTCACAGTGATGGGCCCTGAACTGGACCCAGCACTCCAAGTGTGGCCTCCCCAGTGCAGAGCTGAGGGGAAGGATCCCTTCTCTCAACGGCCAGCAACACTGCTCCTAATGCAGCCCAGGGTAAGGACACCATTCGCCTAATTTGCAGCAAGGCCCCATTGCTGCCTTATGTCTACCAGCAGTCCTAAGTCCTTTTCTGCAAAGCTGCTTTCCAACTGGTTGTTCTCCAGCATTTGCCAGTGCATGAAGTTATTCCTTTGTAGGTGCAGGACTTCACACTTTCCCTTTTCAGTTTGGTGTTGTCTTCAAACCTGTAGATCATTAATGAAGAAGTTGAACAGAACTGGGCCCAGTATCAACCCATGGGGTACACCACTAGTTAATGGCCTCCACAAGGGCTTTGTTCTGCTGATCACTACCCTTCGGGGCAGCTCTTTTCAAGCCAGCTCATTCTGTGTTCATCCAGCCTATACCTCATCAGCTTTACTATGAAGATCTTATGGGAGATCATGTCAAAGACCTCAATGGAGTCCAGGTAAAAATATAACACAAATGTCTCAAGACAGTTCATTAAATCACTGTATTTATTAAAGCAACTGGCTATAGAAAAGCAAAACTAGAGAGCAAGTGTGCTAGGCCCTATTCATAGAAGTAACAGAGCCCAAGCATGATTCAGTTAAATATTACAACACTGATATTGATCTCAAATTCACTAATTATAAATTGACCTAGACTATAGCAGGAGACACCCATCTCACATGGTGATACCTGAATTTGTGCACCTTAAACTGAAACCCTTTACACACCTTACAGCTCAAGAAAAAGAAAGCTGTCAATTCCAAAAGGCACGCACAGAAGGACACCAGTGCATTACCAAGAGTCAGCAGACACTGAACAGGAACAAGTATGATTCTATGATTCTAAGTACTATGAGTTACTGACCCAGGCACAGGGACAGCCCCAGTGCTTCTGTCAGAAGCAATTTCTTGAGCTTTAACAACAAAGTGGTCTCTCACTATCCCCACAGTGGTAATCTAAAGAGATAAGATGCACAAGCTCCTTTGATGTAGCCAAGTCTTTCCCATTGAGGTGTCTCAGAGTAATGGTGTGATGCTACATTTATTAAGAAAACTTGGTAACAAATCCCCTCCTTAGCACACACACAGGACAGCAACAGTTCTGAAACAAAGACTCTCAGCTGCCTTATCCCCTTTGGTTTTGCTTTATGAGAATTCTTGCACTCAATGATACCCAGCTGAGAATGATTTGTCAGTGTAACAGAAGTGATTTTCAGAGCCCTTGCATGAGGCCAGCACAAACAAGTGTGGTCTGGCACAACTCTGCATTCTTTTTTCATATTAACCATATTTCCACTCTCTGAAAGGACAGGCAGGAGCAAGCAAACATGCCTCTGGCCATTTCCCAGAGAAGAAACAACATTTACAGGAGTTGAAGTTATTTAATTTCACTTGTTTTGGAAAGACAAAAACCCAACAACAACCACAAACATGAGTTTCAGGTGGTCTTTACCACTGTTCCGAGGGCACAAGCAAGGTAAACAGTAGACTTTCCTACATAGATGTTTGCCTATATTGGCCCCCTCATCTGAGCAATTCTCAAATATTATCACAACCATGGGAAAGTAACACCTCATTAATTTGGGGAACCTGAAGTAAATGCCAGGGTAATTGTCATCTGGCTAAAGCAGTCTGAGAACTACAGAAGCTTCTTTTGGGAGAAATGAGGCAGGAGTGGATGATAACTATTGCCCTTTCTCTGCTCCTTCCACTACATCTCAGAGGGAGACTGTACAAGAGAGTGTTCAGAGAGACAGGGGTTAGGAAACTGCATCAAGTTCTCATAAAGAAATTATGAAAGAGAGACAAAAAACAGGTAAAAGTAATGCTTTAAGGCTCATTAATATCATGCTTTCAGTCACATTTCTTCTAACACTTCACTTAATTTTGTTTTATATATGCCTCAACAAATGATCACATGAAGTGTCATGTTTTCTGCAAAACTTTATCTGGGTTAGATCCCCTCTGACTCAGCAAACTTTGTTTTTAACTTCCCAATGATGCTAAATCAGAAACCACAGCAATAAACAAAAGGAAACAGGATAGAAAGAGGCAGGGGAGGGAGATCTGCAACTAACCTTCATGGGAAAAAAAACCAACCCAGTTTGCTCTCTGCTACAGCTACCACAGTCAAATAGGTATTAATTTTTAATAAATAAATAAAAAGTATGAGTATTTCTCAGGAAAGCACTTTACCCCAGCCCCTGTTTAAGTTATATGCCCCCACTCTGGAAACCTTGCCTCTTTCCCAGAATATTCCTGCTTTTTCTTCAAGAAACCCAGTAAATTCCTTCCTCCCCTTCACCATGTGGTTATCACCCCCCTGGTATCTCACTGCATTGAGCTGCTTAATACCATTCCCATCAGCTCCAAGAAAGAAAGAGGCATCAGGGTGGGAACCAGGATCCCAGCTTTCACCACACTCCTTTGTGATTATCTCACCATCTCTTTATCCACCAATGTTAACTGAAGCACTCACTGCAATATTTAGTCACTGCAGAATGCTGACCACATTTTACTCCCTTATTTCATCACGTATTCAACGTTCAGTTAAAGAAAATACAGAAACTGAGATGAGCAGCCTCATCTCCAGCCTTTCCTCCTCTAACCAGGATGCCCAATGCTTGGTTTGCCAGTTAAAAGAGCAGGTTTTCACTTGCCTATTACTGCTTACAGGAAGGATGCTGAATGAGGCCATATCACCTGGGTTGCAGAATGCGACTGTGGTGCAGAAACTGGCAAAATAAGAACAGAGCTGCTAAATTTTCACACTACCTCCAGTAACTATTCTTCCTCCGTTTACATTTATAAAGCCCTTTCTATTCACCATCACATGCTGAACTCCATAAGCTAGAAAAAAAAACAGAGCTTCTATTCAAAATACAATGTATGTTTTAGAAATTTTCCAGAGTAACACTTCAGCAGCTGCTGGCACAACCAGAAATGTCAGTCTTCAGACATGACCGCCTCCAAACCGAAAAAGTATAAAAGCCCAGAATTCTGATAGTATTTGAGGACTTCTATTCTGTGCCTGACACATTTTGCCCTCATATAACAGCTCAAGGCACACTTGTATTCCCACAGAATCCAAAGTCTATGACAAGTGAAAATGTCTTGCACTCTTTATCTCACTTCACCTTCTTAACTGTACTTGCAACTAAATGACCTGAAGCTTTTGCATTCCCCAGATACACCACCATCAGATGCTTCAAGCAGGGAACACACCCATGTGCTGTCAAAAGAAGAAAATTCATTAGGTGAAATATACTCCCAGAATCCCAAGGCAAAAGCCATGCCCCAGGCCAGAGAGGAAAGCAAAAAACTGCCGAGGTCCCCACTCTCAACAAAAACTCTCAAGTCCCAAATCAGTGTAAGAGTGAGCATTTTAGCAAAAGGTTAACATGACAGAGGTGTATGGTCACATATGATCAACCCTTGAGGTATGGAAACGCAAGAGCAGAACAAACCATGGCAGTATCTATCTCATCATGCATCAGGGTAAAATTTCCTATATTCTATATATTATATGTAGATATATATATATTCTATATATTATATATATATATACATAATTTCTTAGATACACCAGGTAAGAATTCATAGCTTTAATCTACCTGGTGCAGCAGCTGAGCAGAGAAACAAGGCCTAGGAAAAACCCACCTGCCCCTTCCCACTGTAGCTGGTACCAGGTGCAGGGAGCCACAGAGGTAAGGGACAACAGACTGCAGTGCAAACTGCTGAGTTGGATGAAAACAGACAGCAAACATTTACTCATATTCATACAGATTTACCAAGCAAGGCTTCAGACAAACCCCTTCTCACCAGCAAGTTTTCTGGGATGTGGAAAAAACTCATTTTTTAAAAAGATGTTGCGGGAGAATTCTATTCTATTACAAACTGTTCAGCCATGCTGCTAATCCTGCCCTGCTAAATCCACTGACAATTCTTCTGGCTCCACAATCATGGACAATTCCTGTTTGCCTTCACAGGAAAGCTGTAGTCTGGCTTGTGTGTCCTACCAGTACACTGATGTTTTCAAGTACTTTTCTGCCATGACCTCACTAAACAGTACAAAAAGATTCAGTACTTCTCTGATGCTTAGTACATCTTAGTTCATTCTGGATACCAAGAGGAGGCTCAGGGGGGACCTTATCGCTCCCTACAACTACCTGAATGGAGGATGGAGCCAGGAGGGGCTCTGCTCCCAAGGAACAAGGGATGGGACAAGAGGGAACAGCCTCAAGCTGCACCAGGGCAGGTTCAGATGGAGCTGAGGAACAATTCCTGCCCCATAGGGTGCTGAGGCATTGGAACAGGCTGCCCAGGGCAGGGCTGCAGGCACCGGCCCTTCCAAGTGCTCACACACCGCGGAGATGAGGCCTCAGTGCCATGGGTTGGGGTGGCCTTGGCAGTGCTGGGAACGGTTGGACTGGATGAGCTTGAAGGGCTTTTCCTCCCATCTGATTCCATGATTCCGTGACTAACCCGCCTGCACGCAGTGACCTCCTCACCGCTCCGCTGAGGACCGGGAGCCTCTGGGGCGGTCTCGTGCTGCCAGAAGCGCAGGCAGCGGAGCCACGGGCCCCCCTGGGTACCCCCCCGGGCCACCGGCCCCACAGCAGCCGGAACCCGGAAGCTGTTACGCCCTACGGGTAACGGCTGCGGCGCGACGCCGCCCGGTGACGCACGGTGATGCGGCGGCACCGGCTCCGCCCGCAGCGGGTGCGTCTGGCCACTTGCTGAGCCGTAAGGGCAGAGGCCTCGGCCCGCAGGGGCCGGTCCCGGGGCTCTCGCCGCGCAGGGCCCAGTCCGGGGGCTCTCGGTGCTCAGGGGCCCGGTCCCGGGGCTCTCGACGCGCAGGGGCCCGGTCCGGGGGCTCTCGGTGCGCAGGGGTCTGCTCCCGGGGCTCTCCCCGCGCAGGGGCCCGGCCCCGGGGCTCTCGCCGCGCAGGGGCCCGGTCCGGGGGCTCTCGGTGCTCAGGGGCCCGGTCCGGGGCTCTCGACGCGCACGGGCCTGGCCCCGGGGCTCTCCCCGCGCAGGGGCCCGGTCCGGGGGCTCTCGGTGCGCAGGGGTCTGCTCCCGGGGCTCTCGACGCGCAGGGGCCGGTGCTCGCTTCCCTCCCATTTCCCAGTGGCTCCGGGCAGTTGTGAGGCAGTTCCGAGCAAAGCCGAGGGAGGAGGGAGCAAGGAACGGGCAGGGCTGAAGGCTGCGGGCGCGGCGCGATGTGATGTGTCTTTTCCTCATCGCATCCCAGTGGATGTTCAGCTACCCGGTTTGCACTGGGGATTTCCCAGGCTAGTCACAGGTTAAGGCTGAGTTACCTGATCACAGGAGCCGCAGGTCAGTTCCCACACTCTTCCCCGGAAGAAAAGGGTGGCAGTGGGAGCTAAGCACTGGTGAGAAAGGAGCGAACAGCAGCAACAAAACCACTACAAACACGCACACACACAAACCCCACGTGCTGGTACCCAAAAAGTGCTACTATACAAAAGATCTTGACAATAGTGATTCTTCCTCTTTTATTCCCCATCTGGCCCATTAATTTAAGGCCGTTTCATAAAAAACGGCCTTACAAACAAACATAGCATACAAACAAAAAAACCAAAACCAAACAAAACCACAAAACAAACATAATAGTGAAACTGTACACTACATTAATGGTCCCACTCCTGTAATTCCATTCAGATGTTGGTGCTGCTCATTGTAATAATGTTGGATTTCTCCACAATCACACTTGGGAAGGGAATGGAACAGTTAAGCTCATTATCTATCAGCAAGGCACAGTTGAGCAATCACAGACTGGAGACACAGCACTGTCCACTGCATCAAAAAGCTCAGTGCTGAGTGCCAGTTGGTACCTGCAGCTTCTTGATATTGACTTGGAATAAAATCAGGTAGATCTATTAAACAGCTTCAGGCTAGATAGATAGAAGGGAGAAAGCGAAGCTGCACTTAACCCAGATCATCTAATAAACAAAGTGCCTGGAACAGATCAAACCCAGAAGTGGCAAACAAGATTAGTCACAGGTCTTTAGTCGAAAAGAGAATTCACCATCATCTTATAACAGATCAGAACCCTGAATGTCCCTAAGCAAAAGGCAAAAAACCAGTCACTTTGCAAGTAGGCATAAACTGTTAAGATCCAAGTGTCAATTTTGTGGCACTTCACAAATCTGTGTTATGCAATGCCCTCCTAAATGCTGGTTGGATCCCTGACAGTACTTCTGGTCAGGGTACTGCCAAAAATGGAGTTCACAGAAATATTCCAGCACATACCTGATTAACAACTTCGATCAACAACTTTGTGTACTGCTTTGCTTCCTTAGGAGAGCAATGCAGCAAAGCTTTCCCTGCAGCTGCACAGCAGCTTTTACCCCTTCTTACATTTCTTATTGCAGAGGTGCTCCCAGCAACACTGTTGGGCTTTGGCCAGTGGTGGGTCCCTCACCAGCCATCTAGAACTGGCTCCATCTGACATGGGGAAGCTCCTGGTGCCTTCCTACAGAAGCCAACTCTGCAGCCTCCCAGCTACCAGAACCTTGCCACGTAAACCCAATATACACCACAACCAATACCCAATATACCATTACTGATCACACACATTTGTGCTGTGTTAGGTTCAGCTCACTGTATCACCAAGTTGCAATACAGATCCAGACAAAATTCTCTAGGATACAAGTAGCAAAATCTCTTGTACTGGTGTGAGCAGGATGAGGGGCCTGCTCACCTTTTCTATGACATTCTTGGCCTCATTTGCTGCTCAGAGTGCTGAAATCTAACAGCTGTAGCAACTGCTACAATCTGAAATCAAGTTCACTCCGTTCACACTCTTTCACACTCCCCCTGTGGCATCATTTCATTAACACAGATTATAAGCAATCTGGGGCAGCAGATGTCTCTTTACTACTGTCTCTGTTTGAAGGCAGCACAAAAGAGCCCTGGTGAAGACACTGGTTACAAACAGTAATTAGCTAGCTGCATTACTAAACTAAACCAGTATAACAATGCATACATGCATTACAATTAGTTAAAAAATCAAACAAAAACTACAAATGGATGCAAAGGCTGAGGATTCCTTAAAAACAGTATTATCTTGGAAGTAATATAGAAAACAACCAACCTTCAGAATACAAAAAAGCAGCAAAACTTTGTAACTAATGACAGACTAGAAAGATGCACGTAAGACCATCATGTTAGAGTGTGATGGTGAAGGCCTCTTTAGACCATTAGGAATACCCTTCTTGAAATTAGCCATTCTAGGTAATTTTTACTCAGGAGTGAAGCAGAAACTGCCTAAGGAGATGTCAGATCTACTCAAATAATGTTCACAGACCTTGAAATAGCACTGTAATTTTAGTGATGTGTTTGTATATACATAGTGAACCTAGAATAAAAGTGTCCAGTTTGATAATCAAACTTTTAAATCCGTTTTGAAAAGATGGAGCAAAGGTGGCCCACAAATGCAGGTTAAAGGATAGGGAGAACCAGAAAATGAGAGATTTTAAAATGTTCACTTTATGTAATAAACTAAAGATAAGATGGAAGGGTAATGTTTTTATTTTAGTTATATTACTGAGAAATACCTTAGTCAAATACTTATCAGACTCAATGCAAAATGAACTAGATTAAACACAGGAGGCTGAAACAGAACAGTGATGGAGTTTGTTTTGACCATAAACTCTATGAAGGCAAAAGCCATTACAGTGGGATTTTCCTCAAGTAACAAATATCCAAGATTAATAATTAAAACAAGACCTTGCTTGCTGATAGAACCTAGACCAAAGTTCACATGGATTTTAAGTTCCTTTACAGATTATTTTAGATTCTATTACAAATTGATATTATTTAAGGAATAATCAGAAGGAAACCACACATTGAAGCCTTGTGGATTTTTTTTTTGTGAAATAGTCTAAATTTAACTTTTGGGGGGGGGGGGAGGGGAGGGTTCAACAATTCATATTTCAGTGTCATACAGGGAAAAGCCCCAAACGAGTCTCCTACGCTGGAGATATTCAAGGCCTGCCTGGACAAGTCCCTGTGTGATGTACTCTAGGTTACCCAGCTCTTGCGGGGGGGTTGGACTAGATGATCTTTCGAGGTCCTTTCCAACCCTTGGGATTCTGTGATTCTGTGAAACTCCTTTCCTTACAGCCATGTTTCGTGCAACTCATTCTGAATCAGATTTTCAGACTAGGAATGCTATCTGTAGTTGTTTGGATTTAGCTGCTGTTCACCTTTCTGGTTTTGAAGGTCTGAACTGCATCCATGGACATATTAACAAGCCCTCCAAAGACTACGAAATGAGCATGGGATGACCTGCCCTAATGTAGACACCTATGCAGCAGTCACCAATATTCATTCTGATAAATTCTGCCTTCGATATCTGTATCATAACCAAGACACTACCAGAAACCTGCTCACTTTTTTGGGCCTCAAAAAACATCCACTGCAGTTTACTGATGCCAGGAAAGATACGTTATCTCAAAGATTTAAATAATCAAATAAAATTCTGCACTCACTAGTGTGAAAAATTGTTCTGTCCACAGGGAAAGCAGCTAAGGAACTGATGAATCATTACCTCGATAGATCTGCCTCAGCCATGAATGTGTTTTCACAGAGTTTCTTCCTTCCTATCTATGCATCTCCATCTTCTAGCATCCTAGAGCAGATCAATACAAAGGAGAAGAACTGAAGACACAGCGGCTGAATAAAACAAAATAAATCCATGCAGCAGCTGTACTGCAGGCCTAAAGCATTCCTGGCTGCTTTCAAGCACTCTAAAGCCAGATTCTTGCCCATGTATCCCAAACTCCAGTGTGAAGTTATCTGTTCAGTCATCCAGGAGACCCAAGAACCACAAGAAATAGTCTAAGGCCAAGCTTTAAGCACAAAACTCTGCATTGTAAGAGTGAAAAAAAAATATCATAACTGGAATATGAATTTGAAAGATATTTTCTGTGTAAGAAAGAAGGAAATGAAGGTAAAGATCATAAGGCAGGAACTGTATGTGCAAGCACATAATGTAAAGAAATTAAAGTGATCTGTTCAGGTGCATGCAAATTTGAGAAAAAAAGTCTACCAGTAATAGCATCAGAAGGTTTATATCCATATAACAGTATCAGCAGGTATTAAAAGATGAATAATGCTTTATGAAAACCCTTAACTTCCCAGACACAGACTAGAAAACAAGAAGATAGCTACAATAGCTGGGCCTCAGCAGCCTCACAGGTGATAACCAACAACCTCCCACAGAATAATCCCAGAACCAGCAGAAAGATGTGCACTTTAAATTTTTGGTTTGCTAAGGAAGATTTTATTGTAACTCTGACCATAAAACCAACCCAACACACAAACTTCCATTTGAATGTTTCCGTTTAAATTAATTGGAAGAATAAATAAAACAGGCCTGTATCCAAGCTGCTCACTTATAAAAGGAAGAAATTCTGACAAATTAAAAGATGAATGTAACTAGTCAGACTGATGAGCTGAATAGGAATGGACCTTGGCATTTCTTTAAGGCAAAGCTGCTCAAGCTGCTTTTCCAGCATTGGCAGCAGCAGAGTAATTCAGGAAGCATATCCTAGACTGTGCTACTCTCTGCAAGGAGCATCTTTCTTCACTTCTTGGAGATGCTGCACTAGAACTGTAGTGCCATTTATGACTGAACTGCTGGTAACCAGTCAGGGAAGGAATCACCTGCGTCTCTACAAGAGACCTTTACTTACAATGTCAGTCTTTGGACTAGTGGTAAATGGTCAGATGCCACAGACTCAAAAGACAAGCAGGATGCAAGTGACACACAGAGCCCTACTTGTCTTTTGCCACAACCTGCCCACATTATCAAGCCAGCACAGAAGGTTCAGATCAGCTTGTGGATGAAAAACAAAGGAGGACCTGAGCAAGAGATTGGATATAATGTTAGGTAAATGAAAGTATTTTGGAAAGCTTTCTTTTACATATACTCTTCTTTTGCTGAAGGTTCATACAACTGGAGCAGTCAATGTATAGTTTAGACATATTACCAAACTCCTAGACATAAGTGGCTTTAAAGAAAACTCCCATTAAATATTAGGGGAAAAAAAACAAACCAAACAGCAAAAACCAAAACCACAACACCCGCCCCAAAAAAAACCCCAACCAAACCCCACTTTGGTGAAGGTGTCAAGCACAGGAATAGGAACCACAGGGACCGTGGGATCTCTGGATATACTAAAAAAAACAAACAAGCAAAGCACTGAGCAACTTGGTTTAATGAATTCTGCATGGAGTAAAGGTATTGGATCAGACGACTCTCAAGAGATTCTTCCAACCAAAATTATTCTGACTTTATTCTATTACTTCTTTCTTAAGTTATACTCTCACATAGCAGCAACAATGAATAACTTTCTCCTCGAGGATTCAATCCTATTCCACTGGATGATGACTTGGATTAACCAATCAGACTTTACAGAAATACTGTAAAGTATGCTTACTTTACAGCCTGATTCACTTTTTATTAACTTTATGATTCACTTTTATTAACTTTACAGAATACTGTAAAATAGTTCCTCAGCAGTGTGTTAACCACAAGAACATCAAACTGACCAAGTATCCTTTGCACTGGCTTCTGTCTGGATAAACACCCAAATTCTAAACTGTGTGCACATAGAATATGCAAAAATCATGAGGGTCTAGATTGTGAGAGACTGTCATAATCATCCCAACAGCACTATGGAACTTTGTCTATCAGAGTGTAAATTTGCTTACACTTACTTGTACTTCAAAACACACGTCTTTGATCTTGCCTTTTCCAACACAGAGAGCAACCTGTGCATTAAAATCAAGAACTGAACAAAAAAGCCTTATCAAAGAAAAATATTCTGGGACATACAAAATTATACTTGAGAGGAAGATAAATTAGTCACAATAATATGCTACTGGAAAGCAGTTACTTGAGGCTGAAATCACTGAAAATTTAAGGAATTACAGGGCATTGTCCTACATGTGGTGATGTCCATCCACCCTGCATTCCTTCTTTCCTCCGCTGCTAGGGACCCTAAAAGGTGTGAGACCTGAAATCTTGAACTACTCACCGCAAGCAGAGCATTTTAAATGCAATATTCCTGCTCCAGTTCCTTTCCTCCAAAACAGGGATAATCACACCATCACAGCCCAATTGAGTACCAAGAAGTTAATTGCTGTTTGTTGAAGCATTCCAGTAGGATACTGATGAACAGCATAGCGACACCTATGTGGAAGTTAACAACTCCATTCAACGTGGTGTCTAAGTGGCATGTGGTGAATAAAGCCCAGGGCAACACAGCAGACGATGATTAAAGCAATATTGACTGGCTCCCTCCTCATCAGGCACTCTCCATCCTTCGCACTAAGTGAGCAAATTCCTATAGGAGAAACAGCCCACAGACAGTAACTGAAGCCTGTATCATCACACTTACAAACCCCGAGGACACCTCCTCTCATTATGGCCCCTCACCATTACCTTCTATAACGTTACCGCAGCAGCGCACAGCGCGGGATGTGCAGGCAGGCCCCAATTGCACCTGAGCGCCCAGTGACAGCGCTCCCCTCCGGCCGCTCGAGGCCGGGTTCTGGCCGCAGCTCTGCCGCCTGCCCTCGGGGAGCGCTGCGAGCTCGGACGGAGGGAGCCCTGGAAGCAGAACGGACACAGCCCCCGCAGACCGCGGGGACCCTGCTCCCCTCCGGCCGCCCGAGGCCGGGTTCTGGCCGCAGCTCTGCGGGGAGCGCTGCGAGCTCGGACGGAGGGAGCCCTGGAAGCAGAACGGACACAGCCCCTGCAGACCGCTGTGACCCGCACCCCTCCGGCCGCCCGAGGCCGGGTTCTGGCCGCAGCTCTGCGGGGAGCGCTGCGAGCTCGGACGGAGGGAGCACTGGAAGCAGAACGGACACAGCCCCTGCAGACCGCTGTGACCCGCACCCCTCCAGCCTCGGAGGCCGGGTTCTGGCCGCAGCTCTGCGGGGAGCGCTGGAAGCAGAACGGACACAGCCCCCGCAGACCGCTGTGACCCGCACCCCTCCGGCCGCCCGAGGCCGGGTTCTGGCCGCAGCTCTGCGGGGAGCGCTGCGAGCTCGGACGGAGGGAGCACTGGAAGCAGAACGGACACAGCCCCCGCAGACCGCGGGGACCCTGCTCCCCTCCGGCCGCCCGAGGCCGGGTTCTGGCCGCAGCTCTGCGGGGAGCGCTGCGAGCTCGGACGGAGGGAGCCCTGGAAGCAGAACGGACACAGCCCCCGCAGACCGCTGTGACCCGCACCCCTCCGGCCGCCCGAGGCCGGGTTCTGGCCGCAGCTCTGCGGGGAGCGCTGCGGGGTCGGACGGAGGGAGCACTGGAAGCAGAACGGACACAGCCCCGCAGACCGCTGTGACCCGCTCCCCTCCGGCCGCCCGAGGCCGGGTTCTGGCCGCAGCTCTGCGGTGAGCGCTGCGGGCTCGGACGGAAGGAGCACTGGAAGCAGAACGGACACAGCCCCGCAGACCGCTGCGGCCCCTCTCCCCTCCAGCCTCGGAGGCCGGGTTCTGGCCGCAGCTCTGCGGGGAGCGCTGCGGGGTCGGACGGAGGGAGCACTGGAAGCAGAACGGACACAGCCCCGCAGACCGCTGTGACCCGCTCCCCTCCCGCACCTGCAGCAGGGCGCCCGCCCCGCCCGCCGCGGTGCCCGGGCCCGTCAGAACCGGGCTGCCCGGCCTGAGTCACCGCCGCCGCCCGGGCACCGCCCGGCACTCAGCAGCCGCGGCGTTGCCAGGCTCAGTAAGATAGAACATGAAAGGTGAATAACAGCTCTGCCACGCCCGGGGCTGCGGGAGTCTCGCTTAACCCTTCTCCGCCTGCGCCCGCAGTGACTCCGGCTCCAGGAGGGGCTGCTCCGCCAGCCGGGGAGCGAGGGGAGCGGGGAGGTGGGGGTACCGGTACGGCCGCCGATGCCCGGGGGGTCACGGGTTGGCTTCGGACACCCTTGGCATGACACCCCGAGGAGCTCGGGGCACACGGGTGGAAGCTGCTGCTGTGGAGGAGGAAGGCACAGTGCCCTGCAGTGGTACCATTGCCCAGGAGCTGCAGCACACTACTGTCCCCCTAGAAGGGACCCCGGGGAATGGAAGTCCCTGATGAGCCCGAACCCTTCTTCCCTGGGTCCTGCTGGATTGAGCGTGCCGGGCCGAGCCTGGCACCGCTGGCCAGGGCCCCTGCCCGGCTGCCAGCTCTGAGCCTGCTCCCAGGCCTGCTCCGCAGCCAGGCCCGAGCTGGTCTGACAGGCTCAGGGCAGACGGGAAGGGAGAGGCCGCCTGCGGCTCAGGAATGTGCAGCCCTTATCTCTGGCTCCCCTGCAATCCTGGGGAGGGAAGAACTCTCCGGAGTTTGCCTTTCTCTCGCTCTTACTCACCCTCTGCCCTGGGTGGAGCTTGGTTCTCGCAGGCTTGGAGGTGCCAGTGAATCAGGCTGCAGGCACATCCAGGGGAGCGGAGAGCCGGAGAGCACGACCCACCACCTGCCCTGGCTCACCTGGGAAGGTAGGAGAAGTGTAGGCACCTCCTGGGGTACCCCAATGGCCACTTGAATCGGTGGGCAAGGGCTGGGAGGTCCTGTCCTTGCTTCTCTGCGCAGGGCTGGGCGCTCGGGATCTGGGGCAGGGACTTCTTCAGGCAGTCGTGGGCAGGAGATGGCTGCCTCAAAGCAGGAAGGCACCATGCTGGAGCAGGAGCTCTCAGCCACGCTGTGGCTGTCATGGGACAAAAGGGAGTCCCATGAGGCACGACGGACAAGGGGAAAAGGGGAACAGAATGCAGGCGGTGTGGATGGTGGGGGAAGAAACCTGCCAATCTTCGGGCAGCGTGATCAAACCTGCTTAGTGAACCTTCGCCAGACTTTTGTCCCATCTCCTTTGGGGAAGCCCAAAGGGTTGGCTCTTTCAGAACTTATTCCTGTCTGCGGGAAGAGATCTTACCGCTTGGCTCAGCTTCCTACGACAGAGCCTGATCTGGCCTTTTCTGATCAGAAACATGGTAGGGATATGTAGACAAGAGACTGGGACAAAGAGGACTTCAGTGGTGGTGGTGCTGGAAGGGCCATGGTCTGCAGTAGGCAAAGAGCCAAGAAACAGCTCCTGAGGCCCACTGCACCTTTCCTTGCCGTGCCCGCACTCCACACTCATGGGTGTGTAGCTGCTGCTGACATGGCCTGCAAGCAGCGACACAGGCATCCATGCACGTACATGCAGACGCACAGACAGACGCGTGTGGACACATGCGTGCACAGGCACACGTGCGTATTCTCTTTTTTCTGCAGATGTGAGCTTGTCTGACAGGGTTTGTGTGTGAGCATGGAGGAAGGGGAAGGTCTGGTGTTCCTGAATTGAATAAGGTCAATAGAGGTCAATTACGGCTTGTGCCTGGCCTGAGGACCCAGGTTCACTGAAGTTCTCTATCTTCTAGAACAGTTAGAGGGGAGGAGGCCCTTGTAAAGGGACAGAAGTGCCTATAGCATCCTTCTGAAAACATCTACTTCATGAGTTTCAGTAACTTCAGCTGTGATGAAGACAGCTCTCAAGCACACACTAGCCCCGGCCCAGAGCAGTGCCGAGCCCTGGCAGCCTGTGATGCCTTTCCGCAGCCTGCCATAGCGCATGTTTTCACTAGAGGAGGAGGCGAGCAGGCGGCGAGGACAGCACGCCTTCATTCTGTTGCAAAACCACAGCAGGGCTGCAGCTGGGGAGAAAGGTTGTTTTCAGTTTTGGCCTAACTCCCTTTTATGTGAGGGGCTTAAGAGCTGTATTTGAGGGACTAAGAGTTTTATTTGCTGTCACCTGGCAGTGGAAATAGTAGTGTTCTGAGGGAAACAAAGTTACACTCCTTATGCGGTTGTAGGGAAAATTGAATGTCAAAGGAAAAAGTGAAAATGCCACATCCCACAGCCTGGTATGGTTGTGCCAGAGCAGAATCATGGCTGAGAACAGACACCTTTGTCCTGTACATCATTTGTAAGGCAATCACAAGCTTTCCAAGCAACTGAAAGTGTCCTCCAAGCCTTCCAGGATTGGACTTCTTTGTATTTTATGGTTAAATAGAACGCTTTTGGACTGCTTAGTGGAACCCATTCACTGGATTTTTGTAGCCCTAATGAGGAAGAGGAGTTTCAGGAGTGCTTTTCTAAAATCAGGATGTGAGGGAAAGTAAAGGTCAAGGCAGCATGTAGTTCTCCTTCTCCAAGTTATACCTTACACTGTTGGACCTTTTCTTGAAGTTCTTTTCTTTCAGACTTCTGTATACCTGCTACCTAATAAATAATAACCCAAGGAAAGGGACTGAGTTGGCGTAAGTGTTGATGTCACAAACATGGTGCTTGTGGCAGTGGTAAATTAATGGTTGGACTCAATGATCTTAATGGTCTTTTCAAACCTAAACGATTCTGTGCTTCTCTTTCTTCAGGTAATCTGCTCTCTGTAAGAGGCCTCTTTTGCATGCAGTATTGCATTTCACTTTTCAGTAGATGTAAACATCAGGTTTGCCCTAGTGACTCTTTGCAGGTTGGGTTCACACATGCTGCTCTGGACCCTTTAGTGCATAGGACAGCTAAGATAGACATGCTCAGGTGCTGCCTCAGTAACCACTTCACAAGGGAAATTACATGTAATTTTTTTCTGCTACTTTTCCCTTCCTCCTGCCTGTGAGAAGATCCCCTGGCCACCCGGAACATCTGGCTGAATCTCTGATTCTCCAAAGAGTATTTTGTGGGATCCCTAGCAGAGGTGGGTGGAAGTCCAGTAGGTGTTCTGAGGTGCTGACCAGGCTCCCAACTCTACCATGCCATATGCTGTAGCATTCAGGACGTGTACTACTCACCTTAGACATAGAGTTTATTTTGCCAGTTCATAGGTTTAAATGACACATATATGTAATAATGGAGGTAAAGTTGTAATATCTGGAAGCTCAATGGGTGAATTGGTTAAATTAATTGAAGCAGTTTCTCATGTGATGATCATAACTTCAGATGAAGTAAAACGCAGACTACAGAGGGTAGACATACAGGATTTTTTAAAATTATGACTGAGATCCATGTAAGACCACCTAGAGTAAAGAATGGGATCACATTCACTCAGATGCTTTAACACAGGGTGATCAGTACAGACTAGTCAGATGACCAAAACAAAAGGCCTGGGAATTATGTATGTGACATTGTAGCAGGAATAACAAATCCCTTATTTTGGTCTTCCAAACAGAAATTTAAACAGTAACCTAGGCTTGGAGCCTACAGCCTGAAGCTGAGAGAACCTTGAGAATGAGAGCACAGAGCCACTTAAACAGAAAATACAGAAAGGAAAAAGAAAGAGGGAAAATAATTGCTGTGAGGATTCAGCAGGCACAGTTGTGGGTGAGAAATGGTTTAGTTCAGACTATTAGCCATGTTTCACCATGTGGTTCTGTGGAACATACCTGAGCCTTGCTTGTTGAGAAGAGCAGTTAGTAGGAAGGTATCCAGCATCCTTTGCTGCAGCTCTTGTAAAATTCCCATGGTAATGTGGTATGGCTAAACCAGGAAATTCTGGGGTGCACTTGAAAACTTGAAGAGCTACAGGCACGTCACTGTGAGACTGGCAAGTGAGAGGCCTTAAAATGAGAGATCCTTTCTCAGTAGAAGTGCAATTCTTAGTAAAGACAGCTAGTACATGTAGGAGTAGGTTCTGGAAAGGATGAGCATATCTGTCACTGTTAGTACAAGTTATTCAGTCTGCTGCAGCAGGATTAGAAGGCACTAGCTGTCCCTCTATCACACAATGCAGAATTAAAAAACCCTGTCCTTAAACCTCATCTTGAACCACATTGCAGGAAACAGGTCCCTCCCCAAATCTTTTACCTACTGCATTTTATTGAGAGCAAACCAACATTTTCCATGTCATATTGTCACAACATCTGCTCAGGTAGTTTGATCTTGGGCATTACTGTCCTCTTCTAAAACTGACCCTTCCTGAATATTAGCAACCTGTTTTCATAGAATATTTTTTATGTTATCAGGCCTTTCTTTCTTTCTGTAATAATTTCTAAGCTTTGAGGGTTCTAGACATTTTGGAAACCTGAAAATGTTCCACATCCCCTCATAAGAGTCGTAAGTATTGTCATTGAACATGGTGCATGGGTCCAGTGTGCCTCTTGGACCACCATTTGGAAACTGCTTTACATTCTTCTCTTGGATTTACCATTTGCTGCTTCTGTGACTCTCAAAATTGCTTTGATTAATTTCTTGACCTGAGTTTGGAAGTTCTTCAGACATTAATAGCACAAAGGGATTTTGTGACTCCGCCATCCAGCAGGTTAAAGTAAATTATTCTGTCTGTGTGGCCTTTTTCTTCTTGCTGATATCCAGGGTGATGAAACAACAAGGTATTTAAGCCCAACAAATTGTGCCTATACTTGCACATAAGCGTGGGGTGTCAGGTAGAGATCCTATCTCACTAGCCAGTGATAGAGCCTTGCTTCCTCACAGGCAGTTCCCTTTGCTAGTGCATAGACCTACAGAGGCCCCAGCTTTTGGGAGTGTCTTGAAGCAGAGAAGCAGGTCCAGCCAGCAAAGTGATGATCTGAGAGAGGCAGGCTGGGAACTTGCTGTGCAGGCAAAACACGTAACAACAAGCACTGGAGTCAGCATTAGGAAGGAAGATAGAGCCAGCCTGAGGTGCTGAGACATCAGCAGGGACTGACATCAGGCAGTAGCAGATGAGACAGAAAGGAAACATTGAGCCAGTTTCCTTTTGCTTAGACTGAGTACAGTCCATTGTTCTTGATTCACACCTGGCACAAAGAGTCAAGAAAAATACAGATCCTTTTGGTTTATTTTATTTGACTCTGAGGTTTTGTGTTGCTCAGCCCCTCAGCAGAGCTGAAATTAGAATTTTGTGCTATTTTCTTAGAAAAACAAACAGTTGAAGTCCATTGAAATGGAACATCATCTGGGCAGGCAGCAAATGATGCACAAGCCAACAGGTCTATACTTTTTCCAGTTTCTGCTCTTAGTGTTAATCCAGGGGTAAAGGGAGATTTTTTTTACATCTCAATCTGTCACTTTTCCATGCTCTGCCTGCATAAAAAATTTCCTTATGATTAAATGTTTTTCTGTGCAGAGATGGTTGTGGACTGTGAACACACCGCTGCTTATCCTTCCCAATATTAAGAGGGTCTGATAGCTTTTGTGGATCACAAAACTGGAATGCTTGTGATAAGTATCAAAGCTAGTATAGTCACTCCCAGTTACACCAGTGTGAACATAAACAGGCCTCAGGCCAAGCCAAGGGAAATTTCTGTTGGAGACTCCTTCCTCAGTAAAAGCTCATGGTAATTTAGCTCCATGCTCCTTTCTCTCCTCCTATTTCTCCCCTGCTAATGTTTTTTTGGCTGTGCAGAGCTTCATTGGCACCATAGCAAACAACCCAGTGTCTTTGGGAAAGCCCAAGCAGATGGGTGGAGGAGACCTTTGCTGCTGAGAGATTGAATCCTGCCTCTCATCAGTCCATTATATAAGCCTTCATCTCCCACTTGTTAAGTTTTCAACAAGCTCCTTCGTGCTCTCCTTTATCCACTGCCCCCAAGCATGGGAGGAGTTATAACAGCTACAAAGCCAAGCTTCTTTTTCTCCTTCAGCTTCCTCCTGAAAAACCCCAGCAACTATCCAATATTAGCATGCTAAAGAGCTAGTGTACTGAATACTTGTTTCTTTCCACAGCCTCCAATGTACCCTTCTGTGCTCATCACCGTATAATCTACTAGATTTAAAGAAAGAATTTCTTGGGAAGGAACTAAAGTTTCCAGTCTTGGTTCACTCACTACCTAATACAGTAAGGTTCTGATTGTGGCTGGTGTTGTGAATTGATTGCTTAGGATAGCCCAGAACTGCATGAAATGGTAAATAATGGGAACAGCCTTCTAGAATGTGTGAGGAGAAGACATTGTGGATCAATGCTTTTTTTTCCTGACTTCATGAAATACCAATTCTGAGTGCAAAATCAGAGGAAGAGTAAATGCAAAACACTGCACAGCTTGTACAGAGGTGAGAACCAGGGTGGTGACTTGTCAAATGATAAATTAAAACTATCCTGGAATCCCTGAGAAAATGAATTTACAAATGTTTCATCTCGGTCCATGCGCTCTTCATGGTGCAATGGAGCAAGTGTGTTCCTTAACAGACTGTCTGATTCCAGTTATTTTGCCTGTCCTTTAGGCATCATGATAGTTCTCCCATGCTTCTCCTTATGTTTAGAAACTCCCTCAAAAAGTTGTTTTTCAGATGTCCTCTTAGAAGCTGTCTGTAGTACAATGCCTACAGACCACCAAATTCCACAACTGATTGTGAGTACAGTGCGAAATTTGCACATCTCACGATTGTGCCTTTGTACCTCTTGGCTTATTTTCCTCTTTCATCTGTTTATTATGTGTAGTGGGGACTAAATTAAGAGACCTTCCTAAGCAAGAATCAATTTAATAATTGCTGGTACTTCATCTAGTACAATGGGTTTCTGACTCATCATCAGCGTCTTTTACTGTAACTGTACATTCAGTTAAACCAGCAAGGCTGTTTGCCTGTAACCTCTTGGAATTCAGGGAAGTCAATTGGTGGTCACTGGGGCAGTTCAGCAACAGCAGGACTAAAAGAAAAAAACACAGACTTAGTAGCTCTGTGCCATAAATCAGCAGGATGTTCATTGCTCCTTGTGGTCAAATGGCATATTAGGAAAGGAACAGATTGTAAACAGTCTATATAAAACCATATTTCACTTCCATCTGTCAGCTCCAGCCCCATCAACTCAAAAAATAATACAGTAGAGTGAAACAGATTCAGAGAAGAGAATATTCTGGAGGATCACCAGAGGCACAGAGCAGTTTCAGTGTACAGAAACAGTTGAGTAACTTAAGGTTCTCCATCTGGGATGGTGATGAGTTAACATGCATAAAATCAGAGTGGCATTTTCACAATGGGATTGGAAAAATCTATAGTTTCTCTGGAGGATTATAACCTAAATCATCAGGATTTACATGAGGAAAAGCCATCTCAATCATTTACACAAAGAAGGTTGATTGGAATACATTATTTTGAATACAGCTTCAGCTGAAGGATGTGGGTGCACACAGAAACACTGTACACTCAGGTGTGTCACTGCAGAGCAACAATTTTATAGCAGCTGTCTCTATGCATGTACCTTTATCTGTAATACTCTCTGGGAAATGCAAGGTATCACAGTTCACTTTTGTTGAAGAAGGAACTGCCCTTCATTCATGACAAGGAATGTGTATGGTGAGGACTGTGGATCATGATGTTTGTTCAAACTTAGTTTAGTTTACAGTAATCTGATCACAAATCCATACCCTAATGCTGGATATGCCAAAATCCTTTCAGGGAATAAAAGTGCGTTGCTTTCAAAATACCATTAATAAGATCTCTTGTGAAGTTCACTGAAAGTCAGTGGTAATAAACACTGAAATTGTTAAATCCTGAGATAATTGTAGGGAATTTTGGAAGAAAACTGACCAAGTGAGCTTAATGGCCAGGATAATGCAAATGGAACCACATGCTGCCAGTGCAGGGTAATTTATACAAAGGAAAAAACCTGATCTGATTGTATGCCCTCTGGGTCTCAAGTAAATACACAGTTTTGGATGGTGAAGGTCTAAGAATACTTATTATAATAAGCCTTGATTTCTCCTAGTCATCTAAATAAATGCTTTCTGAAATGTAATTTAAATACTACATTATACTAAATAAACAGGTCTTGCATTAGGTAGTTAATGAAATAGTAATTTATTTGTATCATTTGTTAAAGAGAAGGTATTAATAATGTCCATTTTTATCAGACTTATCAGCTACTGAGTCTGTCTTCAGTGCTGCTCAGCAGGTCAATGGAATGTTTTTGTCACCAGTAGGTAGTTTGGTAAAGTTCAAGGATAATATAAAGTTTGAGAAAATGGTAAATCTAAACTACAATCTGATGAAATGTATTTCAATACATTCAGATATAAAACAATATTCAGAAATCTAGGTTCAGTGGTGTGAAGAGGAATTAAATTACCAGGGAAAGTCCAGAGAATTCCTAAGGAAAAGGGGCAGGTATTGTCCAGGGCTAGGAAACAAGCCCTGCCAGCAGAAAGCCTGTTTCAGTTACTGTGGAGAAAGCTGAGAAGGGATTTACACTGTTCTTGAACAGACCGAAGACCTGGTATTAGGAAATGTTTCAGTTGTGCAGAGGCATCAGAACACAGTTAAGATCTGAAGTTAAAGATTACTTTCTGAAATAAGGTGCATTTTCACTCCAATAGAGGTAAAGGAACACTGAAGTAGCTTGCTAAGAAACTGTTGACTCAGCCATTTGTATTTTTAAAAAGGTAATCTTTCTAATACATGTTTAAGTATGGTGAATGGGAGCAACATTATTGCCTGACTGTACAAGCACCTGGGGTGTTCACAATGAAGACTGTTTGGCTCTTTGTTGCCCTTTTTTGCCCTTTGTGTCTGCATTTTCCCCTCTACTCCACTCTGTTTTCCTCTGTTGGTCAGGCCTTTTGCAGAGTGAGACTGCGCTGCATGTTGATTGTGGCCACTGCTCTTTCATCTGTACATAAAACAGCAGTGATAAAGTCCTTTATTGTAGGACTTCTCTGGAGGGGTCAGGAAGTGGTTTTCCTCATTGCAGAACTGGATAAATTTATTTAGGGCTTTTTATCTTCCTTTGACCCAGCTGTCCAGAGCTGAGTGGGACAGTGAAGTGCTGAGTTGCAATATGCAAGCCAGGTGCCCACTGACTTGCAGTTTTCAGTGCTAAGGTAATGGTTTGCAGTATTACATCAGATGATTTTACAGTCCCCTATCATGTGCTCTTCATCTTTTAAAAAGCAGTTGTGAGATCCACAAGGCAACAGACAGGTCAAAATTAAAGCAGGCACTTTATTAATAAGTTTTGTTTCCAAAATGTCACCATTGGATAGGCTTGTTTTTAACAGATTTGACCAAAGTTCAGTGTTATATTTTATCTCTTGAATATTTTGATCAATGAAGTAAAAACACTTGTGATAAAGCTTTTAGATACTTGATTATTGGGAAAGTCAATAAAAATTGAAGGTAGGGCAGGTGTGCAGACCACCTTGGATCACTTAATAAACTGATGCATCACAATTAGTTACTACACTATAATACATCTCCTATAGAAAGGAGACTGTATTCCAACAACCACTGCAAAAACTAATAGGTTTCAGAGTAACCAGTGAGCTCAAGTGCAATGCCATGGCAACTTCAAGCAGGAGTAGGGAGGCAGTGTTGTTACAAATAGAGCATTGGTAAGAGAACCATTGGAATATGCCATCCAGAGGGACCTTGACACACTTGAGAGGTGGCCAATGCCAGCCTCATGAAGTTTAACAAAGCAAAGTGCAGAGTCTTACACCTGGGTTAGGGCAATCCCAGGCACAAGTACAAGTTGAGTGAAGTGATTCAGAGCAGCACTGGAGAGAAGGACTTGGGGTATTCGTGAACAAAAAACTGAACATAAGCTGTGTTCAGTATGCGCTCACAGCCCAGAAAGCAGTTGTGTCCTGGGCTGCATCAAAAGCAGTGTGACCAGCAGGTCGAAGGCGGTGATCCTGCCCCTCTGCTCTGCTCTCGTGAGACTTCACTTGGAGCATTGTGTGCAGTTCTAGTGCCCTCAGCATAAAAAGGACATGGAACTGTTGGAACAAGTCCAGAGGAGGCCACGAGGATGATCAGGGGACTGGAGCAGCTCCTGTATGAAGACAGGCTGAGAAAGTTGGGGCTGTTCAGCCTGGGACTCTTCATCAGAGACTGTGTGGTTTGGTTGATATGCTGGGGGGAAGGAATGCCATCCAGAGGGACCTTGACACGCTTGTGAGGTGGCTGATGCCAACCTCATGAAGTTTAACCATGCCAAGTGCAAGGTCCTACACCTGGGTCAGAGCAATCCCAGGCACAGCTACAGGTTGGGCAGAGAAGAGATTCAGAGCAGCCCAAGGAGAAGCACTTGGGGGTGTTGGTTGATGAGAAAATGAACATGAGCTGGCTGCAGTGTGTGCTTACAGCCCAGAAAGCAACCGTATCCTGGGCTGCACCAAAAGGAGCATGACCAGCAGGTCGAAGGAGGTGATCCTGCCCCTCTGCTCTGCTCTCGTGAGACCTCACTTGGAGCATTGTGTGCAGTTCTGGTGCCCTCAACATAAAAAGGACATGGAACTGTTGGAACAAGTCCAGAGGAGGCCACAAGGATGATCAGGGGACTGGAGCACCTCCTGTATGGAAACAGGCTGAGAAAGTTGGGGCTGTTCAGCCTGGAGAAGAGAAGGCTGCGTGGAGACCTCAGAGCAGCCTTCCAGTACCTGAAGGGGGGCTACAGGGATGCTGGTGAGGGACTATTCATTAGGGACTGTAGTGACAGGACAAGGGGTAATGGGGTTCAAACTTTAACAGGAGAAGTTCAGGTTAGATAGAAGGAAGAAGATCTTTATTGAAAGGCTGGTGGGGCACTGGCACAGGTTGCCCAAAGAAACAGTAAATGCTCCATTCCTGGCAGTGCTCAAGTCCACGTTGGACAGAGCCTTGGGTGCCATGGTTTAGTGTGAGGTGTCCTTGCCCATGGCAGGGGCGTTGGTACTGGATAATCTTAAGGTCCTTTCCAACCCAAACCATTCTGTGATTCTATAATTATATATTGTGTTCAGCTTGGTTGGCTGCATTTTAAAATTGACCTGGGGCAGGGAACAAAAGAACTATCAGAATTTGATGTCTCACAAAATGTTGTAATGGTGGAACTCATCAGCCTTGGTGTGGGTGTCTACTTCAGTGTGAGACAATTACTCAAGTTACAGTATTGACTAGATTTGGTGGTTGGTAATAGTAGTATGAACATTCATGGCAATGTTCTGCAATGAGGATACCTGAAGTTGGGTGAGACTGATATGTCCTGCTGTAGATGTTTGAAAGTACAACTGAAAAGGTAAAAACACCCTGTTTCAATTCTGTTATTAGCCATATAAAAACTTAAATTCTGGAATCACGCATCTCCTAAGCAGATTCTAGGATAAAGTATTGAAAGTTTCGAGCTGGATCTTGGTAGAATGGATTGTATGACAGGATAAAGATAATCTTGGAGTTAAAAAAATATGAAGACTGAGCACTGAAGCTTTGAAAGGCTGGTTAGTTAATGTTGCTGGGAATAAAATTAAGAGAAGACTTGGCCAAGTCTATATTAGAAGATTAATCTTATCCCATATTCCTTTGATTTTGTTAACTTTTTCTCCATCAACTATAAGGGGAACACAAGATGCTTAGCTTGCATGTAGCATGTTATAAACCTGCATTTAGTTAATGAATCTGACACTTCAGGAGCAGTCCTGGTCCCTAAACTTCATAGAACCAAAGAAATAAATAGATGTTTATTTCCCATTATTGCAGGTGCCTTAGGGTATCTGAAGTACAGCAGATGTGGCACAAGCCCTATGAGAGACTCACACCCTTCTCCACCAGCAGCTGGAGGCCAGGCAAGATACCTTAGGGTATCCCTAGTGACATTAAACACCTGTGTGTAGACACTTGTTCCCCTGGTTGTAGTTTGTTTGCACTTTATTTAAATTTCATTTACCTGAGGCTTAAAAACCAGGTCCCAGGAAGAAGTTGGAATTTTCCCCCTTGCTACATAATTTGGCTTGTGGAATTTTTCTTTCCTTTTCCTCTGAAACTGTTACTGGACAGCAGGATAAGTAGTAGCATATGCCAGCATGCTTAGTTGTCTTCAAGAACTTCTCAGGTCCCATATTGTTGTGTTGTGCTCATAAACTCAGGTTTAAAACTGGGATTTTTTTCCCATGTCATACTGGCACGATATGGTCCAAGTCCTTTGCTTCTCTGTACAGGGTAGTGGCAGCTCTCTTCCTCAGATGCTTTTCCTGATAAAGTTGCAGCTACTGAAGGCATGAAGGACATTGGTAGTGTACTTGAGATTTCCTCTTCACTTCTGGTGGTATACTGTAGGGTTTATGGCTCTGTGGCTTTTGTACTAAGGGTCTTTAGGGTCTGTCTTTTTTCAGTACTCCTCATGTAAATGAAAGGGAGGCTGTTCAGTGATTCCTTTTGGAGTGCTCGTATGTCACATAGCTGTTCACAATTGCAGATGCTGGGCTTATGTGGTAGGACAAGGAGTAACAGGTTAAAACCTAAACAGGGGAAGTTTAGATTAGATATAAGGAAGAAGTTCTTCCCTGTGAGGGTGGTGAGGCACTGGAATGGGTTGCCCAAAGAAGCTCTAAATGCTGCCTCCATGGCAGTGTTCAAGGCTGGGCTGGACATAGAATCATAGAATAGTTAGGGTTGAAAAGGACCTTAAGATCATTCAGTTCCAACCCCCCTGCCATGGGCAAGGACACCTCACACTAAACCATGGCACCCAAGGCTCTGTCCAATGTGGACGTGAGCACCGCCAGGGATGGAGCATTCACAGCTTCCCTGGGCAACTCATTCCAGTGCCTCAGCACCCTCACAGTAAAGAATTTCTTCCTTATATCCAATCTAAACTTCCCCTGTTTCAATTTTAACTCATTACCCCCTGTCTTCTCACTACAGTCCCTAACGAAGAGTCTCTCCCCAGCATCCCTATAGCCCCCCTTCAGGTACTGGAAGGCTGCTCTGAGGTCTCCACGCAGCCTTCTCTTCTCCAGGCTGAACAGCCCCAACTTTCTCAGCCTGTCTTCATACAGGAGCTGCTCCAGCCCCTGATCATCCTCGTGGCCTCCTCTGGACTTGTTCCAACAGTTCCATGTCCTTTTTATGCTGAGGGCACCAGAACTGCACACAATGCTCCAAGTGAGGTCTCACGAGAGCAGAGCAGAGGGGCAGGATCACCTCCTTCGACCTGCTGGTCATGCTCCTTTTGGTGCAGCCCAGGATACGGTTGCTTTCTGGGCTGTAAGCACACACTGCAGCTGGCTCATGTTCATTTTCTCATCAACCAACACCCCCAAGTGCTTCTCCTTGGGCTGCTCTGAATCTCTTCTCTGCCCAACCTGTAGCTGTGCCTGGGATTGCTCTGACCCAGGTGTAGGACCTTGCACTTGGCATGGTTAGACTTCATACAATGTCAAATGCTTTGCACATATCCAGGTAGATGATGTCAGTTGTTCTTCCCCTGTCCACCAATGCCATGGCCCCATTGTAGAAGGCCACGAGATTCATTAGGTGTGATTTGCCCCTAGGGAGGACATGTTGGCTGTAACAAATCACCCCCTTTTTGTCCATGTGCCTTTGCATAGTTTCTAGGAGGGATTCTGTCAACACAAAGAATGTTATCAATACTCTTCCAGGCAAATACTGTCAAAAATAACAGAGCAGAACTTGTTAACATGTGAATAATGTCTGATTTATATTCTTTTTCAAAGAGCACATGTATGTGTAGCCA
The DNA here is from genome assembly GCF_012275295.1 of Melopsittacus undulatus. Taxonomy (NCBI): domain Eukaryota; kingdom Metazoa; phylum Chordata; class Aves; order Psittaciformes; family Psittaculidae; genus Melopsittacus; species Melopsittacus undulatus. The sequence continues at coordinate 76,988 of NC_047527.1, read as the reverse complement.
TATTCAGTTGTTATAAAGACTTGGACAAAGTGGTAAAACTGTAAGTTTGATTTCTCCTGAACTGCAGTATTTTATAATCTCCATACTTATCAATGTTGTGTTATCCATCACCATTAAAGCCATACAGAAACATGTATTATGGAAAAAAACCTTGAAGATTGCCTTAGACAAACACTTCCATGTCAACACTTCAGAGAAAATTTAAGTATGGAAGTATGTATATAGGAACCTTAAATTTAAAAGCAAACTGCAGTGGTATTTTAACCACAGAATTACAAAAACAAGGCTTTTGACAACTTCAGACATTACTTTAAACAGATGAATTTTCTTGATAGTTGATGAAATTTAGTCCTAGTGGGAGCCTAGATTTCAGGCACTGGTGCCCTAAACTATGAAGAATCACTAAACTCTTGTCAATGTCTTAATCTTAACATCCTAGGAAAAACAACTTTGATGTTCTTTACTCCATCTTATTCACACACATGACCTGTTCCCGAAGCTTTGGTAGAGTAACCACTTTTCTGACTGGCAGACTGTTTTAAGCCTTCATCATCTATTTAACCAGAGATGGAGTGCATAATGATGTTGTTCTTTCCTTCTTCCTAAAAGCACAAGAATCCAAAGCAAAAACAGGTGCAGTTTTGCTGGCATCAGGCATTGAGATTTTTTTTTTTACCAAGTTTCTGATTTTGCAAGGACAGATCATGAAATATTAGAATAAATGAATCACTATTTATAGAATCATAGAATCATAGGATAGTTAGTGTTGGAAAGGATCTTAAGATCATCTGGTTCCAACCCCCCTGCCATGGGCAGGGACACCTCACACTAAACCATGGCACCCAAGGCTCTGTCCAGCCTGGCCTTGAACATTGCGAGGGATGGAGCATTCACAGCTTCCTTTGGCAACCCATTCCAGTGCCTCATGACCCTTACAGTACAGAACTTCTTCCTTATAGAATCATAGAATAGTTAAGGTTGGAAAGGACCTTAAGATCATCTAGTTCCAAGCCCCCTGATATCCAATCTAAACTTCCCTTGTTAAAGTTTTAATCCATTACCGCTTGTCCTGTCACTACAGTCCCTAATGAAGAGTCATGGTTTACAGCAAGGTGTCCCTGCCCATGGCAGGGGGCTTGAAACTAGATGATCTTAAGGTCCTTTCCAACCAAACTATTATATGATTCCATGTGATCTCTTCTGTAATCATATGCAATTCAGTTCATGAGCCATAACTGGATTACAGAATATTTTATGACCCTTTATAAGGACCCTCAAGGGCAATGCAGAGGTGCCATACATTATTCTTCTTAGCGTCTTCATTTTTCATGAGATTCCCTGTAAGTTGGGTCATTAAAATAAAATTAGATTCCTAATAAAATAAACAAGCATATACACGAGTGAAATTCTCCATTAACCCGGAGCTACAGGCTCCCATATACACATGGTATTGTTTCAGTTTGTGACTTACTTTCTCTGACAGTTATGGGGGTTCACAACATATGATGTCTGTCTTCTGAGGTGAATGAAACTGCAGCAAATAGATTTGCAGGCAAAGTTCAAGCAAGGAGGCAACCCCTTCTTGGAATTCCTCTTTTACTTTAGATGCCACAATAATCTAGGAAAATATAGCCATCATGCAAGAATACCATTAAATCATGTGTGCCCTAATCTGGGCATTCATTCATTCATTAATTCACTCTGGATTAAGGAAATTTGAGAAGGTGTTCAGTGAATTCTTTAACGTTAAAGGAATGAAGGCATAAAAGCAAAGAATTGCTGTCTAATGAGACAATCCATTTGACAGTCACTCGTGAGGAAGGGCCCACATGGGCCATACATTTCACAGAGCTCTTGTCCTGTTTGCTGCTTGTGCAAAGTGTTTTCTCCAGTTTGCTCTTCCAGGCATCCTATATGTCAACTGCCAAAGGTTTAAGAGAATGAGAAAGTACTTATACTCTTATGTACTTATGTGCTTTTTGGCATATACATCCTTTGAGGTTCCAGTTAACTTCACCCCTTCTGCTTAAATTGGCAGGGAAGTAGTTTGAAGGACTACTGAAAGAGAATCGGTCATTTTCTGCATGTCCTCTTATGCAAAGCATGGAATAGATTCATTGTAGATAGCAGCACATGAGAAGCTGGAGGGAGATTATCAGGATGATACAAATGCTAAGTATTCCTGAGATATATCTTCAGAGAAATTACCCATGCTTTTTACAGCTTACACAAGTGCTGCAATGCAAATACACTACGTTATATATATAAAAAACAGCATTCTTCATGCACGCTGAGAATTCATCAGCCTAGTACAGTTCTTGTTGCAGATCCATTGGTTGGAATTAAAGCCAATCAATGAATAGAATCATAAAAATCATAGAATGGTTTGGGTTGAAAGAGACCTTCAAAGAGCATCTAGATCCATGGGCAGGGATACCTTCCACTAGAGCAGGGTACTCCAAGCCCCTGTGTCCAACCTGGCCTTGAGCACTGCCAGGGATGGGGCAGCCACAGCTTCTCTGGGCACCCTGTGCCAGCGCCTCAGCACCCTCACAGGGAACAGCTTCTGCCTCAGAGTTCAGCTCAGTCTCCCGTCAGGCAGGTTCAAGCCATTCCCCTTGGCCTGTCCCTACATCCCTTGTCCCAAGCCCCTCTCCAGGTTTCCTGCAGCCCCTTCAGGCACTGGAGCTGCTCTCAGCTCTCCCCTTAAGAAGCCTTCTCTTGTCCAGGCTGCCCCAGCCCAGCTCTCTCAGCCTGGCTCCAGAGCAGAGCTGCTCCAGCCCTCACAGCAGCTCCATGGCCTCCTCTGGCCTCTCTCCAACAACTCCATGTCCCTCTTGTGTTGTGGGCTCCAGGGCTGAACCCAGTACTCCAGTGGGGATCTCACTAGAGCAGAGTAGATGCATTCCAGATAATTCAAAGACCCAAGTACTTTCCCTCTCTGGAATCCTATTCGGTAAGTTATTTTTCGCTTAAGATTTGCAGAATGACAAAGATATTTTTAAAATTAAAGTCCTGCTTAGTTATCATTTATGCTGTCACAAACCAGAATGGGTCTACTTCTGCCAAGGATCGTATGAAGAGATGTACTCACACAGTGAGTGCAGCACGTATAGATGGTTGAAATTGCCACTCTTTTGTATCTTTATTGTCCATGCAGCTATGACAAGTGTCCTGAGTGTGTTGTTTCCTGCATGCACTAGTGCTGTTGCTCTGGCACTACCCGAGGGGACTGAATTCCTGTGAACACACCATAGCATTCATGGTGTGTGCACAGCAGGCTGCTCACTCAGAGCTACAACTGCTGCTGCAAGCATGTTCTCACACAAGTGTCCAGCCAAAGGTAGGAAATCATCAGATTCTTCCTGAACTTTGTTTCTAAAACAAGTATCAATTCAGGGGAGTCAAGTAAATGACAGCTATATTTTGAAAGTGGGGAAACTCTAGACTAATCTCATGCTTAAGCTCAGGGTAAACTGGGCTGATCTTGTGAATAAAGGTTCCTTGTTTCAGCAGATTTCCTGCCTTTTCTTGAGAGCAGTGTAATGGTCAAACACACACACTGTAGCTACTGTTAAATTCATTGTGCCTACTTGTTAGGGACTTGTACTTATATCTTGGCAGGTCATGAGTTACTTTGGCTTATGGTGGTAGAAGCATAGTTTTTGGTTTTTATTTCACAGAATCACAGAATCAACCAGGTTGGAAAAGCCCTTTAAGCTCATCCAGCCCAACTGTGTGCCAGCCCTGCCAAGGCCACCACTAACCCATGGCACTGAGGTCTCATCTCCACGGTGTGTGAGCACTCACAGGGTCCATGACTGCAGCCCTGCCCTGGGCAGCCTGTTCCAATGCCTCAGCACCCTCTGGGGCAGGAATTGTTCCTCAGCTCCACCTGAACCTGCCCTGGTGCAGCTCGAGGCTGTTCCCTCTTGTCCCATCCCTTGTTCCTTGGGAGCAGAGCCCAGCCCCTCCTGGCTCCATCCTCCTGCAGGCACTTGGAGGGAGCCATCAGGTCCCCCCTGAGCCTTCTCTTCTCCATCTGAACCCCCCAGATCCCTCAGCCCTTCCCCATCACCCCTGGGCTCCAGGCCCTGCTCCAGCTCCATTGCCCTTCTCTGGCCCCGCTCCAGCCCCTCAAGGTCTCTCTTGCAGTGAGGGTCCCAGAGCTGAACACAGGATTTGAGGTATTTTTTCAGCTTTGTGTTTTCAGGTTTGTGTGTCTATTTTGGAAGAAATTAAAACCACCAGAGGAGGCTTAATAACTAGAACTGTGCCTGGACAATGACAGGAACGGCACACTCAGCGGCCTGCAGGTTCTTCCCAGGCACAATTTGACGGTGCTTTCTCAGCATTAACTCCTAGGAAGGCGCTGGCTGAAGTCAGACCTGGCATTTTCGCTCCTCCGTTCTCTGCCGTGAGCCAGGGAGGGTGACGGAGCCCGTTTCCCAGTGCTGTTCGTCACCCAGGGCCGGTGCTGTCGTGCGCCGTGCGCTTCAGCCAGGGTGTTGGCTGCGGGCTCGGGGCCTGTTCCCGCAGGTGAGGTGGTGCCTGCAGCCCCGCCCGGCTCCCGGAGCTCCCGGTGCTCCGGCCCCGGCTCCCCGGCCTCAGCCTGGTCGCTGTGCTGGTTCTCCGGGAGCTGGAGTCTCCGCAGCCCGGCTTAGGTGGGAGAGAAGCGGGGCCGAGCGGCGTTCATGAAGGCTGTTGGCTATGGGGGATGCTGACAGGCAGCGGGTCCCGGAGGGCACTCGCTGTGCGTTCCCCGGTGCGCACACGGGGACACGATTCCCTCGGGCACCGCGGGAGGAGGCAGCGCCCGCCCGGGATCCTGGTCAGGACAGATGCTGCTCCACGTAGCGGGGCAGCGCAGGAGCCCCCCGAGCATTCCCACGGACCAGCGACTTCCTGGGATCGTCTGTCCCGCGTCTCACTGTGACCGCTATGTTCTGTCATTCCAGCTCCAGATTTGTTTTCTCGCTGTGGCCAGTGGCTTAGAGAAAACCATGAGCAGCTCTGCTCTGGAGCCAGGCTGAGAGCTGGGCCGGTTCAGCCTGGACAAGAGAAGGCTTCTTAAGGGGAGAGCTGAGAGCAGCTCCAGTGCCTAAAGGGGCTGCAGGAAACCTGGAGAGGGGCTTGGGACAGGGGCCTGTAGGGACAGGCCAAGGGGAATGGCTTTAACCTGCCTGACGGGAGACTGAGCTGAGCTCTTAGGCAGAAGCTCTTCCCTGGGAGGGTGCTGAGGCGCTGGCACAGGGTGCCCAGAGAAGCTGTGGCTGCCCCATCCCTGGCAGTGCTCAAGGCCAGGTTGGACACAGGGGCTTGGAGCAGCTGCTCCAGGGGAAGGGGTCCCTGCCCATGGCAGAGGGCTGGAACTGGGTGCTCTTTGAAGGTCTCTTCCAACCCAAACCATTTTTTGATTCCATATGGATTATTTTGCTTTTGCATCAAATGTATTTCTTCACAGGTACTATTTTTCCTGCTTATTCATGAATATATTGACTACTACAAATCCTTAGGGAACTGAAGTGACTCCTCTTACCATAGAAACTACCCCACTTAGCCTTCCCCCTGTGTTTTCTTGACCTACCTGTCCAGCCACAAATTGTGAGCTGGAGGAAAAGTGTCCTGACAAAGTATTGCTTGCCTGTCCTGTTTGTACATACTTGAACTGTCCTAAAACATCCTGTGGAAGGAGTTCTGTAAACTACATATAATTGAGAAAAAGTGTTTCTGGGTTCAATTTGAACCTGTTACCTGCCATTTTAATGTTATGTCTTTTTAGTTCCTGTACAGGAGGAGAAAATGGACAGCTGTCCCTCATGATATTTTGTAGATGGCTCCTCTAGACTAACAGGTCATAATACAGATTTATAGCAGCCTTTTTCAAGATGTGAGGAATGTGAATTCCATCTTCACAACTTATTCAGTGGGCAAGTTCCCTCTGAATCTGTGGTGTTATTTTCTCTATTCCTTATCTAATAATGCTTAGCATTAGCTGCCATTTTCCATTAAAGGTCTATCTTCTTCTTGATTTATTAACAGTATTAAAGTAATTGTATGAATAAAATATAAAATTAACATTGTTTCAGCACTTTTTTAACATTCTATTCCCTCTGCCATTTCTATTGTCCAGGCAGTATCATCAGTTTCTGCTGCTTCCGTTTTTTTTTCCTCATAGTTGGCTCTTATCATTCCTATTCTGAGCAAGGTGGCATTATAAGCAGTTTGCTGTTTATATGACCACTCATCCCCCATGGGTCATACCTTATCCAAGAATGAAGGGAACTCCGGGAGCATTTCCTTAAAATGAAAGGCTAAAGACACTACTAAACCTGTTAAGAGCAGGCACACAGGAGACTCGACCACACCAAAATGGAGGTATATAGTGGACTGCATTTTATTTTTAGAGAAAAAAGATAGAGTAGGAAGATAAATCTGGACAATCCAGATTACAAATAAAGCAGTATCTACAGACTGTAAAAATTATTACCTATTGCAGTACTTCACACAGGGATATATTAGATTCCTGCCTTTATATTAAGACCATATTTTTTTCCTGCTCTATCATGCAACTCTATTAGGAGTTACAGTTTGAAGCAGGAGTAACTTGTGGGAGTTTGAGGTAGGAGTAACATAGCACTGATTTGTGCTATGCCCATAGTCAGATAAGAAAGCTCACTCAGGCTTTATCTTGAAACTATTCTAGTGTTATACTTACGGCTGTTAACAAGAGTGATAGTACAGGCCTGAAATCTTTTTTCTTCCTCCCACATCCATGGCAATCCCTTCCTATTGATGAAAGTTTGCATGAGTGGTCAAGGACAGCCATGCTCTTTTTTTTCTTATAAGGAGGCTTCTGTTGGCATGTCAGTGCTGGGACCACAGGAGGAGGATATCTAAGCATTGACATTAATTGAGGGCCAGAAGCCAAAGTGCTTTGGAGTTCCTTGCAGATCAGCAGGATATTATTTATATATTATTCCAAAACTTGGTTAAAATCAAATTTGTCTTTAATCTCAATAGATTTGCTGCAGACAATTGTTAAGTAGTGAATATCAGCCCTGTCAGCTTAGATTTTTCCCATCATCAAGAGCCTGATGAAGCAATTGTGTCCCTTGGGTTTTATTTCTTTATGGGTCTCATAAAAACTTGTCTGATGTCTGACTATGTCACAGCAGCAGGATATCCTTATACTTGCCTGCATTCCACTCATACTCTGCTTCTGTTCGTATGCTGAGGAGATTATAACACCCAATTTCTAAGAATTTAGTGGGTGCATTTGTATACATGCATATACATTTTGGCTTAGTGGCATATTACATACAGTAAATAATTTTTGTAGCATTTTGAAGTGAGTTTTAATAGATTTCAGATAATAACCAGCAGCATTATTCTTTAGAGATGTGTATGTGACAAGGTAGCTTTAAAATAAACCCACACATTTAAGCTTAGCAGTCGCAGCCTAAAAAAGAAAGTTGGGAATTTTGTTAGATGCATTATCCTTGTTCATTCAGTGCTGCCTAATTTGATTTATTCTTTATTTTGCCCCAAAACATTTAATTGTGTTAAAGTAGCGCTGAAGTGATTACTGCCTTTGCCTAGTTTAAGGCTCCCCATCCATTCGGGATGAACTGTCTCCAACTTTGTGTGCTTTGAATCTTTTCTCTTGATTTTGCCATCATGGACCCCAACTTTCACCATTTATGAGGATGGATGTGTCACTGGAGTGGAACTGCTCTCACTGTTGGTTCTTTTCTTACAGCTCTCCCTCCCCTCATGGCTCGTAGATCTCAAAGCTCCTCACAGGGGGACAATCCCCTTGACCCTAACTATCTGCCCCCCCATTACAAGGAGTACTACCGCTTAGCTCTGGATGTACTTACTGAAGAGGGCAAAGAAAGTTACCAACGCTTCCTGACAGAGGAAGCAGCCCCTGATTTTCTTTGCAACTCAGAGGTGGACCACATCATACAGAATCTCCAGAAACCCCAATACGCCAATCAGGAAGGCAGCACAGACATTGCAGGTGACAATGACATGGATGGATCCTCTGGGACTTACTGGCCCATGAACTCAGACCTTGCTGTTCCTGAGCTTGACCTGGGCTGGCCAATGGTCTTTGGGTTCAGGGGAACAGAGGTGACAACCCTCGTGCAACCGCCACCCCCCGACAATCCCAGCATTAAGGAGGAGGCTCGCAGAATGATTCGAGCAGCTCAACAGGTAAGAAGATGAAGAGCTCAACTTGAGCAGAGATAAAATTACATGTATGCAAAAGATGAATTGGAATGCATCAGGTCTGCTGCTATTTCCCTTAACTTTGTTCCCAGGACCTGACAAAGGGGAAGGATGAGTCTAAAACTACTGTTACTGCATCAAAGCTAGTCTCTGCACTCTGATTTCATGAAAAAGTGTTTAAAGCCATGTGAAAACCTTCCAAGAGTTCACAGAATCACTGAATAGTTGAGGTTTCCAACCCCAGCTCTGGAGACCTCTGGAAACGGTCTAGTCCAGCCTCCCTGCTCAAAGTGGGTTTGATTGTAGTAGGTTATGTAGGACATGTTCTTGAGTATCTCCAAGGATGGATATGGATACTCTACCACTTTTCTGGGCAACCAGTTTCAGTGTTCAGTCACCTTTTCAGTAAACAAGGTTTTTCCTATGTTTAGCTGGATTTTCCTGTATTTCAATTTGTGTCTTGTCATTTCACTGGGTACCACTGAGAAGAGTTTGCCTCCATCTTCCTTAGACCCTTCCATCAGGTATTTGTGCTCACTGATAAGGTAAGAGTGGAAGGACAGGGAGATAGAGCTTTGAAGCTACTTCCCATATTAGCAGCATTGAGGTTCAGCTGTATCGTGGCTGACCGAACACTGGCCAGGAGGTTATCTAAAAATCGCCGGGCTGTGTTGGAGGGGGTGAATAGGTAATGGCCAAGCAGCTTAATACAACCTTCCACTGTGTTTATGTGACCAAAAATATACCTGTTCTCATTGGATTGTTGAGTAAGGGATTGCTCAGGGGCAGTGAGATTTTTCCTCACCACTCACCCTGGTACACAGAATTGCACCTTAGATAGCAATTCTGTTTCCAGTTCTGGGGCCTACAATATTTAAAGGAACCTTCAAATGGGAAGGTTTAAAAAGGAAGCTGAAATGGAGACACTGGTGCAGCTTGGGAATGTGAGCAGATGCAGATTGCTGACGTCTTTCTTGCATTCTTTTCGAGGTGGTAGCCATAGTGATGGACATTTTCACTGATGTGGATCTGCTGTTTGAAGTGCTGGATGCTGCTGCTCGCAGAGTGCCTGTGTACATCTTGCTTGATGAGATGAATTCTCAGCTTTTCCTCGATACAGCTGCTAAATGCAGAGTCAATCTTAACTATGTGGAGGTGAGCAAACCAAAGACCTGCCCTGTCTGTAATTCACATCCTAAGGGGAAATGTACTGGAATACAGGGGGCTGCTGTGACTGTAAAAACCTGAGAAAGGGTAAAGCAGGCCAGAGCCTAATGAAAGATGAGTATGAAGAAAGCTGGGAGAGCTGCCACAACAAGACAGGGATGAAAGCTGAGGACACACTAATAAATGGTTATGTCTATCCATGGTGTATGTAGACAGAATCACCAGCACTGAATATAAGAATGGTGGCAGGATGGAAGTGATAAGAGCAAGGGGAAGAAGGAGTGGCAGGGGGAAAGAAGTAACAGCTTCCAACTGAGCCTTGTCTGGTTTGCAGTTCCTAAGGGTGAGGACAGTTTCTGGCCCAACCTACTACTGCCGCACAGGGATGTCCTTCAAAGGCCATGTGAAAGAGAAATTCCTCTTGGTGGACTGCATGGTGGTGCTGAGTGGCAACTACAGGTGAGAAGCCTTGCAATGTTACATACCCAGTTTCAGTGAGCAAGAAGCTGGTTAGTTGCTAAAGCAGTGCTTTGGCACTTCCGAACGAAAAGCATTGACAAAAGCTCTTCTCACTGAAGGATACTGAGCAGCAGTTTTCAGAAAAAAATACTCCGTTATGCAGTGGAGGTAGATACACCAATTAAACAAGGCCACAAGCCCAGACACCCGAAGCCAAGCTTCCTTCACATCAAGAGTGTAAACCATCTGTAAAAATGATACACTAATTACAGGCTGTTGTGGCTTAACCCCAGTAGGCAGCTGAGACCCACATGGATGTGTGCTTACTACTCTCAGCACGATGTGACAGAGAATGAGAAGGGCACACATGAGAGAACTTGTGGGTTGAGATAAAGACATTTTAATAGCTCAAGCAAACCTGCACACACAAGCAAAGCAAAGTAAGGAATCCATTCACTCCTTCCCATCAGCAGGCAGGTACGTAGCCATTTCAAGGAAAGCCTGACTTGAGAAGACAAAAGCTGTAACACTGAATGTCTTCCTCCTTCCTGCACAGAATGGTTGAGGTTGGAAGGGATCTCTGGCAGTCATCTGGCCCAACTCACCCTGCTCAATCAGGGCCACCTAGAGCCAGTTGCCCAGGACCGTATCCAGATGGTTTTTGAGTATCTCTAAGGAGGGAGACTGTAGTTCTTAGAAGCCTGCCAGAACCATCAAGACATTTCCAGCCAAGCTGTTTCCTAGATAGTCCTGCTTAGCTGCATTGATGGATGAGGTTGTTCCATCCCAGGTGCAAGATTCTGCATTTGCCTTTGCTGAATTTCATGAGGTTCCTGCCAGTCCATTTCCCCAGCCCCTGCCTAGCACGTGAACTGCACCATCTCCTCATTCTGAGGGTACACACTGCCCTGACGTCCAGGTCATTAATGACAGTGTAACACACTATTTCCCCAAGCCCTGACCCCTGAGGAACACCATTTACTGGCCATCAGTCAGACTTCAAATTACTGACCACCGCCCATTAAGCCTGACACTCCACACAATTTCCTGTGTACTGTCTGTCACACTCATACAGTCTAATGGTCCAGTTTGGCTAAAGTGGACACTCTTGCTATGCTGTCCCCTCATCCATGCAGCCAGACATCTCTTTGTAGAAGGTAGTCAGATTGGGTCAGGCATTGTTTGCCCTTGGTAAATCCCTGTTGTCTGATCCCAGTTGTCTTTCTGTTGTTCTTGTGCCTGGAAATGGCTTCCAGGAAGATTTGCTCCACAGTTTGCCTTCAGGCTGAGGTAGGGCTGACTTGCTGTTGTTTCTTTTGCTCTTTTTAAAGCTGGGCATAACATTTTAGTTATAAAAAACCAATTACAACCTAAAGTAATTGCAGGAACAACTACTTCATACAAGGATTACCACCAGCTTGCTCTCTTGCTGTTGTTACTACTGACTGGCTTTTTTAGAACAGAGGTCATTTGTTACCTTGTAAAATCCTCTGAAAAGATGTGGTGCCAAATCTGTTCATAACTATGAGGCTTGGGAACAAGGGTGTGCGATGAATGCCTGCCTGGGCAGTGAAGAGTATCGGGACAATTCTCTTCAGGCAAGCAAATGGTTTCCAGTATGATGCTAATACACTATCATTACTTCTATTTCTCTTTGTAGCTTTATGTGGTCTTTTGAGAAGATTCACAGGAGTATTGCACACATCTTCCAGGGGGAGCTGGTGGCCAGCTTTGATGAAGAATTCCGAATTCTCTTTGCACAGTCAGAACCTCTGATTCCTCCAGCCAATGTCTTGGCAAAGACAGACAACACATTTGCCATGACTCCCTTTGGCAATAACATGCCTTTCTTTCCAAGAAAAGCACCCCTGATGTTCCAAAGGGATGACAGTCTTTTTCCCTCCTTCATGGACAGAGTTGATCCAGACAGGTACTTCCTGTCAAATTTCAGGCGGGATGATATGTTGCGCCATACTGTGGAAGGATCAGCTATGCGAATGTATAAAAAGGTAGAAATGGAGAATTCCCAGATGGATCCTGTCAGGGGTTTTCTCCGTTCCAAGCAACTGGAGTTGGATGCTTTTAAGAGACACAGTTTTGCAGAAGGAACATTTGAAAATTTTGCTTCTTCTAAGCAGTATGCCAGGCAGATGTTCTTGAACAATATGGATGAATTCAAAATCCAGTCTAGCCATTTTCAGAAGGACCAGTTCTACCAGTACCAGTTTGAACATCCCCATCTTCCTGGCAGGCCTCAGGGACTCTTTGAGAGAATCCGAGGTGGTAGGCAATTCAGTGAACTGGAAGACTATGGAGAGGGATCCAGATACCCTGAACTTGAATCCAATTTTCCACAAGAGGGTTTCCCCTTAAGGCTGGATTACGTACCTTCAAATTCTTCCAGGGAAGTGAGACATGGCTCTGATCAGCTGAATCCTGCAGGGAATGGCCCAATGGGAATGATGTTAAGAAGGCAGAATATAGGACAGAAATTTATTTGCCAGACTTCTCCTACACAGAAGCAAAGCCTGGAACAACGCCTGTTCTTACAAGACAAAGAGGAGGACCAAGATGAGGACAAGAACACACAGGAAAACAGAACAGGTTTACGTAACTGGAGGATTTCCTCATACCTGAGTGCATACCAGTCTGAACCAGAAGAAGGTCTTCCAATGCCTATGGAATCAGAGGCATATAATGATGTTCTTGGGGATACCCTCCCAAAGCATCCCACTGACCTCATCCCAGCATTCAAATCCCCTATGTCTTTTAACAAGTCACTAGGAATTGAAAGTGCCAAAGAATTTGCAGATCCTGATAGAGCAGGTGAAGAAACCCCTATAATGAAGCAAGATGCATTTAGGTCCAGAATAAATCCTTTGATCCAGAGGAGCTCAAGACTCAGGTCCTCTCTGATTTTCAGTGCTGCCAAGTTAGATCAGCCTAACACTGCAATAGAAAAGGTTCAGATGATTCAGAAAGAACAAATGTCCAGTGAGTTGACGAAAGACAATGAAACTATAAAGACAGCCACCTCATCTAAAGTGGCAGAACTTTTAGAGAAGTACAAAGCTGTGGGCAAAGACACAGAACGAGCTACAGTCACTCATACCAAAGCTGTTTCCAGTTATCTACAGGAAGAATCACAGAACGCAGAGAAGAAATGCACCAAATCCGTGCAATATAAGATTCTGGAAAGTAGGGTACTAGAATCCAAAGACTCCTGCAGTACTTACAAAATGCACGGAGAAGCTGAAAGACCATTTGCACTGGCCTCATCTCCCCCCCAGCTTATTGACACATTGAGTAAAGATCCCTTAGCACATATTGGAACTAAGGTGGACAAATTATCATCTCGGTTTTACCCCATAGAGAGTAAACCTGCTCTTCCAGAGAAGGAGAGTCTTATATTTGTAGGAGACACTCAAAAGTTGACTCTTCCAGAAAAGAAGGAAAGAGTGACTTTCAAAGAAGACACTCAGAAATTAGTCAATACAGAACTGAAGAAACCACAGATTAGGACAAATACCACATCAGTTCTTGAAAACTTATCTAGAAGTCAAGGATCTGACAGCTCCCTCAATAAATCTGAGGAAGACTGTTCAAAACAAGAACAAAATCCAATGGAATTTTTAAGAAAAGGGTCACTACGGCTGAAGCAGTTTTTGAACCCAAAAGGTGAAAAGAAATTGGAGGAGGAGCCCACTTTGGAGATTGGAAAGTCTGATAAGCAAGCTATGGTTCTCAAGCGATCTTCCATTGGGGACTGTCAGGAAATGATGGAGGAAGAAAAACCCCATAAATTTGCAACACCACTTCCTCCCAAAAGCAGCCAGCCCACACAGGGGAGATTTCCTTCTTCCACAGCTAACATCCTCTACAGCAGCAACCTCCGTGATGATACCAAGGTGATTTTGGAACAAATCTCTGCAAACAGTCAGAAGAACAGAGCTGAACTGGCCAAGCAACTACCATCCACTAGTAATCCTGATCTTTCAAAGTCAACTACAAGCTTGGAAAGGAAAGGTGAGAAGGAGAAAAGCTGTAACATCCATAGGTCAGAGAGTTTTGGGAGCCAGAAACGAAATCTTCAGCGGCAACCATCTGAGGATAGAGATACCCTCCTTAAGAAAATGGAGAATATGCGGAAGGAGAAGCGAGTCTACAGTAGATTTGAGGTCTTCTGCAAAAAGGATGAACACACAAGTCAGAGTGAAGAGGAATATGACACAGATGCCAAAGACAAGAAGATGGGAAAATTCATGCCCAAAATCCTGGGGACCTTCAAGACTAAAAAATGATCATAGAAAAACTATTTAATTCCATATAATCACTGACTGTCAAAGGGGAATGAGGAAGTAACTTGTTTATGATGGCTCTAAGCACCATAGGCAATATTCTTCATGGTTAGTGAGTGGAAATGTGTTCAGCATTAGACTCCTGTGGCACAATTTGCCCAATAAAGTCATGTGGTATCCAGCATCCTTATCACATTATGTTTCAAATAAAGTTATTAAATTGCCAAGATGCTTAAACCAGAGAAATAAAGTCAGAGTCTCTTTATATTATGCTCAGGGAATATTTTCAGCAAACAAAACAATTCCACTTTCAGAATTTCTTCTGAAAAATAAAGAATAAAAAATAGAAAATTCAAGACTTAAGTTCAGTCCAGGAAAGATACGCACAGACACACACGCATGAACTGGAAAACGTGTGTAAAAACAACATTTTCTCAGGTACAGTTATCTCTTCTTTGTATCAAATAACAAATGAGATAGGCACCTTTTTGAAGGTTTACAGGAATGCACTGTACATAATATTTAGTTCCTTAGTTTTTTTTCTCCTCAGCTTGGTCTCTCTCAGCTTGGCAGCTGGCAGGATTGCCAAACTGTTTGGTGGGTTTTTTGATATTTTTTTTCTCCCCTTGATCTTTGTACCATAGTCCAAAGAGATGCTCTCACACGGATTTCCCATTCCTATTAGCCTGGGGCTCCTGAGTAGCCACTTGTGACACTAGCTGCAAGCTCAGCAAACCAGTTCAGATACGTGGCTGACAGATGGAGACAAGAGGCTGCATCAATTCCTGAAGGTAACTTTAGTGGAGGGCTTTTAAAACTTTAGCTCCTTTTTGAGGATGCCAGCTCCCATGGTAACAAGCTTTACATAGTTCAGCAGGCTTTATATAATTTACATATCTGTAACAATTACTGGAAACAAAGCTGAACTGGATTTCTTATGCTTATTCCATATTGTACAACTGTATACTATTTCAGATACAACCCATAATCTGTTACATACCTATAAATTCATAAAGGAATGCTGTAATGCTCTGTGTATACTTATTTTGTCTGCTCTTAGTAATGAATCAGATCCAGTTATTGGTGGGTCCCAAAATGTTCTCTTGCAGATGATACAGACAGAAATTATTTTACTCTAGAGAGGAAGATAGGCTATATAGATACATATCCTATTATATATGTGCTAGCTCTGTTCTGTGCAAGTCTTACATCATTCCACACCCTCCCAGCCTTTCCCAAACCCACCAGCTCCAGCACCATTCTGTAACAAAGTTAGATATTTAATCATTGCTGTAGTCACAGATTACATTAATATTTTAGAATTTTGCTGTATTTTTTAGTTTTAGAGTTTTCTTTTACTCAGCATGGTGTGTTTCATGTAAAAGCATGTTCCTGACCAGAACCAGAATGACACATCTGTTTTAGTGCTAAGTTGATTACCAGATGTTGTAGGTGCATACAAATATTGCAGAGTAATTAATTCACTTTGTAATAACAAAAGCCATTTTAAGAATAAAAGGTTAATGTTATAGCCCATCACCTCTGAGATCAGGTACACCGAGGATCTTTGATATCTCATTGTATCATCGAACTGCTGGGTGCTGTCTTTCAGCGGAAGTCAACCCTGAATTAAGCAGTAGGCTCCCTTTTCCATGCATGAGAACAGGCATCTTGGATTCACAAGAGCTGTCATGCTGCACAGAGCACTACACAATATGTTCACCCTGTCATTGCCATTTTCTGTATCTACCTGTACCTGGGATAGATAGGAAATACCTATTTTATGAATATACCAGAATAAACGAGGACTTCCCGGAGAGCTGCATTCCCAGCCTAGTATTACCAGACTGGTATCAGAAGTGAGTATTCTGATTTTTTACTTAACCAGCCTTTTGTTTAGATTACTAAATCTACATAACTAACTATATAATCTATATAAACTAAAAATAGTGTTTACATACTACAAGATAAAATGATATTCCATCAATGGCAGTGATAATCTCATGTTAAAATTTAGTTCCTTAATCCCCTCTGTAACTGTAGTCCCAGCATTCTGGAATAAGAATCATTTATCATAGATCAAATCAAATTTCAGGGACAAAGACTTCTTATAATAACTTTAAGTTAATGAGGAAAATTATAAAAAATCAGCATTAAAACAGGAATCTAGTTTTAACGCTTACTATTGTCCCCCTTTTGCCTGATAAGAACTTCATGATGTTTTAGCAGCAGTTTATCTCTTGAAACGTTGCTTTCTGAAAGCAAAAAACAAATAAATTACTGTATTGTTCATTAAACAAGATACTTCTGGATTTTTCCCTTTCACACACAGCAAACATTGATTGAAAGACAAAGATTTTCTGTAATGCAATGTAAAGTATTTATTATTACAATATTTGCAGTATCACAGTATTACATGGTAGGTAAGCTATTAAATGTTGTAGCAGAACCCATATGCATTTAAAATGCTTTCCTACATTATTTTAGTGAAAATAAGCCACAACTGATTATGTTCATTTATCCCAGAAGTCATAAAAAATAGTGGAAAACAAACGGAAGGGCTCGGTTAGGGGACTGATGAGATGAGTTCACTTCACCTGATTAGAACACTTTCATATTCACTGCTCAAGTTGCTGGGAGCACTTTGATATTGGAAGACTCTCCAGTGCAGATTTACATATGGTTCCATAGGCCTGAGAGTAACTGCCCATCAATGCTTTCGGGTCACCAGCAGCTCCCATATTTGCAGTAATCTGGAACATCTTTTTACTGGGCTTCTGAGGGAGACAAACAACTTTGCTGTGAAACTGAGTATTTCTTGGATTCTGTGCAATAAAGAAAAGCTAAGATAGTAACCTGTAATAGCTTTCTAAAATACAAAAAAGGAACACAAATTTTACTTCAGCTTGGAGTAGGAGAGATCATGAATATTGCATGAACAAGCAGCACTGTTTTGCAAGAACAAGAACAGGATGGTGAGAAGGATGTGAGGGAGAAGGGCTTAAGAATGGGTGTAGCATGAGCTACTGGCACTGGAGCAGTATTCTTTCGTGGGGATATGAGAAAGTCCCACAACAAAAAAGTCACTCCTTAGTGTAAAAGAAAGGGTAATCTGTGGTGTCTCCTTCCACATTCTTCCTCTGCCACAAGCTTCCTCTGATTACCTTGTGTTGGCTAGACTCTTTGAGCCAGGCAGCAGACAACTGGCTCAGGAAAAAGAAAAAGCAGGGGCAAGGAGGTAATGTAAAAACCCAATGAGCTTAAGAACTTTCACAAGGAAGTGTGACCAGGAACAGGGAAAAAGGAGGAGGAGAGAGGACAGGACTGAAACTGTCACTGTTCAGCAGCAGTAATCCATTAAGTTGATTCCAGAGGTAGTGTGAATTCTCCAGCTAAGTTTAGAATATACCACAGTCTCAATTTGGTTAAAAAAGAATTTGCTACATACACACTTCGGACAGGACAAGCCACTGCTGAAGATAATGTAAAAGGAACTGATCCGTGATTCTCAGTCAAAGGGAGTTTTTAGTGCTGCTCACAGTCAATGTGATAACCACTTGTCTGAAGTGACAACACTGAAACTAGAATGCAGTCTGAAATTAGCCTGTCCTCTAGAAAAAAAGCAGTGGAAAAGTCATGTACCTCAGCACATCTCTAAAGATGTTACACTAGAAACTCAAGATGGGAAAAGGAAGTAGAGGCTGAGGATCTGCAGAGATATTTTTACTTTGCTTACTGTTGGGTGACACATATAATCCATTACAGTTAATATTTGTGAAAAAAAATACTGCTAATGAGGCAGAGACTGATTTTCCAAAGGGCCATTCCTCCATGTTCTATGAAGTACCTAATTCCCATAATGAAATTCAACAGTCATTCACAGAATACCTGCATGAACCTCCTCTTGCTGCTCAAGTCACAGGTGATAGGGTTGTTTTGAAAGACTGGGGTTAGACTTCAAAATCCAGGAGAAAATACTTATAAACCCAGACCAGCTAAAGACCAGCATTACACATTCTGTAGAAGTAAGGCCACACCTGTGCCCTTGCAATTTCCTGGTGATTCTGATAGATGGTCTTCCTCATTTTCCTCTCAGTGCTCTGCCTTGTGCACAGAACTTAACTCTGGTTACAGAGTTTACAACTGGGTTGTAAAGTTCATTAGCAGACAAAACACCTGAATGTAGGTATTGCAACACTAAAGACTGCAATATGCAAGTTCCTACGCCCAAGGTCTGCCTGGTGATGGACAAGGAGCCAGCTGAGAGCTTATGGGTCAGGATTAAGGGGAGAGCAGGGATAGGTGACCTTATAGTGGGAATCCAACCATTATAGTGGGAGTCTGCTACAGGCTGCCCAACCAGAAAGACTGAGCAGATGAGGCCCTCTATAGACAGATAGGAGCAATCTCATGTTCATAAGTCATGGTTCTCATGGGGAGCTTCAACCACTCTGGTATGTGGTGGAGGGACAGCACAGCAGGACATAGGCAATCCAGGATATTCCGAGAATACACTGATAATAAATTCCTTCTCCAAGTGTCAGAGGAGCCAACGAGGACCTCTGCTGGACCTTGTTCTCACCAACAAGGATGGGCTGGTGGGGAACGTAAAGCTCAAGGGCAGCCTTGAAATGGCGGAGTACAAGATACTTAGACCATTGAGGAAGGCATACAGCAAGCTTCCAGCCCTGGACTTCAGGAGAGGAGACTTCAACCTCTTAAGGGATCTGCTTGGTAGAGTACCATGGGCTAAAGCTCTGGAGGGAAGAGGGGCCCAAGAAAGCTGGTTAACATTCAAGGAACACCTCAGGAGCAACACATCCCAAATCAGGCAAAAATGCCAGGAGGTCTGTGTGGATGAACAAAGAGCTCCTGGACAAACTCCAGCACAAAAAGGAAGCCTGCAGAGGGTGAAAGCAAGGACAAGCAGCCTGGGAGGAATAGAGACAAATTGTTAGAGCAGCCATGGATCAGATTAGAAAAGCTACAGTCCTGATAAAATTAAATCTGGACAAGGACATCAAGGGCAACAAGAAAAGATTCTATAGGTACCCTGGTGATAAAAGGAAGCATAGGGAACACATGGCCTTCTCTGGAAGGAAACAGGAGACCTGGTTACCAGAGATATGGAGAAGGCCTTTTCTTTATATGTCAGTCTTCACTGGCAAGTGCTCCAGCCACACTGACAAGTGGCAGAAGGCAAAGGCAGGGGCTGGGAGAATGAAAAACCACCCACTGTAGGAGAAGAGCAAGTTTGAGACCACCTAAGTAACCTGAAGGTGCACAAGTCCATGGGACTGGATGACGTGCATCTAAAGGTTCTAAGGCAGCAGGTAGATGACAGAAAAGGGAAATACAACCCCCAGTTTTAAAAAGGGAAAAAAGAAAGACCTGGGGAACTAAAAGCTGGTCAGTCCTTTCCAAGCCAAACTATTCTATGAGTCTGTGATTCTGTATGTATCTAATCCATGTTAGAGGCAAGTTATGTCCAGTTATTTCCCCTGCTAGCATAAACTCTTCAGTTGCAGTCATCAAATTACAGACTTGTTCAGGAAGGAAAAGACCTTTAAGGTCATCAAATCCAACCATTAACCTTACACTGCCAACGCCACCACTAAACCATGTCCCTAAGTGCCACACATCTATACGTTTTTTAAATACATCCAGGGCCAGTAACTCCACCACTGCACTGAGCAGCCTGTTTCAGTGCTTGATTATCCTTTTGGTAAATTAATTGTTCCTAATCTCCAGCGTAAAACTCCTCTGGCACAGCTTAAGGCCATTTCTTCTTATCCTGTCACTTCTTACTTGGAAGAAGAGACTGACATTCACCATGCTAAACCTCCTTTCAGGTAGTTGTTGGGAATAAGGTCTCCCTGAACCTACCTTTCTCCAGACTAAACCCCCGACCAGGTCTCTCAGCCATTCCCCATCACACCTGTGTTCTAGGCCCTTCACCAGCTCCATTTCCCTTCTCTGGCCCCACTCCAGCACCTCAATGTCTCTTGTAGTGAGAGGCCTAAAACTGAACACAGAATTCAAGGTGCAGCCTCACCAGTACCCAATGCAGGGACACAATCACTGCCCTGGCCCTGCTGCAGCACTGGTGCTGATACATCAGTGTGTGGATGCCATTGGCTTCTTGGCTGCCTGGGCACAAACTGCTCATGTTTGGCTCTGTCAGTCAGTGCCCCCAGGTCCCTTTCCATGAGCAGCTTTCCAGCCACTCTTACCTAAGCCTGGAGTGTTGCATGGGGTTGTTGTGGTCCAAGTGCAGGACCAAGCACTGAGCCTTGTTGAACCTCATCCCACTGGCTTCTGTTCCTGGATCCAGTCTGTCCAGATGCCCCCAAAGAGCCTCCTGCCCTCCAGCAGATCAACATTCCCACCCAGATTGGTGTTGTCTGCAAACTTAGTGAGGGTGCCGCCGATCCCCTCATCCACATCACTGATAGAGGTTAAACAGAACTGGCCCCAGTCCTGAGCAGGGGGGAGCACTGCTTGAAGCTGGTGCCAACTGGATTGAACTTTATTCACCACCACTCTCTGGGCTTGGCCATTCAGCCAGTTCTTTACCCAGTGAGCAGTGAATGAGTTTACCCATTCAAGCCATGAGCAGTCATTTTCTCCAGGAGAAGGCTGTGGGAAGAGGTGTCAAAGGCTTTACTGAAGTCTGGATAGAAAACATGCACAGTTCTTTCCTCATCCATTAAGTGTGTCACCTTGTCATAGAAGGTCAGGTTGGTCAAGCAAGATCTGCCCATGCTGAGTTAACCCAAGAGTTAGCACACTCTTAGCTTTCTATTTAAAGGAACATACTCTATAGAAGCCCAACTGCTTTATCAAACTAGGTTACAGGTACCATTTGACTGACATACATAGAAGCAACAATATGGCAATGCATATTTTTGTCATAAGTAATTTTAACTGATAAAAATGTATTAATTTAGTTACAGAGCAGGCTCTCATTTAAGTATCTTACAAAGTTGCAAATTAAGATATTTTGTGTCTATATAATTTTGGGCCATAAAAAGATAAGGTTGCTTTTTGGGTTTTTTTTTGGTAGGACTGCTACTCACATTGTAAAGGTTCTGTACACTTGTAGAAGGTAGCCCAGCATTTGCTTTTGCCCATGTGATTTGCCTCCCCAATCTGCTATTGTCGGACATTCTGGCCTGTTGAGAAAGTGATGCTGAAGAGCTCCTGATAAGAGCACCAGAATTTGCATTGCCTGAAGCAGAAAAAAAATAATGAGAGAAAGTAAGAAAATTATAAGGACACAGAACACAGTGACTGAGACAGGGACAGAACATAGAAACTGAGTCAGCCCTGCCACATAATTTCATCTCACTAAATATTCAGAATAAAATTAGGCCATAGTAGCAAAGAAAACCAGTTCAAAACGGCATTGGAAAAGATAATAGCACTAGAAAAGCAAAGAGAAGACAGAAAGGAACAGAGTCAAAACGGAGGCAGGAAAGAGCCAAAGAGAATGTCACACACTCAAAACTCATGCAACTGTGTTTTGATCTTATGTAATTTTCTTGGCACACTTTCACCCTCTCATTTTGCCATGTAAATTCTCCTTATTTCTCTTCCCCACTCTGTGTCTTTTCTTCTTTCTTCCCCATAATAATACCTCATGATGGATTACATCCCACTGTAGCAGGGTAATACCTACTTTGAACAGCAGTGTGTGTTATAGGATTGTATATCACATGGATCTTTGATCTCTGACATAAAGGTCTTGCTAAATCTTCATTCTGGCTGGATACTTCTGTCTGGATACTACATGTAGTTTCAGCATGCACACGTGGAGCTTTTAGAAGAGGTGGTATTGGTTCTATCTGTCCTTTCTTGGTAGGTAAAATCACAGAAGTGGAGTTTGGAAGCGGCCTAGATTCAGATTGACTTCTTTGTATGTTTTCTCTCTGCATTTGCTCCTTTGGATGGATATCTGATTTCTTTTCAAGGATCATCTACAGAAAGGAGAAGTTGGTTAGACTTAACACAGCTACACAGCAGAGGAACAAAACATAAAACCAAACTGCAATTTCTTTCAGAGCATAGGTACTAAGTATAATTTTAAAATGAATTTAGGTTGGAAAGAAGATAGAAAAAAAAATCTCAGTGGAAAGAAAGAAGAGGCTGAAGCATTAAGAAAAAGTATTGGGTGAACAGGCAATTTCAATATATCCTGAGAGAGGACAACACTAAATAAAATGAGCATTAGCCTTGGAAAAGACAATCTACATGTTCAGAAGATTAACACTATGCTGTTCCTTATTATCCCTTTCTAGAACTTTGCAAAGCTGATTTTTTAATGGTCGAAGAAATATCCA
Organism: Melopsittacus undulatus; assembly: GCF_012275295.1. Taxonomy (NCBI): domain Eukaryota; kingdom Metazoa; phylum Chordata; class Aves; order Psittaciformes; family Psittaculidae; genus Melopsittacus; species Melopsittacus undulatus. The sequence continues at coordinate 54,484 of NC_047527.1, read as the reverse complement.
CACCGATTTGTGCATAATTATTTCTCATCTACCTCTACACAATATTATCTTGCAAAAGAATCCTTGACAAGGTTTGTGTCTTGGTATAGACAATTTGCTCTCAACTTCCTGTAACAAGTCATCCCAAATTTGACACCCTATCAGTAAGATAATTCAAAACTATTCACTTGTTTCTTAGCTTTGTACCTACATTACGTGTGACCAATCTATTGACATTTAGAATACCTTTGCTACCTGTGCTCCATATTCACTTTACTAATTCATCTTCTCCTGACTCTTAATGCTCTATCACAATAGAATTTATTCGTTTTCTTCTACTGAACACCTTAAATGAAATTAAGAAAATGACAGCATTCATTAAGCATGTGCAATTACCTTGGATTCTGGAAAAATAAAGCAAGCGAAAGTACCTTGTACAATTTATTCCGGTACTCTGCCACAGACAGCTGGATATCATCACTTAAAGGAAGAACCACATCATGACCCAGAGAGGGTTCCGTGGCAGGACAGTGAAACCTAAGAAGATGATAACACATAATGTAATTCACTAAGGACACCAGGCATATAAAGAAAACTTGTGCCAAGTGTGGGTCTGTAACATCTCAGAAAACATAAGGGAAACTGCACTTTGGTATTACTCTCACCTTTTCACATAAGGATGCTGCAAAGCCTCCTCTGCTGTGAGTCGTTTGTCAGGGTTAAATACTAAAAGTTTCTTCAGAAGATCCAAGGCAAGCAATGGAGTAGAGGACGGTAAAATCTCCTCAAATGTTACTTGCTGCCTAGAAGTCAGAAAACAATGATATAAGCTTCCAGTGTCTAATTCACAGTGAAAGCATGAATCAACAGTTCTGGGAATCACATCAAGGGACACCTGACTCCAGAGTTCACTCACAAATAGTGCCATAATCCTGGAACACTCTGGAGTAGAGGCCTGTGAGTACAGTGAAGTTTTTACCCCTTTGATTAGGTTTGAATGCCTCCCTCCTAGCATTAGGAACCTACAAGAAGTACCTAACTTGCAAATCTAGTCTTTGTCTTGTTTCAGTGGAAAGAGTGTCAGACACAAGGAAATCATGAGTTCTCTGGCCAATGAGTCCTTCTGTTCTTTTGAAAATGCAGGAAGCCCAAATTCCTAACTTGGATGTTTCAGTTCAACCTTAAAGATCCTATGAATCCAGCCCTTAGAACACAGAAATGCATTTCTGTAGAATTTGCAATGAGAGGATGAACTTTAAAAGTCTGGTTTTGCATTTAGAAATCTTAAATATAATTATTAATATCATGAACATGAGTACATCTAACACATTTGAAAAATCAGTTTCACAACACAATTCATGCTTATATTTTAAATAACATTGTTACACCATGACAACACTCTTTTAGTTTAGAAAAATGATCCATCACTGAACATAGCATTTGGACTGAGTGGCTCAGAAAAAAATCCTTTTTGAAGAATAGCATTTCACTTGCCTTTTACCTATCTAGAGCCATCTATCAGAACTCAGCTATGCAAACTTTTTTTTTTGGGGGGGTGGGGAGAAGATAACATCCAAAGAGAAGGGCTGTCAAATACAAGTGCATTTCAGGCAGAAGTTAATGGAGAGCTCCAGTTGCTGTCTTTCACTACTCAGAGAAGGGTTATAGTAACAAGAGAGCTCTTCTCAGAGGTGCTGTGGGGGTTGACCCTCGCTAGCAGCTAAGGCACTTGCTCACTTTCCCTTCTCTGCCTTTTGACATGCAGCAGCCCTACAACAGAAGGATTTGCCAATAGGCTGGGCAAGCGAGAATCACAGAATCAGAGCGCTTAGGGTTGGAAGGGACCTCAAAAACAGAAGTCAACATGAAAACCCACATGCTGCTCATGTGAACAAGACCTGGTAGAGTTTATGGTTTGAGCCATCCTAGACCTATGAAAACATAGCATTCAGAGGACTCACACCACATATAGGTGGGCTATGCATGTTGCAGACTTCTCAATGAGAAGGGATGCCCACCAGGATACTCATGACACATATGAGCAGAGCACACTTAGATACCAGTGAGTAACTTGCTACTGCTATAAGACAGTGTAAGAGCGTCAAGTTTACTAATGTTTACTAATGAGATATATAATATATACAGAATGTTGTGTTTGTCTGGGTACATAATTGTATGCTCCAAAAGAACCATGACAGATATCAGGAAAAGAAAATTAATCAAAATGCCTCAGGATAAGAACATATTCCAATTTTCAGAAAGGTCACATGACAGTATCTTGGAATGTCAGCCCATGGGCCCAACCTCATTTTTGTTTGTTATTCACAGATTATGTCATTGAAAAAAAAAAAAGACCAATCTGCAGAGATCAGAAACCATTTCCACTGGGGAACAGTGGCAGGTGAACTGCAGAACTGCAGTGGAATTTTCTGTCAACATCATACAGCAGATTGCTGACTTCTGAGACACAGCGAACACACAAGGCTTACCGGGAACTGATGCGGTTAATAACTGAAGCTCTGTAATCTGGCTGCACAGCCAAAATGTCTGCAACAGTGAAAAGAATTACTGTTAATGCCATGAATGTGCACAAGTCTATGGGACCTGATGAAATACATCCACGAGTCCTAAAGGAGCTGGCGAATGAAGTTGCTAAGCCACTGTCCATATTTGAAAAATCATGGCAGGCAGGTGAAGTTTCTGATGACTGAAAAAAGAGAAATATATCCCCCATTTTCAAGGGAAATATGGGAAGACTACAGACCAGTCAGTCTCACTTCTGTGCCTGGTAGGATCATGGAGCAGATTCTCCTGGAAAGCATGCTAAGACATATGAAAAACAAGGTGGTTGGTCAACATGGCTTTACTAAGGGCAAATCCTGCCTGATCAATTTGGTGGCCTTTTATGATGGGGCTACAGAACTGATGGACAGGGGGCAGAGCAGCTGACCTTGTCTACCTGACTTGTGCAAAACATTTGATACTGTCCATCCATTACATCTGAAAATCCAACCCTAACTATTCTATGATTCTGTGATGGATCATCTGGTGGATAAAGAATTGGCTGGTGGCTGCATGCAGAGAGTTGTGCTCAATGGCTCAATATCCAACTGGAGACAGGTAACAAGTGGTGTCCCTCAAGGGTTGGTGTTGGGACTGATCCTGTTCAACATTTTTGTCAGCAACATGGACAGTTGTATTGAGACGCCCTCAGTAAGTTTACCAATGACACCAAGCTGTGTGGTTCAGTTGATACACTGAAGACATACCATCCAGAAGGACCTTGACACATTTGAGAGGTGGCCAATGCCAACCTCATGAAGTTCAATAAAGCAAAGTGCAGGGTCTTACACCTGGGTCAGGGCAATCTCAGGCACAGCTACAGGTTGGACGAAGTGATTCAGAGCAGCCCTATAGCGAAGGACTTGGGGTACTGGTGAACAAAAAAACTGAACCTGAGCTGGGTTCATTGTGCACTCACAGCCCAGAAAGCAGTTGTGTCCTGGGCTGCATCAAAAGCAGTGTGAAGAGAGTGATCTTGCCTGTCTACTCTACTTCTGTGAGACCCCACTTGGAGTACTGTGGCCAATTCTGATGTCACCAGCTTGCTATTAGAGCAAGTCCAGAGGAGGCCACAAAGATGATAACGAGCTGGAGCACCTCCATATGAAGACAGGATGAGAACATTGGGGCTGTTCAGGCTGAAGAAGAGAAGTTGAGTAGAGACTTTAAAGCAGCTTCCAGTATGTGAAGGGGGCTACAAGGATACTGGAGAGGGACTCTTCATCAGTGACTGCAGCAACAGGACAAGGGGTAATGGGTTCAAACTGAAACAGGGAAAGTTCAAGTTAGATATAAGGAAGAAGTTCTTCTCTGTGAGGGTGCTGAGGCACTGGCACAGGGTGCCCAGAGAAGCTGTGACTGCCCCATTCCTGGCAGTGCTCGAGGCCAGGCTGGACACAGGGGCTTGGAGCAATCTGCTCTAGTGGAAGGTGTTCCTGCTCATGGCAAGGGGTTGAAGCTGGATGAGCTCTAAGGCTCTTTCCAAACCAAGGTGTTCTACAATTTTATGCTAAGGACTACCAGAGCTACACATTTTATGAAGGAAAGCAAATATTTGATATTAATGTAGGAAATTATCCTAATAAAACTTGGAGATCTCATGAAAGACAGATGGAATATTTACTTACAAATTCTTTAAGATTATTTTCTCTGTTCCTATTCATTCTATAATAGATTTCATAAACTTGCATTCTTATACAAACATATGCAGAAGTACAAAGATATCTGAGGCCAAATGATCTGCCTAAGATCACTTGTGTGGGACACAACAACGGATACCAGCTATTGACTTTGTCATCACATCCACTGGGATTCTTTTTGACTGGTGATGATGAACTGTTTGCTGAACACATCTGTCATACTCTTGAAGAGTCAACAGTTGCCATGGAATGCTTTCTGCTTCAGAATCTTGATTCTTCGGTCCCCATAAACTCTAGGCAAAGTTGTTGCTAGTAGATTGGGTTTCCTTGTTTGTGATAATGTTTTGAACAACTGTCTCTTTTCACTTTTTTGGTTAAAAGAAGAATTTGTGCCTGTGACATGCTGCAACCTTGCAGCCATTGTCGTGTAGTAAAGACACAGTACCTTCTGCTAAAGAGCCACTGTCCTCTGGTCTTGTCTGAAAGTGCAGACCTTCTGGTTATGACATTATCAACACATTCCTCAATTATATTGCTGAGAATAGAATAGCATTTTTTGTTTAATAACTGGCTATTCTTCTAACTCCCGTTTTAGTATTTTCACACACATTTCCATTCATATTTCATCCCCAGCAACCAAATCTCTTAATAAAAACTATAAATAACTTTAAGCTTGAATGGAATTCTCCAGCAATATCATGTCCTTAAACTGAAGGTAGTTATTTTTCTAAAAAAACACCCTATTTGCTAGCTCAGTTAGAACATATGAACATGTTGCAAAAGTTCATAAACTATATGAGCTGTTAGACTGGAACTCATAGAAGACATAATAATAATCCCTTTTAGATTTAACATATACTTCTTCCAGCTTTCACTTTGGTGTTTAGATTTCCAGATCAAAAAGTCCAATTTCTCTTTATTATACAAGTCCCCCTGAAGTATGACACTGTTTTAAACTGCTGTCCTCTTACAGATCTCAAAACTGCTTTGAAGGCCTGGTTCTTGTTTCTCCCCCAGTCAAGTATTGGTTTCATAATTAAGTCTTTAATTTCCTTGGAAAAATGTAAGAATGTCTCAGAAGAGATACCTTCTTCCCTGATCCAGCTGGGCTGCTTTCCTTCAGCCTTTTAATCTCTAAATACTTTTCCCCAGAGAAGAGCCCTACCTTCAGGGGATGGGGCAGGAATGACCCTCAAGATCTGCTCTATTTGATTCACTGTTGAAGTTCCAGGAAAAAGAGGTTTCCCAAGTAGCAGCTCTCCCAGAATACAGCCAATGCTCCACATGTCTACACCTTTAGTGTAACTACAAATAAGAACAGAATAGAGTTAGGACAAAGTCAAGCACCTGTTTTTCTGTAGCTGGTATTCACATCACCTACATTAGTTTATTTTGCTAGAAAAAACAAGCTCGATGACTCCTTGAATATGAATGCTCACAGGTTTTAACCATAAAGTGAATGAGATTTGAGAATCATGAAACTGACAAGCGTAAAAGGAGATTTATCCTACTGAAAGTCCATCTAGGAAACCATAAAAGCAAATATATTAAACATAAATGCCAGGACAAGGTACTATACACTTTTCATATCACCAACTGTAAAGATACAAGTTGCTGTTTGGAAACAACTTTTTCAGGACATAATGTATTTAGAAAGTACTTACAATTATTAAGCAAAGTAAATGCCAAAAAATGGGTAAATGACAGTTTGCAAAACATCCACATTTCAAATTTGGGATATTGAGCCAGCGCAGTGTTTTATTTTTTTTTTCTCTGATCAATAAGATGTTGTACATTTAAGTCAAAAAAGGACTAGGCCTGATAGCTGCTGATTTAACATTTGATTACAGGATAGTTTTTGAAGGTCTGTCAAAAAAGATCTCTGTAAATTTGGAAAGAGAACAAAGGTACTCAACCAAATTCTGCAAAGATGCAGATTTAAAAGGAGAAAGAGTAAGTGTGGTAGTAGAAAGGATGACAAACAGATGAGTTGATAGTGTATGTAAGCAGTGTATGTAATCTAAGAAGCCAGGAGGAAAATGTACAGATAATGAGAGATTTTTTTATGTTGCAGAACTGAAGTTTAAATGCATATTGAGAAAGTGAGCTGCTAACATGACATTGCATCTGGTGACATCCAAAATGAAAATATTTAAGCTTTTAGACATTAGGCTTTCCCAATGGGAAGGAATTACAGAATGTCATCCCTTTGCTCAATAGTAAACAGTTACCTCCGACAGGAAAGTAAGATCTCAGGGGCTCGGTACCAGCGTGTTGCCACGTACTCCGTTAGAGCAGGGTTGACTTGGTCCTCATTTGTCTGACATACAGAGCGGGCCAGCCCAAAGTCACAAAGTTTGACAAAGCAGTCTGCATCCAGCAAGATATTTGAAGGCTGAAGTGAACAAAGGAAAATTAATAAGCTTTTTACTCTCTGGACGGCAGAAGATTATTATCAAGTTTCTTTTATTAGTCTCATTCTTTTAATATATTTTCCATTTAGTGTTTAACAGAAAACTTGAGTGAAGGATAAATACTGTGACTGAAATATACCTTCTGATCTCTGTGAATAACATTTCCTGAGTGGATGAATTTAGTTGCCTTCAGGAGTTGGTAGAGAATGTAACACTTGTGGATATCTTTCAGCAAATTCCCCTTCTTAATCACAGCATGTAAATCTGTCTCTGTAATATATTACATCAGTAATATATTTACATCAGTAAAGGAATGCAAGTTCCTCAAAGCAAGGCCAGAATAGACCATTGTCCAAACTGTAATCTTTCAAGTGCATCCTCAACAGAAGTTAACACTGAAATTACTAATCATATTGCAATATTTCTGTACCATCATCAGTCTGATTTGTGGTTCACGCTACAGTAGCTGTTCTATTTTTGCATCTTATAATAAAATCACAGTCTCTTCCATATGCAACTCTCCTGTCTCTACAAGCCTTCTGATTTGTTGCTCACTGCTGTCTTTTCTTCATCTCAACTAGACAGTTCCCATGTAATTATTATTCCTTTTAAAGTCTCACTGCTATATGAATCTATTCACAACTGATACTTGTTTTGAAAAACATACTGCTCCTACTTACATGAATATTCATGTAAATCATCAACACACTATCAAAGTAGGAAACAAAGATAACTCATAGGAGAGGCTGTATTTAAATGGGTGATGCAATGCTAAGTCTCACCCATGGACTCAAAGATGAGATAGATGTCCTTGTCATTCTGAGCTCGGATAACATCCAGCAGCTTGATGATATTTGGATGTTCTCCAAATTCCTGCAGAGGGAAGAGACCCAACTGTCAAAAATCATTTGTCTTGCATGTGAACCATAAAAAGGGACAATAACCTATTTAATTTTGTATTTATGCTTGCTCCATAGTATGAAACCAGGCAGGAAATGCAAACAAATGAAAATCTAGCGTCTGAGACATGAGTTCTAAAAACCCCTCTATACCATTTGCAAATAAAATCCAGTCTTCTTTACGCACCTCAGATTTTGTACTGAATGCAAAGAATGAGTGAAAGCAGAGCAAAACTGCTATCAACATCCATAATGAACAAATCCAACCAACTTGAGAGTGGTCTGAAACCCTCCAAAGGCTGCCTCAGTTGAGCTGACTGTAATGGGAGAGCAGACAGCAAACAGACACCTAAATACAGATACCTTAAAACGTAGGTGAATTCTACCCTCACATTTGCAGACTGACAATACTGTCAAAAGAATATCTTCATCTCCTATAGCTTATTTCAACATGTTTTGTTCCATATACCTATAAGAACTTCCGTGAAGCCAGAGACACTGTGGACGCCTCAAAATATGCCAACATTTCATGAACTACCCTGTATATAATATTACAAAGAGCTGCACCACAAAATCTATGCTTGTATCCAAAATGAGTGAATTTTTTGTTATTTGAACCAGTAATGTTGACTCTTTATCTATTTCCATCACAAATTCAGCTATATTTGGTTGATACGCTGGGGGGAAGGAATGCCATCCAGAGGGACCTTGACACGCTTGTGAGGTGGGCTGATGCCAACCTCATGAAGTTTAACCATGCCAAGTGCAAGGTCCTACACTTGGGTTGGAGCAGTCCCAGGCACAGCTACAGGTTGGGCAGAGAAGAGATTCAGAGCAGCCCAAGGAGAAGCACTTGGGGGTGTTGGTTGATGAGCAAATGAACATGAGCTGGCTGCAGTGTGTGCTTACAGCCCAGAAACCAACTGTATCCTGGGCTGCATCAAAAGGAGCATGACCAGCAGGTCGAAGGAGGTGATCCTGCCCCTCTGCTCTGCTCTCGTGAGACCTCACTTGGAGCATTGTGTGCAGTTCTGGTGCCCTCAACGTAAAAAGGACACGGAACTGTTGGAACAAGTCCAGAGGAGGCCACGAGGATGATCAGGGGACTGGAGCAGCTCCTGTATGAAGACAGGCTGAGAAAGTTGGGGCTGTTCAGCCTGGAGAAGAGAAGGCTGCGTGGAGACCTCAGAGCAGCCTTCCAGTATCTGAAGAGGACTTATAAGGATGCTGGGGAGGGACTCTTCATTAGGAACTATAGTGACAGGACAAGGGATAATGGGTTAAAACTTAAACAGGGGAAGTTTAGACTGGATATAAGGAAGAAATTCTTTACTGTTAGGGTGCTGAGGCACTGGAATGGGTTGCCCAGGGAAGCTGTGAATTCTCCATCCCTGGCAGTGTTCAAGGCCAGGTTGGATGAAGCCTTGCATGGCATGCTTTAGTGTGATGTGTCTCTGTCCATGGCAGGAGGGTTGGTACTAGATGATCTTAAGGTTCTTTCCAACCTTACCTATTCTATGATTCTACAAACAGTATCAAAAAGCATAATATTAAGCTACCCCAGTACAGTCTTACAACAGCATCATCTTCCTAGACTCTGAGGCAAGGACAAAAATTGGTTATGATATGTAACATCTAGAAAAAAGCACAAACCAGCACACTCACCCGCAGCAACCCATGAAAATATACTTACAAAGCAGTAATATACACCCAGGCCATCAAACACCCTTGCTTTTATTCTGGTGACAATATTCTGAATACCCATCCAAATAATCTAAAGAAAATTTTTACCCAAAAGGGATATTTTTTCTAGAGATGCATCAGTCTTGACAGTGTTATTTCAGTACTGTTTAAGAACTTATTGTCTTGTCCTGGAACTGATAATGGAAAGTTATGAAAAAGTTTCATTCTATACTAAAAAAAATCCTACCTTGAAAAACATCTTGTCAGAGCCAGTCCTATTTATCTTTGATTAAAGAACAATGCTCTTAATAAAGTAATTACCAGAAACAACACTCTAAAATGTGGCCCAAAATGTACCAAATAGATCTAAAACTATACTGAACAATAAACATAAACCCTGGAAGCAGCATAATGACCAGCATATCACATATCACCAAGAAAGGAATAATCAAAATGCCCAGATTCTATATAAGCACTTCTCAATTAAAGAACTAAACTTCATCCAGCCCACCAATGCCCTTATAATAAACACACAGACTGAACTAAACAGTTGTTATGCACAGGAAGGAATTTGCACAAGCAAATTAAGACAAACATCCAGCTACCAATGAAAGAATATTTCTTATGTCTTTCCCTTTATGATCTCTCAGTCCTGAACCTCAAGAAAGACGTTTATAGATGCAAAAATAGGAGCAGAAAACTAAATTTCTTACATGTATTGAGCACCAAAAGTCATTGAAATAAGGACTTAATGGCACATTAACATCCCTCCCCCCAAATGACTCATTCCTTCCTTCAGGAGAAAAATACTACCTTTTCCTCTTCCAGTTCCTCCTGTACCAGTCTACTCCAGAAGTGCTACACTTTCAGAGATGATCTAACTTAGAGCTAATTCACTTCTAAGGAATTGTTCTCATATGTTTTTATCTCTTAAATTTGCAGCTTCCATTTCAGGCTCAAAGAATTAAAGGATTAAAAAGCAAGAAACCTCATCTCTTACCTACTTAAACTTGACAGTCTTAGGAAACACATCTTCATATGAGCCCTGCCTTGCTTGTGTCCTTAGAAGATCATAGTTATGATAACATATCTTAAAAGAAAAATAAGGCAAACTCTCCATTTCATTCAGGTGGTTTTGCCCAGTCATGGAAAGACTGTTTGCCAAGATGGTGCAGAAAAGAAATTAACAGAATTGTCAACATTGATTATTATTTTTTGAAAAACAGTGAGAAGAAAATATGTGAACATCAGAGTAACGAAAACTCAGAGAGAAGTGGGGACAATGGACGATACCTGCAGGAACATAATCTCTCGAAACGTTCTCTAGAAATAAAAAACAAACAAGTCTATTATCACCTCAACAGAATGACAGAACAGAGCATAGACTTCTCATCTCTAAAGCAGAGGAAACCCTTATATGGTAGACAGGCTAGGAAAAAAACAATTGCTCACTAGTTACAAGTGTGCTCTCTGCTTAGACGCTATAGCATAACAACACATGGGATAATCAAATTATGCATGTCTATAAAGACCCTTTTTCCTCAGGGATATCAAACAGTATTTTGTAGATGCCATGATATACAAAGCTTGACATTTATTGCTCCTAATATATCCTAATAATATCCTAATGTAGATGTTGACTATTTTATTACATGCATAATTGTCAAATAACTAACATCTTTCAAAAACATAAATCCTGAAATATCTATGAACTCCCACCACATCTTTCAAGACATATTAGAATCATTAGAATAATTTCTCACCTGAGCATCCGTTTTGTTTCTGAAAGCATCAAAAATCTTTTTAACAGCCACTATTTCTCCTGTCCTGCGATCAACTGCTTTCCATACAATGCCATAAGCCTAGAAAGAAAAAGGTACAGATGAACAGTATACTACGGCATTTAAAGCACAGTTCAGACCTTCAGTGTGGAAGCAGAACATGCTCATTAGAAGGACTGAAGGAAGGGATAATCACCAGCTACATAGAAGAAAGAGAGATTAGGCCAATGAGCAACAGTTGGTTGAGTCATGGACTAAGAACAGCTACACTGAGGCCAAACAAACATCCACAAGGTAAAGTGTCCTGGTTCTCAAAGCAGCCAATAGCAGATGTACATGCTCATGAAGTTCAACAAGGCCACGTGCAAGGTCCTGCGCCTGGGTCGGATCAATCCCCAGTATCAAAACTGGGGGAGGAATGGGCTGAGATCAACTCTGAGAAGGACTTGGGGGTACTGGTGGATGAAAAACTGGGCATGAGCTGGCAATGTATGCTTGCAGCCCAGGAAACCAACTGTATCTTGGGCTGCAAGGAAAGAAGAAACAGGTGATCAGGACCAGTCAGCATGGGCTACTGTTAGGACTATGGACTTGTCGCACAACCAATCAAGGAACCACATTACTACCACCTAAGACTTTAAATACTGGGACTTTGCAGTTCATTGGTGATGGCAGCTTCAGTGGACAGATGGGTGCTGCATGTTGACTCTAGACACACACACTCAGGCAGATGTTTTCCCTTTTTGCCTCTATCCTGAGCTTTCCCAAGCAGTCTCAGGCAGACTTTGATGAATTCATTCAGTTCGTACAGTGGTGAGCTACAGCTTGAGCTGGGTGCCTCCAGAGAGGGACCCTGAACAAGGAAATCCCTGAGCAATCATACTCTTGCAATCTAAGATTCCCACTCCTCACATGACAATTCCAAATAATAACATTAGGGTCTAAGGTATTCTTGCTCTCCACTGGGTCTCTTCACTGCCTCTAGGTAGGCTGTTTCTTCTGTTATCTCTAAGGGTGCAGCTTCTGCTGACAAGGGTAGTGAGCTTCCTGGCTTCCTCATGTATATGGCAAATAAACTCTGGGCTCTCCTTTTATTTAAGTAGGTAAAAAGCCCAGCATACCTATGTGAAATTTCACAGCTTGCAGCCTAAGGTTTCAGCACATCTAACTACTATGGCTGAGTAAGTTACACTAAGTGACTAACTTCCTTTATTTCTTTATATTTAAGAAAGGCAGGTCCTGCTTGACCAACCTGACCTTCTATGACAAGGTGACACACTTAATGGATGAGGAAAGAACTGTGCATGTTTTCTATCCAGACTTCAATAAAGCCTTTGACACCTCTTCCCACAGCCTTCTCCTGGAGAAAATGACTGCTCATGGCTTGAATGGGTAAACTCATTCACTGTTCACTGGGTAAAGAACTGGCTGAATGGCCAAGCCCAGAGAGTGGTGGTGAATAAAGTTCAATCCAGTTGGCACCAGCTTCAAGCAGTGCTCCCCCCCCGCTCAGGACTGGGGCCAGTTCTGTTTAACCTCTATCAGTGATGTGGATGAGGGGATCGGCGGCACCCTCACTAAGTTTGCAGACAACACCAATCTGGGTGGGAGTGTTGATCTGCTGGAGGGCAGGAGGCTCTTTGGGGGCATCTGGACAGACTGGATCCAGGAACAGAAGCCAGTGGGATGAGGTTCAACAAGGCTCAGTGCTTGGTCCTGCACTTGGGCCACAACAACCCCATGCAACACTCCAGGCTTAGGTAAGAGTGGCTGGAAAGCTGCTCATGGAAAGGGACCTGGGGGCACTGACTGACAGAGCCAAACATGAGCAGTTTGTGCCCAGGCAGCCAAGAAGCCAATGGCATCCACACACTGATGTATCAGCACCAGTGCTGCAGCAGGGCCAAGGCAGTGATTGTGTCCCTGCATTGGGCATTGGTAAGGCTGCACCTTGAATTCTGTGTTCAGTTTTAGGCCTCTCACTACAAGAGACATTGAGGTGCTGGAGTGGGGCCAGAGAAAGGAAATGGAGCTGGTGAAGGGCCTGGAATACAGGTGTGATGGGGAATGGCTGAGAGACCTGGTCGGGGGTTTAGTCTGGAAAAAAGTAAGTTCATTGAAGACTTTATCACTCTCTGTAACAACCGGAAAGGAGGATGGAGCAAGGTATCTTCTGACTAAGAAGTGACAGAAGAGGAAATGGCCTCAAGTTGTGCCAGGGGAGGTTTAGACTGGATATTAGGAATAAATTTTACACAGAAAGAGTTGTCAAGCAGTGGAACAGGCTGTCCAGGGCACTGTTCGCATTACCATCTCTGGAGGTATTTAAAAGACATGGTTTAGTGGTGCACTTGGCAGTACCAGTTTAATGGTTGGCCCTGATGACCTTAAATGATCTTAAATGCTGTGCTTGGCATGAAAGTTTCTGTGAGTCAAAGGATGAGGTGCTGGGAGGGGATGGGCAGAGCTGAGGAGGTTCTGCAGCTCAGCCACAGCAGTGATAATGCTAGTAAAACGTTTCTGTCCCATTCGGAGAGCGGAGAGAGCTGGGCTTGTTCAGCCTGGAGAAGGCTCCCAGGAGACCTTAGAGCAGCTTCCAGTAGCTAAAGGGGGCCTGTAGGAAAGATGGAGAGGGACTTTTTACATGGGCATGTAGTGACAGGACAAGGGGTAGTGGCTTTAAATGAAAGAGGTGAGATTTAGATTAGATATTAGGCAGAAGCTGTTCCCTGTGAGGGTGCTGAGGCGCTGGCACAGGGTGCCCAGAGCAGCTGTGGCTGCCCCATCCCTGGCAGTGCTCAAGGCCAGGTTGGACACAGGGGCTTGGAGCAGCTGCTCCAGGGGAAGGGGTCCCTGCCCTGGCAGGGGTTGAACTGAAGGAGCTTTAATGTTCCTTCCAACCCAAACCAGACTGGGATTCTAGGATATAAACTCAGACTTGGCTCAGCCCCGCGGCCGGGACCGGCAGCCTCAGAGCAAGGCGCCGCCGGGACGCCCGCAGGCAGCGCTGCACTCGCTGCCCAGCCCCCCGAGCCCCCCCCGGCACTCACCCCCTTGCCCAGGCGCCTCTTGATCTCGTACTTCTGCGAGACGAGCGCCTCCACCTCCGGTGCGATCATGGCGGCCGGGCCGCAGCGGGCACCGGCGGGAGGGGAGGCAGCGGCGGAAGCGGGCGGACAACAGCCGGGCAGCAGCGGCACCGGCGGGAGGGGAGGCAGCGGCGGAAGCGGGCGGACAACAGCCGGGCCGCAGCGGGCACCGGCGGGAGGGGAGGCAGCGGCGGAAGCGGGCGGACAACAGCCGGGCAGCAGCGGCACCGGCAGGAGGCAGCGGCGGAAGCGGGCGGACAAGCACCAGGCCGCAGAGCCGCCGCTCGCGCTGTCGGGGTTTGCTGCTATGGAAACGGCGCCGCCAAGCAGCGCATGCGCCAAGCGTGCCGAGCCCGCGCTGGCGCACAGCGTCACTTCCGGCCTGCCCCGTGGTGTTGCGGATGTTGTGGGTTCATGTCACGGGTTTGAGGTGTCGGTTGTGGATGTTATGGGTTCGTGTCCGGGGTTTGAGGTGTCGGTTGTGGATGTTCTGGGTTCGTGTCACGGGTTTGAGGTGTCGGTTGCGGATGTTGTGGGTTCGTGTCACGGGTTTGAGGTGTCGGTTGTGGATGTTCTGGGTTCGTCTCCCGGGTTTGAGGTGTCGGTTGTGGATGTTGTGGGTTCGTGTCCGGGGTTTGAGGTGTCGATTGTGGATACTCTGGGTTCGTGTCCGGGGTTTGAGGTGCCGGTTGCTGTTTCCCCCTTTCCTAGTTTCCCTTTTTTCCCCATCCACCTTCACGCTTCCCCCTTTCTTCTGCCCCCTCCGGGGCAGCGCATCCGGTGCCGTCACTTGGACAAGTTTACTTGATAAACTTGGAGCGCGCGGGGGGATGCCAGACTTTGCTCTCAAATGGGCACCATTTGAATGCACTGTAAAAAAAGTTCTTTTTTTTTTTCCCCAATAATTATAGCTCCCACCATTGCTAATGCTGCAGAGCTTCCCGTGCCAGGAGAGTGCTCTGGCAGACAGTGTCCCATAGTGGCCTTGGTGACAAACTGATGAAGTACAGGCCAGTAAGTGCAGACTGAAAACGTACAGAGCTCTGGAGCCAGAGGGTTGTTGGTGACGTGAAGTCCAGTTGGAGGTCACTGGAGTAAGGTACCCCGGGGATCAACCTCTTTGTCGGTCAGCTAATGAGGGGTCGCAGTGCAGCCCCACCGAGTTTGCATCACTATGTGAGGGTGGTGGGACACTGGCACAGGGTGCCCAGAGAAGCTGTGGCTGCCCCATCCCTGACAGTGTTCAAGGCCAGGTTGGATGGGGCTTGGAGCAACCTGCTCTAGTGGAAGGTGTCCCTGCCAGGCAGTTGGTATTGAATGAGTTTTAAGGTCCCTTCCAACACAAACCATCTATGATTCTATGATACAAACCAGGGATGAGCAGTTATAGAGAAGGTGGTTGTGCTACTGCCCAGGGATCCTGTCAGGCTGGAGAAAGGGACCAAGAGGAACTTGGTGAATTTCATCACCCGAAAAGGGAGGAATAATCCCAGGCAGTAGTACAGGCTTGTAGCTATTGGAAAGGAAAAGACCTGGAGGTCCTGGTGGACACCGGGTTGATCACAAGCCAGCAAATATGCTTTTGCAGCAAAGGCAGCAAATACTGTCCTGGGCTGCATGAGGGAGGCGACCCTGCCCTTTTATTCATTACTGAGACACCATGCCTAGAGTATCTTGCATGGTTCTGGGTTCCACAGTATGACAGACATGGACATATGAGATTGTGTCCAGCAGAAGGACACAAAGATGATTAAGGTTTGGAGCATCTGTGATATGAGAGGAGGCTGAGAGCTAGGATTGTTTAGCCTGAGGAAGGTTCAGGGGATCTTAAAAATGTGTTTAAATATCAGGCAGAGGAGGGGGAAAGACAGAGCCAGACTGTTCTGAAACTGAAAGTTGTGATGGAATTTCAATACCATCTAAATATAAGAAAAACTTTTTCTTTTCTTTTCTTTTCTTTTCTTTTCTTTTCTTTTCTTTTCTTTTCTTTTCTTTTCTTTTCTTTTCTTTTCGTTCCTTTTCTTTTCTTTTCTTTTCGTTCCTTTCCTTTTCTTTTCTTTTCGTTCCTTTCCTTTCCTTTCCTTTCCTTTCCTTTCCTTTCCTTTCCTTTCCTTTCCTTTCCTTTCCTTTCCTTTCCTTTCCTTTCCTTTCCTTTCCTTTCCTTTCCTTTCCTTTCCTTTCCTTTCCTTTCCTTTCCTTTCCTTTCCTTTCCTTTCCTTTCCTTTCCTTTCCTTTCCTTTCCTTTCCTTTCCTTTCCTTTCCTTTCCTTTCCTTTCCTTTCCTTTCCTTTCCTTTCCTTTCCTTTCCTTTCCTTTCCTTTCCTTCTTTTTTCTTTTTTTCTTTTTCTTTTTCTTTTTCTTTTTCTTTTTCTTTTTCTTTTTCTTTTTCTTTTTCTTTTTCTTTTTCTTTTTCTTTTTCTTTTTCTTTTTCTTTTTCTTTTTCTTTTTCTTTTTCTTTTTCTTTTTCTTTTTCTTACCTGTGTGGCAGAACATTGGAACAGGATGCACACAGAGGATGTGGAGACCTTGGAGATACTAAAAAGCACTGAAAATGGACCTGCTCTGGTTGATCCTACTTTGAGGTCTCTTCCAATTGAAACAAAGGTCTGCTTCTGTATAAAATAGCCCAATGTGAGTGTTAAAACTTGGACTAAGAGTGACCTCTGGTGTCATTTTGAGTGAGGTAATTGAAACCCAGAAATGTTCAACTTGGAAAGAGAACGTGGCTGAAGTCTGTTAGAAACAACTGTTTACCTCTTGCTTCTCAAGTGAAACACTAAAGCAAGAAAAGAATGAGGTAAAAATTGATATGCATATATTAAATTAAGGTATTTTATTGATAGCTATGACCAAGGGTCAAATAATTCAACTGCTTATATTGTGTAAATGATTTGGTTCCTTTATTTGATTTTATTTATTTTCTCTTCTTTGGAGACTAGCAGAAGGTAAAATAAGTCTTTGCCATGTAGAAGATTTGGGAAAATGAATATTGCTGAAAGTAAGAGCTGGCCTATACTGGGTACTACGGTATTTTTAGATGAAGTTTGCCTCACTGCCTAAGAATATAACTTGCCCATTAAAAATTATTAGTTAATGAAACATAAAAGTCTGATTTCAAAGAGAAAATGTCATTGTTTATTCTGGGACATGAAGGGATTGCAGTTTCAAATGCCTTAATATAGATGTCATGAAAGTTAGAGCTGATGTTACTTTTAAGATCTGTTGTCTGGATCATGTGATGAGCATGAGCTGTGTCAATCCTTTCATCCTCCCACAGAATATTTTCTTCCCTATACTCTGTTACTTAGCTAATGGTGGCAGCAGCTGGCAGTCCATCAATATCTTCTGACACTGGCATGAGTGAGGTTAATGGGCACATCTGAAAAGGCTGTGAGACCTGGAGGTTTCACCAGTTACATTGTGTCGTGCATGTGCCATGTCCTGAATGTACTGGTTCTCCCGAAGAAGCTGCTCCTGCTGCTCTCTCAATTGAACTTTAGTTTCTTTAAGGATTTTTGAGTATTGGATGAGTCTGAGCAATTCCTGCCGCAGATGCCAATTCTCTGCTTTTACTTGCTTGATATGCTGAATTAGAGATTGTATTGCTGCTTCTTCTGCTCTCTTGGTGAGAACCTGGATTTTCTGCTGAAAGTCCATCCTACAGTCATCCTTGGCCTGCAGAAATCTGGTCTTGATTTTGTGCATTTCATCTGAATGCTGTATCTTTGTGAACAACAGTTCCTTCTGCAGCTGCTTAATCTTTTTTATCTGTTCCTTTCGATAAGATGGGTCATTGAAAGGCTTCAGGTCTTCAACCTCCATGCTCAGAAGAGAGTACTTTGACTCCATGTTCATCAGATTGCTCCTTACATCCTTTTCTTTTTCTGTGTACTGTGAGATGAGCTTCTTTTTCTGCATCTCAACTTCAGACAGATCAGCATGATTCTGGTCATTTAATGTTATTATCAGATCCTGGCACTTCTGGCTGTGTTTTTTTATGTAAGAGAGGTAAGCGTTGCCCTCTTCCTGATTCTGTTGGGCTTCCTTTTCTAGGAATTTATTTTCCTGTAGGAAATACTCTATCCTTCCCATATATGTGTTCATATGTTCAGTAACAACCTTATATTCCTTCTGCAAGTATGATTTTCTCTCTTGGGCAAGTATTTCCATGTCACTTACTACTTTGGATGTATCTCCATTCTTGGTTGTTATTTCTTGCTTATTTTTTCCAGCACGTGTGGTGTCTTGTTTCTTCTGCTTTGTCTTGGATGCCATAGTCCACACTGGGAGTATCAAACACTAGCAAACTGTAACAGAATGAAAAATGACAAATTCTAACCAAGTATTTATGCCACATGTATGAATGTTGCTTTTTGCTTCACCATGTCCTCTTATGTTCTTATGTTTTCAGTGATTATTCTGGCAGCTAGAATGTTTGGCCTAAATGTTTCATGTCTGGCCTATGTTGTAAGTTGAAACATGCACAAATGCATATTTTAATTTTTATATTCCTACTTAACTACGAAGTAGTTCTGCTAAACTGAAAATACACATCTTTTTAAGATTTCTCTTTCATTGTATAATGTTGTATTATTTCTATAGTTTGGAGTACAAAGTCAAATTCCACTGGCCAGTTATTGTACTGTCTTTCTGTAGGCAGTAGACCTTGTCCTTAAAACTTCAGCAGCAAGTTAAGAACTAAAGTGCTAACAGAGGCATGCCCAAAACCTCCATATTCATAAAGCAAATTATAAAACATAAGTGCTAAGTCATCAGGCTGGACTGGAAGTTATCTGTAGAAAATATTATGGACAGTAGTACAGATTAAGCCCTATTCCTCCATCAAAGCTATGGCCTGCAGTTGTATTTGAAGAGACAGCTGAATCCTTTTCTTGGATTTAGAAAGTTCAGTCAGTATTTTCTTATGAAATGAGAGCAGAAGAGAAAGTGTTGCAACCAGTTTTAATCTCGGGATTCAGCAATCAAGAAAGATACTCACTCACTTTGGAGACTGACCATGTTTTTATCCTTCCACTGCCTGAGGTGACATAAACTGATAACTTCTTGGACATCATCTTAAACTATAATGTCATTTGAGATACGACACAGATAACTAAATATTTATGAATATATAGAGAGTGAAATAATGACCATAAAGGCAATAATGGCTAAAGAAACATCCTCCCAGATCCAGTCATGGGAAATGTGCCATGGATTTTGATGGAATGTTGAATGTACCATACGGATGTGTGTATTGTCTAGGACTGGATTCTTCTCTCAGAGATGGTGGGTGGGAGATAAGTACACAACATTCAGGGCTGAACATCAATTCAACATCTCCTTTACTGTTTTCTATTTTGGTTTCAATATAGGTAAGTAGCCTAAAATTTGCTTTGGTGTTTTAGTCAAATTAAGGTAAAATGGCTTACTCTATCATGAGGAAGATGTTATGGCTCTGTCAGAGTACATTGGTAACCATGCCTTGGTTTTCTGTGTTTTTAAGAGCTGTTCTGTCTCTGGTTTGTCTCTTGCTGAGAAGATATCAGTCCTTTAATAAAGACAGTTTGATTAAGGTGGCATGAGAGGCTTCTCTTTCTACCTATGTAATTTTCTATTTATACTGATCAAGTTATTCCAAAGCACAATATTATCATAGCTAATCTATTTGTATTTCTGCAGTAGACTATGTATTTTTGGCCTGTGTTAGGTATGTGACAAAGCACTGCATAGTAGGTCAAACACAATGTTTTATTTTTATAATAAAACTTTATCATTTTATTTTTAAACTCTCAAGATTTCAAGGACATTTTGGTTGGGTGGAATGAGTCCATACTGAGAGGAGTAGTTGCAGTGGAAAAACTATGCCACATTCTTTTGTCCTTGACTGGAAATGCCTTTCTAGCAAGCATCTGGCTTCAGCTCATCTGCATTGGGTACACACAGACACCACTTTACACTGCACATAGGAATTCTGTTCTGATACTTCCCACTGTGTTACTCACCACCGATAAGGACACATTCACAGAACCATCAAACAGCTGAGGCTGGAAGGGACCTTAGGAGATTGCCTAGTTCAGCCCCTTGCTCAGAGCAGGGTTAACCACAGCAGGTTGCTTAATTATGTGTCCAGTCAGGTTTGGGGTATTTCTAAGGACATAGACTCTAAAAGCCCATCAGGCAGCCTGTTCCTTCTGTTTGACCACCCTCACAGTAAAAAAGTTTTACATCCTCTTCATCCTGTTGGCTCCAGTAGAACTGTGTACCTCCATTTTGTTTAAATGAAATGTTCCTTAACCTGATCCTCCTCCGTTATGGACAAGGCTTCCTTGCTCCAGGCTTTCTCTCTGGCCTCAGGAACCTCAGATTCTTCAAGGTCAGTTTTACCAGTAAAGACCAATGCAAACTGCACTGAGTAGCTCAGCCTTTTTGGCATCCTCTGTCACTCGTCCTCTGCCTCTTTTAGCTAAAAGGCCATGTTTCCCTGATGGTCTTTCTACTGCTCATATACCTGTAGAAGCCTTTCTTGTTGCCATTCACACTCTTTCCTGTATTCAACTCCAGGTGGCTTTGGCTTCCTGCGCATTTGGACAGTGTCTTTGTATTCATCCTGGGTTGCATGATCCTGACACTTGGATGATTCGTTTTTACATGTGAGTTTTGTAAGGAGCATCTTGGTCTTCGGTGTAGGCATTCTTCCATCCTTGCTTGACTTCCTGCTATTCAGGATGGACTGTTCTTGAGATTGGAGGAGCTCTCCTGTACTTCTCTTCAAGGACCATCTCCACTGGGATTCTTCCAGACACTGAATAGCTCAGACTCTACTCTCCTATAGTCCAGGGTTGTGATCTTGCTATCTGCATTGTTCCCTTTTTTCAGGATCCTGAACTGCATCATCTTGTGGTTACTGCAAGGCTATGCCCAGCTTTCACATCTCAAACTAGTACTGCCTTGTTTGTAACTATCAGGTCCAGGAGACGAATAGAACCAAGATGCTAGTAAAATTTACCAGAGTAATATGCATGTTTAGAGCACAGGCTTGTTTTCCAAAAGGGTCAAACATTACTGGATAATGAATGATGAAGCACAGCAGCAAGATAGGAGCTGTACATGTCTGATATTAATACTTTTTCCTTTAGGTTCAGAATAGTGGTTTTGTTGGTCTTGACTGTGTGGCACAGGTTCACTGGTAAGTACAGCTAAACACTTCCTGAATTAAAGGAATAAGTTTGAAGACATTTTGCAACATTTGTGAGATACTAAGTGAAGGTGATGGAATAATGATTGTGCCCTATATAGCACTTTTAAAAATTGATCTTCTGCATATATCAAGTTATTAAAAGATAATATAGCCTAGAAAAGGGATGTATTGTATTTAGACATTTCTGTGATGTGATGTTAGACAATTTCTGTGATGTGAATGAGGCAGGGTATTGTTGAAATAACATTTAGTGATAATGTAACGATTTGAATATATATTCAGACAGTGTGAGCACTGTGCCTGCAATGCTGTATTAAGAATTTGCCTTTTTTTTTCAAGTATTCATTTCAGGAGGTTCTTTTTATTTTTTTTTTTTAACATGCAGCATTATGTTTTAAAGCTGTTGAGATACGTGCAATCTAAGAAGCACAGTTAAGTCCACAATAGACAGTAAAGGAAGGAAAGTGCATCACTATTAAAGAAACTGATCATGAGCTGGGTTCAGTGTGTGCTTGCAGCCCAGAAACCAACTGTGTCCTAGGCTGCATCAAAAGCAGCATGAAGGAGGTGATCCTGCCCCTCTATTATGCTCTTGTGAGACACCATTTGGAGCACTATGTGAAGTTCTGGTGTCAACATAAGAAGGACACGGAGCTGTTGGAGCAAGTCCAGATGAGGCCACGAGGATGACTGGGGCTGAAGCACCTCCCCTGTGACAAAAGGCTGAGAAAGTTGGAGCTGTTCAGTTGGAGAAGAGAAGCTGCATGGAAACCTCAGAGCAGCTTCCAGTATCTGAAGGGGGCCACAAGGATGCTGGAGAGGGACTCTTCATCAGGTACTGTAGTGGTAGGACAAGGGGGGGATGGGTTCAAATTTAAACAGGGGAAGTTCAGGTTAGACATAAGAAAGATGTTCTCTGAGAGTGGTGAGGCCCTGGCACAGGTTGCCCGGAGAAGTGGTGAATGCTTCATCCTTGGCAGTGTTCAGGGCTAGGTTGGACAGAGTCTTGGGTGACATGGTCTACTGTGAGATGTCCCTGCCCATGGCAAGGGGTTGGAACTGGATGATCTTAAGGTCCTTTCCAACCCTAATTATTCTATGATTCTGTATGATTCTATTAATGATTATTGCATATACAAATAGGAAAGTAGAGGGGTAACTAGTACCTTGTGTGCTGAATTTCTAAACTAATTCAAAAGAGGAACAGTGCAATCAAGGATTTAGAACTGGAGAGAAGTCTGGTAACTAACAGTTTTAATGAGCATAAAAGTTACTGTATCGTAATACAAATGGTGACCGTTTTTAAAGAAAATATGAAAAATTCAAGGAGGTAAGTGAACAAAATAGAATAAATATACTAAAATCGCCTGCCACAGTAATAGTAGAACAGGTTCCAAGCTGAGAATATGGCAGCTGCATCAGAAGTAGAGCAGTTATGGGGAGACATAAGACTCTGTACAGAAATCATTGCAGTTGTTTTGGGAAACATACGTGACACAGAAGGGTGTCACAACATGCAATATTAGAACTGAGTTAATATTAATTGTGTGGTTTTAGGGAAAAGGCAGTTGTAGAGCTGTATGAATGCTAGAGAAATTCCTACATCTGCATGGGAAAGCCAGGCCTTGTGGCAGTTGGTATACAGAATGGGGTGAGTGTTTTAAAGAAAGCACTGACCTTTCCTGCTCCTGTGGTCTTCATGGATTTTCCAGAGAGCTTCTTGTGGCTTGCTGTTCCTGGTCTATTGGACAGCATTTTCTGATTGCCAGCCTGTGCCCTCTAAGGAATGCTGCTGTTTGTAAGCTGTGCGTGTCCATGGTGATGAAACATGCCAAGTCACAAAAGAAGTTCTGCAGTGAGATTCTCGGAGCAGTTTCACTTCCCAGCTCGGTTGTGGGGCCTGACTATGACATTTGTTACTTATCGGCATCAGGGTCCTGGTTTCAGCTGGGATAGACAATCAGTAAAGCAGAAACACAAATGCAGTTTGGCTTTTAAGATTAAGATTTACAGTGGCCAACATATTAATGAGGAAACAGCCTCAGCTCGCTGATAAAGGAAAAGGTATGACTTAAGATGCATTCCTCTTTGAGAATTAGGTGCCAGTATCTGCTGGAGCGTTTCTGGTTCATATATTTGGATTTTCTTTCCAAAAGTTTGGCAAACAGCCTCAGGTCCCACAAAGTGAAGAAGGGGTGTGTGTATATGGGGATGTTTGTGACATCTGAAAGGCAGATGCTAGAAAGGAGTTTTGCAGATGCAGTCCTTATTTATGGAAGAGTTTCTGCTTTTGGAAAGGAAATAAATAGTTTAGGAAGCAACTCCTGCATTTTGTAGGCAAAATGAGCTAATCCTAGTACATGAGAATTTTTGTTTCTCTCTGTGTGTAACAGTATAAGCTTGGCATATCTGTGGCATAGGGCAATGAATTTCACTGATTTACTTGTTCATCTAACATGGCTGTTTGTGACTAAAGTACAAGTTGCTGGAAATGCATCTAAAGTTGAACACAGTAATAATGCAGATTACTTCCTTTGCGTGTTTATTGCAGTGGTTGATTGGTTTGCATAAAGTGTCTGAAAGTGAAATTTTTCTTTTCTAATTTCAATTTTATAGCTTCAGATATTACTGATTTGTAGGTGGTTTCCTGACAGATCAGAGCACCCTTCTATACGGTTTATGCACAACAGTATGGTAGCAGAGGGCAGGGGCTGCAGGGTTGGCTTCTCTGGGAAGACACAGGATACTGGCCCCATGTTGTATGGAACCAAATGGCTCCGAGGATCCACCACTGGCCAAAGCAGAATCCAGAAGCAATGGTGGTACTGCCTCTGTGATGGCATATTTAAAAAGAAGTAAGGATGTTGCACAACAGCAAAAGAAAGAGGAGTGAGAATGTGTGAGAGAAACAGCTCTTCAAATGGCAACATCAGGGAGGAAGCAGGCAGGATGTGCTCCAGGCAGGCTATCTCCCTGCAGCCCATGGAACAGTGCCACAAATTTGGATATCCTGACTTACTTACACACCTAAAACCCCATCTATGGAAACCTCACTGGACAGCACGCTCTGCTGACCCACAGACCAGCTCCCTAAGTGCAAAGTTCAATTGAAGCAGAATGTTCAGCCACGGCAACTGCTAAGAATACTCCATGTCCAGTGTTCATCGTTAACTAGAAGATAGCTCTAACTGTGGATTGCTGCATGCCTTGCTACCACCCCAACCAGAGCTGCTTCAGTTTCACGGGACTGTAATGTGTGAGGGATAATTTGAGGCTCACTTAATGCAAAGGGGTTGATTTGGGGTTGCATGGACCTGGGAGATCAGGCAGTTCCACCACTTACTCATGTGCATGGTGTTATTTCCACATCCAGCCTATGGTGCTGCAATTAATTCCAACTAATTCATCCATCTCTACCTGTTTACTGACATTATACCAGCCCAGATGCTACATTATTCCCCCCATCCAAATTCTGACGTCCACAAATGAAACCAAAAATGCCGAAATGAAATGAAATGCCAGAAAAACAGCTGCTCAACCAGAATTTTTTTTTTCACTTTGTTGTGGTTTAAACCCAACCACACAGCTCGTTCACTCACTCCCCCCCTTTTCTTCCCCAACTCCCAGAGAGCTGGGGAGGAGAATCCAAAGAATGTAGCTCCCATGGGTTGAGATAAGAACAGTTTAATAACTCAGGTATAACAGAAATCACTACTGCTACCACCAATAGTAATAATAATGATAAAGGAAATAACAAGTGAAGAGAATACAACACCTCACCACCCGCTGACCAGTAACTCTCCTCACCCTGCCCGACCGAGCACTGACAGATACCTCCTCCATCCCCCCAGAGCCCCAGCCCTTCTGGGTAACTCCCGGTTACATCCTGGGCATGACATGCTATGGTATGGAATACCTCTTTGGCTAGCCTGGGTCAGGTGTCCTCTCTCCTTCCTCCCGGCTTCCCCTCCTCCCTGGCAGAGCATGAGGCTCAGGAAGTCCTTGGACAAACCAAACATTTGAGCAGTAACTACAACCATAGGTGCTGTCAGCACTGTTCCCAGGCCGAAAGTCAAAACAGCACTGCACCAGCTACCAAGAAGGAGAAAAAATGACTGCTACTGCTGAACCCAGAACACTCTTTATCTTTTTATTATGTTTTGCTCCATATGCTCACAATTCTATAGCTTTCCAGTTTGCTGGTTAATAGGCAGAGGGAAAGGGGAAGGAATCATTCTGAAGTGTTTGCTTCCGTACAGTTTACCCCCCTTTCTTTAGCACTGCACAGATGTGTAACGTGTCAGGGTCTAACAAAAGCAGCTGTTTTGCTGGGGGGTAGCTGCTGGGAAGGAAATTTTCCTCTGAGTTCTAATCCCAAATTTCTTCAGGCTTCCCACAGCTCTTCCTGTGCTCGAGCACAACAGAGAGCATGTCCTCCGGACTATCCCAGCACACTGGTCTGCCTTGAGTGGTCACCCTAACCCTTGTGCATCTACAGAAATGGCACGATAATGGAAATTGTCATTAACAGGGGGAAATAACTTGCAGTAACTTCAAAAGTAAATGTCCCGTAACGTTGAAGAAGCCCACAATTGAAGCCAAAATGCGGTGTTAGACCTAGAAGAGGATGTAACTCTGCTAAAACACTATGGGCAAACCACACGTAGACTCCCCTGAAGGCACAAATCCCCAAGTGCCACAGATTTTAACCTCATGCTCCTCAACCTACTGCACTTCCCTTGATTAATCTCAGTAAAGAACCATTTGGCCAACTGCGAAACCCAGTGCCCCTCAAAACAACAGGGTTTTTGTGGCAAATGCTCCACCTCAAAATTTGTAGCTATCACAGCAGGCAGCGCTGGGTTAGATTTGGCAGCAAGTGCTGATATTGTATTAGATCATGACACTGTTAAAGCTATAGCTACCAGTGTCTGAGGACCTCTATCAAATGGATTTATGGGTCTTTTCTTAGGATGCTCAAGTACAACTCTCCAAGGAGTAAAAGTTCATCCAGGTGTAATACATTCAGATTATACCGGTGAAATGTTTTTATATTAATATCATATATTACATGTATAATAATATATTAGCTGCTAATTATTATTTTGATACTGCTAATAATTTGCTTTATCCAGAGAACAGCCCCATCTCTGGGTACCAGAGAACGGGCACGGGAGAGGCCGTGTGCAGAGCTCCCTCTGAATTTTAGGTGGCCAAGCGAGGGCAGGAGCTCTGTGTGTGCAGGTGATGCCTGCGGCGTTTGCAAAACCAAAAGCACCGCTCCGAGGAGCGTTCCTCCGTGGATGGAAACCGGGCGAGGAGCAGCAGCTCCCGAGCCCGTTTCCCCTGCGGCACCGAAAAAGGGAGCGTGTGCTGCCACCGTGTGTCCGAACGGCGGTACTGCAGGTGGTGGAGGTGGGGGGGGGCGGAGCGGCTCCGGAAGCCGCTCGCTGCTGCCGTCATGTGTCGGTGCAGACGGAAGGGGGGGGCCGCTCTGTCGAAAATTCAGCATTGAAATGGGGGGCGACGGGGGAGAAAGCGGCTGGGGGCCGCTGTCCGGTACTACCGTGTGTCCTTCGGGCGGCGATCGGGAAAGCGGAGGTACGGCGCCGAGAGACGACTGGTGCTGCCATCATGTGGCCAATGTTCGGTACTGCAGACGGTGAAGAAAGGCGGCTGCGCGGGTGGCGCCTCGGCCAATCAGAGGAGTGGGGGGGCGGTGTCGAAGCGGGGCAGGAAGAAGAGTGATTGACAGGGCCTCAGATGTGCCGAGACGTGCCGAGCCGGGCCGTTCCGAGCCGATCCGAATAATGGGGGGGGTCAGGGGACTCAGCGGTGGCTAACAGGGGGGCAATGGGAGCTGTCGGCTCCCATCGAAGCCACCCCGGTACCTTCGGGTGGCTGCTCCGACCGTTCGGGCGGCTTCGGCTCCTCTCGGCTCCCTTCGTGCGGCTCCGCCCCTTCGGGAGGGTTCGGCCTCACCTCAGCCAATCAGAGGAGTCGGGGGGCGGTGTAGTGCGCGCCCGGAAATGGGGCGGGACCAGGCGGACTTGAGCGGCGCCTCAGCCAATCAGAGGAGCGGGGGGGGCTCGTGTAGAAGCCGACCGGAAGCGGGGTGGGACTAAGAGTGATTGACAGGCGCCTCAGCCAAACGGGGGGGGAGGGCGCCGCCGAACCGGGGCGGGACCGTACCGTACCGAGCCAAGCCGAATCATGTGGGGTAACGGGACTCGGCGGAGGCAAACGGGGGGGGCAATGGCAGCTGTCGGCTCCCCTGGGACTCCATGGAAGCCACTCCGGTCCCCCCGGGCGGCTCCGTACCCTTCGGGCGGCTTCGGCTCCGCTCGGTTCACTTCGGGCGGCTCCGCCCTCTTGGCGTGCAGTTCGTAGTTTTGGCCACAGGAGGGCAGCAGCTCCCGTTGCTCTGAGCCATCCCTTTGCTTCCCCTCCCGCATCTCCAGCACCTGCAGTACCAAGCTCTGGACACAGGATGCAGCGAGCAGTGCCCCGAGCTACGCCGTGCCCCCCCCACCTCCAGCACCTGCAGTACCGGCGCTTGGACACGAGGTGGCAGCACATGCTGCAGAAGCAACGGCCTGAGAGCAACGGCCGCTCCCCTCCCCGTTGACAGCCTCCGGGGACCCCAGCTACTGAGTGGGGACAGTTTGCAATATTGGGGCTGGGGCAAAGTTGCTCAGGGAACTTTTATTCGAGATTCTTTCAGGCTTTTATCGCTTTGTGTTTGCTTTGTGTTTGCTTTGTAGGCATTTATAATGACATTCTTCTCTTTTGCTTTTTATTTTCTTTATGCATTTTATTTATTTCCTTTTTCATTCATGTTTTTTTCAGCTGTCCTTGCTTTTTAGTCTCTTTCAGTAACTTTTTTTAGGCGTCCCATACCTAAAATGAGATAAGAAATGGGCAAACATGGGTTAGAAAATGAAAAAAATGGTTCAAAACACCTTACAAATGGTCCAAAATGGAACACAAGTGGCCCAAAATGGATTAAAACAAGCAAGAAATGGGTAAAAATGGGTTAGAAGTGGGCAAAAATGGCTTACAATGCGGGAGAAGTGGATAAATATGGGACAGAAACAGCCACAGACTGGTCAGAAATAGCCCCCCAAAAAAGCTTTAAGGGGTTAGAAATGGGAAAGAGGGGTTAGAAATTGCCAAAAATGGCTTAAGACTTGTAAGAAATGGGCAAAACTGGGATAGAAATGGCCATGAATTGTTTAGAAATAGACTAAAATGGCTTAAAATAGGGTAGAAATGGGGAAAAATGGGTTGGAAACAGGAGAAAAATGGCTTAAACCAGGTTAAGAAATGGGCAAAAATGTGTTTGAAGTGGCAAAAAAATTGGTTAGAAGAAAAAATAGTTTAGAAATGGACAAAATGGCTTAAACCATGTTAGAATTTGACATATAAGGTTGCAAATGGCTAAGAATGGGTTTAAATCTAGTTAGAAGTGGCCAAAATTGTGTTAGAAATGGTCAAAAATGGCTTAAAGCTGCTGACAAATGGGAAAAAAATGGATTAGAAAAATAAAAAAGTGGCTTAAACAGAGTGAGAAAAGGGCAAAAAAAAGATGGAAATTTTAAAAAATGGCTTTAAAAGGGTTAGAAGTGACCAAACACGGGTTAGAAATGGCAGAAAGAATTTAGAAATAGCAAATAAAACAGTTTAGAAGTGGGCATAAATGAGTTAGAAACAGCCATGTTACGGCATCTTCTTGGAATCAGGGGCTAAGTACACACCTCTGTCCCTGCGAGTGCTGCCCGGGGCTGCCAGGAAAGCCGATCTGTGGAATAGGCTGTATGTGTTCTGGTCTGTGAGCCCCCCATCAGCTATGGTACAGGTGAAGTCTTGTCACTGGAAAATGTTGAGCAGATAATACCTTTAGTGAGCTAGAAAGCGGCACTAACGCTGCCTGCCTCGCAGGCTAGGAAAGGCAGATACACTTGGGGTTATGCACACGAAAGTTCTACGTCCTGCCGTGGTTCCAGTGTCATTGCTCTTAGAGGTAAATGGAAAAGCAGCCTCAGGCCTCCTGCTGGGCTCAGGGATCCATCAGCTGCACCAGAGCAGCTTTGCCTGCAGGATGTGATACTTGCTATACTGGTAGGTGACCAGTTCAAATAGGTTGAAATCAAAGTGCACTTGCCCAGAGCTGGGTGTTACTCGCATTGGTACTGGTACTTGTGGCAGCAAACATTTACCGTGACCCACCTGCTGAACAGAGCTCAGTATTGCAAATAATAAGCCAGTTTCCCCTCCCTGGCTGCATTAAAGCAGGCTCCTCCAGATGAATTTAACCTCATGTCAGCGAAGCACTTTAGCTCAAAGTGCCAAAGACGAGCTTCGGCATGGGCACAATGCCACCAGACACACCAAAGAGCGTGAGGAGGGGAAGCCCTTCCCTGAGAAAGAAGGGTAACTGTGGCCTTGGGCTTCTAAAGAGACCCTCAGCAGCTGTAGAGAAATGCCTGCATTCCCTGGGGTTCTAATCATATGAGCACAGAATGGTTTTGGTTGGAAGGAACCTTTAAAGGTCATCTGGTCCAACCTCCCTTACATGAGCAGGGACATCTTCAACTCCATCAGGGTGCTCAGAACCACATCCAGCCTGGCCTTGAATGTCCCCAGGGATGGGGCATCCACCACCTCTCTGGCCAACCTCTGCCAGTGCTTTACCACCCTCATTACAGAAAAATACTGGGGCTGACCTGTTCCTGGTTCTCCCTCCCTCCCTCCAGGCCTTGCCTTCTCCTCAGCAGTGCAGCTCCTAATTCAACAAAGACAACACCAAGAGCTGCAAACTCTGCTGGCAGTACCCAAATGTCAAGAGGAAACCGGGGACCTGCATTGTCACAACATCCAACAGGATGATTAGAAAAACACTGGTAATTCCCCATAGCCATAGAGCTGCTGCAAAACAGCCTGCAAGCAAAGCAACTGCTGTTTAGGCAAAAAGCAGCGCAATGGTCTCCGAGCAGGAAAGCAAACCAAGCTGAGATTTCCTGGGACAATGTTTTCAATTACGTGAATGTAATTGACTGGAAGGGAAAAAAACTTCTCGAATTAAGCACGTAAACAAGGTGAACAAAATAATTTCTTCCTTGTTCAAGCAGAGGATGTGGTTTTGCTCTCATTTACTGGCCCCAGGTAGGAGAATCTACATCTGTCCAGCTGTTAAAGTGTCACTCTGCATTATGCCAATGTAAGAGGAAACAAAGTCCTGCATCCACATCTTCAGCCCCAGCTCAAGAGGGACGTGGAGCTGCTCAAGCGAGCCAGAGGAAACCATGGAGCTGCTGCGAGGGCTGGAGCAGCTCTGCTCTGGAGCCAGGCTGAGAGAGCTGGGCTGGGGCAGCCTGGACAAGAGAAGGCTTGTGAAGGGGAGACCTGAGAGCAGCTCCAGTGCCTAAAGGGGCTGCAGGAAACCTGGAGAGAGCCTTGGGACAAGGGCCTGTAGGGACAGGCCAAGGGGAATGGCTTGAACCTGCCCGAGGTGAGACTGAGCAGAAGCTCTTCCCCGTGAGGGTGCTGAGGCACTGGCACAGGGTGCCCAGAGAAGCTGTGGCTGCCCCATCCCTGGCAGTGTTCAAGTCCAGGTTGGACACAGGGGCTTGGAGCAACCTGCTCTAGTGTGAGGTGCCCCTACCTGCCCGTGGCAGGGGTTGGAGCTGGATGAGCTTTAAGGTCCCTTCCAACATGAACCATTCCATGATTCTGTAAAATGTAGAAATGGGGAGGATAACTACAGGCAAATTACAGACCAATCGGTGAAAGCAGAGAGTAAATGGATTTCCTCTCTTGGCAAGGCCAGAGGAGCATGTGCTACAATTACCAGACATACCTCCGCTCTCCTCTCCTGCTTCCCAGTCGCAGAAACCTCTCTTTCCTTTTTGGTCTTGCAGACGAAAGGAAGAGGCTAAAAAAATCTTCTGGAGCTCTTGAAAGGGTCTGTTCTGGCACACACAGTGTGCACATGGCTGCACGCTGCTCTGAAACAGAAGGGTTCTTATATTTACCTAAGAACAAGAACTGGGTTTTTCTCAAAGCTCAAGAAACCACTGATGTGGGTCCACAGCATCAATGCTGATGAGGCCGATAGGCGGGTGTGCAGCCTAAAAAGAACGCATGATCAGGGTGCAGGTCACGTGTAAAACTCTCTCAAAACAGACACTCATATAGGGCATCGTGCAAGCAGGGTATTGCTGCAGCAGCCGTCCCTTGAAGAAATGGCTGGTTTTACAAACCTGTCTATCCTTACATCATCTTTATGTTCCTCCTCCTTGTACATATGAACATAAATTGTTAACAAGTTAAGCATAGATGCATAGATGGCATAGATGGCCACTAAAAACAAGAAAAAAACCCATGTACTACCATGCCAAACCTAATACATCGGTGCTGCTCACACCAAACCATACACTGGGAGCTTCCTGCCAGCCTGTACTTCAGAGCTTGCAGCTTTTACCATGATATTATGATATTAACTTGAATTTTTGCACTGACTGCTAAGAAAGCAAAAAAGGAAGCATTTTTAGCAAGTGATAATAAAGCTATTTCATAGTATCATATCTATAAATAAAGATGCATTCATTACCATCGTACATCACAGTCCTCTATGATAGGCAGGAAAGTGCCAAGTCCCCAGCTCCCCATGCCTCCCTGGGCACGGGCCCTCACTGCAGGGGCACCTCTCCAGCTCACAGGGCAATTCTGCTTTCGGAGGCAGCCTCCCGGAAGGATGCAGCCATTTCATCCTGTTTCAGGGCAGCACCACTCCAGGTGCTATCATTGCAACCGGCCACAAACTTCCCCTTTCTTGGGGGAAGAGAGGGAAACCGATGCGTTTGACTCCTGGAAAAGCTTTGGGGTGTGATGAGAAACATCCTGCACACAGAACAAAACAATCGAGCACCTTGGGGAAGCCCTGGCAAACTGTTTCTGCGGCTCTCCATGGGTCGCAGCACCCCCAGTGTCTCTCCCCCCCCCCCCGTTTGTCCGTACCCCAAAGACCACGGTGGTGGCGCCGTGCAGGAGGTGGATGCCGAGTCCGTGCAGCAGCGGCGGCAGCAGCTGTTGCCGTGGAGACCGTGACCCGGAGCGGCGGCAGCAGCTGTTGCCGTGG
Organism: Melopsittacus undulatus; assembly: GCF_012275295.1. Classification (NCBI taxonomy): domain Eukaryota; kingdom Metazoa; phylum Chordata; class Aves; order Psittaciformes; family Psittaculidae; genus Melopsittacus; species Melopsittacus undulatus. Next base: position 22,100 of record NC_047527.1, on the reverse strand, counting down.
AGACCGTGACCCGGAGCGGCGGCAGCAGCTGTTGCCGTGGAGACCGTGACCCGGAGCGGCCGCGGGGAACACGAGTGCCTCCGGCAGGAGGGATGGGAAGGGGGACACGGTCCCCGCTGCAGGCCGGGACAGCAGCGCCGCCCCCCCGCGACTGCCCCCCTCCGGCTGCCGGCCTGCCCCAGACCCCCTCGGTGCCCCGGTTCTACCCTGGGCCGAGCCGAGCCGTGCCGTGCCGATCCGGGCTGAGCCGTGCCCGGCGGGGGGGGCAATGGGAGGTGTCGGCTCCTCCCGGAACCACTCGGTTCCCTTCCTCCTCCTGCCCCCTCCCGCCCCTCCCCGCCCCGCCCGCCGCCATAGGGCGGCCATGGAGGAGGTGCAGAGAGAGGTGCGGGAGCAGGAGCCGTGAGGAGAGGGGAGGGAGGCGGCTGGGGGGGAGCGCGGCTCTGCGCCGCCATGGGGAGAGGGGAGACAGGGGCGGGCACGGGGGGGGGGTGCACTGATGCCACTTGATAGGCGCCATCTTGAGTACGGGCGCCGGGACAGGCCAAATTAGTGAGACGCCATTTTGACGTACGGCACTACGGGGCGGCCATCTTGGTGAGGTGCTAGCCTGAGTACGGCACCTCACCCCTCATGGCGTCCGCGTTGCCGTGGTAACGGCCGCACCGCGCCTGCGCTGCCGCCATTTTTTGTTCCAAGATGGCCCTGACGAGCGCGGCGCGGCCGGAAGCTCCGTTCCCGTCCCGTTCCCTCCTCTCGGGGCTCGCAGGGCCCCCACAGAACCCCATAATGGGAATGCAGAACTCCAGATACCCCTCATAAAGCCCCACAGAACCCCGTATCCCCCCCCTATTGCCCCACACGTCATCTAGGGACTCCAGAACCCCATATCCCCCCGTATTCCCCCATACACCCCATAAGGGGTCTCCACACCCCTACAAAACACCACGGAGAGACTCCAGACCCCCAAATCCCTCCATAGACCCCCATACAGGGACTCCAAATCCCCCCACAGACCCCCATACTGGGACTTCAGACCCCCAAATCCCCCCAGACCCCCATGTAGGGACTCCAGACCCCCAAATACACCCATAGACCCCCATGCAGGGACTCCAGACCCCCAAATCCCCCCACAGACCCCCATGTAGGGACTCCATATCCCCAAAACCCCAGTATTGTCCTCCCATATACCCCGCCCTATGATAGGGTAGGCTAACCCCATCTAATCCAGGCTCATCTAACCCAGGCTAACTGAGGATAGGCTAATCCAGGTTAACCAAGACTAACTCGAGGTAACTCAGACTAAACTAAGTTAAGGAGGCTAGGATAATCTCACCCGTCTAATCTCACCTGTCTCTTATCTGAGCTAAATGACCCGGGATGATCCAAACCGGGTCACCCAAGCTAATCTGACCCGGGATAATCCGACCTGGGCTAATCTGACCGGGCTAATCTGACCCGGACTAATCTGACCCGGACTAACCTGACTCGAGCTAATCTGACCCCTGGGGTAATCTGACCAGGGACAAATCTGACCCAGGACAAATCTGACTAGGGTCAGTCTTCCCCCAGTCAATCTCACCCAGGTCTAATCTCACTCATCTTAATCTCACGCTGGATGGAGGCTATGCTATGCTTCCCCAGGCTAGGCCAAACCACACAGCCGTGGTAAACTAACGCAGGCTATGCTAACCCGAAGTGAGCCGAGCAGAGCTGAAGCCACCCGGGGGGGCGGGGCGGAGGGTCAGCGCCGTCCAATCCCGGGCCGCACGGCTGAGGGGCCGTTTTCCCGCCTAGAGACCGGTGGCCAATCAGCGGTGTCCTTTTGTGTGAGGGAGCGATGGCAGTGCCCGGGAAGGAGCAGACAGCGGTGAGGGCTGGAACGCAGCTTTGTTTTCTGTACGTGCACGGTTACGGAGCTCAGCAGGGTTTAGCTCGGCGCGGTAAAAATCGAGACTTGCTGGACGAAGGTTAGTTCGGGCTTTGGTGGGCGGGAAGACTGTTGTGATGACGGAGGAAAGGGGTTTAAATGGGAGAGATAGTGGGGAAGGGGGGGAGAATGGCTGTTAGGGGGGACAGATGGTAGAGAAGGGGGGTGGGGGTGTGGGAATAATGGCGGTTAAAAGGGATAGATGATGAGAAAGGGGTGAAGAGTGGGATACGGGATAGAAGAACAGGGGGGAGTGGCGGGGGGGAAGACAAATTGGCGTGGTGGGGAAAAGCAGATGCCGTATTGGGGGGGACAACACATGACAAGAAATGGACCAAAAGGGCTTGGAAACAGCCAGAATGGCTTCAAAAGAGAAACAAGTGGGCATCAATAGGTTAGAAATAGCCTAAAGAAGATTACAAATAACCAAGAGCAGCTTAAAACAGGACAGAAATTACCACAAATAGAAGTAACAAAGAAACAGTTTAAAACTAGTAAGGAATGGGCAGAACAAGATGGAAAAGCCTCTCCATTGTTTACAATGTGACAAAAGAATCTAAAAAAGGTTTAGAAATGCAGAAGAGTAAGATAAAAATGACCATACAGGAGTTAAACCAAGCTAGGAAGGGGAAGACCAGGCTAGAAATGGGTAGGAAATGAACCAAAATGGTTTGGAAACTGCCAGAATGGCTTCAGAAGAATTAGAAATGGGCATCAAGAGGTTAGAAATAGCCTGAAGCACATTAGAAATAGGCAAGAGCAGCTTAAAACAGGACAGAAATTACCACAAATATTGAAGAAGGAGCCAAAACCAGCTTAAAACTAGTAAGGATTGGGCAGAATAAGATGGAAAAGCCTCTCCATTGTTTACAATGTGCCAAAAGAATCTAAAAAAGGTTTAGAAATGCAGAAGAGTAAGATAAAAATGACCATACAGGAGTTAAACCAAGCTAGGAAAGGGCAAGACCAGGCTAGAAATGGACCAAAATGGTTTGGAAACTGCCAGAATGGCTTCAGAAGAATTAGAAATGGGCATCAAGAGGTTAGAAATAGCCTGAAGCACATGAGAAATAGGCAAGAGCAGCTTAAAACAGGCCAAAAATGACCACAAATACTAAAGAAGGAGCCAAAACCAGCTTAAAACTAGTAAGGATTGGGCAGAATAAGATGGAAAAGCCTCTCCATTGTTTACAATGTGCCAAAAGAATCTAAAAAAGGTTTAGAAATGCAGAAGAGTAAGATAAAAATGACCATACAGGAGTTAAACCAAGCTATGAAGGGGAAGACCAGGCTAGAAATGGGTAGGAAATGGACCAAAATGGTTTGGAAACTGCCAGAATGGCTTCAGAAGAATTAGAAATGGGCATCAAGAGGTTAGAAATAGCCTGAAGCACATTAGAAATAGGCAAGAGCAGCTTAAAACAGGCCAGAAATGACCATAAATACTTAAGTAACCAAAAATAGCTTAGAACTAGTCAGGAATGGGATGAAGTAAAATGGAAATGCCTGTTAATTGTTTAGAATTAGTCTTACTGAGGCTTACCTGAACCTAGCGACCGTTTCTCACTGTGCAGCTTCTCAGACAGCCAACATGCAAGATCCATTCCCTGGGCATGATGCTCCAGCTTCTCAGCTGTTGGGACTCTGCTCTGGGAGGGGCAGTTTCTGCCTGACCTGGATACTGCTGGTTCTCTTTCTCCCTGCCATCTGGGCTTGCTTCTTCCCCGTGCTCTTCTTTATCTATCTCTGCCACGGATTCTGCTGCTTCCTGCTCTCACAGCCAAGCAGTGGAGAAAAGAGAACAGTGAGGGATTTTTTTATGGACAAATCCCATGCAAGCATTTCACAGGAGAGACAATCCCCTACAAAAATTCTTACCTATGAAACCCAACAGCCGCAGCCACTGCAGCCATTAGCGAGGGCCTGTGCTTGAGCTGCCTCTGCATCTGGAATAAGAAGCATTTATGAAGAAGCCTGATGGCTTTACTGGAGCTAAGCAGTTGTCCAAAGATGGGCGAAAGCAGGAGAGCAACAGCAGCAACTGAAGTCCTTAACAGAAAGGCTGGGATGAGCTGGCCTCCCCCAGGGCTCAGCCCAGCAAGGTCTGTGTGCAGAACAAAAGGAGGGCAATGCACCCTTCCCCCTTCTCATTTCTCCGAGAATCCCAGTCTCCAGATCCTTCAGCACCTTAAAGCTACAGTCAACAGTCTAATTTCCCAACTAAGCACAAGATTAGATCAGAGAAAACAAGCAGGGAACGCCTTGGCTGCTTTAGAAACAGCTATTTCAACCCTGGCCCCTTTCCCTCCCAGTGCAGGTACAGTGTGAATTACGGACCTCCAGGTAACCCCCCCCCCCCCCCCCGTGCCTTCACTCCCCTCAGTACCGAGCACCGAGAGGCTTCCCGTGCCGAGCGGCCAGCAGGCAGGAGAGGCCCCTCTGCGCACGCCCAAGGCACGGCCGGGCGGCCGGGCCCGCTCCCCTCCCCGGTAAGCCCGGCCCCGCGGTGGGCTCGGCTCTCACCTGCTGCTGCCGGGACCCGGACCTGGACCCGGACCCTGCCCGCCGCCATGCTGCTCCCGGGGGCTGCGCCTGCCACACCGAAACGGCGCGGAGGGACCGGAGCCGGCGGGCGGCCACCAGACTGCGGCCGCATGGAGCCGCGCTTGCTACAGCCCGCCGGAAACCGGCGGGCACCACGTGACACCAGCCACTTCCGGGGACAGGGAGCACCACGGCTCATGCGCGGAGGCAGGGCTGCAGTACCTAACCTGGACACAAGATGGCAACAGCGAGCGGCGCCCGCCGCCGAAACGCCCGCCACCCCCCCCCCCCCTTCCAGCCCTGCCGATCATTGTCATGTCATCCTTATGGGATCACTGTCGGGGCTGCAAGAGTGTCTGCCGGCTGCTCTGCATCTCTGCCACAGAGCCTTGCTTCAAGCCTGCTTTCATCACGTTGACAACTGCTTCAGAGCAGAGATCTGAACAAAAACACTGGCCAAATTATCACCGAGTTGCTAAACAACTACTATGTTAATACCCACACAGCTTTTATGTCTAGAGACCATTGCTGAGCCCAGAACCTGTAACCTCCATCCCAAGGAAATGCTCAAGATCTGCCTCTGATCATAATACACACAGACTTGCACTACAGATGCTGCACCTGGCCCAAATACACACCATGAGTAGAGCAGCTCCAAGGCAAACACACACACACAAAACACTACACATGCTGTGACACCAACAAACAGAGAATAACCTACACAGGCACAGTACCTCCCAGACGGAGCAGCACATCTGCCCGGATCACATGCACAGACCCAAGAGCAAAGCAACCGGGCTCCTGAGGAGCCTGAGAACCAGGTCTGACAAAACCAAATCATTCCAAACACAAACACAAATAAGATAAAAATGACCATACAGGAGTTAAACCAAGTTAGGAAAGGGCAAGACCAGGCTAGAAATGGGTAGGAAATGGCCCAAAATGGTTTGGAAACTGCCAGAATGGCTTCAGAAGAATTATAAATGGGCATCAAGAGGTTAGAAATAGCCTGAAGCACATTAGAAGTAGGCAAGAGCAGCTTAAAACAGGCCAGAAATGACCACAAATATTGAAGAAGGAGCCAAAACCAGCTTAAAACTAGTAAGGAATGGGCAGAATAAGATGGAAAAGCCTCTCCATTGTTTACAATTTGCCAAAAGAATCTAAAAAAGGTTTAGAAACGGAGAAGAGTAAGATAAAAATGACCATACAGGAGTTAAACCAAGCTATGAAGGGCAAGACCAGGTTAGAAATGGGTAGCCTGAAGCAGATTAGAAATAGGCAAGAGCAGCTTAAAACAGGACAGAAAAGACCATAAATATCTAAGAGGTAACCAAAAACAGTTTAAAACTAGTAAGGAATGGGTAGAATAAAAATTCTGTCTTAAATTTCTATTCAGATCTGAATGGAAAGTGAACACCTTACTTCATTGTAGGGTGAAATTAATGTGAAATAAACAGTACAGGGGCTATTAGGAACTGCCCATTCAGAATGGTGTGTGCCTTCCTGAGGGTTGTGTTTATGTACCCACTCTTCCAAAGTCTCCCAGAACTGAACAGAATCATAAAGTCTCCAAGAGGATTTACTGAATCACACACAAATGAAGTGGTTGCGTCTTCTCATGCACAGAACATTCATTTGATAGAATGTCTCTGGGGCTAGGTGAGGAAGAAGACCAACCAGCTAACAGATGGAACAAAACCCCATCACAACACTGCAATCACACCTCACTCTGTGGGCCCTGTGGATAGAACTAGAATTTTCCATTGCTCTCAGGTGCCTCGTTAAGGCACTGAGGGCATTAGTAAGCCTTAATGACCCTAAACAGCCTCACCTGTGCACCAGACCACACCCAGGAGCCCTATTTAAACCGAGCTCTGTACCTCAGTTTTCTTTAGAACTCTGTTGGAGGAATGCTGCTCTTCAGCTCTGTCCCTGCCTGTGAAGATTGTTAGTCTGGACTTCAGACTGACTGCCCGGCTTGATCTTCTATATGATTATAGAGCAGCTTGGCAATTGCTGGACCTGATGGTGATTTGTGGACTGGATTGCTGCTTGTTCACAAGCCTGATAGACTCCTGGCTGGACTTGGCTGCTGCTGGACCTTCTCTTCTTGGGTACCTTGAAATTGGGCCTAGGCTGGCAGAGGTCTCTTCTCCTGCTGTGGGAGCCCAGAGGTGGCCTGGTCTGCTCTTGTTTCCTGAGGGCTGTGGAGATCCCTGCAAGGTTTGTGGGCAGTGTGGAGGATACGGCTCTGAGGGTGAGCCTGTGCTGCGGCACCAGAGGGGCCTCCTGCCAGGGAGCCGGGTGGGACGTTTTGGTTTGTGTTTGTCTTGTCCTTGTCTATCAATGTGAGGGAGTGAGTGAGCTTGTCCTTTAGGCACCTGTTAAAATTGCTGCAGCTTAGCTTAAGCCTCCCTGGAAGGAGAGCAGGTCTCTGTGCAGTAACAGGGGCGTCTTCCCTAAGTCCACGAGCGGAGGGATGGTCTGGACTCGCCCCTTCTTTCCAAAGACGGCGCCAAGCCACTTAGTCGTGGTGCAGGCAATGCGACCTGCCTGTAGTCAGGATCTGGGTCTCTGCCTGCATGGCTGCCTGTGCTGCTGGTGGCCTGGCAGCGTGACCCCCTGTTGTCAGGGCGTGTCACAGTATTTTCCCCTTTGTGCCTGGAAGCCGGAGAGCTTCAATACGCCGTCACCATAATGAGAACAAACCAGACCTTGTCAAGCCCCAGTCCCTTCCCTCTGTACCACTGACCGGGAGCTAGTGAGAATGCATGTACAGTTTAGAGTGAGCTACTGCATGGGGCTGCAGAGTGGTAATGGAAGGGCTAAAGGCATGAAGCAGATTTGGGATTGGAGCACTGTGTTTCCAGCTTTGACATCAGTTTTCTGTTTTACTTCAGTGCAACTATTTTAGTAATTATTTTTTTTCTTATTAGTTCCTGTCCTTCACCTCTTGGGGAGTTTACTTACTGGATGCACTTCCTGGCCTTGTGTTTGACGCAGCAAAAGAAGATGTGGCACTGCGCACGAGCATACTGAGGAAGCTGCTTCTGGTAAGTAGGTGGAAGTAGAGAGAATAACAGTGCATTCAGCTGGAACTTCAGCACTGAGGCAAGCATGTATCTTGCTGATCTGCTTTTAAAGCTCAGGGCAAAGGCACTACCTTGTCCAGCAGCATAATCACTTCTTTTGAAGTCATTGACTCTTCAGAGGTTTGCTCCATCTGAAGCATTGTCTGCTTTTTTGCACTGCCTTTCTTTGGTATCACAGTGTCCTTGGATAGGTTGCTTCCTTATAAATGTAATGGTGTTTGCTTTGGAACAGTCAGACAAGCTTAGCTCCTGTTGGGCCAAGCTCTTGAATCTTTAAAAGTCAGCTAAGCTGTAAATTGTTCTGCGATTTCCTTGCGATAGTCTGGTTGTGCTGCCGGTCAGCACACAGAAAGAACAGGTCCCTTTTTCAGCTACACTAGCAAGTCTTTTAGCACAGCAGGGAGCTGTGGAGCAGGAGAAAATGAACGTCGGGTTTGGTGCGTGAATAGCTCTTGGGGAATGGGTAGAAGAAAGGGTTGTGTTGGGAGTAAATGTTAGGCTCTGCAAAGCTGAGAAATGTCCAGGTTTTTGCTGCGATACTGAACCTCTTTCTCTTTAGGCTAATCTATTTAGCTTGAATTCATGTGGGTAACTCTGTGCATGTTTAGCAGGTGGATGTAGCTGACTCAAGGGGAAAGCTGAGCAACCTTGGATACGGAGCTCTAATTGGTGAGTCTAGAGGTTACTACTGTTTACAAAGCTAATGTTTATAACTTGTTTGTTCTTGTATTTGTAAAATTGCATTTGTGTATTTTGTAATACTGTATTTGTAAAAACACCGTGGGAAACTACAGCCTTGGCAGAGATCATTCTCTGCACGAAAACATGGGAAATTACAGAAGCATAACAAGACAATTGACCTTGCTTATGCCTGCCAAGAATCTTCTTGTCCAGCAACAAGGCTCAGGGTATTGGGATCGCTCACTGCGTGGCCTTGGCTCTGCAAGAATTGCACGAGTGCGGACTTGTAGAAATGCTTTTTGTTGTGTTAATAAAAAAATGGAGAGGGTGAGGGTGGATGAGAGGGACTATTGATTTTGTACTTGTATGGGTTGTTTCTGTACCCCTATGATGTTTTCCTCCCTGACTGTAACTTGTTAGAATAGTTGCCTTAACTGAAAAAGGAGAGGGTGAGGCTGGATGGGAGGGACTATTGATCTTGTATGGTGCCGCGGCCAGGTGGAGGGGAGAAAACACCGATACGATGTAGGTTCACAAAATGCTCCGTTTATTGATTACAAAGCTGCTCTTAATATACTGTCTTACACGTGATCACGCATTACTTGATTGGCTGCTTCACTTTGCCCACGAGGGATACATGCTCCCCTTTACCTCTCCTGATTGGTTTCACGCCTTCGCTTCAGCTTAGCGTTACATCATGCTTCTGCAATCACTGGCATCCTGTTATTGCATTCCTGTTTTGCTGATCTTGACACTTCTTCTTCTTTTAACCTGGGGTCATAAGTTCACTTTCTCACAGCTTGCTGTAGGCCTCTTCAAGCGCCCATGCTCGACCCCCAACATCTCCCCCTCTTTTTTCAAATAAGGCGTTTGTCATCTGCTGCATGCGTTGCATAATACATTGTAACAGACAAGGTCCAAAAAACAAAATTAACAACATAATCATTATTGGTCCGCTAAACATCATGATTAAACTCCTTAACCAACTACTTATTCCTAACGATTTTAACCAAGAGTCTATAGGATTTGTTTCTACAGTAAGTTCTTTCATATTTTCTTTAAGTTCAAACAAATTCTTGTGAATAGATTCAGAATGATCAGAAAGATTCATACAACACATGCCCAGAAGCATTCTAATGCAAAGGGGATGTGAAGCAGCTGCAGAAGTAAACTGTACAGTGTTAACAGTCAAGGAGTTACACTCCCCCCCCTTTTTTTTTTTTTTTGATCAGACAAAAAGCCATTTATTGCAAAGCTTTAACTCCTTATATACTATTGCTTACACACACCTACAGCAATTTGGCATATCATGATTGGATACTTGTCGTGAAGACCCTTAGTGACTAACATATAATTGGTTAAACACAGGTGTGAGAACTTGACCTCGAATGCTTGCCAACAGTCCACAGTTCTCATAACTCAGTGAATTACAGCTTCTTCTTATCTTGCTTGCTTAGGCTTCCTCGGGCCTCCCATGGCCTTGCTGTATCCCTCAGAGTTATTCAGAGCTCATGTACCAAATATTCATTTTCCTGTGAGAACTGTCTCCACATCTCCCCCTTTTTAGTTTTACGAAAAGTTTTTGACAATTTATTGTGTCTGCTCTATCACTGCTTGACTTGTGTAATATAACAACCCACTACTCTAGGTAGCATTATTTCAGTAAGATTAGTCTGATTTGAAGTCACTTGAACCTTTATAACATGTGGCATATCAGTGAATCCTACACACCATGTAACAGGTTGGAATAGTTGGGATTTAACAGATATGCTCAGTATACTTTTCCATTACCCATGGTCACACATAATAGCACAGATATTACAAAGATTTTACAAAGATTTCTACCATTGCTGTTTCTTTATGTGGTTGAGTTCTGCGGCTTGGTATGTTTTGCTGGCAGCCAGTATGGTCCTGTTGATAGCTGTACACAGCTGGGCCTACCCTTTTTCTCCTGGATGGCTCTCTGATAACAGCGGAGGCCATCCCTCACATCAAGGTCTGGCATGACATGTGTCTCCACTGCTCTACGCCTGCTGGGTTGCAGCCAGCAGCGAAGCTAAAGGTTCTTCTTGGTGGCAAACACAGAGGCCAACCCAGTCTTGCCCTTGACTGTGGTAGCAGGCATTTGGTCAATCTCTGTCCTTGCACCTTGTTGTCAATGCAGAGTTTCACCTGCTTAACCCAGTAACAAGTCACTACTACAGCAAAGCACACACAGATTTACATTAGCAGAGTAACTATCACAGAGTGCATCAGCATGTTGAAGATGCTAATGGCAGCGAGGGACTAACCAAAGAAACTTCTTACCAGTGGAGTTCTCCCACCCTCTTAATTTGTTCCATTACTTGCTTTATAACAGTACCATCATCTTAGAATCTTTCTAGCTTTTGCCTTAGTATTTTCTAGCAGCTACTGCAAATTTGCTTTCTTTAACATCTCTTTTACAAGTGACAAATCCATACAATACAACGTATAGTTTCTTATTAGCAACTGGCTAGTAAATACAGGTGGTTTTATACACAAAATCACAACCTCTAATAATAGCTACTTTACAAGCATGCATATTCAAGCTGTTAATTTTCAGTTGCCCTCAAGTGATTTTTTTTGTTGTTGTTGTTTTTTGTTGTTGTTGTTGTTTTTTTTTTCAAAGTTGCTCACCCTGCTTTGCACAGCTAAAACCACCGGCCTATCGGCAACTGCGCTTTTGCATTAACCTTTTCTTGCCCGAAAGGTTAAACTGCTACCTGTTAAAACTTTTACATGAACCTGACAACAAAAAATATACAGAACACTGTCTGCCCTCATCACACACACACACAGACACACACACACACATATGGGATCCCACAAGCACACTCCACACAACTACAATATTTGAAACACAAAATCCAGACAATCATTGTTCCCACTACACAGTCCCACATACAGGACGTGGCACAAGGACCCTGTAAAGACTATCAGGAAACCAGCTCCGAGAAGCATCATCGCAGTGCAAGGTGGCAGGCTGAACCTTAGCAGGCGTCCCCGCAGAGGCTCTGCCTCCCTTACATCGCATGAGGCTTGGGCTTTTATACTGACCAAAATGCACACTCGTTCCGACACAGGTGGCCAGCCTATGTTGGAGGAAGTTGCCAGCAATATCTATAAAGGTTTCCAAGGGTAGATAGAAACATGGACATACTTACATTTACCAACTTCTAGTACTTGAGTATCACAGAGCGACTGTATCAAAGGAGTAGTATACGGGGTCCCAACTCCACGGTCTTACACATTCTGCCCGATACCCCTGATAAGAGCATACAAGAGACCTTCCCATCTCGGGTGGGAAGCACACACACCATGGGAAACTGTGCAATACATCCACATCCCCCACCCATCTCACTTCTCCCTTTACAGCTACCCATTTATCATGAGGATATGGGGGATATAAATCAGGCTTCTTTTCCGGATGAATAGGCTCCAGGTCAAAAGCACCATCCAGGTCAGCATCGGCATTATCAGGCATCAGAATCTCAGGAGCAGCAACAGCAAACTGATGAACGTGCACAGGCTCCATCTCGGGGTCAATAGGGCTCAGGTCGAAAGGATCGTCTTCATCCCCGTCCTCAGTCTTCGCTGCTGCAGCGGCAACCAGTGGAGGTTCGGGGGGGGGGGGGGGGGGGCACGCTGATCTCCATGATCTCATTTTTTTTTTTACTTTAACATCTCTAAAACAGTTCTCCAAATGACTGACAAACTTTTCACAGCATCATTGCCTTTTGTAGCTGCATTCCACAGCTTAACTCATGCCCCATTCCACAAGGATATCTCAAATCCGGTAGACTCATAAATCTCTGGGTAACGTGTCTTCGACCATTTCAACATTAACTTTAGGTCTGTCTCTTTAAGGGTTGCTCCCTTCACCTTAGGAAGGACTGAAAACATCCATAAATCAGGGGCTTCTTCCTTAGTAATTTTCTCCCAAGTCTCGAGATTAAAAGCTTCACCGACTCCCACAATTCTTCCCCTGTCTTACGCCATTGATCTTTGGAGAATAACTGTCCCGTATTTTCTAACAACCCCCTTCGTCAGCACCAAAATAAAAAGTCCACAAGTTCCTGTCGGGGTATTGAGTACCCTGTTTTCTTCGCTACGCATAGCACTCCTTCTGTCGTAGCCTTTTCTATCGCTGATACAGCGAAACCCATCCCGAACCAGACCGCAGTCTGCCTGACTCACCGGTCAGCCGTGGCCACGTAATTTGAGCTCTTTTCCTGCCTCTCTCGGGCAGCCTGCCTCTCTCGGGCAGCCGGGATCTCCACCTTCTCTCGTCCACGGTCTCTCTCTCTCCTGGTATCACGTAGGGTCACCAGAATGCCGCGGCCAGGTGGAGGGGAGAAAACACCGATACGATATAGGTTCACAAAATGCTCCGTTTATTGATTACAAGGCTGCTCTTAATATACTGTCTTACACGCGATCACGCATTACTTGATTGGCTGCTTCACTTTGCCCATGAGGGATACACGCTCCCCTTTACCTCTCCTGATTGGTTTCACACCTTCGCATCAGCTTAGCATTGCATCATGCTTCTGCAATTACCGGCATCCTGTTATTGGATTCCTGTTTTGCTGATCTTGACACTTCTTCTTCTTTTAACCTGGGGTCATAAGTTCACTTTCTCACAGCTTGCTGTAGGCCTGTTCAAGCGCCCATGCTCGACCCCCAACAGTATGGGTTGTTTCTGTACCACTATGATGTTTTTCTCCCAGACTGTAACTTGTTGTACTTGTTGTCTGAACTGAAAAAGGAGAGGGTAAGGGTGGATGGGACTGGTCATCGATGTTGTACTTTTATGGGTTGTTTCTGTACCCCTATGATGTTTTCCTGCCTGATTATAACTTGTTATAATTGTTGCCTTAAAAAGGGAGAGGGTGAGTGTGGATGGGATGGACTATTCATCTTGTATGGGTTGTTTCTGTACCCCTATGATGTTTTCCTTCCTGACTGTAACTTGTTATGATTGTTGTGTTAATTGAAAAAGAGGGTGAGGGTGGATGGGATGGACTATTAATCTTGTATGGATTGTTTCTGTACCACTATGATGTTTTTCTCCCTGAATATAACTTGTTATAATTGTTGTGTTAATTGAAAAAGCAGAGGGTGAGGGTGGATGGGAGGGACTATTGATCTTGTACTTGTATTGGTTGCTTCTGTACCCCTATGATTTTTTCCTCCCTGACTGTAACTTGTTGTAATTGTTGTGTTAATTGAAAAAGGAGAGGGTGAGGGTGGATGGGATGGACTATTGATCTTGTATGGGTTGATTCTGTACCCCTATGATGTTTCCCTCCCTGACTATAACTTGTTATAATTGTTGCCTTAACTGAAAACGAAGAGGGCGGGGGTGGATGGGAGGGACTATTGATCTTGTATGAGTTGTTTCTGTACCACTATAATGTTTTTCTCCCAGACTTTAACTTGTTGTACTTACTGTCTGAACTGAAAAGGGAGAGGCTGAGGGTGGATGGGACTGGCCATTGATGTTGTACTTGTATGGGTTGTTTCTGTACCCCTATGATTTTTTCCTGCCTGATTATAACTTGTTATAATTGTTGCCTTAAAAAGGGAGAGGGTGAGTGTGGATGGGATGGACTATTGATCTTGTATGGGTTGTTTCTGTACCCCTATGATGTTTTCCTCCCTGACTGTAACTTGTTATGATTGTTGTGTTAATTGAAAAAGAGGGTGAGGGTGGATGGGATGGACTATTAATCTTGTATGGATTGTTTCTGTACCACTATGATGTTTTTCTCCCTGAATATAACTTGTTATAATTGTTGTGTTAATTGAAAAAGGAGAGGGTGAGGGTGGATGGGAGGGACTATTGATCTTGTACTTGTATTGGTTGTTCCTGTACCCCTATGATTTTTTCCTCCCTGACTGTAACTTGTTGTAATTGTTGCCTTAACTGAAAAAGCAGAGGGTGGGGGTGGATGGGAGGGACTATTGATCTTGTACTTGTATGGGTTGTTTCTGTACCTATAAGATGTTTCCCTCCCTGACTGTAACTTGTTATGATTGTTGTGTTAATTGAAAAAGGAGAGGGTGAGGGTGGATGGGATGGACTATTGATCTTGTATGGGTTGTTTCTGTACCCCTATGATTTTTTCCTCCCTGACTGTAACTTGTTGTAATTGTTGCCTTAACTGAAAAAGCAGAGGGTGGGGGTGGATGGGAGGGGCTATTGATCTTGTACTTGTATTGGTTGTTTCTGTACCCCTATGATTTTTTCCTCCCTGACTGTAACTTGTTGTAATTGTTGCCTTAACTGAAAAAGCAGAGGGTGGGGGTGGATGGGAGGGGCTATTAATCTTGTATGGATTGTTTCTGTACCACTATGATGTTTTCCTCCCTGACTGTAACTTGTTATGATTGTTGTGTTAATTGAAAAAGGAGAGGGTGAGGGTGGATGGGATGGACTATTGATCTTGTACTTGTATTGGTTGTTTCTGTACCCCTATGATTTTTTCCTCCCTGACTGTAACTTGTTGTAATTGCTGTGTTAATTGAAAAAAGAGAGGGTGAGGGTGGATGGGATGGACTATTGATCTTGTATGGGTTGTTTCTCTACCCCTATGATGTTTTCCTCCCTGACTGTAACTTGTTATAATTGTTGCCTTAACTGAAAAAGGAGAGGGTGGGGGTGGATTGGATGGACTATTGATCTTGTATGGGTTGTTTCTGTACCCCTATGATGTTTTCCTCCCTGACTGTAACTTGTTGTAATTGTTGTGTTAATTGAAAAAGGAGAGGGTGAGGGTGGATGGGATGGAGTATTGATCTTGTACTTGTATTGGTTGTTCCTGTACCCCTATGATTTTTTCCTCCCTGACTGTAACTTGTTGTAATTGTTGCCTTAACTGAAAAAGCAGAGGGTGGGGGTGGATGGGAGGGGCTATTGATCTTGTACTTATATGGGTTGTTTCTGTACCCCTATGATGTTTTGGCAGGTAAGTCAATTTTGCAGGTAAGTCAATTTTGCAGGTAAGTCAATGCTAGATGATAGATGATGTTAGATGAGTACATGATCGATGGTAGATGATAGATGATGACAGATGTATACATGATACATGGCAGATGATAGATGGCAGATGAGAGATGATAGATGACGGCAAGGCAAGGCAAATTAGGCGCTAGGTAGATCCGTCCCGGGTCGCCGCTAGGGCTAGGGTCGTCACTAGGGTTAGGGTACACTCTTCCTGACATTAGGGTTAGGGTACACTCTTCCTGACATTAGGGTTTGGGTGCACTCTTCCTGACATTAGGGTTAGGGTACACTCTTCCTGACATTAGGGTTTGGGTGCACTCTTCCTGACATTAGGGTTAGGGTACACTCTTCCTGACATTAGGGTTATGGTGCACTCTTTCTGAAATTAGTGTTAGGGTACAGACTTCCTGACATTAGGGTTAGGGTGCACTCTTCATGACATTAGGGTTAGGCCGCACTCTTCCAGACATTAGGATTATGCCGCACTCTTCCTGACATTCGGGTTAGGCTGCACTCTTCCTGACATTCGGGTTAGGCCGCACTCTTCCTGACATTAGGGTTAGGCTGCACTATTTTTTTCCCCCCCATGAGGGCCAGGGTACCCACTTTTCCCCACGTCAGGGGTTAGGCTGCACTCTTTTTTTCCCCCCCCATGAGGGCCAGGGTACCCACTTTTCCCCACGTCAGGGGTTAGGCTGCACTCTTTCTTTCTTTCTTTCTCCCCCCATCATGAGGGCCAGGGTACCCACTTTTCCCCACGTCAGGGGTTAGGCTGCACTCTTTCTTTCTTTCTTTCTCCCCCCATCATGAGGGCCAGGGTACGCACTTTTCCCCACGTCAGGGGTTAGGCTGCACTCTTTCTTTCTTTCTTTCTTTCTCCCCCGCCATGAGGGCCAGGGTACGCACTTTTCCCCACGTCAGGGGTTAGGCTGCACTCTTTCTTTCTTTCTTTCTCCCCCCCCATGAGGGCCAGGGTACCCACTTTTCCCCACGTCAGGGGTTAGGCTGCACTCTTTCTTTCTTTCTTTCTCCCCCCCCATGAGGGCCAGGGTACCCACTTTTCCCCACGTCAGGGGTTAGGCTGCACTCTTTCTTTCTTTCTTTCTCCCCCCCCATGAGGGCCAGGGTACCCACTTTTCCCCACGTCAGGGGTTAGGCTGCACTCTTTCTTTCTTTCTTTCTCCCCCCCCATGAGGGCCAGGGTACCCACTTTTCCCCACGTCAGGGGTTAGGCTGCACTCTTTCTTTCTTTCTTTCTCCCCCCATCATGAGGGCCAGGGTACCCACTTTTCCCCACGTCAGGGGTTAGGCTGCACTCTTTCTTTCTTTCTTTCTTTCTCCCCCCCCATGAGGGCCAGGGTACCCACTTTTCCCCACGTCAGGGGTTAGGCTGCACTCTTTCTTTCTTTCTTTCTTTCTCCCCCCCCATGAGGGCCAGGGTACCCACTTTTCCCCACGTCAGGGGTTAGGCTGCACTCTTTCTTTCTTTCTTTCTTTCTCCCCCCCGATGAGGGCCAGGGTACCCACTTTTCCCCACGTCAGGGGTTAGGCTGCACTCTTTCTTTCTTTCTTTCTCCCCCCATCATGAGGGCCAGGGTACCCACTTTTCCCCACGTCAGGGGTTAGGCTGCACTCTTTCTTTCTTTCTTTCTCCCCCCATCATGAGGGCCAGGGTACCCACTTTTCCCCACGTCAGGGGTTAGGCTGCACTCTTTCTTTCTTTCTTTCTTTCTCCCCCCATCATGAGGGCCAGGGTACCCACTTTTCCCCACGTCAGGGGTTAGGCTGCACTCTTTCTTTCTTTCTTTCTCCCCCCCCATGAGGGCCAGGGTACCCACTTTTCCCCACGTCAGGGGTTAGGCTGCACTCTTTCTTTCTTTCTTTCTCCCCCCATCATGAGGGCCAGGGTACCCACTTTTCCCCACGTCAGGGGTTAGGCTGCACTCTTTCTTTCTTTCTTTCTTTCTCCCCCCCCATGAGGGCCAGGGTACCCACTTTTCCCCACGTCAGGGGTTAGGCTGCACTCTTTCTTTCTTTCTTTCTTTCTCCCCCCCCATGAGGGCCAGGGTACCCACTTTTCCCCACGTCAGGGGTTAGGCTGCACTCTTTCTTTCTTTCTTTCTTTCTCCCCCCCGATGAGGGCCAGGGTACCCACTTTTCCCCACGTCAGGGGTTAGGCTGCACTCTTTCTTTCTTTCTTTCTCCCCCCATCATGAGGGCCAGGGTACCCACTTTTCCCCACGTCAGGGGTTAGGCTGCACTCTTTCTTTCTTTCTTTCTTTCTCCCCCCATCATGAGGGCCAGGGTACCCACTTTTCCCCACGTCAGGGGTTAGGCTGCACTCTTTCTTTCTTTCTTTCTCCCCCCATCATGAGGGCCAGGGTACCCACTTTTCCCCACGTCAGGGGTTAGGCTGCACTCTTTCTTTCTTTCTTTCTCCCCCCCCATGAGGGCCAGGGTACCCACTTTTCCCCACGTCAGGGGTTAGGCTGCACTCTTTCTTTCTTTCTTTCTCCCCCCATCATGAGGGCCAGGGTACCCACTTTTCCCCACGTCAGGGGTTAGGCTGCACTCTTTCTTTCTTTCTTTCTTTCTGCCCCCATCATGAGGGCCAGGGTACCCACTTTTCCCCACGTCAGGGGTTAGGCTGCACTCTTTCTTTCTTTCTTTCTCCCCCCCCATGAGGGCCAGGGTACCCACTTTTCCCCACGTCAGGGGTTAGGCTGCACTCTTTCTTTCTTTCTTTCTTTCTCCCCCCCCCATGAGGGCCAGGGTACCCACTTTTCCCCACGTCAGGGGTTAGGCTGCACTCTTTCTTTCTTTCTTTCTCCCCCCATCATGAGGGCCAGGGTACCCACTTTTCCCCACGTCAGGGGTTAGGCTGCACTCTTTCTTTCTTTCTTTCTCCCCCCATCATGAGGGCCAGGGTACCCACTTTTCCCCACGTCAGGGGTTAGGCTGCACTCTTTCTTTCTTTCTTTCTTTCTCCCCCCATCATGAGGGCCAGGGTACCCACTTTTCCCCACGTCAGGGGTTAGGCTGCACTCTTTCTTTCTTTCTTTCTTTCTCCCCCCCGATGAGGGCCAGGGTACCCACTTTTCCCCACGTCAGGGGTTAGGCTGCACTCTTTCTTTCTTTCTTTCTCCCACCATCATGAGGGCCAGGGTACCCACTTTTCCCCACGTCAGGGGTTAGGCTGCACTCTTTCTTTCTTTCTTTCTTTCTCCCCCCATCATGAGGGCCAGGGTACCCACTTTTCCCCACGTCAGGGGTTAGGCTGCACTCTTTCTTTCTTTCTTTCTCCCCCCATCATGAGGGCCAGGGTACCCACTTTTCCCCACGTCAGGGGTTAGGCTGCACTCTTTCTTTCTTTCTTTCTCCCCCCATCATGAGGGCCAGGGTACCCACTTTTCCCCACGTCAGGGGTTAGGCTGCACTCTTTCTTTCTTTCTTTCTTTCTCCCCCCATCATGAGGGCCAGGGTACCCACTTTTCCCCACGTCAGGGGTTAGGCTGCACTCTTTCTTTCTTTCTTTCTCCCCCCATCATGAGGGCCAGGGTACCCACTTTTCCCCACGTCAGGGGTTAGGCTGCACTCTTTCTTTCTTTCTTTCTCCCCCCCATGAGGGCCAGGGTACCCACTTTTCCCCACGTCAGGGGTTAGGCTGCACTCTTTCTTTCTTTCTTTCTCCCCCCATCATGAGGGCCAGGGTACCCACTTTTCCCCACGTCAGGGGTTAGGCTGCACTCTTTCTTTCTTTCTTTCTTTCTCCCCCCATCATGAGGGCCAGGGTACCCACTTTTCCCCACGTCAGGGGTTAGGCTGCACTCTTTCTTTCTTTCTTTCTTTCTCCCCCCATCATGAGGGCCAGGGTACCCACTTTTCCCCACGTCAGGGGTTAGGCTGCACTCTTCTTTCTTTCTTTCTCCCCCCATCATGAGGGCCAGGGTACCCACTTTTCCCCACGTCAGGGGTTAGTCTGCACTCTTTCTTTCTTTCTTTCTTTCTCCCCCCATCATGAGGGCCAGGGTACCCACTTTTCCCCACGTCAGGGGTTAGGCTGCACTCTTTCTTTCTTTCTTTCTCCCCCCATCATGAGGGCCAGGGTACCCACTTTTCCCCACGTCAGGGGTTAGGCTGCACTCTTTCTTTCTTTCTTTCTCCCCCCATCATGAGGGCCAGGGTACCCACTTTTCCCCACGTCAGGGGTTAGGCTGCACTCTTTCTTTCTTTCTTTCTTTCTCCCCCCCATCATGAGGGCCAGGGTACCCACTTTTCCCCACGTCAGGGGTTAGGCTGCACTCTTTCTTTCTTTCTTTCTCTCTCCCCCCATCATGAGGGCCAGGGTACCCACTTTTCCCCACGTCAGGGGTTAGGCTGCACTCTTTCTTTCTTCTTTCTCCCCCCCCATGAGGGCCAGGGTACCCACTTTTCCCCACGTCAGGGGTTAGGCTGCACTCTTTCTTTCTTTCTTTCTCCCCCCATCATGAGGGCCAGGGTACCCACTTTTCCCCACGTCAGGGGTTAGGCTGCACTCTTTCTTTCTTTCTTTCTTTCTCCCCCCATCATGAGGGCCAGGGTACCCACTTTTCCCCACGTCAGGGGGTTAGGCTGCACTCTTTCTTTCCTTTCTTTCTTCTCCCCCCCATGAGGGCCAGGGTACCCACTTTTCCCCACGTCAGGGGTTATGCTGCACTCTTTCTTTCTTTCTTTCTCCCCCCATCATGAGGGCCAGGGTACCCACTTTTCCCCACGTCAGGGGTTAGGCTGCACTCTTTCTTTCTTTCTTTCTCCCCCCATCATGAGGGCCAGGGTACCCACTTTTCCCCACGTCAGGGGTTAGGCTGCACTCTTTCTTTCTTTCTTTCTTTCCTCCCCCCCCATGAGGGCCAGGGTACCCACTTTTCCCCACGTCAGGGGTTAGGCTGCACTCTTTCTTTCTTTCTTTCTCCCCCCATCATGAGGGCCAGGGTACCCACTTTTCCCCACGTCAGGGGTTAGGCTGCACTCTTTCTTCTTTCTTTCTTTCTCCCCCCATCATGAGGGCCAGGGTACCCACTTTTCCCCACGTCAGGGGTTAGGCTGCACTCTTTCTTTCTTTCTTTCTCCCCCCCCATGAGGGCCAGGGTACCCACTTTTCCCCACGTCAGGGGTTAGGCTGCACTCTTTCTTTCTTTCTTTCTCCCCCATCATGAGGGCCAGGGTACCCACTTTTCCCCACGTCAGGGGTTAGGCTGCACTCTTTCTTTCTTTCTTTCTCCCCCCCCATGAGGGCCAGGGTACCCACTTTTCCCCACGTCAGGGGTTAGGCTGCACTCTTTCTTTCTTTCTTTCTCCCCCCATCATGAGGGCCAGGGTACCCACTTTTCCCCACGTCAGGGGTTAGGCTGCACTCTTTCTTTCTTTCTTTCTTTCTCCCCCCATCATGAGGGCCAGGGTACCCACTTTTCCCCACGTCAGGGTTAGGCTGCACTCTTTCTTTCTTTCTTTCTTCTCCCCCCATCATGAGGGCCAGGGTACCCACTTTTCCCACGTCAGGGGTTAGGCTGCACTCTTTCTTTCTTTCTTTCTTTCTCCCCCCCCATGAGGGCCAGGGTACCCACTTTTCCCCACGTCAGGGGTTAGGCTGCACTCTTTCTTTCTTTCTTTCTCCCCCCATCATGAGGGCCAGGGTACCCACTTTTCCCCACGTCAGGGGGTAGGCTGCACTCCTTCTTTCTTTCTCCCCCCATCATGAGGGCCAGGGTACCCACTTTTCCCCACGTCAGGGGTTAGGCTGCACTCTTTCTTTCTTTCTTTCTTTCTCCCCCCATCATGAGGGCCAGGGTACCCACTTTTCCCCACGTCAGGGGTTAGGCCTGCACTCTTTCTTTCTTTCTTTCTCCCCCCATCATGAGGGCCAGGGTACCCACTTTTCCCCACGTCAGGGGTTAGGCTGCACTCTTTCTTTCTTTCTTTCTTTCTCCCCCCATCATGAGGGCCAGGGTACCCACTTTTCCCCACGTCAGGGGTTAGGCTGCACTCTTTCTTTCTTTCTTTCTCCCCCCCCATGAGGGCCAGGGTACCCACTTTCCCCACGTCAGGGGTTAGGCTGCACTCTTTCTTTCTTTCTTTCTTTCTCCCCCCCCCATGAGGGCCAGGGTACCCACTTTTCCCCACGTCAGGGGTTAGGCTGCACTCTTTCTTTCTTTCTTTCTCCCCCCATCATGAGGGCCAGGGTACCCACTTTTCCCCACGTCAGGGGTTAGGCTGCACTCTTTCTTTCTTTCTTTCTTTCTCCCCCCATCATGAGGGCCAGGGTACCCACTTTTCCCCACGTCAGGGGTTAGGCTGCACTCTTTCTTTCTTTCTTTCTTTCTTTCTTTCTCCCCCCCCATGAGGGCCAGGGTACCCACTTTTCCCCACGTCAGGGGTTAGGCTGCACTCTTTCTTTCTTTCTTTCTCCCCCCCATCATGAGGGCCAGGGTACCCACTTTTCCCCACGTCAGGGGTTAGGCTGCACTCTTTCTTTCTTTCTTTCTTTCTCCCCCCATCATGAGGGCCAGGGTACCCACTTTTCCCCACGTCAGGGGTTAGGCTGCACTCTTTCTTTCTTTCTTTCTCCCCCCCATCATGAGGGCCAGGGTACCCACTTTTCCCCACGTCAGGGTTTAGGCTGCACTCTTTCTTTCTTTCTTTCTCCCCCATCATGAGGGCCAGGGTACCCACTTTTCCCCACGTCAGGGGTTAGGCTGCACTCTTTCTTTCTTTCTTTCTCCCCCCACATGAGGGCCAGGGTACCCACTTTTCCCCACGTCAGGGGTTAGGCTGCACTCATTTC